>NW_024367930.1:6955270-7555270 GCF_014805655.1 Passer montanus | reverse complement strand
TGGGCTCCATAATAAACTTAACCATGGTCATACATCATTATTTTTGAGCATTGTTTAACCCACCCAGGTCCATCAATACTGAATTGCCATCCTTAGGAAAGCTGGTGGCATTACTTTGGATGCTTGGCAAATATGGCTGCTCCCAGGAAACTCAGAAAAAAAATCTCCATCAAGACAGTGCCACTAAGCCAGCTCTGATCATCGCAGCTGACAAATTACTTTCTGATTTATTCTGTCCCAACAAATGTCTGCAAGGGCTGCCAGGAAGCAGAAACATTTGTTTAATCAGAGCCTCTGGAAAATTAAACACTTTTGATGCCTGTGATAGGTATCACCTTCCTCCCCCTCTCTTGCTGTGCTCCCCAACCACGGTGCTAGAGATGCTCTCCTCCTCTGCAGCACAGTGAAGAACGGAATACAGATGAACAATTCAGAGCCGATAAATCCATCTTGTTTTACTTATTCTTGCTTCCTCCTCAGCTTTCCGCCCACTGCTGTCCCTTGCCACACAAATACACATACATATAAGTACTGTCTTAGCTAGGTCAGCATGATTTTTTCTCCTCCTTTTGTCCCACAGTACATAGCAAATTAACCTCATCAATATCAAGACTCCCACCATGCCCACTGCACCCTGGCTGCTGCTACATCATCTGGGTTCATACTGGCCTCTTGTGAACTGAACTCCCACTGCAAAGGCCGCAAAGGACAGTTATGAATCCTAAAGCATACTCTTGCCCCTTTCTAAACAACTTTTTAATTCTGAAAGATGATATTCAGATAAGATTAATCAAGGAAGACCTACTCAGGGAAGAGCTAATTAAAAGGTTTTTCCTCACACTCTTTGGCAAGAGACCTGGGGAGTGACAACTGGCTAATTTTGTTGCAGAATGGTCCCTGCATGGTGCTGGTACACAAAACTATCACAGTCAGATTGGTTATGAATTCTGCTTGACTTCTAGCTGAAGACTAAGTAGTTACTTGCTGTTAAATACTCTTTTGATCTTTCTTGGGTGTTAAGAAAGTATTAGCAAAAAGAAGTATCCCTTTAAATCCTCCCAGAAAGAACCTGGGTCTAGGCAGAGACAGCACAGACACAGATCAGAAAGGAAAGGTTTTTGCTGCTTTTTTGCTCTTTGAAGTGAGGAAGATGATCAGGATTCACAACTTGCTACAGAGCAGCTCACAGCTGCTGATGGGAATAGGGATGCTTTTTTCTGTCAATACAGAACCCATCCCGTGGGGTTTTACAATATTCATCTGCTGTTGTGCTGTGCCTCTGTCTTTGCTTTTTTAAAAAGGGGCATACTTAAATTGCTATTATCTTCCACACAACAATAATTTAAATGAAAATTTTAGGTAGTTTTCAGACATGTCCAGAGCACTCTAATTCAAAAAGGATTTTACAGGCATTTTTACTGTGAGAAAGCTGTTAAGAGCTCCTCAGAAAGGAAAGGAACACATGGATCTGTTCTTTCTGTGCAACCTCAAATGTGTCAGAGCAGTGAAATAAATGATGCTATTTCAAGCACAACATGTTGTGTTATTTTTGGTAGTTCCCAGCAGTTTGGTAAAATGGGAAAAGCAAACAACCACCGTGAAGGGTTCTGTTATGCTTTCTTTAACCAGCAGCACACATAGATTTTTGCCCAGTGATGACAGTATTTAACATCTCAGGTGTTTAGTAGCCATACTGATTTTATTGTGGTCACCAGAAATACCTGCAGTAGCAAAATATTTCCATTCAAAGACGACCCAATGTGGAACTTGTGACTGTGACTTTTAAAAATATGACAGAGAGCACAGAAGTCTGTGTATCTGTAGTTGTAAAAGTCATATTAACAAACATATCAGTGGGCACAGTTAGGGGCACTTAACTCTGGTTGGTTCCCTGGTTTTCATGTTCTGGAATCTCCAGAAGCTCCAAAACCTGATGCTTACTAGCAATTATACATGTTATAAATGAACCAGAATTGTGCAGTATTCCCAGCCATAGGCACAGAGGCAGGAGTAAAGAGCAAGGGAAAATCATATTAGTAAGAAGTACAAACAGCACAGACAGATATTCACTGGGTAATATAATGCAATCTTAATGGAAATTCTAGAGCAGGTCTGCCCTATTTGCTAATGTTTTCTGCTACAACTGCTATAATACATCTGGCAAAACTCCCTTTTGGGGTAAATAACCTTAGCTTCATTGAGTACAAACAATAGCATTAATCTACTCCAACAAAGTTTTGTCCAGCTTATATTAGGATGATCTAGAAGTTACATGTGACTCACTTTGTAGAGGTTTTGTTACATTATGAGCTGAAGGATAACTCTAGGGAATAGGCCTCAAAGTGATGTTTTATCTTTATGCTTTTAACAGGAATGCTGCAGCTGCATCAAATATAGCTTGTCATAGTTCTTTTTTTCCCTGTCCTTGTCTGAACTGAGACTGTTCCTGACAGATGAATGAGGTGAGCATTCCTTTTGAAGCTACTATTACTGTCCAGCTATGGCCAATATTGCAGACTTCTGTGGCCAAAAGGCCATCTCTATTATAGGACAGTGTCCACATTTTGCTCCCTAGCTTGAGAAAAAACAGAGTGCAGTGCCTAATAAACCTTTTCGCTTCATTTTAAAAAATATTTTGTAGCAGCTGCAATGACCTCATTTCACTTTTCTTCAGCCTTGGTAATCTGACATGCAAGGTTCAGAGCCTTTCCGTTCAGACAGAGCCATCAGACCACCTAGTCTGAACCACCTCAGACTGCCATCCAGCTTAGATAGGAAGACACTGAGAGGTGTCAGGGAGACCATTTTATCAGTGTTTATGTCTCCATTAATCTGATTTTAGAAATAACACTTAACAACCTATAATGGGCCTTCTGCAGCTGCATTCAACAGACACAAAATTGGCAAAAATGAACGAAAATTGGGGAAATTACAACAGAATAGAACAAACTTCACATTCTTCCTAATGGACTAGGAAGACATCTAATGTTCCTAAAATTTCCCTCTTTCTCTGTTTAAGATCCATCTCTCATCCGTATGTACCTACAAATGAACACATATATCTTCCACTGGACAAGGACAACACAACAGCTACTGTAGCTTACAGCTGGCTCCACGTCCTAACTTGTACATAAGGTACTTTCTGAAGAGTTCCCTCCTTCTTAGTTATAACTCTCTGCAAGAACAGAGCTCACCTTCTATGAGAAAAGAAACATCATTTTGAGGTTATGTTTTTGCAATAGGCCTTATTTATAATATGACTTTCCCATGTAAAATAGCATAACTAACCTGAAATCAACTTAAAAGTGATTATTATACTGACTTTTTTTAAAAAATACAATTAAATGACAGGTTGCATTGTTGGTTACTGAAGATCATTAATTTTTGTTGTAAATGCAGAAAGTATGTCCAGATATTTACCTATAGTATAAATTATAGAAATGATAATCAGAAAGGAAGTAATGCATACCTAAACAAACGCACATATAATATACAGGTCCCAATTTAGATGCTTTTAAGTCTTAGCCATAGGTGGGAGTGCATTCATGCTGAAAGCGTGGTATTACTGTGGGAACATATTGAAGATGCAGATGCTGCCTTAGGCAGCCCTTCTTCCCACGCAAATCCTCCTTTGCCAACACTTGGATCAGTCTGCGTGGATGTAAGGTGCTGGGATAGAGTAATGCAGGCTCACACATGCCTCTTATGTCTGCTTCAAGCCTGCCCTGCAACACCCTTCTCCCTGGTTTTTGCCACCGAAGTGGGAAGGTATGTTTTCTCAGGTTGGCTAGTTACTGGGGTTTTGAAGGATTGTAAAATGAAGTTCAAAATCCAAAACTGAGCTAGCTGCAATTTTTCTCGACCCATCTGCAAATGCATTAAGTGGTGGTGAAAGCCAAGAGAGAGAATATTAATAACATAAGTGGCAGAGCACATTTGAAATTGCACATGGAAGAATTTAGGTCCTGAGCTTGACAGCATAATGATATGCTTCAACTGTGGTGCTCTGACAAGAACAAGACAACAAAACAGCAAATGCTCTGGCAAATTCCCAGCCATAACTTGTCAAATGCTTAAAAATGACCAGAAACAAGAAAAGTGCACATATATTTCCTAATGTAGGTATTATGTCCAATCTACCATATTAAAATAGGCTCTCTCTACATCTACCCTTGTCATACATACCCTAGCTGCCTTTTTTTTTTTTTTGGTATTTTCTTCTAATAATAGTTTTGTAATGTGAGTTTCACTCTTCAGATATCCAACCTACTGCCTATAATCTTACCCCTTCTTTATCAACTGAGCTTTTCAAGACCATTTCTGCAGCTGATGGGATCCAAAAAAGAATGCTGTACTGCACTGCCAAGTAACTGACTCCCTGAAATTTTCACCCATGTATTGTATCTAACACATCAAAAGTCTATTCCATCAGTTTTCTAGAAAACAAGTGCACAACCTCTCTTCCTACCCCATCACCCCACAGTTCAGTTTCTGCCAACCACACAGAACTCTCCAAGGCATCATCTTGTTTCTTTATGAATGTGCTGATCACCTTGTAAGCAAGCAAGATACTTCCACAGTGCAGGAACTTGTAGTTTAGATCAGGCAAACAATACCGTGCAACACACTCATGAGGAAAGTGAAATCACAAGGCCGTACTGCAGCTCTCTTTGCCCCTAAGACAGAGTTCTTGGTCCTCATTAATTCATATGACTCTCCCTCTACGTACAGAGTGTTCTAGAAGCTGCTGGGTTTTTGTAGAGAAAGTGGAGCCCAGCAAGTGTTGAGCCTCTCAGAAGGCTGAATTGCATGGAATTATGCTTGTTCTGACCATAAACTCATTATAAATATTAAAGAGAATAGGTCTCAGTTTATGAAAATATGGAAACTACAATATACCAGCTATTAAAAAGTATGCATTTGGGAAAAGAGATGAGAAGAACCCTTGAACCACTGTTCTTGCTCACATTGAGTGTAGCACACACTGCAACCCACCAGTCACCAGAGTACAGCTTTGCCTCACTGAATCACCTCTCAAAGCCAACAACCAGCCTTTGAAATGGTCAACTTCTCAAATGGCAATGAAGCATTAAAATTCAGTATGGGCAGAAGATGAAATGCAAATAAATCTTTCTTATTTCTTTATCTTTTAGAATTCTTGCTTACTAAACTTGTATTACATTCAGTTTCACTAGGGAAGATACCTACTCACACATTTCAGAAGTTAACAAAACATCACTATGATTCTCGCTACTCTTGAAAAGATTTTGTGGATTGGGTTTACAATTGACATGGATTGCATACAGTGGCTTTCTATTGTGTCTTAGGATCCCTGGGAATAATTGGGATGTCTGTTTGGCTCCAGACAGCATGAATGGAAAGCACATGCTGGTTCTGTAGCTGATAGCTGTTTTTTCCTTAGTGATTAGAGTACAAGTGGCTTTAAAATTTTTACCTTTCCTCACAGACAGTGACTCTTTTATTGAGTCCTTTACATAGCCTGACACCCACTGCAGTGCTCCACACTGCTCTGTCTGGCATATGAAGCAGATTAGCAAACACTCCTTATTTGCCATTTTTCTGTTGAGTTCTGTTTTGCAGCTCTCTGGTCCCTAAGCCCCATGTACTGACTTTGTGTAGTTTCCCATGGCTGCAAAGCCTGAATTTAAACATGGGAGCACATTTTGAAGCTGTTAGCTAACAAAACTACATCAACAGAACTTTGGGGAAACTAAACCTCTGCCCCTAAATGCATCATCATTACAGATCACTCTGTTAGTACAAGAATTATAACCAGGATTGGCCTGCTGGGAAATGGAAATGGAGTGTTTTTCATACCCAGGTTAGTTGAGATGCTGATCTATTTTAAATATCACTGACCATTAAGAACATCCTGCTGAAGGGCAGCATTCCCCTTGGTAAAACACCTTCTGCTTTCTTTTTCTTCTCCAAGAGAGTGCTCTCATACCTGTAATAAGAGTAGGGGACCATGCTCCTCCTGGATGCAACCAGCATAAAGAGATCCCATACAACATAGAACAGAGGGGCCATATGACCTGGAACAAGCAACTACAGTCTGCATTGAGGAAAAGGGCAAATTTTGCAATCTAATTCACCAATTCAGCTATTCTTGTTCTTAAGATGACCAAGAAAATTAAAGGAGTAAGACTATCCAGAAAATTAAAGGTGTTTATTGGAATGGATTGGTGCCTAAATGCTTCTGGCACATAAACAGCCAGTGAGAAGAATAACTGGGACGATATAAAT
This sequence comes from Passer montanus, assembly GCF_014805655.1. NCBI lineage: Eukaryota > Metazoa > Chordata > Aves > Passeriformes > Passeridae > Passer > Passer montanus. Next base: position 7,549,003 of record NW_024367930.1, on the reverse strand, counting down.
GAACACAGGACCAAGTAACATTTCAGCTAAATATTAGAAAAATAGTGTCAGGCTGTGGAACCACCTTCCAATATAAATAGAAGAAATAGCCTAGGCTATTTAAAAGTTAGCTGGACAAATCACTTGCTAATAAGTTCCATGCTCACTGAGAGCCCAAAAAGTCTTCTGTTATCCCCAGTGGACATAATTCTATCCCGATTACAGATGTAGAACATATTCAGATTAAGTAAAAATGTAATTTGTTATATTCTACTTTGGGTGCATCACTTATCTAATGGAATGTCTCCTCGGAAAGCAATTTAATAGTGCAGCCAATAACAGTGTCTGCAGTTTAAATGGGACAGAATTAGCATAAATTCAACTTAATAGGGACACATTCAGCTAAGACCAATTGTACTACATCACAGCAAAATTCTACAACCCTGAAGTTTTATAACCACTACCTGACACTATAGGAAAAGTGCATATATGAAATATTTGACTAACAGAATGGGTGGTTTTAAGTGCAGCGGTGCATTTTTTCATTGCTGTCACATTCTGTTGCTGTTTGAGGTATTTTTTTAATCTGTTTTTTTAATGGCCTCTTCACTTAGTTGATATGGGCACTTATGAGAGTGAGCAACTCTCCAAGTACTTGTACATACTGTTCTACTACAATATGGAAACCCAAGCCTTGTTATCCTCCTGCACTGGAAAAGAGGAGGTGGATGGCTGCTGCACTTCAGTAAATCTCCCAAAAGCATTTAGATTCTGAAACAAATGCTTCTAGTAATCCTCACTATATTGCAGAAAATTACCGTTTCACATATTCCAGATTTTTCTCGTCCTCAGCAAGATGAAAGAGTTAAGCAAAAATTAATCTGTCAGCCTGGAGATCCAGTCAAATGCTTTTGGTTTTTGCAGGTGAAAGAAGAGGTCCAGGCTTTGTTAAAGGGTATGAGCAATCTGTTAAGAATAGATTATCTAGAACCCATAGAAGTCTATTACTGCAAGAATGACTCAGGCAGTAATCATCACAACAAACTTAAAAATAGCAGACAAAAGTACTAATTCAAAATGACTTCTCATCTCATAAAGTCATGGTCCAGAGCAAGCCATGTTACCAGGGAGTTTGTTTGGTCTGTTACCTGTCTCCCATGCCAATTCTTGATGGAAAAGCTCCTCATGCTCTAGGTAGTTATAGGAAATTTTTCTTCTAATGTTAGATGTGGACAGCCTGCGGTGGCAGATTCCCTGCAGTTAACTTTCAACTGTCAGATTTCAGTTAGTTTAATTTTTGTTCCTCTTCCTCAAGAATATGACAGCCATCAGGCTACTCTATGAATAACTACAGGAGACAACAATCTATTATCTCTTGGGTTTACTACTGAATGAACCCCTCTGTTCACCAGATAAACACCTCATATCTACCAGACAGAATAATGTTTAAAGCACCTCCTTGCTCTGAGGTGATCAAAAAGACATTTCATCATCTACCCTGGTTACCCATAGACTGGATGGTTGGCTGCCATCTTCCTGAAGAAGAGGAGGTATAATAAGTAGGTTAAATGAGTGAGGGGGAAGGTATGCAGTTATAAAAGGGATCTGTAGCAGCAACTTAATACCTTCCCACATGGAACGAGAAATTGTAACATCAGTGCATAACATTTAAAAGTTTGGAGTAGTAACTGGAACCATTTAACTGAATCACTAGAAAAATCACAGCAACTAAATAATCAGTTATTCAGAAGTGTGTACAGGCTCAATCCCAACCAGTTTCCCCTGGCTGTAATGAGCTTTTGTAAAGTACTCTGCTCTGTATTCACCTGTTTCTTTCCATGAATGAAAATTATAACTCAAAGCACACAGGAATAGGTCATAGACAACACATGTCAAATGCCAAAGACCCTGTTCCCCAGTCAGGAATATATAGGAATATATAAACTACCTACCAAGTCTACATTTTTACCACTAAAATTCTGATGGGCTGAGTTTCTATTATCACTCCAGTATCTGGGTTTTCACAATTATTTTCCAAAGTAAGGTGAGCAATCTTTAATTGTATATTTGTATAAAAATTTAATCAGCTCATGATACTTAGATTATGCAGTTTAGGACATAATATATGGTGGGGATTTAATTCTTTAAAATCTAATTAAATTTTAATTAAAGGTTATGTCTGAAAAATGAGGGGTTCAGCCAGATGTGATTAGAAATATCGTGAAAGCAGCTGCTTTTAAAATTGTAATACTGAACTACTCTCCCAATTACTTTGTAGGGAGGGAGAAAAGAAAGTGTGCATGTGCACATCTGTATGTGTGTTCATACTTGTGTGATATAAGAGAATATTTAGGCCCCCTGCCATGAGAATTCTGATCAGATTATTTACTCATGCCTCAAAAAAAAAAAAAGAAGAAATCACATATCCTGGTAAATGGGAAGTTAGACAATCTGGAGAGGAACATGAGTTACCATACTGTGAACTGTATATAAAATGAAATATTTTCAACTGTTTCTATTATAAACCTCTTTCCATTATAGTGCTATCAGTACTTTTGGTAAAAGTAATTTAACTGGGTGAAGCAGAACTGGAAACAGTGCTTAGAATTATTATTTGAAATACATTAATTTAACCTGCCTGCGGGCTTTATTCATGACTGCTACTTGAATTTTGAGTAAAGCCAAAAATAAGTATTTTTTCTCTCAAAAGTGTTATGAAGAGTTACCTCCACCCAGGTTTCTCTAAGGCTTCAACCAATTACAGGGAACACAGAAGTAAGTTCTGTCCTTGTGAAAATTCCACACTCCTTTGCCTTCAAATTTCAAGCATGCCAACTTCCACCATGAAAATTAAGAGGATTATTTTTCCATTTCCAATTAAGTCTTCAAAAAGAAGTAGTGTGAAAAATAAAAGGGAAGGGGGATGATCTCTGTTCTCAAAGATGTAAGGTCTGCTGACTTCTGCAGGAAGAACTGAATGCTATAGCTGAGCTCCTTTCATTTGGCTTCTCACAGAAGCTGGTACACAAGAATCAGCTGAATTGTCTCAGCTCATGATTTAAATAAAGCTTCACCTCTCTGAAATCCTGGTTAAAGGCCTCTAGAAGTTAGGACCTGGCTGCTGACAATAGACAAATCTAAAAGACCACCCCCCATGCCTCAGAAAGAATATCATCAAGAGATAAAGTGAGGCCACAGGACACTGACTGCAATCATCCATCTGGAGAGGTTATTAAAAACAGCAGGTTTTTCAGGATGTCCTAAAAATTCATGTACTAGCCCCTCAGTACTTTGGAAAAAAAAAGCTGTAGTCTAAACAAAGAGGAAAGGAAAAGCTGAAATAAATGCCCTGTCACCTGTCGACCTCTCCATCCAGCAGCACAGAAGAAAGCCTTTGTGACTTATGTATTGCTATATAATTTACTGTTTGAGAAATTCTGCAATCATTATACTTAGAATGGAAAGAAAAAATCTGAGCTGCACATTTTCCTATGAACAAAGAGAGAATTTTTTCTGCACCTTGGTGATAACTTACACTGGTTACCAGCCACGCTAAAATTCCTCTTAGATGCCTCTCACCTGAATTTTTTATTAATAATGTTTCCTGAGGCCCCATATTGCTGTCCAAATACATTTTCCCACTGCCTTTCCTAGTGTATTCAGTCTTTAATTGAAGGCCTTCAAGTCACTATTTTCTTGTATTAAAAAAAAAGCTTCCCTGTAAGCCTTCAAATGCTGTACCCAGGATAAAAATAAGTAGAGCAGCTGAACATACCTATCAAATCCATGATATGCAAATTTAAGCAAACCTAAACTTAAGCAGACAAACAAATGCATGCCAATCTGTGTGAAATACTCACTGGATTGTTCAGATGGTGCCTTTACACTACAGAATATTGCCCCCCAGACTTCAGACAGAAAAAGGAAAGCTATTAAAAATTCAAAGGAAAGCTAGGTTTGTTTTTCCCAGATGATGAATTTGTTGAAAAAGTGACCTTTTAGCTCAGTATCCCAGAGCTGTGAACATTTTTTCATGCTGTTGATATATGTGCCAATTTAAAGTAAGCTATACACAGTAGGTGTTTCTAGAAATATTAAAATTTCAGAGCTTGCTTGGACAGCCATTTGAAAACAGACTGGTGAAGGAGGAGACATTGCTAGTTTCTCCCCTAGAAAGATGCACTCTTTAACTTTTTTCCCAATTATATATCACTATCAACATCAGACTTTCTAAGAGATAATGACATTAAACTCTCATATTGGTTTCAATATTAAATATCTTCAATAATTTCCTTTGTTCATGTTATGCTTCCAGTACAAGTGCCTAGAAAAACTGTGTAACAAACTACTTGGAAACAAGCAGAAGACATTTGTCTTAGTTTAGATAAGCTTTCTCAAAATCCTGTTTACCTTGGCAGTAATTTTCAGTGAGACAAACTATCACATTGAGTCCTACAGGCTTATATTCACCTATTGAACTGCAAAGAGCATCAGTATTAATAGAGGCCACACATGTACATTTCCCCCAATATATCAAAACAGCACTGCTATCAGGGAGAGAAAGAAAGGCCATCATGAAGGAATCCTTTTTTTGCAGGCATTTCTTGGAGGTCAGAATCTTCAGAAGAACACTATGAGTCTGAAGATAGGTGCATAAATACTTTGCTTGACTTTCTGAAGCATCCAGAGAAAGCCAGCTTCTGAACATGATTTTTTAACTGCCCAAATTTGATAGAAAAAACCCTTTTGAAACAGAAAGAGACTGTAGGATGCAAGTTCTAGTTACATAATCTTGTCCATGAGCATCTATACCAAATACCCAGAAGACTTAACAGCAGACACCATATTTGCCCTTTGCTTTGACACCATATTTGTACTTTCCAAATGATGTATTGGGCATTGCGTCTAAATATTTTGGGTTTTTTTCTGTTGAAAGAACTGTTTTTCTTCTTTGGGATTTTGCTAGGATTCAACTGAAGATTTGTATCTCAGTGTTTTCCTTATGTATATAAAAAAAGACCAAGAACTATGTGAAAAAGAGGTCAACCCACATCATGTGGGTTTCTGTCATTCATTATCCAGATTTAGGGCAAGAGCACACTACACATAAGAAATGTAGGTCAAAAGCTCATCACTGCACATGCTAACAAAATAAACCATAATCATGTTCCATTTACATATTTTAATCTTCTTTCTTTCAGAAAAAAAAATGCCACAAACAGGGGAAAAGAGTCTGGGATTTTAATCTGCACAACTAAATAACTTATTATGCAGCATTGTGGCAGCATGGAGTACTTTAGGGAAGGAATTAAGTTTTAAATAATGGGACTCAGCAATATCCAAAATGGGTGTTTTTATGTTGGCATGGAAAAGGGATAAGATTTCTCCTTGCTGATGATATGTAGGATACTGCACTCTGTAGAACAATCTGGTGAATATGAAGCCCAACAAAAAAAGAGCTTTGTTGAAGTAATCAACATATAGTAAATATTACCTGCATATTGCAAAGTACACATGAAAAATGTTTCCGTAATTAAATTTTAAGAAGGCAGTGAAACATGCTTCTTTTTTCTCTTATTCTCATTTGTGATTGAGCAAATGGGTATAAAAAGTAAAAATAGCCATTTTTCATCTCCAACCAGGCGAAAGCTCATCTCTCTGCTCTGCTGTTGCTGTGCCCATGGCAACATTTACCAATACACAGGCATTAGTGATTAACCTAGGAAAACATTAGCTTACTGTAATGCATGACATGTTTTGACAGAGAGATGAAAACTCATTGGCCCAAGAAAATACTACAGAGGACGTACAGGTCCTTTGTTAATGTATACTTATGTACAATATTGTACATACATGTAGACTCAGTACACACTGCAATTAAAACATTAATTTATGCAATATGTTTGCTTCAATTAACAATGGATGATATTTGCATATTTTTAAATTGGCAAATTAGACATTCCCTTCAATTTTGAGAGTTTGAGTGGAGATCATACACAATGAATATTATCTCTTATTTTTCTCTCATAGTTATTCTGGTCTCACAGTCATAAGCTAGGAGCAACTTTTGTGACTTGAAAAAGGAGCATAATGCTGACTAAAAATGAAATTAATTTAAAATCTAATAACTGCTCTGCACTAGCATAGGCATATATATTGTGGACAGGCTTTTAAAATTCTTTAGGTAACTACATTGAGCATAGAGGTTCATTTCTACCTTTTAATTTTATTCAATGTTTTTATCCAATGTTTTGGGGGCTCCTATCAACCTTAGTGTTGTAATTCCAAACAATCTCTGCTATAGCTATTACAGTAATATTGCCTCCAATACTGCTGGCTCTTTATTGTCAACTAAGATGTATTACAAAACAGAAATTAATCTACCAAAAAAACAAACAAACAAACAAAAAAAAACCAACCCAAATAAAAAAACACCTCAGAGAAAGCTGCAAGTATCAGGCAGGTGGTTACCCATGTAAACAGTCCACATCACCAGCCACAGTGTTATTAGAATTAGTACCAAATTAAGCTTTGACTGGCTGCTGGGAATACTTTGAAGTTGCTTTCTTTGAACACATAACTCTTCCCTCTCTTCCCCCAGGTGAGGTTTAAGAAAAAAGACAGCAGTAACAGCACAGTGGAAATGTCACAAACTGTACTTCAAAAGAGAGAGCAAGGAAATGGTAGCTCACAGGTCACCAATGTACAAGGTCATGAGTGTAAGGCAGTGACAACTGGCATCACTTTGCATTATGCTCTTATCCTCCCACTGGGGGAGGAATATTGCCCTCCCCCAATGCCTTCTCTAAGCAGACACATATAGGTATTTTATTCCTCTGTCAAATCTCTGACATGAGAAATGGTATTTCAAAACAGAGAACGGACTCTGTTTTCAGAGACAGCTTGGAATTAAGTATTTATAGTAAAACAGCATATTTATATAAGAAGAGAGAAAAATCTAACAAAAAGCTTGAAATGTATTCAGCACTGGAACCTTTAGCACATCATATTCAGCTCAGTTGGTAGTTTGCATACCTCATCGCATTCATCGAGCTGCCAAAGATAAAGAATTCAGCATCTAAACTCACAAAGCTCTGGAGAAGCTGGTGGCAGTGGGGTAGGATATGGGTCCCTCACTGTCAATGTGTTGTGTGGGGCTCAACTGCAACCACAATGGGCAACAACCACACACAGAGGCACAAAGCAAGCTTGTTGGCCTGGAATCACAGAATCTCCTGAGAGAAAAGGACCCTCAAAGGTCACTGGGTCCAGCTCCTGGCCTTGAACAGGACAGGCCCAAAGGTCACACCATGTACCTGAGAACATTGTCCAAACACTTTTTGGTCTGTACTTGTATTTGTCAATTAATTGACCTACAAGTCAGAAAGCAAGATTCTTTCTGTCTGTTATTTCAGCATATCAAGGCAGAATTTCAGTATGTGGAAAGAACAGCTTTGGAGGGAACAATGTTACTTCTTCTACAAGATACACATGAGATACCTTACTTAATACTTAAACAAGCTTTACAAAGGCAATAGAAATGCAGACTGTCTAGAAAGGCTGGCCTCTAACTCCTTCAGCCCAGCAACACTGTAACTCTGACAATTATCTTCTTGACAATTTCTTATGCCTACTACTTATAAACTATGCAGTTTACATAGAGTTTGCATGTTTGTACTTTGTATAATAGTTAAAGTAATACCAATTGTCTAAAAAAATTTTATGGTCTCTTGCACAGCCCTGCTTTTTCACATTCTCCTATAAAAAATTCTTGATCTATCTTGGGAAAAATCCCTTCTCATTTGGCAACTCTAATTTTTTTCCAAAATCAAGACAGAATCATGTCAAGCCTGAAATTTATGTAAGCATATAACTCTTGATTTATAATTTTTGTTGACCAAACTTACTTCTCCTGTAATCATTTAAAACCCAGGCAAAAGCAGGACTAACAGACCTAGGTCTTCATCCAGCTAAGCACTCAAAGGCCCTGAAAGAAGGAACTCTGCTGAAAATCGTGAGCCAGCTCTCTTGCTCTGGACTTCATAGCCAGTTGATGGGAACTGAAACACAGCCTGCACTACTCAAGTCCACAAAGTGAACAAAAAGATTTAAAAAATCCCAGGATTAGCCATCTATTTCAATTGGTCTGGATACTGCTTACTAATTTTTTTGCCATTTTAGTTATGTAGTTGTAATTAGATGCTCTTTAAGGCTCCTTCCTAAAACTATTCTGTGATTCTGTGCAAATGTAAAAAAAAATCATCAAAACAAAAAAACCCCCAAACCTGAACAACCACAAAACCAAACAAATCCAACAAAAAACTCCAAAGCTACCAAATGGGACAAAATGACAACCAAAAGCTGCGCCCAGTAATTCTGTGCAAAATCCCTGATGCAGATGTAGCACAGAGGCACTTTCATTGTCTGGGTTGATTGTGTAACTACACAGAAATTACAGAGAAAAGCGTCAGAAAAATGCCCTCAAATGGTGTACGCTGTATCTGCCCCAGGAGATGCACAGTTCTGTTAGTGATGAGCCCTTGGAGAAAACCTGCACCACAGGCAAACATTTTTATGGAACTGAGGTTATGAAGTCTTTCTAAGCTGTTCCTTTAAAAAGCAATTCTAGATATTATGCCTGTAAATCAACATTTTTGTTAATGAGACAGTGGTTGCACTGGCTGACTCTACTGCCTGAAAATCATAATCCTGAGATTTAGACTGCACTCAAATGGGTCATACAAACCCAAAACCTAATCACGATAATTTGAAGTGTTTGCCTATTTGGTTGGTATTTATTTATAAGTCACCTCCAGCTGCTGGGGATTTTTGGCAGAGCCACCATTTGCACGCAAGGGCAGTTCAACTCCCAGCACCAGTTCTACACCTCAGTTCTATCCTCAGCCTGTTGCTACTATCATGTACAAAATTTATATTGTCTCCTCATAAGCTTTTCCTGCCCTTCAAGCTCCCACTATGGTTTCTGGGACCACTCTCTATAAACCACTCCTGTGAGCTGATACAGACTGAGACAGGTTCTTGCTGGTGTTTCAAATACATATACACAGCGTTCTTTATTGTCGCTCTTTGCTCGTGTTTGTTTATTTTTTGTTGTTTTGGCAGGTTTTTCTTTCAAACCATTTCTTTTGGGCTCTTAATCTTCATCTCCACTTGCCAAAGAAAAATGGTGAACAAGGCACGCAGCTCTCAGCAGGAGCAGCAGCAACACTCAGAATGAGAAGAACAGCAAAACTGACAGCTGTGCTTTTCTGCACTGAGCACAGTGGGTAAATCAATACCCCGGCAGCCCTGCTGCCATCTGTGGAGTTTCTGGAGCAGACTGGTTATTTATAGAAACTTGTTTGCACAAAGCCAATATTTACCTGTCGGGGCTGTCAAAATTTGCAATCCATCTTTGCTGTTACCCTGCTGTTTTTCATGTCAATAGTGGAATTTTCCAAAAGAAAATACTGTAATGTTTCCCCTTTCATAAATGTTCCCTTCCTGCAAGGGTTGGTTATGTTAATTGTTGCAGCAGGAATGCATCTGGTTTCCATAGGGCCTTGGGGATCCTCCAGAATGCAGGAAAACTATAGGGATGTCAAACCTAAAGAGCCTATTTTTCTGTCTTGTTCCAACAGCAGCAGCATGGCATTTCCCTGCCAAGGCCAAGAGGAGATTTATTGTTACAAAAAAACAATCATTCCCACTCTGCAAACTGAGGAGGTTTTCTTTTTGAATGTTTGGCTGCTGCTGCTACTGTTGTATCCATAACCATTATTTTCAAGCAGATAAGAATTTTTAATACGAAATTCCAGTGTATTTTCTTCTAAAAGTGAACTCAGATTCTAAGGCAAGAATGAAATGCATGGGTGATCCCAATCCTTACTCCTTGCAGACTGATGTTTACATCACCAACCTACAGGCATGTCCGAAGGAGATGAGAAGGAGGAACAGACTTCTGGTTTCTCTACCAGTTTCTTCAGGTCAGAGACTGGACTGCAGTGCCAGGGCAGAGTGAAGTACTGGGATGGCTTCTGCCAGTACCTTCGGGGGGCTATTTAAAGGCTGTCACTAACTAGGACTGTCGTCACAGAGCTTTCAGTTGTCAGTTTTCTAAAAATAAAGGGTTCTTTGTAATCAAAGACCTATTAAAAATGGCAGGCAAACCCAGCATCATAAATCTTTATCATTTTCCATTTCATTGAAACAGTGTATCTGCTGCTGTAAATCACAGAGAGGCTCAGGGTGCAAAGGCAGCTCTTGAGAGCACCTGGAGTTTGAGATACCATCACCCAATGGGTCAGCACCCAGCCACATCACTGGCCAGCAATCTGTGCATCCTTGCAGGACAGGGCTGGAGAAAGCAGGGCAGGACTTAAAGTAGAGCAGGGCTTAAAGTAGTGCCAGTAGAGGCATTCTTCAATAAATGGTTTAGAGAATTAAGGATTAAATTATTCTGTCAGATGAGGAATGGAATCTGTGATCTCTACAGCAAATAGCAGTGGAAATAGGACAGTGCTCAAACACATGCCAGGCTGGAAGCCATCTGAAAGATATGGGGAACAGGTGAATAAGGACACTAAAAAGAAGCAGAAAATCTTTTCGATTTGCTTCTGTTTGTTGTAATATTAATTACTGAGCCCTATGACAAACAGCTTCCTAGCCTTTGGCTAAGAAACGGTGTAGAGCCAGAAAATGGAACAGGGAAATTTCTCATTCTTGTTTTCTCCACTGAGACTCACAAAAAGGTTCCTCTTTTATATAATATGGTTTCAGTTTTTTTCAGGTTTTTCAATATTATTTAAAGAGCATGTCAAAGCCACAACAAAGTAATTCTTCCTCTCAGATAAGGTCCACGAACTCCCCCCAGGGCTAGTATTAGAGAGCCTGCAGGAAAACTGCTTGTTAGACAAATGGAGCCACAGATGTTACTTTTATCTGGTGTACAAAGCAAGGATGCTACATACAAGGCACAGATACCCAATTATGAAAAGTACTATTTTTAATACAGACTTTTCTACAAAACAAAATTCTCCTAGATTTTTCTCTTTTTGGGGGGGTGGGGGAGGGGGGGATGTGGGAGGGTGTGTGTGAGAATTTTTTAGTCTTGTCTCCTGCACTAGTAATTGGCATTAAAATTTTTAAGAGCTGACAATGCTCAGGACCTCACAAATTCAATCTACTGGTAACAAATGCTCTTGTCATATGTGTATTATATCCATAACTGCATAATTCTTTCCCTTAACATAAGCGTCTGCAGCATAGAATGGAACCTTCAGGGCTCAGAGTTTCCCTGCACTCAGATTTATCCATAGCCAGAGCATGGTCCTTTTCATTGCACTTCATTATTAACCAAGTTTTATGTTTGTAATATCAATGCTTCTATTGTGCTTTGCCAGACGTAGTCTAGAGACCACTGTGCTATTGCTCCATGTTGATTAGATAAATGTTTGTTCTATCTTGTCAGAAAGCAAACAGTGCCCCTGTCCCAAGTCTTTGGTGGTGAAGCCATGCTTCCTTTGTTAAGCTTTGACAGATCTCACAGCAATAAGAACGCTCCATCAAAAGAAGAGCAGTCTCAAGGAAAGGGTAATGGGAAAACAGTGGCTGAATCTAAGTATTAGACTGGAGCTCACAATGTCCATGAATACTCAGAAATTCTCATTAACTACAGATAGCACAATAGTAGCAATTTGCACTACTTGACAAAATGTTAGTTAAAAACTTGACAAGCATCACAGTCTGAAGGTTCATTTCTTACTTTAAGTACAAAAAAATCCCCAAACTGAAAGAAGGCCATCCCTTTAATTTGTGCACTGTACTAACATTTAGGTAGCATATATCTAATTGCTGACTTCTACAGATGTCTTTATATGACCTTGGACACATAATTTAATCCTTCCATGTGTTTGTTCTCCTTTTGTCTTACTCCCCAGCACTGAAGACTGGCAACTACCACACCTAAGAGAATAAACAGAGGAAACTAATGCTACAGATAGTATTAGTATCTCTCCTGCATATGTTGCTGCCACTCAGGGTTTAAACCACTGCTACTTTGGGCTACAAGATCCAGCAGGGCAACTGAAAATGTTGGGTACTTTTGCTTTCTCCTGAATTACCTAAGAACTTAATCTAAGAAAAGTAATTTTCAGATATTATTTCATTTAAGAAATGAAATTCTGAGATAAGCAATTGCATTGATTTATACTGTGGCCTATAATAAGACACACAGTTCTCCAAGAGAATCCACATGGCTTAGAGGTCATTGGGAAATGTTGTGTCCTGAAGCATGCAGCAAGACAGACAGAATAGAAGTTTAATGGTGTCCTTTGCTCCAAAGTCTATTACTGAATTCCAGGAATAGGACCAGGATGACCCAAGTGATCCTTTTTAGTTCAGTGGTCACGCCCTCATGAGTCTGATTTAAAATAAAAAAGGAAAATAACTGATTTCAGCCCTCAGCATACTTGCATGATTAGGGTAATGAGGAGGAGACCCATTTTACAAAGCAGTTCATGGATTCATTCTCTCTTTCAGATTTCAGAATGCAGCTGGTTTCAAACTCCCAGCTGGCAAAGAGGGAGCTTCTCACCATAAGTAGTCTGCTTAATCTGGGGACTTCTCAATCAGACACAGATGAAGTAGTGACATGATTACAGGCCTTGGTCAAGTGTTGCAATGCAAGATGATTTATGCTAATCAGTATTCTCTAGAATCAGTGCAAAACAAATCCAACACAACTACAGACCTTGAAAGAAGTCTTAGCCACCACTCTCTTTTGTCTGAAAATACCATCTTGACAGATCTGAGCCAAGTAATCAAACACTTACATGCAGCACACAACACATCCTGGCCATCAGAAACATCAATGGCATCTGTTAAACACCGTCTGTAAATTCCCTTTTGGCATTCACAGGTTGGTTATGACCATAAGGAAAACTTATCATTTCCCAGATTTCAGTGCAGTGGTGCTCCCTATACCTCTGGAGATTTCCAAGTTGTCAGAAGCTATCCACTGTTACCCATGACAAAAAAACCCTTTCTGTCTCTGCTCTACTGAACACTGAAATGAAATGCTTACACTAAGACGGATGTGCAAGTCTCCTAATTTGTGAAGGTATCAACTACTATGCATGGGCTATTTTAAATCAAGCTTAAACAGCAATTTAAGGATAATTTAGAGGGCTAAAGAAAAAACAGATGGGAAAGGTGGATTTGGCTCGCCCCACTTTGCTTTTGGGGCACTGTGGCATAGAAACCAGATGCTTTCTTGCTGTGATCTCATGATGGCAACTTCTTTTTCTCCCTCAAGTCTATTTTGATGCCTCAGAGCAAAGTACCAGCCTCTACTTGGCCGCTATGTGTACTGGCATGTTAGAAAGAAGGATGTAGGAAGAGAAAGAGAGAGAAAGAGAGAGAAGGAGAGAGAAAGAGAGAGAAAGAGAGAGAAAGAGAAAGGAAATTTACTGTAGTCAAAATTCTCAGAATAATGGGGTGATTCTGGATCAGATTTCAGTCTGTCTCTCACACTGGATTAAAAAGCCACGTTTTGGACCCCAAACTCATACTATTTGTGGACACTGATGCATTTAAAATATTAAAGATAAATAACTGTTTTGAGACCTTTTAAAAATATAATACATAAGAACTAGGACAGGCATTTATTTCAGTCTGCCTGTCCTGTACCAAATTCCAGATGACCATATGGTTTAATGCTTCACATTCACCTACAGCAAAAAAGGCTCTTCCTTACTGGCCAAATGTGAGTCATGCCTCTGACTACAAAAAGGAATCTGAACTGTTCCTCACATCATAAACTATGCCCATGCCAGTTCTATCAGAACATGAGCCTTTTTGCTCATAAACTTGATCAGGTTCATTAAGATCCTCTCATTAGCAGATTTTTCTACTGCATCAGCATGGATGGGCTGAGAGAGGCCAGACACTGGAACCTCCTTTATTCTGCACAGGAGAGCACATAAGCCTGGGGAATGGAGAGGGTGTTTTTAATTAATCCAACATAAATAAAACTGCCTGAAAACATAGTGAGGAATAGAGGCTCAACCTTCTGTAGGTCAAACCCAAAGGCTACATTTGTACCCTGGGACAACTTCATTATCCTCAGCTGAGCTGCACAAGGGATTAATTTAACCCTCAGAAAAGGGTCAAGAGAAACTGGGAGAGAAACAGAACAATCCATTAATAAGAGCTATAAGAATACATGTTTGTAGAGTTTAGTTCAAATTCCTCCTCACACCTGCTAGTTTTAGTGTAAGCAGGTACATATAGTAACATCACAATTTCTATTCTGCCCCATCTGCTGTTGTCAGAGCCCTTTCTTCTATTATATATTGTCAATGGCTTTTACTTTAAATTATTTATATTCTCAAAACCCTAAGATTCTGAAAACCCTAAGAGAAGCCTGAAGTACTGAGGCTTGTTCACCTGTCTACTTGAAATTTTTTCTTTTGCTTCATTTTAACTAATTCTAAAAATGTATCTATAAGCCAGAGAACATTTTTTTTTTCTTAATGAAGCTAATTGTTTCAGCTGTGGGCTGCAAGCAGTGTTCCTATTCCAGAAGGAGAACACTGTCAGATTCTAAATGTGACTGTGTACCTTAGGTGTAAAATTGTGCAGTAGCTCATAATTGTATGGGCTGCCACTACAAAGCTAGAAAAAGAAAAAAAAGGTGGAAAGACAAAGCATTAACAGCAGAAACATCCTAGGACTCAGCAGTTTTTTAAGATCAGAGACATATTTTTGGTAGCTATTTATATTTCTGAACTTTCCTGTCTTTAACTACCTTTAAGATGACTGGTTTTTGGGCAGCACGGTGAAGATGCCACATTGCCTTTTTGTCTGTTTTGATGAACTAAAGCATCCCAATGCAAACGGAAGCACTGGAAAACATAAATGATACAGAAGTTACTCAAATACTTTTTCCAATCTCAGCACTTGTAGAAACAAGGTGGAAAATACCTCTGTAATAGATACCTAATTGAAGGTGACCTATCTATGGTGACCAAAACAATACGGCCTGTTCTCTCTTTTTCCTTCCCTCTCCTTTCCTTGAGGGTTCCCTCATTCCTTCCTCACCAATAAGCCAACTTGCACTTCTTCCCATCACACAGCAGACCTGCATCTTGCTCTGAGAAAGGAGACATGCACAGTAGGAGGAGACACTGGGGACACTCCAACCATGCGACAGCCAAGCAGCCCATGACCTGGAACTTTTATTTGATCCAACACTTCTCAACAAACAACTGGCATCACTGGTCTAGTTTAAACCTTGAATGGTGCCCAGCTATGGACATTTATCTTCACACATGTGATATAGTATGTTTACCCAAATTTTAGCCCCTTCAGACCCAAATTTGGCTCTAACAGTGGCAAAATTGAGTTTTGAAGAAAGACAGGCCTCATTTGGATGCAGTGAGCCAGAAATAAGTTGACAGAACACAAGAAACAATTTCAGGGTCAGCACATAGTGTTGCTTACTCCTGCTTCTCTACAAAATCACTTGTGTTAAAGGAAATTTCACATCTCCTTTAAGAAACTACAATTGCTGTATTTTAACTACAAAAGCATCCTTGGCTAATAAAATAGGCTTACATGTATAAATTTTATTGCAGCTTGTTTGCAGGGAAATCTTAACCCTAAGGGCTCAAGCCTATTTTTGCCTGCTCTGAACCACAGCCTTGAATCTTCAGCACACTTTGCACCTGCAATATCCCATTAAATAAGGACAGTGCTACTGCTCAAGAGTGGCAGAGGCAGAAAGCCAAGGACCAAGAGGGAAGTTCCCTTGTTTGGTTCAGGGGGGTACACCAAATCTGAGGTGGATGGAAGGACTGAAGCAGATTGTGCCAGTTTGATGTAGTCATCAACAAAACCATGGGACAGGGCTTTCTCCTTTCCTACTTCTCAGAGATAGGATGGCTGCCAAATGCAAATAATATTTTCTTGCTCAAGGTTGGTCTTAGTGTTTCCACTCTGGATATGACATGAATGTTCTCTCCTTCCTTCACAACATACACTGCCAGCTTGAACAAACCTTGGCTTACTGTTCTGCCTTTCCCCAGTGTTCACTCTTCTTTGCCCTCAAATGCTGAAAGGACTGGCAGCCTGCTTTCCTCCCTTGGATTTTGCTGAGTACTTTCTGGCTGTTATTCTGCCCTGGTAAAACTCAGAGCAACTTCACTTTTCCAGAGTTTTAGAGACAAGTCCTTTTACTAGCTTTCTTAGTTTTAAGTAAGTATACTAAAGATTTCCAGAAGATACTATCAAATTAGCCTGCATGGAATAGGAAACTTGCCCACTAGTGTCAGGTACGCCTGTCAGGTATTGCTCCTGTGCCTCTGTGATATTTTATGAAAATCCTTTGCTAGGATTTTTCTCCGATTCTAGCTGAGGAGCCTCAGAAAAGAAATGTAAACAATAACTATCCAATGGCTGTGGAATGTGCTCTGGAGGTTGTGCATCTTTCATTGGTCTTTCATTCGTGTGGATTGTTTTTACTTGATGACCAGTGATGGTCCAGCTATGTTGGACTATCTGAGTTTTTTGTTATGGCTGTGGAATGTGCTCTGGAGGTTGTGCATCTTTCATTGGTCCATGTAGATTGTTTTTACTTGATGACCAGTGATGGTCCAGCTGTGTTGGACTCTCTGTCTGAGTTTTTTGTGATTCATTCCATTCTTTTCCTTTCCAGCTTTCTGAGGGATCCTTTCTCTATACTTTTTAGTATAATTTTAGTATAGAATTTTATATATATATGAAATATATATATTTTATATATATAATATAATATCATATCATAATATAATAAATGAGCCTTCTGAAACATGGAGTCAAGATTCTCATTTCTTCCCTCGAACACAACCACACTCCTGCTTGGAGTGTAGCTTCTGAGTGATCAATTTGGCCAACAGAGAATTTATTATACCTCTCCCGCTGCAAGTTGAAGCAAATCTGAGTGTCTCCTGATGTCAATGGAAAACTTTTAGATGGCGTCTATAAACATCTTCAGCCTGACTCCTGATACTTGCACTACTGAAAACAGGACCACAGGCTTTATAGCATCATCCTGTTACTTTTGCTTCTAAAGTCCTTTATCTTAGTACTTTTTTTTTAAAATAAACTAGAAAGGAATGTAAGGTGCTATGATTTAGTGTATTAAAAGAGAGCCACCTATTTCTGAAGGCTCTTCAGCAGCTTCTGGATGAAAAAGAGACTGCAGAGAAACATGCCTGAGAATTGGCTCCCCTTCTTGTTCTCCTAAGAGCAATCTAGAACATTTAGAGTAGGATATCTGCACTGGAGGTGTTGTAGCCAGGTCATGCTGATATTTGCATGAAATTTTGGTGGTGGTTACAATGAGATGTCCTCTCCTATTTACTGTGTGGCAAGACAAGCCATATTAAAGCAAAGCTCTGGGGGAGACAGTGGACTGCCAGATCAGTGAGAAAAAGAGAACAACCTGTACAGGAAAGCTTTTTTTCATGATGTTAACTGAGGCTTTGCCAGAGGTGGGGTTTCTAAGCAGGGTGATTTTCATCATCACTGAAGTAAGGCCACCCTCAAAAGACCCAAATAAAAGAATAACATCTAAGCATTACACTGATAGACCAGCCTAACTCTTTTAAAAGAAAATTCAACAAAATCTAACCACCTGCTAGGTTAGGCCAGTTTCTATTGAAACACCAGTAACTCCAGTGTGGCTCTCGATGAGAGTTACACAACTGGCTGCAGGGGGTTGGATTATCATCTTTAGAAATTGGTGGTTAAAGACCCCGAAATACCACAGGATTAAAAGCAGAGCAGACAGAATCTCAGCTGATCAAATGATGCTGTCAAACACACAAAGTTTAATATTCCTTTCTATCAAACCCCAAAATATGCATAAAATAGTGGAAATCTGCTCTTTTTCTTTCTTTTCAAACTCATACTTCTCTATGGTATTTTCAGAATTCTCAAGACTAGTAACAGCAGGAAAATAACTTGATTAGAAGCTAATTAATGTTCTTTTACAGCCTTGTTTCACTGAAACATTTGTCAGTATGGCATATGTATTAAACTACTGTATTTTGCAATACCTTTTACATCTGCCTAGAATCACATGAAAAAGGTAAAACTAACATGGAAATACAGTGATCTTAATCTTCTGCAGAAATTTACATTTCCAGTGAAGATCCTCTGAGTTGTATTAGTAAAAAGTCTTGTAGGACTACAGAGATAACTAAAAGGTGATGCATTCCCAGATTATTTATAACACCTATACACACAGAGACAACCATTTTTCTCTTTGCATCAGTAATGGTAAGCATCCTAGTTATCTCCTCCTATTACATAAATCTGGATTTCCCATTAATTTCTAATTGGATGCATGCATACTAATATCATATTGAAAAAACCCTCCTGTCTGCAAGACCAAGGGATTCAGTTTTCCTAAGAAATCTCTTACACTTTTCAAAGTAGCTCAAATCATGCTTGGATAGCACTTGCATATTGGAGTAATACCACTGAAGTATAATATAATGGCTCCTGTGACTAATTCTGCTCAGCACAACAGAGAGCTCAAAAATTTGTTATTAAGCAACCCATTCTTGGACATAAATTAAATGTGCTTTGGTTAATTATGTCCTCTCCTTCTCACATACATGGTGAAAAATCAAAGCAACAGAGAACTGAATTGTAAAAACTGTAAATAAGACCTTTCTTTTCAAATATATACAATAACTAAGCAGTATCCTTTCTGGCCATAATATCAAGACTTGTGCCAATACACTGCAGAGTTAAAATAAATGTAAAACATTACAGCCAGAATTGAAGAGCTAAGCACTCACAGCAGGGCTTGATTGTCAACCTATCATGAGCTAAAACACATACATCTACTTCTGCTGAGTCAATATAGTTTTAAAAATAACAGATTCTTTTTCTAAAAAAAGGTTCCCTACTTCTTCAATGCTGTTAAGGTTAGCATGGACTATTTATAGGCATCAATGAAAAGGAGGAAATCTTACTTTGCTCTCCTACTGTTTGCCTACTGTTTGGTAAGAGTAGCTTGCAGGTTTTGTGCAAAATCTCTGTCATCTCTTGACAAAACTGGAATTATCAACAGGGGAGAATTGCATGGCAGCAAGATAAATCAGTGACATTACAGAATGACTTGGAAGGATGAAACAATTTGATTGACTGTGTTGCTGGACTGTAGCAGCCAACTTGGCTACAAGTATACACTTTCTCTTCCTTTCTCCCTTGCATCCTGAGAGCAAAGCAAGCTGTTATCCCTGGTGGAACAGTCTTTTGTATATCAGTAATCAAAATTGTTACTTGTTTTGCAACTGACTCACACAGAGCTCTCTGACATCTTTCATTTTCTTTAGGAGGAGATGCCTTTTGACTGACTTCATGGTGCAATTTGACCACTTCAGCCCAGGAGGAATTCAACCCCTTAAATCTGAGGACCAGCCTAAAAATGATGTGAGTTCTAGCCCTTGTTTCAACACAGCCAAGGTTTTGCTTTCTGGAATGGTGTTCTTTTTAAGCAGCTTATGGAGTTTGCACCCTAACCATCATCATGTAAGCGATGGATAATGCTGACATGACCAAAATTGTGAAGCAGGACCACTGTGCTCTGCCCCAAAAGTGGCCCACAACTTGCTGTGTTCACTTTTTACGGGTGCTCTGTGGCACTGGCAACATGTAGGTGCTCCAAATGGGCTGTGGCATCAGGGATGCACAATACCCTTGCTAGGTTAAATGGTTTTCCAGCAGCAATGATGCAGAGGCAGTGATGAGAACACCAGATTGAGGGCATGATCTGAAAGGATCTGGATTCGGGCCCAGGTGTCTGCCTGTGCAGGAGATCCTGATGAAATGTGCACATTTCTTCACAATCACAAGAACCACACACTGATTATCTGCTGCAAACTGCAATAACCTCTGGGATTTTGGTGCAATAAAATTTTTAAATCATAGTTCAGGCAAACTTCTGGAACAATCAGCAGCTAAGCTCTGGTGTTTAAGTTGAAAGTCACAGAATTAGCTGGGGGACTTTCCTACACTTTTCACATCACGAATCTGTCATTCATCTCTCCAACTGAAAAAAATTCAAATTTCTTTCAATTACTAGTACCCAATAACAATTAACAAAATTAGAAAGGTGTCTCTTTTATCCTTTGTTGAAACCTGACAGAGAGTCCTTTAAAAACAAAAAAAAAGGGAACACAATCCAGTAACTGTTTATCTTACCAGGTCAATGTTAAACATTTATGGTCAGAACTGTATGCCTGAAACACTTGATATTTACTCCACCAGAGACATTCTGAGTCAAAGTTTCTTGCTTATACCTTAAATTTGTAATACAAATTCAAAGCTTTGAAATTCACTGGGCTACAACCTTTAGCAACAAAAATCGTTATTGGGATTGGTGCAAAATTCATTCTGGAGTAGATGCCCATGACTATAGAATGATAGAAATCCTGCATGCAGAGGTGAACTGATACATAATTTCATGCATGAAAAACCAGAACTTATTTTAAGATTCACTTGTACCTTTTCAGTACCAATGAAAATGAGCATAATTTCACTTACTATTGGAAATGGAACTTATGACATTCTAAGCATAATGGCAAAACATTGTGTTGCTGTTTGAGATAGGGTGGTAATTTGAATAGGGGATTTTAAAAGGTAAGTTGGGAAGTGAGAACAAAGAAATGTACTTGTGAAACTGCTGTGAATAGACTTTCCACTCTTCTATTAAATATTTAACTGGGTTATAGTAGCATTTAAAGGCAGAAAAATTCAAGACCAACTATTAACATATAAATATAACCCAGCTCCTCAGTGCAGTTACAAAACATCAGAGGTGTTCCTAACTCAAGCCTTTGCTTATTTACTACTCTACGCACCAAAGCAACTGGTCCTGTAAAAGTGAGAGGTTTCATTCTGTGTCTCTTTGCAGCTACTCCTGAGCATGACCCTGAGAGCTTGAACAGACAGCAAGGTGTCTCACATCAGGGAGGCTCCCCTTTCCGAAAGCTGAGAAGAGCTTCTGTTGGCCAAGTGGCTTAATTCCAGCATCCAAAGGTGAGTTTGGGGAGGGAGACAGCAGAGGTCCCTTGTGAGGGCACTGTGGGGATCAGGAGAGAAGCCTGGTTGATCCACAGTCCTTCCCTTCCCTGAGGCTAGGGCCACAGATACATTCCAACCCCTTGTGCTGAGCGCAGGAACTGTGAGGTACCTTCCTTGCAGGACAAGGATCTTCCACACACACGTTCCTCAGCACCGTGCTGAATTATCTGATGAGGAGGCGATAACCTTGTGGTGCTGCCAAAAACTGGGACACGCTTCCCTTGTAGGGCACTCAAAGCTTTAGCTCCAGCACGTTCTGGCACATCCCAGCTGGCTGGAAGCCAACAGCTCTGCTAAGGCTGGTTGTGCTGAGGCAAGGCAGCAACACAGCAAAAGGCACACCTTGACTCTGCTGTGCCTTTTGCTGACGATCCATCCACATGGAGGAAGGACAAGCTCTGCAACGCCTTTCTGGTGCTTTCATGCAGGACATCAGGAAATACTCGCAGACAAACAGAGGTGCATTTCTCAATCTGCAGATATCTTCTCGCCAGTCCTTCGTGAAGTGTCTACCGGAGCTGGGATAAATCTATGACAACTTACATCTTTGCCAGAAAAAGGGTGGAAACTGGGAAAGACACCACACCTGGATGAAGAGCTGCAAAGGTAGAATGAAAAAACACCATCCTTTGCAGTGGCTTCTATTAGGCACCAGACAGAAACCCCAGTCTAAAGTTAGAATCTTATTAACTTTCATGGCAAAGCACTTGCAGAGCTATATTTGTAGGGATCTAGAAAATCTATTTTTGCATATGTTTTCAAATCTGTTTAATTAACATGGTGAAGCTAAAAAATAAAGAAACATTCTGCAGCTATCCTGAAAGTCTTCCCTTTGCTTCCAATATCTGTGGGTTCATGTCTTTCTTAAATGTGAGCTCATTCAAGTATTTTCACAATTCCCCCCACTTTTTTTTTATATATCCATTTCTTTCTACAGGTGTCAGAATACAATGACAGCTTTGTTCTTACTGGAGATAACTGTATGTGGGTAGATTCTTTTTCTTAAAATGCAGACTGGGAGTGGATCCAGAGGTCAAGCCAGAAGGTTACCTATATTTGAAAACCACACTTACAGAAAATCCCTTTGTGTAGCTTCTAATATGCCTCTGGATGTGAGTCTTGAAATACCTAGCTTTGAATGTTGCTCTCCGCATCACGATGTTCCAAGTCATAAGAAAACCGAGGTTCAAAGAGAAGGGAAGACTAAGAGAGTTGGATTTGTAACTATGGAACAAGTATTTTCTTTGCCACATCAAAAGCTCTGATAAAAGCAGTCCAGTGATTCAGGATAAGAGCATATTATTTGATGTATTAATTTGACAGTGGGCTAGCATTACTAAGATCTCATTTTTCACCCCATTACAAGATTGCTTTTGTGCATCACAGAGGACTTTAAAACACCCAAGACAGAGCTAATCAAAGTTCTAGTTTAAATGGAGGTCATGCATGTCTTCTGAGGTCTGATTTTCACATGCTTTTTTGAAACCACTTAATTCCTGGGTAGCAAAACCTGCTAGAATCTTGTGAAGTCCACAAAAAATGGATCTGTGCTCTGCAGACTTTTGAAAATGCTGACAATTAATTGCAACATGTATGGATTCTCTAAGTTACCAAAACCAAGGATGCATAACTGAATGAATATTTTAATATTCAGAGTGAATGTCATACCCTTACTATACTGAAACTTTATTTAATTTGGGTGAGGTATGTATGCAGATGATGCTACACTGGGAAGTGTAAGTATGGAAGACAAAACACTTTCAAGTTACATGGCCTCTGATAAAGAACTTAAATTTGAATCTCTCTGACACAAAGTCAATGTTTCTTCCCTTCATTATGCTTCTCCTCACAGAGGCATGTGTCTAAGGGGGGCTGTAGTTCCTAATGATGGGGAATGTGGGGTGTGTGAGCATTTTCCTAACAGATACTCCAAGAGAAGAAAGTACCAGCAATATGATCTCAAGAAAAAGGGAGTTAATAAAAACTTCTGCTTGTGGCCATCGGTGCTGCTATTCCCACTTTTCTTTTCTGGAGAAGCAGCAGGTGGAGGGGGGGCATGATTTCATTAAAGTGTTCTAGTTTTCTGGAAGATATCAAAATGTAGAAAGAATGTACAGTTTTTTTTCTTTTACGTTATTACATCTGAGAACAGTAAAAAGCAGTAGTTTGTAGTTGTGGGTTTTTGAAGAGACAAAACAAGTGAGATCCATAAGAGCAGCACACTTGGATGGGGAAAGATGTGCTTCCAGGAGCCTGTGCTGGGCTGAACTCTAGCTTCAGATTATAATATCCATGAGGTAGTGCCACACGATTCCTCTTTACAAGAGTAGTCCTGAACTCCTGCCAAAAATTCCTCTATATGCCACTTAGTGCTTCAAGACAAGAACGATAATGACAGGTCTGTAAAATCTGCTGGAATTGACAGTTCTTATTGTTCTGAAAAGTTTTCGTGACGCACAGGAATTTTCAGATTAGCACTGCACAGTGTTGAACAAAATGGGTGTCAAGCAAATCAATGAGCTTTTCACAATTCACAAGTCTATGTTTTAGTGCTGTTCCATTTTTATTCTGTGGTTGGTCTTGCTTTGTTGTGTGCATGTGCCATTGGAGATGTGTGTATACACTGAACAGGGAACGAGAGTTTTCTGTGGCATGATGTTCCACGTAAACCAAGCCTTAGCACAGAGAAGGTTTTTCTTCTAAAAAAGTGGGGTTTTTTTTCAGACATAAAAATAAGGAACTGTTTATATTTGTGTTGTTAGTCTTACAACTGTCTTCAATTCATTTGGAGGTGAACATATCGAGCCACCTTTTCTCCACCTGTGTGTAAAAATTTGTGCCAACTCACTTGAATAATGGGGTGAAAACAATATACAACTGAGGCAAAACTGAAGACTGGTGGCTCTAGCATCTGTTTACCTAGAACATGAATGACCACCAGGTCATTTTACAACTGAAGGAGGGTTAAGACCTAGGGAAATAATGAAATATTCAAATTTAATATCTCTCGACATATACAAAGCTTAGATCAGAATTTCTGCTCTATGCTTCCAGTATACACTGAAATATGGGTATAAGGCTCTACAAGCAGATAAAAGATAACCCATTAAGCTTAAAACCCATAGAAACAAAACAAAACCTCTGGAATGCCTATTCCATTTCAGTTTTCAATTTACCATCATTGAGGCAAATAGAAAGAAAAAAAATAACCTGCTCCCTTTCTGAAAATCTCACTCTTCCAAGAAAAATATAAGCATAAGACTGAAGATCAGATCAATGCCTGGTGGCATCTCGTGTAAGTCAATGGAGCTATGCCAATTTGGTCTGGCACCAAGCATTTTAGAAGACATATGAGCCCATCAAACCAAGTGTTTTCCAATGCAACCAATTAAAGCTACCCAAGATAGCATTTTTTTTTCAGCTTCTGCATCCTCCCAACTGCTGCCAGCATGCCACAGCTCTCACTGAAGCCTACTCACTCCTCTGTTGCTGGAACTCTTATAGCCTGGGAATCTGAAATGCCTCTCCCACATAGATCATCCCCAAGCACTAACAACGAGCAACAGTTCTCTGCACCATCAGGTCAAAAATCTAATGCAAGCATGGCTTTGACTGCAACACGGGTTTTTCCACCTCAGGCACCACTGGGGATTGAAGCCCTCAGACAGACTGATCCAGTGCTTAGCAGTTATAGGCTGTCTCTCTCCCTCCCTCCCTCCACAGCCCCCTCCTTTTATCTGCTAATGCACAGGGATAGACAAGCAAAAAAAAAAAATCCCTTCAAACAAGGTTATGGGAGAGAGAGGAGCTCCATCACAATACAGTGTTTGCCTAACACTGGTGACTAAACTTGAGAGGTTTTTGTTTGAACTATGTCCCTGGAGTGCTAACAAGAATAAAAATATCATCTTAAGAGTTGCAGTCACCTTAAAAGACAATGTTCTTCTATGCTTTCACATCAGCAATCATAAAATAAAGCAGAAGGCAGTAGGTATGGAATTAAAAACCCTCAAAGGCGCACTTAAGCTTCATTTTGATGCAACCCAAAGGTGTTAAAAATGACCAGCCTGGAGACAGGACCAACCCACGCCTAGGCGTGCAAAGGTCCAAGCTTTCTTACAGATTTTTATGGAATATCTTAGCCTAGATCAAAGCATCCACCTTCAGGATGGGGAGTGGGCACATCTCTGCCTAGACTGCCGTACGCAATGGGATTTTCAGCTGCACCAGTGCTAAGTAAATACAAATGAATGATACAAGACCCTGGGGAAGGTAACATAGCAGCAAAATACCTTCCTCATTGAAAAAAAACCCAAAAAACATTCTTGGCACTTTCATCACTGCTGAACAAAAACAGGTATCGCAATAAGAGCTAACAGTTATCTCTTTTTTGCATTAGAAAAATGCATATTTTTTTTTTCTAAGCCCAGTGCCATAGAATGCCTGGGGCCATCATTTCAGTAAAAGGTGACCCAAACACCCCTGGGAAACACAGGGAAGAGTGACTTATATCTGTGTCTTCAGAAAAAGCAATAAGTCAAGCTTAATAAGGGGTCCCTCCTGCATTTGTTATACATCAGGTTAAACACTCAAAACCACACAGAGGAGTAGTATTACGCACACCAATAGACACTCTCCCAGTATTGATGAACTGAATTCTATGTTCTGTATTTTTTTTTAATTTGTATTGATCCATCAGTTCTTCAAAACACTGACAATTTTTTTTTTTTTAAATCAACTCCGAGGCAATGCTGATTCCTTTAACTGGAGGGATAAGCTCCATGTACACACCTTCCTGCCACAACTTGCAAGGCAAAAGCAAAGCTGACCAGTTAAACCAAATCTGAAGAAATTTACACTCTCAGCCTGAGATTCCCAGGCAGCAATGTGACTTCTCAGCAGTTCCTAATGCTGGGAAATGAAGCTGTATGTTAAGTTCTCAAATGAACATAAGACACCAAAAATGGATCCCAAAAATGCAACCAGCTTCATACGATGTTTGCACCTAGTTTGGTTACTATAAAATACCTGACACACTTGACAAGCTCAGGAACAGGGTGAAAAAACAAAAAGGTTTTTTTTTCTAAATCTTTTTTTTCCGATGTCTGCCATTTCTCCTATGTATTTTTACAAACCAGATAAGATGACTACAGTCTCTGAGAGGGTTAAGCAGAGACAACCATGAGCTCCATGCAGCAAAAGCTCCCTGTCACGATAAAACATGAACAATGCTGAGCCGAATTCATGGCTGGTGTAAGTAACCCCTGAGGGTTGCAGAGGGACAGATTTGCACACACACTTCCCTCCCCTTTCTAAATATACTGTTTCTGCTTTACAGAATCAAAAGCAGAGTCCCAACAGGCAAAGAAATCAACTTCCAACACATGCCCCACAATGGTGAAAAAGGAAACTCTTCACACTTTTCATGTACTCACAGCTTTCATAAACAAATAGGAAAGCTTTTGAATTAAATGTGGTTTAAAAAGCCTTCGAAGAAGAATAAACCAATTTGAAGAAAAAGAGAAAATGAACAGGAGGGATAGGAAAAGCAATGACTTTTTTGCGCTGAACACAGTGATGAATGATGAGCAACTCGTGTTTTCTTGGCTCAGGGTCTGAACTGGCATTTGACAAATCACTGTAATAACATACCCGTTATTATTATACTGACACCAGAAATACTGGTGACTTCATGTGGGCACCTCAGACTTTTGTGCCTGCAACATTCTTCTCCAAATGGTTCGCTTTCCTTTCAAACACAGCGGTGATCTGAAACACCCCGAAGAACACAGCATCCTTCCACAGACCAACCTCAATTAGGCTAAAGAAACCACCCAAGGCAATGCAAACAGCTAACTAGTTTGTCCGATGCCTGAGACCATTGGGAAGAACACACCTCGCAACACGCGATACAAAACCGAGGAATCCTTCGGGCTACCTACAGCTGCTACTAATTTGCTTTTGCCATTCCTCGACACCGCCAATCGCCCCATGCCCGGGCCGAAACAGCAGCATAAAGTACGCGGCTCTACTTACAGAGATCTCGTAGCTCCATCGCTCCCGGTGACAAATTCACCTCCCACACGGCAGCGAGCGGATGACTCAAGGCTGCCCTTGGCGGGCGGCGGGCGCTGCGCGGCGATGCTCTGGGCCATGGGAGAGCCGCTGCCCCGCGGCCGCGCCTCCGCCCGCCGCGCTGCCCGCTCCGCGCCCAGCTCCGCTTATGTGCCGGGCGCCCGGCGGGCTCCCATTGGCACGGGCGGGCGGCGGCAGCCAATGGCAGCCCACTCCCGCGGCAGGGAAACTCCTGCCCGCTTATTTAGCATCTCGGGAGACCGTATTTCCGAGGAAGAGCGCCGCTTCCCTCGCATCCTGCCATCGCACGGCGGGGATGAGCAGAGCAGAGATCCCCGTCTCCGGGGCTCCCCCCGCGCCGCCCGCTCGTCGTGTCTCAGAGCCCGGCGCTCACCCGGAGGAAGCGCTGATGGGGACCCCGGCATCCGCGTCCACCTTGGCGGGGGCCGCGGGGGAGCGCGCCGGAGCTCCACAATTACTCGCTCCATCGCCATGGAAACAGCCTGGATGCAGCGGGCTGGATTTGTGTAGCACATCTGCTGCCAGGCTCATAATCAACTGCAATCTCATCTTTTTTCCCTCTGCTCGCGCTGCTTATTTGATTGTGAGTTTGCTCTCTCTTTTCATACATGCTGGGAAAGTACACGCAGACAGAGCTGTGTACACGTTGCCTTTCTCCCTGTGCAATCACGTCAGGACACACGTATGTGTGTGCACACACCCCAGGAGTACTCACTTGTATTCATGCATGCATACACTAAGGAGGTACTGTGTTCCCAAATCACACAATCATAGACTACTTAAAGACTACCTAATTCCAACCCTCCTACCATGGGCAGGGATAGCTTTTATGAGTGCTGGTTGCTTGAAGTTCCATCCAACCTGGCCTTGAACACTGCCAGCGATGGGGTATCCATCTGTCTGTCTGTCCCAGTGCCTAATTACCTTCACAGTAAAGAATTTCTTCCAAATATCTAATCTAAACGAATCCTCTTTCACTTTAAGGACATTATGCCTTGTCCTGTCACCCCATGCCCTTGTAAAAAGTCCCTCTCCAATGAAGGAAAGTGCTCTAAGGTCTCCCTGGAGCCATCCCTTCTCCTGGCTGAAGAACCAGGTTGCGTGAACAACCACAACTCTCTCAAGCCTGTTTTCATAGGAGAGGTGCTCCAGCCTCCTGATAATCTTCCCTCTTTTGGGCTTGCTCCAACAAATAGTACACCTGAGTCACATTTCATGTTTAAGTAACTTACCAGCAGACAAGAAGACTACTGTCAAAGTACTGGATTTTGCTTTCTAGTTCCATATATTGCATCTCTCCAAAAGAAGGTGAAAATCTGAGACAGGTTTTGGAAACCTCCAAAAATGCATCTGGCACCCACAGACAATGACCTGAATCTTCATGCAACTAACTCTACACTGGGTATTTCCTGTCCTGCTCAGGGCCTGATGAAACACACTACTAAGAAATCTTGATGCCCAAAGGGTTGACAAAAACTCCGTCCTGACCTCTGACAATATAGGGAAGGAGAGATCATTAGAAGAAAGGAGCAACAACAGAGAGAAAGAAAAGATTCCTAAGCCACCAATGCAGTAAGCAAAGGAACAGTTTGGCAGTTAGAGGAATTTTCTGGCTGCTCCTCAGACTTTCTGTGGGACAACTGAAAAAAAAAAATTCATGCTTTTCATGTTTCTGTTACTGAAACTGCAAAATTAGGAGAAAGATCAAGTTCATGCAGTTATATTAAAAAGATAGCTTCAGACAAACCATGAGACACTGACATACTATTATTATGGTATTAAGAAAGAATTTTAGATGAAAAAAATGAGGATACATTCCTTTTTCAGGAACCCTGATCTGCATTTGTTTGACCAAAAGAAGATTAAAAAAATTAAAGCCCTTCTTAAAAAAACTCAGTATTTCTATATTGCACTAATAATATTGCACTAATAATATTCCACTCCATTTCCAATGGTAAATAGAGGTAGATTCATCTCGGTGTACAATAAATGCCACTTTCTGTTAAGTGTCTTCTACCTGAGTCTAATTGAGAGTTCAGAAAGGTCTTCCAAATCTCAAGAACAAGGCCATAAAAGACAGCTACTCCAGAGATTTGGCTTTTCAGGGCATCTGTGACTCAATAAGAATTCTTGTCATAGCAATGAGCTCCTGAGAGAACTGTGTTTGTAATGGCCGAGGATGCCATAAGGGTTCTCTTCTGGCAATGCTGTCCTTCCAGCTTTTCATTTGCCTTTGGAGCAGCACCATCACCATAAGGATTACCCTGAGCTTGCCAGCTTTTGCGGTCATTCTTTCAGTTCTGAGATATTAAACTGTGGAAAGATATTCAGTGTACATTTTAAGGGAATGAGGGCTAATTAAAAAGCCTAGATTTGCTGACAGAACTTGCTGTGGAAAAAAGCAGTCTGTCCCATTCCATCCCTCTCCCACCCAAATCACACATGGGAGAGGGTGGTCTGGGAGTGTGGAGCATGCTCTGTCATTTGTCTGTGAAGGGTGAAACACTTCAGCAGTTTCAAGGTTATTTTTGCTAGCTGTTATTGTCATGTCATGGACTGGAAGCATTGTCAATATGTAGAGCTTAAAATAGCTATGGAAACCAACAAGTTTAAATTCTACTGGACAACAAAAACCAAATAGCACATTCCTAGAAGGTCTCTGCAATTAATATTTCTTAAGCCAATATTAAATTGAAGAGGTTCCTAATGAAATAAATTGTTCCTTCCTGTTATGTGATACAGAGTTCAAAACTCTTCAATAGGCTGTCCTGTGTTAAACAAAGCCCCACTGCAGTCAAAAATAATGATTAGCAGTGCAACTTTGATGTATCTGGAGAAATTTTCCCCTGGCCCAGTTTCCAAAACTCCCATCTGCATTTCACAAGCTGACAGGAAAAAGACTATGTCCCAGATTAGGGCAACCAGTCAAGAACTCAGAAGACCAATTTTTAAAATCTTTTCTTTCATAGGAAAGGAGCAGAAGTGTCCAGAGATCCAGAGATCTCTACTTCTGATGACAGCAAGCCACTAGATTTAAGGTTATGAAATCTCACCTTTGTCTCTTTATTTTCTTAGCAATCTCCCCTGCAAATTGCATTTCTTTTCCTCACAAGGTTGTGTTGTGAGAATAAACACACTAAGAATTTCATTGCAATCTAAAGCGGGACAGGACACAGATATCTAAGAAAGCTTTTAAGGGAGATCAGAAATCAAGGCTAGAAAAATCCAGGCATTTCAAAGCAGCATAATAAATAAGATTTGTGAAAAAATCTTCTAAGATAGCACGATAAAATGATGCTGTTCAACTAAAAGTATAAAAGATTTCCAGGAAGGCTTCACACCAAAGCTGCTACTTGTCAATCCGACAGCAGCTCCTGCCAGTATTCTGTCATGGGCTAAGACCTGTTTGTGTGTGGGAGCTGAGGAACAATCAGTGATGATATAATGCTTACTCATCCTTCTAGATCGTGGGTTTTTCTTTTTTTAGCCTAGACACCTAAAGGGGAAGACGGCTAACCAGCTAAGAGTCCCCCAGTCACAGACTTGATGGTTGGCTTCCAGTGACTCCTCTTCCAGTGCCATAAATTACCTGTTAATTCTGAGTAAACTGTCAAGCCCTTTCAAAAGTCCATTTGTAGAAGCAGCTGATTTGCACCAGAAACAGCTAGTTCTATTGATATATTCCAGGAAGACCTACCCATTTCCCTTTCACATCTGTATTCTTGAAGCATCAATTAGGACCTATCTGTAGATAATACAAACACATATTTCAGAGACTTCCGAGGCCATATTTCACATTTAGTTTTGTATTTCCCAAATCTTAGCATGAGAAAACCTCATAACTCTTTTATCAGGTGGCCCCTACACTTCATTGTAAATAAACAGGTTTGAGGGTTTGGTTTGGTTTTTTTTCCCCTACTACTATTGCATCACAAAGAAGTTTCTGCATAGTAACATATAAACACAAATTAAAATGAAAATGCTGGGCCAGAGCATAAAGAGACATCTATCTTGTCTGCCATTTAAGACAGCTTGACTACAAACCACAAAGCTTATCTGACTAGGAACACACAAGTGATATATAAGCTGCTGAAAACAGTCAGTAACACAGCTTTGCAAATCAGATTAGACATGACCTTCAGAGGGGATCTGCCACCACAGCACCCAGAAGGTCTCTATTAATTACAGAACCACAGAACCTTTCATTCTGCAAAGCATTTCCACCATCCAAGCACCAATGAGTGTGTTCGGTGTTCACTACCTTCCCCTGTGCTTTGACCACAGGGAGCACCCAAGTCTCCTCCTGCACCACCACGTAAGTTGCCCACATTCTGAGGATGCATTCACATGTTAAAAGACTTCAAGGTACAAAGATGTGCATTAAATAAAATCTGCACTTGTCTTATACAAATGAAATCAGAGTTTTATAGAATTTCATACAACAGTCCTGGACATACACAGCAGTAGTCTGGATGATGACTGTCTAGGGGTGTTGAATTTGCAATTCTTCTTTATCTTCCCTGACAACTGAAGCTCTTCAGCTAAGCCAAAGACAGCCTACAAACAATCCTGAAATTGGCTACAGGAACTGACATGAATATTTCTCAGTTTTCCTATTGCTAAATGATTACATGTAGTTTGAGTAGTGAGACTTCCTAGTCTAGACAACATGACTGTAGGCTCCATTTGCACCTCTAATGTTAACACCAAGAAGATCTGAAATACCTTGTCTCTTTGATACAGATCCAAAATATCCACATCTTAGAAAAACAAAACCCAAAGAACCAACTACACAAAAAGAAGAGAAGCACCACAACTGCATATAAGAAACCTAGTCTGAAAAAGGAAGAAAAGAGAAACTGGGTTGCTTAGAGGAAGACTATTCTGTCACAGTGAACAAATTCAGAGTTGCATAGTTTTTGATACATGCACAAAGAAAAAAAAAAGAAAATTATTTCTAACCTTGACAGTGGGTACAGCAGACAAACAACCTCAAGTGATGTTTAGGTTTGGCGGCAGTGTCGTATACAATCATAGTTTGTCTTTGGATAGCTATCATATTAAAAAAGCCCTTAAAATACACAAGCCCCCGCAGCTGTCTGCAACCTTTAAGTCTTGCCATTTCAAACACACATTGCAGTCATATAGCATGAGAGGGCACTGAAGAATTTCAAATCAATTATAATAAATCCAGACAGTAGACAGCAGAAGGTTTCACAGTACATATCATTGGCTTCAGGATTCGTCACATAGCACTCTTAAATACAAAACTGCAAGAGGCTCAAAAATCACCTTGTGAGTTTTAAAATTTTCAGTATATTCAGACCATATGAGAACTATCTGCCAAATCTATCACATATTCTGCATCCACTGTTGGGGTTAGGATTTTTCCTGCTCCCTCTTTTGCCCACACTTTTCAAATACATATCAAAATTTTGTATCAAAATCCTTGAGAACATACCAAGAGCATTTTCAGTCATGTCATTATAACCTCAGTTCTCTCATTCAATCATTTTGTCTGGAGTACACATGGCCAGGACAGAACAATTTCACATCATTGCAGCCTTTTACCTTCCATCTTTAGCTACTTCTCCAGCTCATGCTTTGCACAGACTGCCAAACAAGCAACAGCAGCCAGGTTTATCTTCAATCCAAACAGCCTAAGACTCCCATTTAATGCTTGGTTCTCCGTAGGATGGGCACCATGGAATGTACATCATTCTAACACTGTTGAAACAAATTATGCCCCTTAGGTGCTCAGTCTTGCCTCTATTACATGCATGCATCCTCCCCCTCCATCTTATTCATTAGTGCACTGTGCTTTTCTTCTTGTGGAAGACAGTACTTAAATCTCTACTCGATCATATGAAATGGCAACAGAATGACTTTAGCTTTTCTGATTTTAACAAAACCAAAGTGCAATAGGATGGACAAAATAAAGGAAAAAGTCATCTGTCTCAGTTATCTGAACTCAGTCTGACTCTGTCATGGCTCACTGTTTAAACAATGATGCATGAGTATTTTAATATGTTAATTACATAAATAGGTACTTAGGAACTACTTAAACAGAAGATTATTTACCCCATTGACTACAGAAACCCATGTGTCAGCACATCTGCTGCACAGGAAGATTAAATCTGTTCACACAAAGCTCATGCTCTCCCTTGCTAATGGAGAAGAGATTAGTAGTGTGAGACCTGAAGCAGGAGCTTTGGGTTTTATCCAACAGACCCTTAAGACCATCACACTGGATGATGCTAGCAAACATCTCTGGATTTCTAAAATCCCAGTATTTACCTGTCTAAGCATTATGGAAAAAGAAATGTGATTTTTATTGAAAAGAGTTTTCTATGTGTGTGTTTTAATTTTAAAAGCTTCTGCTGTATGTTATTTAAGAGTAACAATCAGACACCCAGCAGCTTTAAGAGGGAACTGAATTGCTGTGATTGTACACCTTTTAAGGCCAGACTGACAATGCTAGTTGATGATGTTTAGAAAGAGTACACTGAAAACAACTCAATTACAGAGTTATCTTTGCCTTGGTTCACCTTCCCAGCTGCTGCTGAAGGACCTTCAGACTATTATTTTAATAGCTATTGATGACGGTCAATCTATGTTTTTCACATCCCCTTAGCACTGCTTTTGCACTCCAGGCTTGCATGGAAGGCTAAGTGCCAGAAGGCTCTGGTGGTGCAGAAAGGGATAGCCAAGACTACAGCTAATGAGAAGAACAGAAAGCATGAGTCCAGTTTCCAGGTCCAGCAAGTACACAAAAAATTTTCCTGAGAAGAACGTATTCTGTCTGCTTCCACCCCATGCAGGAATTGAAGTCAAATGAATGCTCACATAAGCTGAATGAACAGTATGGGCTGTTTACCATGGAGCTATTGCAAGCGTGCACTTAGCTTCAGCTAGAAAGGGCAATGTCCTCCATCCACACCCTCATAAGGTAATTCGGAGCACACAAAATGAGCTACTGATGCTTCTATTCTGTCAGCCTCTGGCAGCAGGCATCTGTTCCTGAGGATTTCAATGTCTCCCTGAACTGGGCTTTGGAAACATCCCCTTCTCAGAGACACTAACAGCCACTTTTTCAATCCCTGTACATGGAAATGTGCAGCCAAATATACATACCCCAAACACGTGTCGCATGCACAACAGAAGCGTGCCCACACACGCCCATTCACAGCCAAATGTAGTATAAATAACATTGCTATATAAATAGCCTTGCTTAAATGAAGTCTCCTGCTTAAATAAAGCCAGCATAAATACTCTTTCTTTATGCTGCCTGTTTCATCTCATGTTTAAGTCTGGAAAGTGGCAACTCTGTTGGAATGACCGGAGAAACTCCACTCAAAGTCAAGAGATAAAAAGGACAGGTGAGCTCAGCATTGTGATATCACTGGTGAAGATTTTGTGAAAAGAATAAAAGGCAGGCAACTTCCTTATTTGTGTGTCTCTGATGTCAAGATAGATAAATATTAGTAAGACAGGCAATAAGGTATTGCGAACAATCGGAGGAGATCCTCAATCACTCTCTGATGTCAAGATAGATAAATATTAGTAAGACAGGCAGTATGTATTGCGAACAATCAGAGGAGATCCTCAAGCACGGAAGCAGCAGCCCCCACAAAATTAAAGTTATAAAAATTAACCTTTCATTCTCTGTTTAAAAAAAGTGAGGAAAAAAATTTAAAAAAAATATTAGAAAAGGAAAAGTAACTTTTCCCTTTTTCTCAGCATCTTTAGAAGGACACCAGATGACTGTCCATACTCCTCACTATACTCATGTCTGTATTCATCAATATGGTTTTATGGACATTTTCTGTCTTATCCTTTTCAAAACATTTCAAGAAGCTGTTAAGACTGCTTTCTCTGAAGATGGGTAGGAAGGACCGGCTGTCAGAAAGGACTCTCTGAACCTCCCTGCAGCAACCCCGCTTCACATTCAGCCCACACACCAGGCCCAGCCCTATCAGCATTCTGGCTCGCTTTGTCAGGGCTGTTGCATCTGCTCAGAACTTCCTTCCCGCTAATGAGCCTCTCTCTAGTTGATCTTCAGAGTACATATTTCTTCAGGCTCGATCATCCACGAGCTAAAGATGCTGTCAATACTGCCGCACGGCAATTGCCATTGCAGAGACAAGTCCCGCCTTGTACTGTCTTTGCTGAACCCTCTGCTCTTTGCACATGGTAGGTGGAATGATTACTTCATCTTCCAAGTGAAGAGACAAATTTATAAAGGTCAGGCAATGCAGGGGCAGTTGCAACAGTGTATACAAACTCCAAGTTTTCTTCACTCTTCATTACCCAGCCTCTGAAACACAAATATATCTACAGTGCTAAGCCAGTAGTAATTCTACCTGTTACATTACTGCTTTGTTCAGGATTGGACCATTTTCATTCCATTAATGCTTTCCTTTAAAAACATTTCAGAATTGATTAAAAAAAAAACCAAACAAAAATAGATGTTTAAAAATATTTCAGTCTTCCTTAATCATGCAGGGATATATTTTCAAAGCTGTATGCCAGGAGTATTCCACGTGACTCCCATTCATGTTAAAATTAGAGTCACCAGAATAAATCCCATATGCTGCTTTGAGAAGGTACTGCAATGTGTCCAAGGAAAATTTTTGCAGCTTAATGTTGCTTGTACAATTTTTTGCCTTTCTTCTTTTGATTTATAAATAAATTTATAAATTTTTAACTTTTTATTTTTTTTTCAAATAACACTGTACTATCTGGAAAAACAGAGAGAAGGGATTTGCTGGTTTTCTTGGTTTCTCTGCAGCCGTTTTATTTTGAAATTATCAGTTTAATCAGAATAGCTTTGCTTTGTAGGATGCAAAGCTTTTGGAAGCTTTTTTATAACTCTTTTTTTAATACTGTCACTGTGGACAGCCTTTCTACCCGAGCCACAGCCTGCAGTGAGGTCTGGCTGCCTTCCACACCTGAGCTGTTGTCCTTTCAAGTGGTGCTCAACACTTCTGTGTTAGCCAGAAACTAATTTTCACATCTGGACAGCAGGGAACTTTTTTCCAGAAAGGCCAAGGCATAATCTCTCCTTGGCAATAAGAGCACTGCTGCTTTGTGCTGGAGCCAGGCACCAGGAACATACAGGTTTCTATATTCAAGGTCCTGTCTTATTTTCTGCCCAATACAGAGCATCTTTAACACCTGTGGCAGCCACAGAAGCCCACCCCCCACAAAGCCAGCTGCAGTGCTGTGGGCACAGTGTGCCCTGGTTTGCCTTGGCAAACATTGCCAACTCTGTGCTCACGTATGCACTTACTGGTAAATAATGGTGGATTATTTAATTTGTCATTTTAATGCATTCTTTCGGGTCATTTCAAGAGAGAGGGAAAAAGATATTTCTGAGAGCCCTGGTTGTCTCATAATTGCTCTCAAATTTTTACTGCTTCTAACTGTGCATGAGAGATTGTGCACAAAAAGACAGTGTGAATGCCATCTCTTCAGTTTATCCTCATCCTTCTTGTTACTGTCTCAAATTGCTAAACATTTTCATTTCAGCCATTGACACCAAAGGTGCAGCAAACACTGCATCTAACCACTTGATTACTTTAACCTTTAAAGGATGTAAACAAAGAGTAAATATTTTGCTTTAATGAGGAAGATCCTTCCACCACAGAGGGAAAAAAAACCCCTCTCCTTGCTAACAGAATTGTGTACCATATGAGAAAAGAAATCAAGATATAGTTGTCCTGTCATCAAAGCACTGACAAGTGAGGTGTGGGCTAAGTTCCCATCTCTACCACTAACTTTTCAGGTGACATTCAGGAAGATATCATTTATACATCCTTGTTATCCTAATAAAAATGACTTATCACCTTTCTGCTCTCCTTTTTCACCCCTTGTATATTCTGTCAATTTAAATGGTGCTTTTGGTCATAAACCTGTGTTTAAAAGAAATACCTGAAACTTCCTGGGATGGTGATATGACAGTTTGCACCTGAAGCTAGAACCTATAAGCAATGGAGCTTTAGCAAAAGCAAGGTTTTGGTAAAAGAGAAGCACTTATAAAAAAACCACAAAACCTCAACAGCCAGCCACACACAGCAAGAATCCTCAAAACCAATCCACTAGTAGGCAAACATGGCTCTACACACATTGCCTGTTTTAAGTATTAGGGTTCAAATGGGCTAACAAGTTTCTGTGGTGAGAGAAATTACCATGTCAGCTATGCTCTCATATAGCCAGTGGTAAACATTTAGTAAAACATACTTTTGTAAATGTTGGCAAGAAAATTTTGAAGAAATGCTTTCAACATCACATTTCTGAAGGAGCTTGAATGCCCCTGAGTAGTAACAACTCACCTGTCAGAGCTAAGACAAGTTAAAACTGCTTTAAATGGATCACTGCAGTTAATGGGGAAAGCCTGACTTCTTAAAGGGGCCACAGAATCCATCACAATTATCTTCTACGCTTTATTTAACATTAGGAAAAAATTATGAGCTTGGCTGATGCTCCATCTGAATTTGTTTCAATGATGATTAATGAGATTACCACTTTTTCCTATTTGGATAAGATATCCTATTGCATG
The DNA here is from genome assembly GCF_014805655.1 of Passer montanus. NCBI lineage: Eukaryota > Metazoa > Chordata > Aves > Passeriformes > Passeridae > Passer > Passer montanus. The sequence continues at coordinate 7,511,226 of NW_024367930.1, read as the reverse complement.
AGAAAGTAGTTTTAACCATAAAACTACAAAATAATTCAGGTTGCTAGACAGTTCTAAGCATTGAGTTCTGCAGACACAGCAAAGCTAATTTCATAATTAGGTGAGGTTCCTCAGGGCAATTCTGGGCAAGTTTTGTTTTTCTCCAGTGATAAAGATTTTATAATCCCTCTCTGTAACTGGTTCAAGAGCTGCACCAGTACCAGCAGTCAGGAGTATTTTATCCTTACATCCCAACAGTTTTCTTCATTGCAACTTCTCTTTGTTCTCTGCATACTTCTGAGGAGGGTGTGCATCTTCTCCTCATCCCTCTTGTTATAAAAATGGCAGAAGGTACAACCGGATCCATCCTGAATCTAGCCTTTTCCAGAATGAACAAATCTTGTTCCTTCACATTCCCTTTGAACACCACATGCTCCATCCTCCTTAATCATTTTAGTAGCCTTTTGCTGGACTAGCTCTATTTCATCAGTTTCTCCCCATTTCTAGGGCACAAAACTGGACACAGTCTTCCAGTTGCTGCCTCATAAAGGCCAAGCTGGGGGAAATAATCCCTTCCTCTGCCATGCTGGCTGTGATTTAGCTAATGCAACCCAGCGTGCAGTTAGTCCACACCACACAAGGGTGCACTGGTGACTTGTGGTACTCATCAGCCCAGAGACCATCCTACAAGCAAGGACCTACAATAACATTTGTAAAACATGAAATTGCTCTTTCTGGGTCCTCAAATTGCTTTGCCAGTCACCCATCCTCAGCTTTTAGTATCAAAGGAAATATCCGCAGAAATTAATATCAAAACCCTGGTCATCATAAAAATCAATGCAAGATACCAAAGTGTTACTCTAGTACTAAAAGCAAGAAGCGTAGAGAAGGAAATGAGAATCATCAAACTCTTTCAAATTATAATAACTAAAGCAAATTGAGCAGCTATGAAACATCCTGTTCTCTGGAGCTTAAAAGCATCAAGGCAATAAAACACTCTTAACCCATGCAAAGGTAAATAAGTTTTATGGAGATATTTTCTTTCTTTTCTCCTGAAGCAGAACCACCAGTTTAAAGATTTTTCCTGGTACTTTAAAGATTTTACACAGCAAAGGGCCATTCAGGCTGTGTATTTAACTGAATCAATTTTCAAGCTGCACACATAAAATATCTTTTACATGAAGTCCATCTCCCAGATTGGTGGAGACAGTTCTTTTCTCTAAGTAAATTAAACTTTGAAGTCCACTATGTGCAGAATTAGGCTAGATAAAAGAGTGTCTTGTTCTCTGTCATCATTATTAAAAAGTTGTATTTATACCACTGCTTCTGAGGTAAGACTTTTTTGTCTATATAGATCAATTTTTAAGAAGAAGAAACGCATGTGTGTGTGTAATTTTGATTTTACAATTTTAATGGCCTTTAATTAGCCTTCAGCTTTCTACCAGTGCCGAAAATACATAGCTGCCAATAACACCCATCCTGGTTCCAAAAACTAGCTTTCAATATTCTATGACCTGAAAGGGTCTTTTCTGATGTATGGCTGCCCAAAATAGTCAGCAGGTGTCCCCAGCTAGAGAGTGAGAAAAGCCATTAACACCCTCCTTAAGCCAGGTGGAAGTACAATTGGAAGGCAAGCCATTGTTCCAAGGAAAGAGGACAGGCAGAAAGAAAGTATGGGGGAACAAATCCTGTTGGAGATTTGAGTACTGAACATGGAGAGAAGCTAAAGGAACAAAGAGAGAAATTCAGTAAGATTGCTACATCCAGTCCTAGCTTTCAAAAGAATCACATATAGGCCTTAAAATGAAGAAATACCAGTTATATGACAATCAGATCAAAAAAGAAAATGACTGGGAAGAAAACAGCCCTTTAACAACTTCTAGATCCCCAGGGAAGGTAACAGTCCTTTAACAATTTCCAGAAGCCTAGCTTACATAAAAATGAGGTTTTGGAAGGAATCTCAGAATCCTGACAGCTATGAGATTACATTCTTTAGCTCACATATCTGATTTTACAAAAAAATATGTTTCATTTTTCCACTTGGTGACTTTAGGGATGTTATTTTCACTATGATTGGCTGGTCAATTGCTTCTGAAGAGGCTGACAGTGTAACAATGATATGATGAGATCTGTGGTTTCCTTTGGGCTCTTGATTAAGTACAACAGAAGTTCTAGGCAGCATGTACTAGTTAAGCAAAATGGATAGAACTGCAATTTTAAAGCTCTTACTGCTGAGATTCTGATCAGTCAGTTTCCCTGAGACAGAAAACTGATGCTTGAAATCTGAAGACAAGTCTTCAGAGAAAAAAATTGCCATAGAATTCAAAGCATGCATGAAAGCTGTTTTTCCAGATACCTTCACAGAAGTCTTTTAGAAGCAGACTTGACATTCTTGATGCAAGGATTGGTTCTTGAGCATTTCAGTTTCATGGCCGTGGCACGAATATCTTCAGCTGACATGGCAAGATCTTTAATCATCTACACAAATGTCTTTTTCAAGCAACCTGATATTTGTTCCTTCCCCTCTCCCCATTGTTTGGGTTACTATACTGTCACAGTATCAAATCTGTCTCCATTCCTGTGCTCAGCTTTTAAGGTGATATTCCTCAGCTTTCATATGTATTACTGGGGTCCTTGCTTCTCTGTTTACCATGAACAACATATAAAGGTAACTCAAGAAATTGGGATGGAACCTCCAAATAAATTACATTTTAGTCATCAATAAATCCACAAGACTTTTTGCATGCTATTCAAATCCACAGTGAAGAGGGGAATGGGCAAAGAAAAAAGAGCCTTACCACTCTCTGAGGCACACACAACACCCTCCATCCCCCGGGAAGCTATTTAGCTCTCAGTGGAAAAGTGGCAGAAGCCAAGTTCATGTGCCTAAGCTTCACTACCATCCCAAATAACAGCTGCCTCTGCTGTGGTCTCAAGGCCAAATACTCTGTGGGGCAAAACCTAAGGCTGTCTTCAGAAAGTATGTGTTAAACCCCTCACCTCCTCCATTTTCCCTCTCATGTAGTGTATGGGCACTTGAGGAAGCTCACATGAAGCACACCAAGGCCCGGTTTAACCTGTGACCATCTAATAAATGTAACCTACAGAGAGCCAGCAGAGGCAGGTACCTGTGTTGGCCCAGTGTGCATGGTGTGGATACACATTGAGACAGCTGATGTGGGTGAAGGAGAAGAGAGGAGAGCCCATCTGCACCCACACACCATCCTCTCCTTCCCTCTCACGCTGCCTTCCAGCAGCCCTCCCTCCCATCTGCCTCTATCACAGCCAGCCTTAATTTACACTGGTTCATCATCGGGTAGCAGGATCAGCTTGTCAGCTGCTGGCCAGTTACCTCATGTGCTAAAAATAGAGACAGGCAGCAGCAGCCACTGACTGGCAAACGCCTCTTTAATGGTGACTGACATATTCAATCAAGACAATACCGAGATGTAAGATGCAAACAATGAAGGACATTTATGTAAGGACAGACGAGACAAAAACAAATAAGCACCCTGGCTTTGCTTACAAGACACATATGAAAAATTTCTGCTGCTCTTTTCAACCACGGTGCTATTTAGATTACAATTACTTAAAGCAAACCAACAATAATACAAGCTTTTCTGCTACTCCAAGAGAGGCTATAAAAATCTCATTGTCAGCTGCATCATTCATCACGATAACCTCATTTCAACTGAAACAAAATATCCGAGACATCACCTCTCCCCCTTCCTTCCCTTTTTTATTTGCCTATAATAAGGTCTATAGTCTGGGGAGCTCTCAGGCTGAATTCCATGCATTGTGATTCACAAAATGAAAATCTGGTATTATATGCCCACTGACATTCACATCAGCAGCAATTCATGCAGCAAAAAGCCATATGCCATGCACCTCTGATTTAACTGTACTACAAAAACACATCCTAGAAAGAATAAATAAAAATACAGAGACAAGAGTGGTTCCTGGGATCTGATTATTATCCACACTTTTAGACAGGAATGACAGGGGCAATATCACAAAATATGCTGTTTTGGTGACAGTTCCAGTTAGGTTATATCATTTCCCTTCACTAACACACTCTACATGCAACTGAGGCATTTTTTTTCCAGTGCAAAAGGTTTCTGTGGAGTAGAAAAAGAGCGGTTAGCACAGATAACCTACACCCAGTGTTTCTCCTCTGGTTATCAGGCTTTCCACTCAGTCATCTTTTTGAAGGCTGAGAAAGTTTATTGGTTTGATCAGCACCCACTGAGATGAAAATGAAGAGTGCTTTGAACGTATGAAGTGCCAGCAGCTTTAAAAATTATCATCTCCAGGGTGTTACACAGACCTGTATGTGTTCTACAGTAACACACTGACTTCACTAGAAATCTGGGGGATAAAATCCCCTCTGCCAACAATGGCTAGGTTTTTCACAAATAAGAGATTCCACTGCTGAAATCAACACAGTCTTTCATCACTGAGGAAAGGACAAGACAAGCTGCTGGCCAAGGAATGGATTACACTAAAATACTCTTTTCTTGTTTCAATTAACAGATGTTTTGTTGAGATGTCCTTCCCTTTCCTTTATTTTTGGCTTGAAGAATCCATCTCTTTGTTGGTGCACCCATCTGGCTATATAAATGGACAGAAATCAAGTTTGAAAATGATTTTCCTTTCAAGGTTATGCCCCTCCATGAATCATTGCATATGTGATCACTAGAGAAGGACTGTTCATCTGTAACTAGATATGACCCTAGTACTAAGGACTTCCAAAGCCTTGTGGCAAAGACAAAAAATAGTAAAGACACTGTTTTAAATGAAAAATGTCTTTGAACTAGAAAAATAGTTCATAAGCTACAAAGTGCAGAAAAAGGGCAAGTTAGACTGCTTCATTATGCAGTCTAAGTACTTAATTTTCACAAATTAGTTTTTAAAATGTATTTGCATTTTTGACAATGCTAGTTCAGACTGAAATTTTTTCAAAAGGAAGCAACAATCTAGATTTAAAAATGTGATACTGTTGTTCAGTTCTTTTGAGCTTGACAGCCCTGATTTTTTGGGGTATGAATACTTAAATCTGATTTTTACAGACTGATGCCTCAGTAAATGGAAAGATGCCTCTTCAGCATCTTAAACACCCTTTCTCATGTTCTTGCAGCCAGGAGCAGGAGATGAGCGCTATGGGACACAATTGGAGATCTGACAGGTGGAGATAAATGTACAGACATGGAGAAGACTAAACAGAGCCATTCCTAGGTGAGCAGCTGATGAAGGCATACATTTGGAATATCTAGGCCACAAAAAACATAGAGGGAGCACTGACCAAATGCTAGGGTAAGGTCTTAAACAGGCTCTTCTTCATCATATTCAATTGCTCTGTTTAAGAAAGACCATTCTGAAGGAAGAGGTTATTGATAGAAACGACCTGACAATATTTCTGCACCCACATTATGCTTTCTAAAAGATTCCTATTATATTTGAAGGGAGTAATTTTGTCAATTAAAAAGTCCCATTTCCTCTGTAATCTATGCAGCAGACTTGCAAAATGTTAATTGCCACAAATTTTTTTAATAAATTCATGCATTACACAACTAATGATACAATATATTTATAGCAATTATCTGTTTCCAATAAAAGTTAATAAAGTGCTATTGGCCTCAGGTGTGAAAATATGGGATTTAATTTGTGCTAATCTGCCCCAGCCTGGGGAATACTGAATTCATTCTATGTGAGAATAATTTATTTGCAATATCCCTGAGTGATATAAACAAAGCATTCTCAAGGGAAGGTGCAATAAAGCTAACAGAGAGGTGCAATCATTCCACTAGCCTGGCATTTCCCAACAGTAAAATCCAAACAGAACAGCCTTCCAAAGCTTCTCCCAGAAGAAGTTAAATTCATCTGCTTCAGACCCATAGGAAAACAATAACACTTTGGAGGGCATCTGTGAACAGCTATTTACCATCTCTTTCCTTTCTTCTTCCATTGCATTGAAAGGAGGTGACAAACAGCTTTAAAGACTGACCAAAGGATTTCACTTTCAAGTTTATCTGAATTATTTTTTCTCTTGTTTGAGGTAATGTTTCTTTCATTTTCTGAAGCTACCATTTGCAACCTTCTCCAAGCCTCCCTGTGCAGCTGGGTGGGGGGCAAGAGAGGCAGAGAGAGAGGAAAGCATCCCTTTGGGGCTGGAGCTGCTACCGCATCTGTGGCAGGGTGATGGAGGGGGCTGGAGCAAGTGGCCAGACATCCTGGTTCTGATTTTAACCCTGCAGCTGCTTCTCTGCCAAGGCACTTCAGCTCTGGGTGCCTTTGCCTCCTTCCTGTACAGTGTGGCTTATCAAGACTTGGCCAAGGCTGCCAAGAGCAGAGAAGTGCAGAATGTTGTTAGTGCCACTAGAGGGGATCACTTGAGCATGCTGGGGACCTGCTGCTCCCACAGGAGTCACGCAAAGCCCTGTCACTTCCAGGTCAGGCACAGAGCTGCCATGGCAAGGACTAGCATTAGGTCAATAAGGTTGCAGCCAGGGGGGCATTTTGGACAGGAGCTATGAAGAGTCTGCTCCTTGAGTCTCCCCAGTTCGCAGTGGACCCAGCAAAGCTGTGACAACTCCTCACAGTGTTGCTCTGACCCTTTCAAAATGACCCCCCAGGCCTTTGCTTCCTCATGGGTAACTCACATTACCTGATGGTCGGTTTGGCCAAGCACATTTTCACACAAACCACCGCTCACACAAGTTTGCTTCTTAAGAGGCTGTCCTTGAACACTTAGTCATATTTTGAATCCAGCCTTCCCCAGTTATTCATCCCTACAGCTGCCAAAAACACAACAACACCAGAGAAGCTGAGAAACCTGTGGCATGGCATTTCCAAACCTCTGCCGAGGAAGGAAATGGTATTTTTCATTTTTATGTTACGCCTGGTTACCTTTTCTGTTATCTTGTCAGTGAGCAAGGAAAAATGTTCGCAGAGCCTGAGCATGAGCCATAAACATCTTTTGTGGTTATCAAATGCCTCCGTGTTTGCTTTGCTATTTAATTACAGGACTCACGTAGGGCATTTATTGTTTGCATCTGTTGCTGCTGTGAACAACCTCTACTCTTCTGATCACCACAAAGGCAGTTTGTTATGTGTATGTCTGTCAGTGACATGTTTTATCATCTCTCTGAGCAGACCCCCCTGCTGCAGGGGGATCCAGTGCTGCAGCCTGGTGTGTCCCTGAAATAGCCAGATACCACAAGGGCAGTTCCTCAGCAGGTTGCCACTGTGAAATGGATACTAGCTGAATGCTGAAACCAGATTTTTGAGGTTTCTGAGAAAATTTTTCTTATTACAAACTATTTTCTTCTTCTTCTTCTATATTATTACTACATATTCTTATTACAAAATATGCGTCCACAAAACATTTAAAAGCTCATGTTTTATACCGTGATGATCTCAAACACATGTCCAGAGGGCAAATGAACTAAATCTCTAAGTTACAAGAAAAATGCATTGGCAGCATCATTAGCCAACCATGTCCCACTTTCCTATTCCTCAAACCTATAGTTTTAGTGAATGCAGTGGATTTTGTTTTCATGCACCTTATATCACAGTATTTGCAAATTTTTTCAGTTTTGGTTTCTCCTATTTAACTTTAGCCATGTTGGAATGATAATCTGCATCTTGTTATGAGTAGTTGTTTTTGGTCATCTAAAACCCAGCAACTACACTAATACTAATAAAAGCAGCCACATTGTGCCCATTCTCTATAATGCAGCTTCAACACCCTGCTAGCTGAGTAAAAAAAAAAATTGTCTTTTTCCTTCCACACTGGAACCGGAAGGAGTTATTTTTACCCTTAATCTGCTTTTTTTTTAAGATGGTACAACACTAGGTACAGAATTAGCAAATTGCTCATTCTGTTCTGCAGGTTTAATAAGACAAGTTATGGCTGCAATTAAAATAATCCATTTGCTCACCCTTCCTTCTATTAGCATGTGAATTTCAAACCTACAAAAAGCAGATGACTGAAATCTCTAGAAACTAGAGTTAAGAGGATAATCTTGTTCCCTACACAATGTTCTACTTGCTGTCTACTTGTATCCCAAGAAACAATATGTGTACTTTACAAGAAGACCACTAAAGAGATAGTAATAACAATGTAAATCCACATTAGGGCAATCCAGGTGTATTTGCTAAAGTACATTTAGTGGGGATCAACAAAAAATTTTCCTTTGGGAATATGCTTTCATTCGGCCCCTTGGGAGGAATTTTACTCTTGGGCAGGTACTTTGAATTCCACCTATCATGTTAAAAAGAAACAATAAACCCCAAACCAATTTAAGTACTTCTCAGTCTGTGTGGCAGCAGAGTCTGATTACCCTGAGCAGAGTGTAGGTTGGTCCCTACGAGATGAAAATCTGACTGGTGGGCATCTATTTAAATGGGTAGGCTGCCGATAAAGGTTTCTAGATGCTAGATGTGAGATAACTCAGGCCAGGTTTCTTACAGTCAACACTGACCCCAAAAATCAATACACAACACTTTCTTCTTCTTTAATAAAACATGTAGAAGTATGTAAAGCTTGGAGACTAGATTATATTTTCAAAGCCATAAGCCACGCTGTCTGCTCACAAATGACTTTGGAGAAACTTGTAAAGTGTCCTTTGATCATCTGTAGGCTCAAATAAAAACAAAAAGGTTTCAAATGGAATTGTTGCCACTTGCATGTCTATCTATACAACTGCATCTTAATTTCTCTAGGAAACTCATAAAACATGAATTATGCATGTCTTAAAATGTTACAAAGGCATAATATAAGCTTAGCTGCCTGTCTGAATTATTCTATTCCGACGTCTACTAGCACACAGAGAGACTGAAAGAAAGGTTTTAGGTCTGACAGTGTCATACTATCACCACAGACATCAAAGGACTTTTTCTCATGCAAGAGTTGGCAAAACGTGTGTCTTTTAATGAATAAGAATTGGGTAAAGCATGAGATCATAAATGTTTTACTAAAATACCATAAAATTCTTCCAACAAGGAGCAAAGTGCTGGTTTAATTATTTTTGAAACTTTAAAAATGAACAAACCTATGTGGAATCTCCACACCATAAACTGAAGAACCACAATGGCATGGTATGCCATTTTGTCATAAAAAGGAAGTCTTAACATGTGGCTTAAAGAGCCCTTGAGAACAGGAACTAAAACCTGAGGAGAAATTCAATCACCTCGCCTCTTTTAGTGCCTGTCATTCCCCAATTCAAAGAGGGGGAAATAATTCTCTGTATGTGCACACAGACCTCCTACAGACCCTCAATATACAAGTTACTGTGATTAATCAAAAGTTTGAAATTAAACTAAAAAGCTCCTTTTCTTCAATTATGATTAAACCTCAAAGCAAGCAGTCTAGATTTTTTAGCAAAATATCCAGGTCTCAAGAGCTACCAATCAATATACTGAGAGTGTCTACTTTTGTTTTGGAGGTTTTAAGGAAGGAAGGGACTGAGAAAGGAATAAAACAAATTATCCCATCAGGCAGGGGGATAGTAAACCATAACAAATTGGTGTTTTATACAGTACCATGACAATCAAGTTATTGAAGTTGAAAAATAGTAACACAAAGAGAAGATAGAAGATTTTTTTTTTCCACACAAGTAAATGACTACATCTTGTGAGGTCTGGTCTCTTCCCATTCACTTCTGAAAGGACAGGCAGAATTCTCTCCAGGCCCACATGGCCCTTGCCTGCCAAGTTTTTGAAAGTGACTGCACAGAAACGGGTACCTGTAGCATAGAGGGAAGATTCAGACAGACCACTAACATGCTGTGATCACCAAAGCCTCTTGCCAGGTAAGGATGAAAAATGGTGGTGTTTAGTTTGGTAAAGCCATGGGCTGCTCTGGCTGCTGTCACCCACCAAGGAGATGGGTAAACATGGGGTACCACCACACAACGTGTCAGCCCCCACAAGCCCTCAAGTGCTTCACAAGCCCACACAACAACACAGTTTGCTTCACTCACAGATCCCTTCAGATGTTTATCAGCTGAGAATTCACATCACCACCACATGTCATTTGAAGTGGATAAGAGCACAAGAATTTCCTTATGACTCTAATAAAGGATTTAGATAAGCAAAATATAATTAGAGAAGTGTTAGAAATGAGAGACTCAAGAGCTTAGCATTCCCTCCCCTTTACAGAAACAGTTACAAAATCAAGAATGATTTCTGCAGGCAGACATCCTGGGTTCGGGAGCGTGCAGCACAGTGCCACCACCCAATTCCGGTAGCCCAATGGCAAATGTTTCAGGTTTGGCCCACAAAGCTAAGAATTGCCCATGTCTTCAATGACACGTGCAGTAAGACAGTGCCAACATTACTGAACCTGACAGAACTGATAGGTGAAGTCACGGGACTATCAGCAACAGAAAACAAGTAGCAAACCAGTCAGATCAGAGAAAAAACTCCCTGATCTCCTTTGAACCTCCACAACAATGCCTAACACTGCAAAGTAAATTTTTTTTTCTTTTAGAGTGACCTGGGCTGGTTCCAGAAATGGAACCATTCTTTATCTGAATTCCCTGGGATTGCTAATAATTTTTCAACTCAAGTTGTGGGAAATTATGTAGACAAATTCTTCTTCTACTGAGATAGAAGGCCTGTAAGTAATAGGCAGCTGTTAATACACTTATTCAAAACAACCACATACGATGAATTAGTCTTTATAAAGTTGCTTTTTAACCTCCTGATTTTAGCAACTCTATATGGTTCAGTGAATTATCTTGCTATTGCTCCTTCTGTGTTCCTGGATCATTAGGTAGGAGAAGCATGTCAAAAATTCCATATGAACAAGGTTCTAGGTCATCTGGCTGTGACAGCTGCATATTGGGCTTTCTCTCTTTAGCCAGGGCTCTGGTACTGCTGCCAACTAACCTGCCTGAAAGAACTCAACAAAGGTTATTCCTCACTGTGACCTGAAAATTCACCTTCACTCTGAAGTAAAAAATGGACATTGGGACCACTTCAATAATAGACAGCTCCAATTAGAAGTCAGGCATGATCATTCCTACTGCCTCTAACATAACATTTGAGTCTGGTGACTTCAGAGCACTTGTAAGGCACATGGTGACAGAGCAGCAGACTCACTTTTCATCCCCAACCAACAGTTCTAAAACAGTATCTCTCACGGAGAGGCTCAAGATCCAGTCAGAGAATCCCAATGAAGATAAGAATGACACCTGGCCATAACAGTATGAGTTTGCAATTCTTAGAAAATGCCAGAGATATTGTTCAAGCTCATGGTAAATTGAGCAAAAAATTGGATGCCTAGCGACCACTAAGACCGACCTGTTCTTTATTGCTTTTCTGAGGGTCAGGAGGTTGGCTGAAGTTTCTTACTGAGGAGTTTTTTGGTTGACTTTTTATTTCACTGCTTTCCAGGGTTATTTTGTTTGTTTGGTTTGGTTTGGGTTTTGTTTGTTTGTGCTTTTTTGGTTTTTCTGGGGTTTTTTTTGGTTGGTTGGTTGGTTTTTTATTGGGTTTTTTTGGGGGGGTTTTGGTTGTTTTTTTGGTTTTTGTTTTTTTGTTTTAGCGGGCTAAACTGCACAGCACTCTGTCATGATTGTGTCCACTCTTGAATATTTTATCACTTTAGTGCTCACACGAAATGAAAGGGATGCACAGAATTATCACTGCAGTACTCTCTCTGCATTATTTACAACCTTGGAGGCTGCAGCATTTCAGCATAATATTGCTAACATAAAAAGGCAGAATTTCGCCTCAAGCCAGGATTTTAGTCTCGTAGTCTGCAGTGCAACATGACTGAAAAAGGTCTATGAACCTCCTTACATCTCCCATCCTCTATCCACCACTTTCTAAATGCTGGCATTCCAATGTGCAAAGCATCCAAAGAGATAAATCTCTAGGCTTTCAGCAGAATGGGAATTAGTAAATCCCTGTGCCTCTAGAGAAAAATATATGGCATTGTTTCACCATTCTGCCCAGTTATTCCCACCCCGCCCTTTTTCTTGCCTTGTTAAAGTCCTCTGAAGTTGCCCTCATTTCCTTCCATGTCTTGTTCAAAAGCTGAATGCAGATACAGAAGAACTCCTCAAACGATCTGTCATGGGTGAAGAACATGGGATGGAAATCGTTGCAGGTCTCACTGGCTAAAAATAGAAAAACAAGGGGGGGTAGAATAAAACATGTACAGGCAGGAGCTTCAAAAAATAAATGTAAAATACAATCAGCCATGAAATTTAGAAAGTAGCGTATTTGAGTGAAGTCCCAGTTCTTGGAGCAAAGGATGTCAAAACACTACTGTGAAAAGCCAGCCTTGGTCTACAGTCTTAAAGACAACAAAACCCAATATAGAGCCTTGTCTTTAGGAGACTGACAGCAAGAAGAGGAAGCAACTAGCTGTTTCCTGAATATTCTCTCAATGTTTGTCATTTGTGCCAAGTTTTGTAGCTCAGTCTGGGACAGAGAGACAAAGGGAAAAAAAATCTCATCAAAAGAAGAGCCTTTGCCACTGCTATAACAGCATGGTCCATCTTTCCTGCTGAGAACCAAACACCAGGGCCCATCACTCACAAAACAGGATTTGATCAATGTACACACCGAAATGTGAAGCTCTGCTGACACAGCAGATGATCTACCACATCGCACAGAGGTAACAAGGAAAATGTTGACAGATATAGAGATGAGAATATAACTGATTAAATTTGTTCTTTGAAAATAATCAGAATCAAAAGGATCCTCTATAATCTTTCCCTTACCTGAGACAAACATAATAAAACCCAAACAAACAAAACAAAAAATACAATCCCCAAACATCCTTATTTTTAATCAAATACTGGCTTTAAGGAAGTAAAAAAAAATCAAGGAGCACTGTAGTGATGATCCCAAAACGGAAAAGCAGGAGTGCACTGTGATTCTCCTTGAGCAAAAATGAATTTTCAAAAACTAAGGACTGAAGCGGTGCTGACCTCTGGACACATCTGAGCAACCTGAGTAGAGAAGGGCCTTTCTTTAGCCAAGGACTGAACAGAATCAGAATTTTCAGACTCTGCCATGGCTTGCAGGGCCACTTCAGTAGGTTGCATATCTATGTTCTTAAAAGGCAAAGAAAAAAGTCAAGCTGAATAAGCTTTCTTTATATACATAGTCCCCAAGTCTCTCAGCTTCCCATTTCACCCCTTCATGAGTGCTCCTTTGAACTTTTCTGGCAGTCACTCATATGCGTAAAGAGCACCTTACTTCAGGATCAAACAGCCACTACTTCGGAAAACTTCTTCCTGTGCAAGAACAGCAGAATTATCAAGCACTGGGATAAATCACATTTTTCCAGGGCTGAATCACTGTCTGACATCCACTTTCTCTCACTGGAACTGGACAATTTAGAATTAAGATTCTGTCCAGGAGGATGTGAATGGCTCATGCTGGCTGACTCTCTGCACCAGCTGCAGACACTTGGTCTTGGTACCTCTTCTAGCCACAAAACTCCCTGTCAGTATGTTCAGTTACCTCTGCTGTAGGAACATGAATTGTGTGCAGAATCACCTGAACCCTCAAAAAAAAAAAAAAAAGTTTCTGATCTTTCCCAGCATGCAGTATTCCAATTAGAAAGCAAAACTGAAGCTTAATTTTAACATCAGATTTACTAAGATCTAATAAATTTTTCAGCCACATGGCAAAGATGGGAGTTAAATTTGCAGCACAGGTTTAATTCTAATCAAGTAAACTCCATTTACTTCAAAGGACTTGCAGCCAAGGGGGAATTAGTCAAAGCAGGGACCTATATTTATGAAGAACAACTCAATCCCTTCAGAAGAATAAAATGCCTCAGGCGTGCTTTTCAGAGCACCTTCAGCTTCCATTCATTCCACTGGAGCTGCAAGGGCTCAGCACTTTCAATAATCAGACCTTCAGCCTGTAATAATGTCAGAGACACAACAGAACAGATTCTCAGAGGGCACCTGTCTTTAAGTCACGAAATACTATAAGGATGAGTAGAAATAAAATAACACCAAGCAGAAGAATGCAGCCAGTACCTTCACTGTATAAATCACAGCACGAAACAAGGCAATAACCCTCGACACGCACTGGCCTCTCTGATCCTCCTCAAAGCCTGAGCTTCTCACTGCTCCTGCTCATAAAAATCAATAAATCAAAATTAATGGAAAGGCTAGGGATTCTCAGAAAATTGATCATCGGTTCTAACTCATGCTTCTTATGATAATCAGTCTCTAACTGTATCTACTACACTGACTGTTCTGCATGCAGAATTAGAGATGCCACCTCTCCCCACCTTAATTTATAAGTAGGCAATGAATGGTGTTTTATGCATTTCAGTTTCAAAAGGAAAGAGTAAAACTCACTGCTACTGATATAAACTGAGAATGTTGGGCCTTTTAGAAGGCAGGATGAATATCTTAAAGCACAAACAAATCCTGGGAATAATTCAAAACCAAATGATAAACAACTTCTTCAAAACTCTAACCATCATCCAGATAGTAGAGAAAAGAAAGGAATCCAGTCTGCTTCAGCAGCAGCCTTCTGTCTGCCTTGAAAATTCTATCCACACTAATACAAAATCATAGAATTCAATGGAAAAATCTTCAGGCTGAAGCTCTCGTTAAATCTGTGTCCTGCTCAGAGTGTTTAAATATCTAATGAAGGATAACCCTTGTCCCAATGATTTCTTTCTCCTTTTGACAGGTGAGTTGAGGATGAAGGAAAATATGATGCTGTTGTTGCTAATGTGTAGAGACCAAAGTAAGACTAAGTTACAAACTGCTGTCTTTGCCCACTCTCTCCAGCCCCAAGACTGCATCTCCAATATCAGAGCACTGCCTCTCTCTGCAGAGTGAGCAAATTTAGAGGCAGCTCAGTTGTACTAATTAAAAACTTCCTGAATTTATTTTCTCACTAACTTGCAATTTGACTAGTTCTAAACTGAAACAGAGGTCTAGTCTTGGAAAAATTTGGAGACCTTCTGCATAAGAGCTGCTAGCAAAATTCTAGCCCTTAAGCCCAATACTTTCTAACCATCCTTTTCACATGCAGGGAGCAACCACATTTACAGCCACATAAAAACAGCCACAGGGCTACAATGTGGGGACACAAATCATCATGATTATTCACCATCAAGTTTTAATTACGCCACTGAGAGATCACCTTCAAAAGGCATGCCACAGATGTCTAGCCTACATAAATCAGGTGAAGATCTTGTTCATTTTCCATTCTTGGCACAATTCTTGGAGCTGTAGATCAATATGCCACCTCTCAGAATACAAGCAGTCCCTCAAGTTTCTATCTGATCTATAACTGGAACTTTGAAAAAGCAGTGTAGTTCATTTCCCATTATAAATTGCACTAGCAAAAAAAAAAAAAAAAAAAGAGCTAATTTGTACCTGGGAGTTTATGTGGCTCCTACAGTGTGTATTTTTAGTGTCTACCCAACACAATTTTGTCTGTCAGTTGCTTCCTAAATTACAATAAAGATATTCAAGCATCCCAGATGTTTGAAGAGTAAACAGATTTGACATGTTATGTTGTTCCTCTGTGAATTAGTAGAAAACAACAGGGGGAAAAAAAAGTGAGAAAGAAGAAGAGAGTTGTTGCTTCATTTTGTACCCCATCTCTAAACACCTTTCCCAGTATACAGAATATCATCAGGGTTGAATTTCTTTTAGCTGTGTCAAGAACATCTAGGTATTTGCATATTTTCATAAGCCTGTCTTGAAAGGCCACAGATTATGTGATGGTGTTTCAATAAGTGTTTTGCTTGAAGTACAGAAGAGATTTAAATTTCAAAGTTGCTGTGGGGAACTGAGTATGGACAACAGAGATTTCTCCATGCAAGACAGACTCCAGGAAAGGACCAGTGCACCAGACCAGACAGCAGGCTGCTGTGTCACCTCACTGTTCAAAACAGTATGAACAGAAGGCCACTAGCTCAACAGAAACTGGCTGGTTGCTGTAAGGGCTCATTATATTTCCCCCCCCATGTTCAAAATAAACTACACGTAGATATCTTCTCCATGTATTTTCCACTTGGAAGGGAAGGAAAAGATTAATACAATTTCTTATCTTAGATTGTTTTGTGGAACACTAGTGAGTAACACAGAGATAAGATCATCGTGCCCCCAAAGCTAGAACAGCAGGCAGAGATATAGTGATACACCTCTGCAGGCAAGGTACTGCCCTTAATCTTGAGAAAACTCTGCTTTCTCTCTGACTCTGCTAAACTGCTGTGTTGATACTGCTCATCCTCCACCGTGTCTTTAAAATGACATGTGGTCATTCTGACCTCTCTTGTGAAGTTCTTGAATTCAAGAGATGAAAAAGATTGTGCTGGTATGAAAGCCATATCTATCATGAAGGGAATGTTTGAAATTAGGAACCACCCAATCCATTATTTACAAAATCCATCCATGATGCTATGGGGGATCAAGATGAGGTGAGTTAAACAGTCATTTTTCTGTAAATTTAAGGCTTGGATCCATGAAATTCGCAATGCATATGAAAGACAATCACAAATGAGACACTTCATTCAAGGATGTCAGCTATGCACAATCGTTGTACAAAACAGAACTTCAACAGACCTGATTAAGTAGATAATAAATAAAAGTGATAAGGTTGCTGTGTATTCTCAGCATATATCTGTGTATTCTCAAATATCTGAAAAGCAGGGACTCAGCTTAAATCAATCATATTATTCAGTCAGCCATCTAAACACAGTCACCTGGCAAAAATGCTGTCGCGCAGAGAGGCAGGCAGACACCTGTGGTGAGGAGCCAGCCTCTGTGCCAGAGGTGGTACTAACAGATCCTGTGCACCCTGAAACTCATCAAGAAAAGCATCCTGAAGTTGCATCAGAACAATTCTGAGGTGAGGGAAGCAGTGATGCAGAATCTTGAGAGGGAGGTTTGCAAAGTCCCAGGGAGAGAGGGGTTCAAACACATCTCCCTGTCTTAAAGACACCTGGGAATCATGTGATTCAATTTTCAAAGAGAGCTGTGCTTTCTCTTCCTGAGCTGCTGCTTAATTCAGTGTGAGTCATGTACCCCTTCAGTTGTTTTCTCGAATTTCACAGAATGGAGATGATAACATCTCATCAGAGAGGAGGCGGGTGGAAAGAACCATTGCACTCTCAGAAGTGCAGCAAGATCCACAAATGAAGGGTGCCATACGGACCTTGGAAATATCATCTCCACTTGGCATGGCCTCCTCTGGGATTATTACTTGACAGTAAGAGTAGGACCAAAGAGCAACTAATTCTCACTAGTTCTCAGGAGGAGAAGCACTGTAATTTCTGCTTCTTCCTGAAGATGCAGTACAGTAAAAATAACTACCGCTATGACCATTTTTATATCCACAATCAAAAATTCTCTCAGTAATACAGGAACATATAAGAAGAAGAGCACCTAATACTGCCGAAATATAGTGATTGTCAGGTTTTCTATGCTGCTGATCCTTGTGGTCTGCCAGCAATAATTTGACTTTGGCTACCCTTCTGGCACATGATAATGAAACAGTGTAATTTAAAGCAAGGAAGGCCACTGGCAGTGCCAGTGCAGTAATGAAGTAGTAATATTGCTGCCAATCGTGTAATTTTCTTTCCTAGGGAACAGTTCTTTTTAGAAGGCTCAACTGGTATTAGAACAAAAGCCACCAAAATTGCCTAGCAACACAGGGCTACAAGAGAGCTTCAGCATTTTACCTTACCTGATCACATATTTAGTCAGAATAGGAACTATAAGAAATTACTAAGCATGCAGCAAACCCCATCAACTCAAACTCCTGAGAACATAAGGCAATACCATGTCTCTGAACCTGTGAGATCCATAATGGTGCTATGGAGGGAAACTGGAAATAAAGCACACATAAAAGGCAACCTACAGTCTGCAAGTTTCTCAAGGCTGAGAATAAATTTTAATATGCATATTATAAATATGCATATTAATAATTTCTAAATCCTTGAGAAACAAGGATTCCATGAAGCTCCAGGACTAGGATATTCATAGTATATGCAGCACCGAGCTCTTCAGTAACTTCCCCAGATTTGCTTTAAAAATGACTGCAGCTTTGTCAGAAAAGCATATCCTCTCCCCAATATATCATTAAATAAAGGAGGCACTCTAAAAATTCACCTCTTCCACTGTCCCAAATAAAAGTGGTGAAAGAAGCACCCTGACTACTGCAGCACAACTCAATAAAGCCCTGCACTAATCACTCCCAACAGATCCAGCAGTCCAGAGGTGGCAGTAAGGCATCACACTCACTCTGCCACATCCACTGGTGATGGGAACTGAAAGAAACCAGTGGAACCAGTGGTGTCCACGCAGGCAGGCTGACTTTGTAAAGATAACACCCTTTGCAGCACTCAGTAAATTCAGAGATTTCACTGCACCTCTCCTGCTTAGACCAGACCTGAAGGCTGAACACTGTAGTTTGCAAATGCAAACAGAAAGCCAAAATACAAAGAGAGTTTAAAAAAAGGGCTCATATACAACTAGGAAATGAGAAATATTACAAAGATCATCATGCTGATAAGAGTTCCCCATCTCGTTCAAGAGCAGCCTATTTTTGTTTGTGACAAAACAGGTGCCAATTATAACTAAATCTGAACTGCCTCTGCAATCTGTCACAGTACACTGCTGGGCAACAGGAAAGTTCTCTGCTTCCCTTTTGATTTCTCTACTATTTCCAGTACTAAAATAAGCAGTAATCAATAACAATAAGAAAATGTAGTTTTAAGACCTGATGGATAAATTGGAATATCATATTCAGAAGTCAGGAATCACTTCATATGAATTTGTCATGCACTTCTAGGAGAAAACTCCTTGAGAGTGGAAATTGTATGGAAAAACAAGGGCTTAAATTCATCATGCCAAAAAAACCCCACTTGTTCTTTTGGGAAGAAAAGGACATAGGCCCACAAGCACATATCTCTAATTATGCTCTGGCATTTTTATAGTATCCCTGAACATCAATATAGAATCATAGAATTGTCTACGTTGGAAACGACCTTCAAGAATATCAGAATGTTAGTTGATTAACGTGAGAAATTTGCTTGGGGCCTATGAAGTCTTTATGGTCCCTTCTAGCAAACATATAGAAAAAGAGGGAAGTAGACATATTAAGAAAAATCTGTAAAAGGTTGCTTACCAAATAAACATATTACACAAAACTTTCTTACTGCTTCTCTGTCAGGTTCCTGACATCTTGCAAAGCACAGAGGGTAATGATGGCCACATGAAAGCTTAAAAAAATACCAATCAAACCACCATATAAAAAAAGCATTTCTCACAATTTTTACTTGAAGTCCAGCAGACACAGGAAGTGGCACAGACAGAAGGCCAGCTAAGCTCAGACTATGAAGGCAAGCACCTTCTCACACCTGTTCCATGTTGACATCCTGTTCCTTTACCTGTTGCCCCCTTTTTCTCTTAAGCCCTCAAAGAAACTAGACTTAATCTCATCTCCAGACAAATCAGGAAGAAGGCCAGCAGCAATGGGGGAGGTAAATATGTAGCTTTTATAAAGAGCAGTGTAAAAGCAATCGCTCTGTGCAATCACCCTTTTTAGCCCTAAAGTACCATTGGCAAGGTTTATTGCCAAATGCTACATTTTGGCACATTTTCTAGTAACTGTTGCAGCACTTGAGACACAGACCTCTGAGGGCTGGGGTTAGAAGCTCCTGGGTGCAGAAGAAGCAGACATTTGCTTTGCCCCTGCTTGTGCGTCTCCTTGATGTCACCTCCCACAAGCTTTGCAATGAGAAACTGCCTTTCATGGCAGAACTGCTGACTTTTCATGTCTTACTCTGACTGGTTTAGAGAACAACAGCTTATTGCTTCTCCTCCTGAAGGGACTCTTGCTAAAAAAGCAAATGCTTACCTCCAATTACTCATTGGCTTTATTAGGAAGTTACACAGACTATATTACAGGTTATAACTCCTGCCTCTTCAAAGACCTTCTGTGAGATACTTCATCCAGAATATACTCTGGTTACCATTTGAAATACAGACCATGCTGTTTTGATTCACAAGAGAGGAGGAACTGTCAGTGAAAATTAATTCTGCCTTAAGTACGCTGGCTAAGGCTCCATCTGTAAGCAAAACTTAAAGGAGCCTATGAAAACCTGCATGAAAAACACCACAAACCACAACCTGGGAAGTCTATGGATATTTTTAGGTGACCTCTTACTCCCAGCTCCCATTCCCTTCTCCTGGACATGGACCTCCTCATTAAAATCAAATATTTAAAACCATACTGCAAAGAAACTATGTAGTCCTTGTGCAAGACAACTATAGTAGAGAACATATTTTTGGGGGGTATTTGGTCTTCCAAGTGAGCAAAAGCAGGAGAACTATAAGGAGAAAAAACAAATTAAAAAATGGAGAAGACAACAAACCAACAGTCAAGGCAGGAAGGAAAATACTCTTTATCCTGGTACCAAGGCATTCCTCTGTTAGAAAAGAAGGTTACAGCTGAATTACTCGTGCAAAGCTGGCACAAACCATCTGTATTCACCATCAGAGGTGTCTGTATATGAGATGCCTGCTCTGCTGCATTTTTATGCCGGGCTGTTAGGCTGCCTTCAGTGCCCCCATGGTGGTGTATCAGACAGCTGGCTGCCTGACACCGCTGCCCAGTCAGTCAGGCCAGCTTCCAAAACGTAAAAGCTGTGAGGACAAAGGTCCAGTTACCTAGAAAGTGAACTAAGCTCACTCAGTTCCTCTGCCCCCACAGAAAATGGAACAGGACAAAAGCACTCTTAAGTTCAACTACTTGCTTTGAATCAGTCCCAGATATACTCAAAATGCCAAACAAGGTAGCAGATTGAGACACAGGAGGAAATTACATCAATATCAATTAAAAAAAAAATCTGTGATTAAGGTGAAGGAGTTCACTATATCACACCTCCTAGAGCTTCATCTTTCATGCCAGATCTGTTCTGAGCTATGCTGAAACTACTCTGCTTGCTCAAGAATCAGGAGATGCACACCCAGTATCTGTCCTTGACTTTGAAAATATGTGTGGTGCCACCACTACTACAGCCCCACAAAGGACAACCCACCTTAGCAGTAACATCTCTCTTCCCTCCCCTTCTGCATCTCTACAAACTGTACCTCCTTTAAAATATGCACATTTATTCATGCATGCACTAAATTGCCAAATAATGTCTTTCCTCTGCTTATTTGTGAAAATAATATGTGAGGAAGAAGAAGCTGGCCACTGGATTCAACTCTGCACAGGCAAAATCCTATGCAATAAGCCCCAGGGTGGGAACACTCCTTGGCATGTCTGCAGCCCACTCTCTATTCCATTCTTGGTCTGCCATGGGCAATCAGCAGCTCTAAGCTTGGCAGTGACAACACAGTGATCTGTGGGGAAATCTGTGGGCAAATCTTCCCACTCCCAATCCTTCCTGGAGCCCAGATGGCCTTGTTGAGGCAAAGGTCATTAACTCATGGTGAAAACTGCACCTTACTTATCTAACTGCAACCACCTACATTATTTTCTTCCCCTACAAATAGTCTTAATCTGTAAATTATGTTTTTAACTCTCTGGGCTAGAGTCCCAAAGTCAGACTTATGGAACAAAAATAAAACTGCTGAAGCATACTCCTTTTAACACAGACCAAACTGAGTAATTGCTACTCAGAAAATGGGAAAAACAGTGATGTGGCAGGGTGTAAGCTCCTCAGGAAACACAGAACCTCAGTGCATGTTAGTGTTTTTATCCAAGATCATCACGATAGCACACTAAGTGCCAGTCTTCAAATGGCTTTGTGAACATTAATCAGCCTCTAGAAGGACAGTAGTTAACACTCTCTCCTCAAATGTCAAGCTTGACCTCTTGAAAGGCAAAAATCAAGTCAGTTAGGCCACAGTCTTAACAAGAGAGGCTATTTAAATAATACATTTCCAAGTGGCACATTCAGCTCATAAGTTACTCCACTGGAGTTTTTCACTTCATGGACCAATATGAACCAAGATGTACAATCCTACAGCTGACAGAGGATAGTTTTGGATAGGTAGAAATACTGTTATCAAAAGTTATGTTTTAGAAATGTTTAATTAGGCTGTAATATTGCCCTACTTTATGTTATTGCTCTTCTTTATAGGCTGAAACATTAAATCAGCATTTCAGTCATACCACTATTAAAAAAATAGTATACTAAAACATTGCATGCTAGAAAAACAGGTCTCTTGCTTCAAGGTATTGTAAAGAGTGAAAACATTTTAAAATTAATTCCTGCCCTATATCCTATGGCATTTGCATTGTATACTAACAGATATAATTCATTATAACTCCAAACCTTATCATTTCTGAAGAAGTTTAGAGAATCACCTAATTCAGGTTAAGTGAATGTGCAGGTTTTCTCCTCATGATGCTGGGAGATAAAAAGACTGCAGGGTGCTGGGAGATAAAAAGCCCTTGAGTATAAATCAGGTGAATACATGGGAGACTGGGGAAGGAAAGAGTCCCAGAAAACACATTGCTGAGGTCACATCTTTGTAAAATATCACAATCAGGATAACAAGGATGAAATTTAATCGACAGTGTAATGTCTCAGGTATTAATATCAACACAGTTTTCCCTGGGAGCTTGTTCCATTACTTGTGTAGTCTCTAGTTTTACTGTTGTCATTGTTATTTGAGCTATATTTTATCTTTTGTATTGTAAATCCATTCTTTGTTTTGTCCTTGTTGACTACAATAATTGAATAAAATAATTTTTACATCATGCCTTGAGGTTCCTGAATACATTTACATCTTTTCAATCACTTATTCCAACCTGACCATGAGTAATTGCCTAATTTTTCCTTGAGGATCTTATTTGATCAAGTGTACTATCATTCACTCCAGAAATGTGTTTGTATGCATGGGAATTACAGAATAGAGACATAGAAAGATTAAAATAATTATTTCTCAGAACAAACAAACTAACAAAAAAGAGGTAAGCAAAACCCTTCAGTTGAAATTTCTCTGTTGGACTATGGCTGTACTTGAAAAAGGATCTAAGTTAACCTTCTTAGAAATTCTCTCCCATTACTCCCACTGCAGACACTTAGCAATTTCAAACAGGAACATGAAAGTCATCTTGCATATATAAGACCACTCTTTGTTTCTGCATTTCAATTTAAAATTAGTTCCCAAAATTTAGGATTATTGCTTGGTTGTTTTTTTACAAAGCATTATCCCACTCATGTCTCAAGAGATATTGCATATGAGGCAAGTGAACTATCCTCACTTTTATTAAAATAAACTCATTCATAACACAGGCTAAACAATATATATTCATCTGGAAAAAATACCATCATGCCCTAAGAAAGCATTTTCCAAATTTTCTTGACTGAATCTGACCATCTGCTACATCATACACAGGTTATTAACATCAATTCAAAAACTGAGAAGGGATACATCTGGAAAAGGAAAGTGTTTCCTAATCTACTGTGACAAGTCAGAGAAATAACATTGCCAAACCAACCATCAAGAAATAATTGAGATTTCAAATGGTTTTTTGAAGAAATAGTTAAATTTCTCCATTGCCAATAGGACAGGTTAAATATGTTATTTTCAAAATTACTAAGGCAAAAGAAGGACCAGTCTGATGCTTTTAGAAAAATAAGTGTCAATTCCTTCCCTTTAAACTCGTAAAAAGTAGTAGAAACTTTTCCTATGTTAGATTACATTCAGCAGCCAGGAGTTTTTCCCAGCAAGGAATTACAGAGAGTATGAACTGAATTGAATTCTAAAGCTCTGTGGTTTTGGTTTAGGGATTGTATTTGGACTATTTTTAAACTGGAACCCAACCTGGTTCAATATCTGGAAGTATCTTCTGAGCAAGAGCTGGAACAAACTTAGGGAGTTCATTGCTCTTGGCAACTCAGTGGAATGGCTCACATGAAAGTAGCAACACTATCTCCAGTTTCAAGTTGTTGAGCCTGGAGAACTATAAGCTGCTCATTGCAAATATTTCTGCTTGAGAAAACTTGCAGTCAAACTGCTCCATATATCTGTGTGTATCTGGCTGTCACAGGGTCAGAGCACTTCCCTTCCTCTTCCCCTTCCCTTCCCAAACATAGTGTTAGCACCAACCCCACTCCCACAGTACAGCAGGTGAGTTCCACCTTAAACTGGAACCATTACAGAGTAGAATCAACTGATTTCTTCTTGTGTTACCCATTCATATTTCAGAGGTCAACACCTCCTCAAACAATGAGATGCAGGCGGCTCCACTTTTCCCTAGTAGATTTAACAGGAAGCTAAAACCTAGTCTTCTTTTTCTTCTCATTCCTGAATGAGGGAAATTTCTTTGAAAGTAAAACCAGCACAATTAAGGTTTTTAAGATGTGAGTCCAAGCTATCAGTTGGTTTTGACAGCACAAGTGTCATTCCAGCTGAAGCTGTGCTCCAGTGGATGCCCACACCAGCAGAGGAGGGATTTCTGCCACCTCCCAAAAGGAGCAACTCGGACACACAGTTAGGGACATAAAGCCACTCGGGGGTGCCACATTTCTGTGCCACAGCCCTGAAGTGGTGCCTGGCCCGGTCTCCCCTGGGCCCAGAGAATGGGCAGCAGAGGACCTTGCTCCTGTCACGCTGATTCTTCAGTCTCCAGCTTGGTGTTCACACTTGTAAATAGCCACAGTTCCTTGATGCCCTCATGAAGGCTTCAGGTCTCACAGAAACTTCAGTTTTCACAGCTACCGGCATGAAGGTACCCCAATTACATGCCAATCTTACTGCTATATAATTTGCAAAAGAATCTGATTTATATGAAACATCCTCTTTTCTAAAATCATGCCACTTCCTTCACCATAAAACACCCTTTCTCTCATGAGGTCCATTCTCTCTGACCTACAGGAGCCCTTGCAAGCAAGGCAGATTTTTAATAACTTTGTCATGCAAGAGGAATACAAAAGCAAACACATGGCTTATACTTAACGAAGAGAGGAGGGAAAGGTGAAATTAGTTATTGTCATGGCTGATCTCAATAGCAGGCACAGCTTCAGAACAAATTTTGAAAGTAAGTAAGAACTTATTGAGGTGAATAGAGACTGGAATAAGTATTGCACAGGCTTACCAGGAAGGGATCAAGTCTGATTCATCTAATCTTTGACAAAATAACTCTTGTTTCTCATGGGTGAAATGTGGTGGGCTTTATCAGCACAGGAGATGATTTAGTTCTCCTGCATCTGACTTAAGTATTTTGATATAACTCTGTGTGCCAGGCAGAAAATCAGTAATTCAGGCAGACAAAATAGGATTTGAGACAAGAATCAGTGTGGTGCGTGAGGTGCAGACCACGTATGGAAATGACCAAAAGGAAAGGGGAGGTATCAAACTAAGTGCAGTACTGCTAGAATTTCTCGGAAGTCAGACTCAGACTCCAGATTTTTGTAATCATTTTGGCACAAAAATATAATGGTAACTCTACAAAATTTGCTGGAGCCCAAAACTGGTGGCATTACTGATGGTATCAAAAGAGAAGATCAGACTGTCATAAAGGAAGGACTTTGAGGCCTAGAGAAATCAGAATAGTATGGCACTGAAAAGATATTGAGTAATAAAAAGGATTTCTGCTTTAATTTGAGCCTCATCAGTTGTAAAAATAAAGAGTAGAAAAAATGACAATTTGTGGACAGAGCCATCAATATCACAAAAGCAGCTGTAATCCTAAAACACAATCACTGAGACATTTTTAGCCTGGGTAGTGAAGTATAAAAATAATGTGATACAGGGAACTGGCAATACACAAACTTCAATAACACCTGCAATTCTGGGCACCTGTACACAAGGTATAGAGACTTAAATGAGAACGGAGAAGGAAGGGCTCCTACAATGGCCAGCAAGTGGAGAATGGTATTGAAATGGACTGAAATGCCTATGTTGGTTTAGTTTGGCATGGTGAAGGTTGAAATGAAATAATACTAATACATGGGGGAGAGGAGAGAAACAGAATGTTAAATAAAGAACAAATCTGGCACAAAGATTTACAGATTTAAACTATTTCTGAATATATTTAGACTAGAAATGAAAAAGTTTCAAGCCCTTTCCTGCATGAAAAGAGCAGTGATTAGTGTAAGGATGTAGGTTCAATAAATCTGTGAATGGGAATATATGTTGTGTCTACCTGCAGTGATCCAGTTCTAACCCCTCATTTTCACTTCTGTGGTAGTGCTATTTTCTGCATTTATCATTAAACCCAGATCAGCTACCCCTCAGTGCCTGGGTATCATGAAACTGCTGCATTTATTTGCTTTACCTTAATTTGACTAATGTTGATTTACTGAATCTACAGTAAGCAAATGTACTGACCATAAAAGACATACACAAAAAAAATTAAGTTTTAAGAAAAAGAAGTTACTCATTCTGCACAGTGCCATATTTAAACCTTTGTATAACTGAAGAGGAAACTAAACTGTACCAGTGAGGGTGTTACATCATCAGTCACAGCAAGCATTAGGGAACTCAGAACATTTAAACAATCATTATGACATTGCCCTCTTAACGAACAGTAATTGTGTGCACTATTAAATGTACAAAAATGGAAAGTAAACTAAGGAACCTGCCCTGCACTCATACACTGTTTCTAGCAGTTTTATAACTATTACAAATATTGCATTGTTACTTTTTCTTCTTTCCCAGTTCCAACTACTTTTCTCACCTTTGAAAGTGTCAGCATGTTAAGATTTTCTAACTTTGTGCTTTCAGTTGAAGTGGCTGAAATTTCAGGCAAACACTACAATACCCTCTCACCTTTGGCAAAAAAGCTGACCCCTCTTCTGCAGTGTAGAAGTGGACCAAAACCAGTATTGTCCACAGTAGGTTTTGCTTATCAGCTGTGGACCAGAATAAATCAACTGGGACTGAAATGATTTGACTTTTTCTCTCTAAGATAAGAATCAAGCACCACAGCTCCATTTCATTGCGTATAGAACAGGGTCAATGTTTCCTTTCTTTCTCTGAGGGTGACTGTTCAGATGGTCTAATACATATAACTTATCATGGTATCTCTACCAGTATCTACCAGAAGAAAAAAAAAATTGTCCTGGGCACTAATAATTCAATTCAGTCTTGGCTTGATGGGAGGCAGAACACTCTGCTATTCTAACAAATCAGCTCTCCAACACTCCAGAAAGATGGTGTAAAAGTCATCTCCAACCTAGACTCCCACTGACAGAAAAAAGAACATGAAGAAATAAATGAGGCAAAATAGTTCATTTTATTAAATAGATTACTTACTGAATAGTTTACTGATATTCTCCTATTAAAAAGATTATCTCTCTGATAAACATCACAGAGAGTTTTAATAGTCACCTCTCATTTAAACACCTCTCATTTAAATTTGAAAGCTGGTGCATCATTTTTTAGTAAATCTCTAAATTACATAAATGCAGGGAAATGTTAACCCAAGCCATGCACTCCACAATGATGGTGCTGCCACATCTAGTACTGAATCTGACACACAAAAAATATTCTTTAATTGTGCTCTGAATATATTGTTCACTGCCTAGAAACCTTCACTTTCCCCATGCTGAACAACATTGCTATTGAGGGTCACTACAGGTCTCCAGCTGCCCTAAAACTCCTGCCAAACTAAGCTAGGAGTAAGTTCAAATTTCATATTTGGGAAAAAAAATTGAAATAGGAAAACTGCTTTTTAACAGAGTGTAAAAGAACACCTGCTTAATATGAATATGTCCCAGAAGAGCCATGAGGTAAACAAACTAACTCTGATCCAATGACAGAACTAAGCAGAGTAGTCCAATGCATGCTCATGTCATAAATCTCCTTATTTTATTATACACCAACATCTCAATGAGAAGTATTTTAGCTGTGATAGGTATATCAGTGAAAAAAACCAAAAAAGACTGTTTATATTACAAGAGTTTATTTTTGAAGCACCTTCTAAGCTGTTTTTTTTTTCATTATGAATGGTTTTGATTCCCATTTTGCATGACTCATGGCAGAGAAGTTGGCTGCAATTTGGTAAACTTTGCTGATAATAATGAGTTGGACATTAAAGATTCAAGCTTCATAAAAATAATCCTAGCATATAATGGTTTGGTTTGGAAGGGACCTTAAAGGTCATCTAGTTCCCTAGACCTGACATGGGCAGGGATATATTTCACTAGACCAGGTTGCTCTGAACCCCATCAAACCTGGTCTTGAACACTTTCAGGGATGAGACATCCACAACTTCTCTGGGCAGCCAGTGCCAGTGCCTCATCACCTTCACATTAAAGAGATTCTTCCTAATATCTAATCTAAACCTACTCTCTTTCAGTTTGAATCCATTCCCCCTTGTAAATAGTTCCTCTCCATCTCTCCTGTAGGTTCCCTTCAGATTCTGGAAGGCTGCAATTAGGTCATTCTGGAACCTTCTATTTTCCAGGCTGAACAAACCAAATTCTGTCAGCCTTTCCTCATAGAAGAGCTGCTCCATCCCTCTAATTGTTCTGGTGGCCTCCTCTGGACTCGCTGCAACAGGTCCACGTCGTTCCTGTGCTGGGACCCCAGGGCTGGATGCAGCACTGCAGGTGGGTGTGTGTCTGTGCCTCTCTCATTATTGATCTCTCCAAGTGGTATCTTCCAACCTGCAGTGACAGAGCTGTCACGTGTCTGACATGCAAACAGAGGAAGAGCAGTGGGACAATTGTACTAGACTACCTGGTGTTTGTCAAAGATAAGCAACCAACTTCCAGGCTTGAGGAAGAGCTTGCACACTTGGAAGCACTTCCTTTGTTTCTGATACAGAGAAATGCAGCAAGTTTTTTGCTCAAAGCTTGTCATATTATTTTGTAAAAATATTTTCCCCCAATGTATCCATTAGCCTAAAAAAATTTACTTCTCTTAACAAACTTTGCCTGTTTCAGAATAACACAAAAAATAGCATTTTACCTACACATAACACTATAAAAGCAAATGGCTGGCACTATCTTGGAGCCCTTCCTGAACTTCACTGGGAAGAGCTAGAATTCCTTCAGAAAGAGATGGAGACATACCTGTGCATGACTTTTCTTCCATTTTTTCCCTATTTTCAAATAAAAACACATTACCAAATATTGTTCAAATAGATGATAAATATTCTAATATTCAAAGATAAGTACTTACTTCAGTAATCCTATAGGATGTCTAGAAATGGACACTAAGCTCTCAAAGGACTTCTAAAGTTCACAGGTGGAAAGAAATCTCCCAAAAAAAGATATGCAGGTCACACAATTTAAAACAAACTGCAAAGACTTTACAGAACACAAACTTCCTGCCAGATGACATCTTCCTTTCAATCAGATTTAATGCAATTGAAGAAGGAATGCAAAACGTAAGGATAATAGCTACACCTCTAGAACAGCAGTATTAATCTATTCATAATATCAAAGACACAGGTAAAACCATGAAAATTTGCAGTGACTTATTTTCACAACAAATCAGGCCTCACCATCAGTACCTTGAGACACTGGATCTCCTATTTCCACAGGAAGAACCTGCTGGCAGGGCTCCTGATACTGATCCCAAGCCTCAGTGCTTGGGCTGGAATGTCCTGCTCTCCCAAGAAATTAAAACAATTATATTTTAGCATGAGTACCATCTAAAGCCAAGTGCAGAAGAACCTACAGGATCTTGAATCACATGAGCTCTGGTAGCAGCAATTTTGCTAGTTCCCTGAAGGCAGCAATGGGGAACAGGTAATGTTTGTGACAGTCAGCTGCTATCACACCCAAAACAGAAAGTCTCAGTTAGGTGCAGGTCAAGTTCTGTTAGATCCTCCATACACACTCAGGAGGTGTAGGTCTGGCTCAGAAGTGCAGCAGCGCTGGCACATAGGAGGGGTGTTTTTTTGATAAAGTAGCCCAAGTACTGTCTAAGTCATGTGAAAGAGTACTTGGGCTTAGCCCACTACTAATAAACACAAGATTAAACAGGAACAAAAAGAAACCCAGAGAGTCCTGAGCACAGATTTTGTGGTGGGAATTCAGTGGGGGTGGATAAAGGAAGCAGTTAGAGGGAGTTGGTATGTGTGTGTGCGTTTGGTTGCTTTTTCTTTTTAAACTTTTTTCCTCCACTTTAGAAAACAGTTATTTGTATATTTTCTGGATACAGGCCATTCTTATGACTCAAACACTCCTGCCTAAGAGATTTAAAAATAATAATTTTAAAAAATGATACAGCTTTAGTAGCAGGCACAACAGAATTATTCACAGAAAAAGGTAGAGTATTGCTTGACACAGTTAAAAAAAGAGAAACACCACATGGCACTTGTGATCAGGGACCTGAAGCATCAAAACAAACCATTTTAATGATAGAAGGAAAAGAGAATGTGAGAAATACTTCTCCTGTTCTACTAGCATTAATCTATCACAAGACAGAGTATACCTTGCAAACATTTCCATAGGAATGTCTTCTAATTAAATTGAAGAGCAAGTATCTAAAGTCAAAGAGACTATTCACAGAAAAACTTTGTTATTGTATATATATTGAAACAGACAAGTGTCAGGAAGCCTTTGGCAACACTGTTTGAAGAAGAACATTAATGCATTGCTTTATGGGCTGGCTTTTTTCCCTCTGCATATTCAGTTTTGATTAAGTCTGTTATAAAGTCAAAAGAAGATGAAGCGCTCTTGCACAGACAACAGTTGAATACATTTTGAGCCCTGCATTTATTATAGTACTTTTGGAGGTCTTAAGTGTGTAGGACTAATTGGTAGCAATCCAAGTGAAATTATACAGGCTTAGATTCAGGATTGAGTTATTCATATGGAGGAAAAACTTTTGCTAAAACTGCTACATGGGTATTTCCATGATCTGGTCTGCAGGAAAAGGATGAAATGATATACAGACTCAGTAAATAGTATCGTAGTTAACACATGAAAGAACGATAAAGAATAACTTCTGAGAACATCCCAGGCTGTGATCTCAGTAGAATTGGTAATTCACTTTTTAATTTTCCATTATTTTTTCTTCTATTTTATATAAAATAATATTGATCTAATTTTTCTTTTCTCAAACCTTCTCACAACTTTTTGGATCATTTTGAGGATGGGGGAAAGCAAAGCAGGTTTTCCTGAGCATAAATAATTTACATTTTTTATTGATCCATGTAACATAGATATGATATGCTTTAGACTACTCATGTTAGTGTTGTTAAACTGGGGTTTTTTCTTGTTAGCTGTTTTTCTTCAGTTTTTCTTTTTGGTAGTGTTGGAGTTTTTTAACAACACAGGAGGAAGGAACATTAGATAGAGCCCACCAAGCTCAGTGATGGAAGAAAGGACGGGAGAGTCTCTGACCACTGTGAGTCACTGGCCTAGCCTGTGTCTGAGAAAAAAATAACAATAGAAAAGCTGATTAAGGTAATCTGCCAATAGGGAGCCATAAGACTGAGTTGTGTGAAGATCTTTTTTATCACATGTTGACTTGGCCTAGAAGCCTTCCAAAAGTATCCCTCCCATATAATAAACAAACAAAAGAAACCCCACACCACCACCCACCCCCTCCAGGTGTTTGTGACAGGATCTGTCATAAACATCTAAGGGGGAGACCACAAACATCTAAGTGGGAGACCTGCTCTCTACATCTCATTTCCAGAATGTGTTCTTCTCACAGAAAAAGGACTGATGAACTTCACATCTCCTAAAAAGCCTATCCATCTCCTGATGAACTCAGAAGGGCACATCTTCAAAATCTAAATAGTGTTCAACTTGTACCTCACTTTTCAAGGGGAGTGGCTGAGAGGTCAGTTCTTCCAGACTTTATCCAATGTTGTTCAGGCTTACTGTTGTATCTGCAAGAGTTTTCATCAATCTAAATGTTTTGGCAGTTTAGATTTACAGTGCTGTTGGACTCCCATGACCCTATGTCGAAAACTTTCTATGGATTCAACTTAGGCTGGGCTCTGCTTTTCCTAAGGGAATCCACGCTTTCCTCTGCATTGCACCAAATACAAGGGTAAAATTTCATCTTTTATGTCCCTCTGCATAGAAAGAAGCAAATATGAGGAAGTTCTAGAAGCACAGATGTTTCCTGTCCTCTAGTGTTCAGATACATATTCTTTTTCCCTATAATTATTTTAATCTTCGTAAAATAAAAATGGCATATTTTGTACATGGCACTCCATGGTTGGCTATGATCTAGAGGAAGTACAAACCAACTGGAGTGATCAATGTTATATCAAGCAACTCAATAATGTTATAGCAACCAACTGTCACTCTACTGCACCAACATCCATCAGATAAAATAATTGATAGTGCCCCAATCAATTGGTGTAAGGGAAATAGAGTCATTATATGCTGGTACTGTGCCAGGGGATCAATATCTCCTTCAAACACAAACATCTCTGCCTGGCTTTGACATTAATTACCCACAAATATCTCCACATTGATATGCCAGTGGGAGACCATTATCCTATGTCAGCATTTAATAACTTTGGTATTCCCCTTTAATCCTCACTGTGCTGACCTTGCCTCTCCTGACAGCCACCATTTCAGGATATTTCTCAACTCCTTCACTTCCCACACAAAGGATTTGTAGTCATGTTTGTGTCTCATGCAATTTCCTATTCATCTTCTCTTTTGCTGAAAACTCACACCCATCAGACCTGGAAGTTCATAAAACTGACCTCATAGACAGGGTGCATGGTAAATGCCAGGAATTCCACTGGGACACCAATGGAATTTCCAGCCTTCATGTGCACTTTCTATCTACTGTGGAGTCATTTGTGTCACCTAGTATCAATATTTACATTATAAATGCAGCAGTGATTTTTCACCTGTGATGGCAACCACATTAAGCTTTCACCTGAAGCGCAAAGTAAAAAAAACAAAAACATAATGGAAATAAACATTATGGACATTTAAACAAATATAAACGTACTGGTTTTCAGAAGGATCAATGAGATTTGTCTTCTTGTGGGCTTAGACCTCCATTTTAATCTCCAAGATCCCACAAGAATTTGTTGGTGTCTAACTAAGAGTCAGATCACTACAAAGATGTTCCTTACACTGAAGGAAAAAAATCTACTGTTTTCAGAAAGCTATTTTCTCTATATCTTTAAAATTTCACACTTCTTTTTGTTATTTTGGGTTGAAATTGACTAATGTACTCAAATTATTAGGAAGGACAGGCACAGATAGATAATAGGTAATATCTAGCTCATTTTCTTAATAAAACAGGATAAAAATACTTTGCCTTTTAAAGTGTGGAATAAAACTTAAAAACATGAACTCAAAAAGCTGAAATACACAAAGGCAAAACATCTAAAGAAAAAACAAGCCCTAATGACAAGATAAATAATTATATGCAAGAGTCATGGTGTTAAAACGACCTCACATCTTAAAGCAAACACAACAAGTAGCATGAGACTTGAGTTTGTGTTGTGTTGAATATTTAAAGCAGCACCACATGGAGTGAAGTTCATTATGATATGCCAATGAAGCAGACTCAGATGATGAAAATCATCAATCTTGGAGCTGTTTCTATGGGTTGTCAAAGAGAAGCTGGTAAATGCAACAAATTCTCACAATGAAAAACAGTAGAAGCGTATTTGCACTGAAGAAAACAACTGCCCCATATGGTGGTTGCTTTTTTTATCTACAAGAGACCTACTCTTCTGCATGCTGATACTCCCACAGTTCTTGCCACCTCCTATCCTCTACCTTTAGTAAAGCTGTGTCTCTTTCTTCTGAAAAGGTTGTTTGGGATTTTTTTTTTGATTTGGAGATGGCAGAGAAAGCTACCAGTTGCACAGGTAAAACCAGAGATGATTTGATAGATATCCTCAATGAGCTATTGAGGATATCTATCAATATCCCTGAATATTATGGATGCCCAGTCCATCCAACTTATTTTTAAGTTTCACAAGTTGTTGAAAACATAGTAAACACAAGGTATTATAACATGAGATAAAAACTGTTTTAAACCATATATTGGTTTGCAAGTAAGATTCTTAAGAGACTAGTGGAAGAAAGCAGCTCAGTGTATTGCAGGCTCTTCCCTGATTTTTTATCAGCAGGCCATAGTTTAGATAAACAGGAAAGAAGAGTATTTCTTGTTTCTCCTTCTGACATCAGGCACATGCAGAAACATAAGCACAAGCAGATTGCAGTTTCCATTGAGACAACAGAAAAACTTTATGAAGAAATTTAAATGGGGAAACTGCATTTTATAGTATTAAATTGGGTTGTCTTATGCATAATTCATACATTCTATCCTAGACATCTCAGAGACAAACACTAAATGGAAACCCTAAACCATAAAGACAGTCGTTGAGTTTTCCAGGACTGCAACAGCTGAAATCCACTATAATACCTCTTGTCCCGGGCCTGCAAAATAAACCCCAGTCCTTTCTACAACATTTGTTTTCCTCCTGCAATATAAGGAACAACACAAAACAGACCCCAAGGCACATTTCATATATAATTGTTTTAAAAGACAGCTCATATGCTATAACATTCAGCCAAGATGCTTTTAAAGTAATAATTTTATTTTTCAAAAATCTTGGGATGTAGCTTGAATCTCATTTTATTGCTATGTGCTGTAAAATCATTACTCACACATGTGGTCTTTGATTTTCTCAGACCCTTATATCAAAAGAGAAAATGTTAAATTCATTAAAACACACAGAAGTTGCACAGAAATTAAAATAAATTACTAACACCCTGCTTAGGCCTTCTATATTTGTATTCCCTAAAAAATTAAGCAATTTGATTTCTGGCTTACTTTTAATTACTCGTAAACGGACAATTGAAATTATGTGGGAGCAGATATAAAATGTCTGAGCTGACTCATTTGAACAAGCCTGAAAAAGACATGATGTACTTCTAAATAAATATTTTAAAATAGTAGTAGTTATTTGGCAAAAATTAATACACAAAAACACTTAGCAGAAGTAGGCTGCATACATCCACACTTCCTTGTCAGAAGTGTAAGTAATGAAATACAAATTTAATGAAGATAGACGTTCAGTGAACTAATATGCCTGTCTAGTACAGTGATTATGTTAATGTCTGTTGCTATTTCAAATCTTCCTTACGTGCAGTATTCAGAGCCTGGCATCCAGGTTCTGCATTACTCACCCAATGCAAATCCCTCAGCAGCTGTAGGAAACACAGGCTGTGCCTTCACATTCTACACTGTGTCTACATTCACACACTTCTCCCTTCACTTCTGTTTGTGTGCAAATGATGATGGTCTCTGACACAGGACATTATGCATTTTATAGAGAGAACATACTAATTCCGTGGGGAAGATGCCAAACTTTGATAGCTCCAAGGTATATGGGGGACTAACAAAGGCTTATATTCAAACATCCACATGTGTCCAAAAAAAAAAGTATGTTCCTTTGAACCCCAGTTTCTTCTTAGTCTGCCTTTGGGGCACCCCAGTGCCATTCTGACTGCTGGAGAAGCACTGACTCCCAGAGCTGATCTGTTGCTGCTCTACAGAGAAGTATTGCAGACCCCACATGTGTTTCCCTACAGTGGCCAGAGAGCAGTGCTCTGACTTAGCATTTGGGAAGAGGCTGTACGGGACAGACTTAAGCTCTATATCACCTTTTCTGCATATGATGTGCATGCTGCACATTCCTTTGCCATTAAGTTTAATAATGAGCATCCTTTTCTGTCCATGTCACTACTAAATGTAGGCCATGATGAAGACAGCAGCCATTGGGTCTGCTGTGCATCAGCTGTCAGGTAACAAGTGAAAGAACCTGCCTTGTATTGATTTATCCTGGCTTTTGGTTTAAGTCAGTTTCTTTTTGTTCACTTCTTTTTGTTCCCTTGAAATATAAGACTTAACATAATACAAAGGGGAGGGCATTTATTGCTGCTAATAGCGAGCTCTAAAGGTCAAAGCAAAACAGCCAGTTTCACTTGAGTTATCTTGATGCTTGTACTAAACGAATATTAGCAAAACAGGTGATTAAATGCTATGTGTAATATATGAACCTGATACAAAATACAGTGAAGACAGTGTATTTTGTATAGGCAGACGGAAGACTAAAAATAATAAATTATTGTTGTTGTTATTATTATGCTTTGTCAAACTCTCCCACAAAACATAAGATGAAGTTAAATAATAACTGAAGTCAAATTTAAAAATGCAGACCACGGGACTATCTTACAAGTGTTCTGAGTACAGAATACTCACGAGTTCATGGTCTGTTGCTGCGGCTTAGCATTTTCTGAACAATGACAAGCAATTATCACTGATGTAATGCTCCCTCTTAAAAGTACTCCTAATAAGAAGATGTGAGAGCAATCTCAAGTGGACTGTGATTTCATTGGAACTGAGAGTTAGATTCGTCTATATTTTATAAATCGTCTGGAGAACCACTAGATTTGTAACCATTTTCCCCCTGATTATGAATTCATGGACAGTTTTGCCCATGCCCAACTGTCAGCATTGCTCAACTTCACAACAGTTAATCAGATTCATATTCTCCTCAAATAATTGTGTATGCTTCTGCTATGTCTAAAATAAAGGGAACTGAAGTTTTTGTTTCCTGAAGGGGTGTGTGTGTGTGTGCTCAGCTAAGAGCCTAAGGTAAAAGTTCTCCGAGGAGGCTTTTCAAAGACTCTAAGGACCTGTGTGAACAACATAAGTTATAAATACTTCATTCAGGTTAATGAAGTGATTGGAAGTTGTATAAGGTTTAGGTGTCAAACAAGTGCCTAACTTTGGCATGCTGCAGGTAACGGTGTTACAACTCCTACAGCTTTCACAATTTAAGTTAGCATTACATTCAGACTTGTCAGGTAGCTTTGAATTAGGCAAAATGGACTCCAATCCTGCTTTTGTTTAAGATACAGTTACACAATGAAGTAAACTGCCTTTGCTGAATAAGTACTCTCAACTTTTTCTTAGCATAACAAATTAAAAGAGTTGTTTTTCACATTCATAGGAAAAGCAAACACAGCAGCTTCAGGGAATTTTCCTTCTCTATCTAGTTAGGATAGTTGTTGCATCACAAAAAACAACCTCTATAAAAAAAACAGGATGAAATGAAACATGAACCAGCAAATTTTGTAAATATATAGGATTTTAAAATACAGTGCATTTGCAATTGTTTAATCTCATTTTAGCTGCAGACTCAAGTAAATATTCAGGGTAGTATCACCAGACAAAAAGTGTAAGTCAGTACTCAGATCTTTTCCTTGCAATATGTCTCAAAAAAAAGAAAAAAAAGTATTTCAAACATAATTGCAGAGTGCAGCCAAACAAATAATTTCCATAAAAATTAATGGGTTTATTTCCAAATCCTCCTTTTATTTTACCTCTGAACTTGTTTAGCCCAAGGGAAAGGAAAAAGAAAAGAACCATAAGCAGAATATGCCCCTTTATGCTTCACCAGTCCTTCCTCACAGCTGTGAATTGTGCTGGGCCCTAAAAAGAAACCAGACTTCTAAATCTAGCTTAAGATTCTTATGATCTTTCAATAACCTGTGCCATAGCTCAGTCACACAATTGTTTAGTCTCACTAAATGACCCTATATAAAAATACATACTTATTAGACTCTATCTTGTAGGTTTTCTCTTAATGTTTTCCCCAAATTGTTTACTTGAATGTTTTTCTTCATTTTTGTCTTTTGTTATTGAAGAAAGAGGGAGGGAAGGGGAAAAAAAGCCACATGTAATTCAAGGCGAAAATCCAACACAAGATCCCCAAGAGATCTCTCCAATCTTTTGCCCAGAGCCTCCATTCTCAGAGGAGAATGCCTTGCTCCTCAGGCAGCTCCATGTACTGAGATCTAACTCTAGCTTACCAAAGAGACATTTCCTCTGCTCGACACCACCTCTACTCTTTACACAAGTATTCTTCTACTTCCCCAGCCCAGCTGTGCCATTAAACCCTGATCCAATTGTGGCAGAGGCTGTCAAAAGTTGCCTGGAACAGTCACTTCCACAGACACCCCACTTAGCACCCCATTCCAGGGACTGCTAAGCTTTGTGTAAATTATTCTGGCCAGCTTTGTACCCACACCTGGCCTCATCTCCCTTGGCACTAATAATTCACAAAATACTGGGAAAATTACTGCCCTGGCCCTGAGTTATTCTGGAGTAGCTGGATTATGGTATTAAGGTATGTCTTACTAAAAGTCCTAAGAAAAAAAGACAAAACCCCCACTGAAATAACCTGAAATGTTTCATAACAAACATTAAAGTTTTCAAAAAAGGCAGAAATGTTAGGAGTCATTACAAGAATATATAGGCAACCATAACCTTCATTGTGCTTCACATAAATGTGCCTCAATTCAGTGAAAGCTGGACTAGAAACAGGTCCCTAACTACCAGGATTTGATTTAAAGAATCTTTTGTGACACCTGCCTCAGCAACATCTGGCTCCTGCCCTGAGTGCCAACACTACGCAGGCTATAAACCTGCCAATTAGAAGTCATGCAATGAAAAATTAAATTTCATTAGTGGAATTGAAGTTGTGAGCTCAAGCTGGCAAATCTACATCATTTAATAAATCAGCATGAGCCTACAAGCATTCAACATTAGGGAGACTCAACACATTTTTACACAAAATAGCTCTTCCCCTTTGCCATTTTAGCCACATTTGTATTAGTTACTGATCCAGCTGTGCCACTGTCACACCTGCTCCCCTCTGTTCTTCTGTGAGGCACAGATCAATTTGATTTCTGCTCCTACCATCACAAAATCCGTAATTTCTTTCCTTTTCTAGCCATATGCATCTATCTACTGAAATTTATTTTCATTCAACACAAAAGTTAAACTGGTTTGCCAGAAATCAGTTATCTCAAAGCCAAATGATCAATCCACACCATGAAACAGAATTACTTTAAAAGTAGGAGGCAGAAAGACCAAAAAACCCTTAAAATTTAATGGAAAACGAACTTCTTTTTATTGTTACATGCAGTCAGCACCCATTTGCATCATACACTTAACACTCCCTTCTGTTTCTGCTCTCCTTGTAATCTTTCTTCCTTATACCACTGCGCTCCTACAGTTCCTTGCGATTTTCCCATCTCTCCCATCTGTGGAGGTTGTACTTCCCCCTAATCAAGGTGAAATGAGATACTGATAGGCTCGTGCATTTTCCTTAAAGGGGATCTCTCAGCACAAAGATTTCAATTTGGTACAATAGTGGTATTTCATCTCCATAAGTAATGACTTCATCATATGTAATACTGCCACTGTTACATTTTTCCTGGAGGAAAAAAATGCACTCAATTCTAATGTGTTTCAAAGAGACTGTCAATCTCTTCAGAGCAGAAAAATCTCTACCAAATCTCTACTGAGTGCATTAATCTTGTTTTTTAAAAGTTAATTTCTGGTGCTCTGCCTGGGCGGTAAAGAGCAGCAAAGGCCTTGTTTTCTGACAAGGTGATTCAACACTGAAAATTGAGCCCGCGGACTTAGGGCCCAAAGTGCTCCAGAAATGAAGCATTCAAAGCTACTAGTCACTGCTGGACAAAGCTTCAGCCACTGCCTAATTCCTAGCTATTTTTGCTGTGATGTATCCATGTCTACTGCTCTTAAAAGACATCCCCTAAACATAAATTTTACAGCTTCTATTTAAAAAAAAAATAATTATAGCTTCCAGCACATGCGACTGCAGATAAAATCTTCTCAAGAAAGTTGACTGTAACCCACTGCAGAGCTGCTGGAAACAGGAATACACAATATGAACATGTATTAGGTAGAATAGAACTGACAGCCCTCATTTTCATTTCAGACACAAAGGAGACACAGAAGAGATCTTCATTTTTTATGAAGTAGGTCCCATCTATCTCATACTTTTTTCTTCCTCTTCCAAGCACAGTAATATCAATGAACATCCTTGATCTGACCTTAGAAATTCAAAGTTTAATGTATGAGAGAGCAAAGGGGTTTTAATAAAAAAGATAACACATCTGTGAGAAATGGGAGTAGGCTGTTTATCATTATTAAAGCTTTGTCATTAAATAGATTCATTTGCATCTTAATAACATGATCAGCTTTTTATAATATGCACCAAAATGAGACCGGTTATACTTTCTTAAGACCACAGGATTGAAAACACCATCAATCTGTTCTGAGTGAATGGCACTCCTGAGATTTCCAATAGGGCTGTAATAAAAGTCTGTGGCACTTTGAGAAATGCAGGTGGTAAAGGGGAAAAAGCTGCAGTCTTGCTCCTGGGAATTCTCAAATCATAGCTCACATCAACTCTGAAATGTCTAAGTAATAAAACAGAAGTCAGAAAACAGAAGTCCTATTGCTGTATCATTCTTTCTGTTTCCTAGAAAGAAGTGGGAAGAATGAGAAATGAACATGGTCTCCGTCAGATCTCAGAAGGATCTTTCCACTGCAATAAAACAGACACTGCTGCAACAGGTCCTGTAATAAGACTTTTCTGGATGGAAATACTGCAAGATTCAAGACAACAGAACAAATAGCTCTCTGAAACACTATATGGAGGGTGACACTCCATACTAAGCAGGGCACAACCTGAAAATAGGATGAAAAGATATGTGATATATAAGCACATGATAAACAAATCTTGCTTTGCTTCGCATCAGGGCTCAGGTGCAATCAATACGAACCACTATTACTACAACTTAAATCAACAAATTTCTCATTATTATTTGATAGCTGTTATGTGAGCGGAAGAAGTTAGACCATTCCAGACAAGTTTTTGAGTGTATGCAACTTACTTTTCTCTTCCTGAAGCAATACTTTTTTCCTCCTGCCTAAGTCTAATGGGAATTAACACTAGACCAAAACTGAAATCCTTTGTGCATACACACAACACACACAAATCAGACTACCTTGCAAGAAATGGAAGCAGATGAGCTCCCACTAATGAGATGACTTACCCTTCAAAATGAATGCTTGATAAAAAGGAAATAAACCAAGCTTGCTCTACATGCTATTTTCCCCCCAGTACAACTATACCAGGAGGATTTTTTATTTTTAAATTTTTTAAAAAAGATTAACTGTCTTAGACATGATAAGTCATAGGGTTCCCTGAAGCTGTCAGTGGGATGCAGTTTTGGCTTCCTCTTCTGCCTTCTGAGGCATTTTGGGACTCTTGAAAGGCATGTAATGCTCACAGAATTCTGTGAATCAGACCTAGAGGGTGATATAGGGAGCACAGACTCATACTGAAAGCTTGAAAAAGATCTCAGACCACGTCTCAGCTCAGTTAAGTACAAAGACAAATCCTCAAAAATGTATTAGGAACATACCTCTTCTCAGGTAGCATCTGTGTTTTAAAACTCACTGCTTATGTTGCCTTTGCTTAATCTTCAAGCAAAGATTAAAGACTAAAGATTAAAGGCTTAATCTGTAATTCAGTTGGAAGAAAAGCAGTTTCAACAATCACCTCACTTTTAACCTGTTTGCTGATCCATGGTCTTTCCTGTGGAACTGATACTGGAAAGGCATTCAGGACAGCAAATCTTCACAGTTGGTCACTATCTACAGCAAATTATTAAAATTGATAGAATTAAGGTACAAACTTTTCATTTAACTACAAAACCTGACAATATTACAGCTATGCCTGTGAAAAGCTTTCTGTGCTGTGTGAGGTCAAGAAAATTTGGACACAAAGACTCTAACCCACATTCTCTTGCATCCCGGCACAACAATGGTATATGAACTCATCATATGAAATGTAAATGTTTCCTCCACTGGGGCAGCTTAGCCTAATGAGAATGAGCTGGAATGGTAATTTTTTTCCCCCTGCCTTCTCATGGGGACAAGGTGCCCTTTATTTTTGCTTAGATTTTCTCTTTCATCAAAAATAATACATAGGTTTTGCTTAACTATTTTGGGTTCAGAAATTCTTCAAGAAATGCACACTGCAATTCAATTCAATTCCTTGTACAACTCATACAGTACTGCATCTCCTTTGTCAATTGATAAACATGAGTTCAATAAATCAGGAAAAATTCCTGGGGAAGTTTACTGCACTTTGAATTTTATAAGGAAGTGAGAATTAGTTTCCCAGTAAATTGGTTCCAGGTGTATGTGTGTGTGCTATGAGGATTGACATCTGATCCTTTCTCCAGCCTCTACAGCTGCCTCCCTGCCAATGCTCTGGGAAGGCTCTTCGTGAATATTGTCCCCTGCTGTACTAAGTGAAATCCAATCTCCAATAAAACCCACCACTTGTGGTGTGGCTGTCCATGCATGCGAAGATTTGTTTTCCATTAATACTTGTACAGTAATCTGGGCCTTGCAGAAGTTCATTTAATGAGATAACAAAAGGAACACACACACACACACACACTGCAGAAGGAGTTTTAAACTGGAGTGAATAATTGAAGTAAATAACTGTGGCAGCTTTACCAAAGCATCTACAGAAACACTTAAAAATTTATAATTTAGTAGTGGCAGGGAAAAACATATTTTTTTTTATAATTCTAAATGAATAGATATCCAAAAATATATCTAATCATTTCAAGCTGTCACCACCCACCCCTGGAATCTGAGGGTGGAAAAGAGAAGGAAAAGAACTGTTGATGATGGAAATGCTGTTATTTGTTCATTGTCAGTGAGCAAGGACAGAAATAGCTCTCCCAGTGCAAATTTTTCTGTCTGAGGGTCAACTTATCTTTTTCAAAACTAAGTAGTGCAAGATGCTGCTGCTACCACAGCTAACTGGGAAGTTTAAAGGATACA
The DNA here is from genome assembly GCF_014805655.1 of Passer montanus. Lineage (NCBI taxonomy): Eukaryota > Metazoa > Chordata > Aves > Passeriformes > Passeridae > Passer > Passer montanus. The sequence goes on along the minus strand of NW_024367930.1, from coordinate 7,468,630 downwards.
AAATCCACAAGATTTTAAATTCTAGCTGTCACGAAGATCCCTGAAAATTCCAGCCTAACACATCCATAATTACCTAAGGTTCCACCTACCTAATGCAGAAGTTCCAACAATGGAATTTTTCTAATGTTGCACCATATTTAGCATCATTTTGAAACTCCGGGTACTGCAATCAGAAAAATTGCACTTTTAGAGCTTTTTTCCTCAGCTCACATTAATAAATGCAGAGAAAACAATGACAGATTTTGACCCTCAAAAAGGGTCAAATAAGAGAGATCTTAAGACTTTTAGATCAGCCTTGGGATGTCCATTCCTAATTTAAAAATGGAAAGACTCCACCTCTTCTCCTTGCTCTCAGTTGCCTGGTAAAGAGAACGCTTTCTATATAACACAAAATTTTTCTGGATGCAGATATAGGAACAGCTTTATGTCCTCACTTGAGCACACAAACCAGACCATTAAGGTGTCAACTATTCTCTGTGCTACTCCACATGCCTATCTATGAATGGCTACCAGCCAGTGACTCGCAGCTTCAATAACACCAAAGGAAGTGGCTTCAGAACATTAACAGGTAACATTTCTTAGCCAGAGCTATCCTCAGGGGATTTTTTTCTTTTATTTCTAACCCCACAATTCTAAACCAGAGATCTCACCTAGGAGAAATACCAAACCAACAAAAAATCCCTCCCACCAAAAACCACAAATACCAGACAACACCAAACAAAGAAATGCTTCCACCAAAACAAGAAAACAAAGCAAACAAACCACCATACAAAACAAACAACCAAACCAAAGCAACTCCTCCACAAGCCCAAGAAGGTATGCTTCTTCTCCACCATTGTAGTGGCATTTCTGAAATTCCTATATGGAAAATAGAAAAGTTAACTATAAGCAAATTTCATCTCCCTAGCTGGTACTAGCTTTCTACAGTTACCCTTAAAGGCCATTTCATTAGATAATAAATTCATCATGATATCAAATTTACATAATGTTTTTCAATTACTTATTAATATGCAAATATTAGAAAAAAAAAAGATTGAAAACCCAAATGTTCCTAAAACACAAAGATATAATATTTAACAAGGGGGTCGGGGTGAATCAAATGGAACCTCACCATTGCATAAACAAAGCACAGCCAGAGAACACAACAGACTGAACTCTAGACCACCTGCACTGAAAGTTCTGTAGTTGTCCTAGGTATTCATGACACCAAAATTGCATAATTTTGAAACACAAGGAAAAAAAATACTAGACAATATTACAGCTGCCTGTCACTATTTTGAAGAGGTAGGAAAAGAAAGGGGTAGATGATTGCTCCACCATTGGAAGCTGAAGGAAGTGAAGAATTCTAAGACAGGTTTCCAAGCACCTGTCTGTAAAGCTCAAGAATACTTCACAAATCATCCTCAACACTTTTAATGCCTTTAAATATAGCACATGATCAAAATAGTCTTGTAGATGAGTGATCCTTTCACTCATGATGGACTTTCCACATGACATTTTGTACGAAAATGCAGCAAACTCTCCCAACTGGAAATACATTGGACTCTGGGACATTAATTTAGGAAAAGACTACCAACATCTAAGACCTTAGCTGCTATCAGGACCATGAATTCCAACAGCACCTTGCAGCTGGTCATGGTAGGAATTGCTCTAGTCTTACTACAAGTCCTTCACATAATATATCTGGAAAAAAGTGATATAAGAAAAGCTGGCAGTAAAAGTAAAAAAGAAGGGGCTGCACTGTTCTTACAGTCTGAAAACTTTTTATAATAGATGATTCACTGTTTTTCATGGCAATGGTCAGCTTGCACCTTGGCTTCGCACAGAGTGTCTTTTATACCTGCAAAAACTGTTACCTCTGAAATCACAAGGCCTAATGTTAAAAAAAAAAAAGGGAAAGAAATTGAACACTTTTAATTTTTACCGATTAAGTCTCACCAAAGATTTTTTAAGAATTCAAAAGGAGATATTTCTTGTTTGCTGGTTGAATTTTTTTCAAGTTAAGAATCATATTTTTGTATTGCAAAGCACAAAAATCAAAGCCTAATTTAAAATTAATTGCATCCAGATTAACTATTAAATATGGGACCTAGACAGACATACTCAAAACTGTTTTCTGTGGAAAACCATTCACTTCCTCATAGTCTCTTTCCACTGGCACTGGCTCTGACTTTTTCCTCTAAATAAATGGTGCAATTTGTTTTGATAACAGCATCTGCCTTAAGCAAAACTAGCAATGACACTCCTGTGTTATGGCTGAATCAGTTTTTTGCCTATTTAAGACTTCAGGTAACTTTTCCTGCTTAGGTGTTCCTCCTGAAGTTTCTTTAATCTCTTAGGTAATGCTTGCTAGCACTCTAAAAAACTCAAATGATTAACAACTGAGCTATTCACTGAGATACTGTGCAGCCTACCTAGAAAATGAGAATTTCAGTTCTACAAGCTCCACTGCACCCTGTGACAAACCTGTGCTGAATTCTATAGTGTTCAGTCCCATTTTGTACAGCAAAACAATGTCCTGTTACTGATTGGGATGAACATATTGTACTCCATGCCAGACACCAAAAACTATGGAGACCTAAACACATGAAGGAAAAAATATATTATCAATATCTAGATGAACACAAGTGAAACTTGTGGTTATAAAGCCATTTGCTGTGCTTTCTGTTTTGGCAAGTTTGGTGCTTAATTGTCATTCAGAGCTTGGAAAGGCCCAAGGAATTAACTGTAAGAGATCTTCCCTCAGATTTTTTCTATGCAAATATTTGTGCTAAAAAGCTACAAATATAAAAAATGAAGCACAGCCAGTCAAAGCACAATCAAACAGGACTTGGTATACAGCAGGAGAGGATTTATTGCAAAAAGCTTGAAAGAGGCAACGTTACACCAACAACCTCTTTCCCACCCACATGTACAAAACAAGTGACGATTTTCTGTGCCTCGATAACCTGCTTCAGATGAACAAAGAGTCCAACACTTTTCCTTAGCTCCTTATCAGTCACTTCATACATGCCTGTAGCTAACATCATTATGCTATGGTTTTTTAAGTGTCTGTCAGCAAGTGGGTCTTTGATGTGAAGAGACAACAAATCTGGATAGAGCTGATGGATGTTTTGAATCCTTTCTTAAAGGCTTGATAGAATAATTAAACTGATGCTCTGTAGTGGTAATTAGGGGAGAATATAGAGCCACCAGCCAGTTTGGGGAATTATTAGCAAGCTGTGCACATTTAACACAAACACTCAGGAAAAATAAGCAGTTTAGTACTGAAGAGTGGGAACCTAGAAGTGCTGGAGGGCTTTAGGTCTGTTAATGCACAGCATTTGAAACTGCAAGAGAAAGAATAAACGGTGTTTACAAACTTCAGTAAAAAATAAAGCATAAGGGAAAAACAGGCTATATCTAACTGGAGCCACAATTTCTTCATTTATAAAACACTTGGAAAGATCCAGAAGAGAGTGTCAGCAGTCTGTGCCACCAGGACATACACAGTACATTAAAAGGTGTTCAGTGGCAGCTAACAGCGCTTCTGTCAGCAAGCATTTACATATCTAATAATTCTTCAAAGAGAGCTCAGTTTTGGTACAACATCCCCAGCAGAGGAAACACAAAATCACAGAAGCCTACATTAGTATGACAACCTGGCTTCAAAGACAAAGACCAAGCATCTGCATGGGGGCTTGCACTTGTGTCTCCCTATAAACAAAGTACACACTGTAATAAGATCCTGGAGTAAGCAGGTATTTATATCCCTCTGATGACTTATCAGCACATATAGGCACAGAGCTAATGTGTACAAAGAATGCAGCTCCACGTTGTTCAGAAACTGCTGGAATTACAGGAGGCTGCTGTTTCTGAGAGCCTGTATGGACCTCCTTACACACTAAGGAAAGGAAATGTGAGAGGAATTGTAAGCCCTCGAGAAGAACTAGAACCATTGTTTTTCAAAACTCTCAGGGAATAATGAAACAGAAAGTGCAGCTAGGTTAGCTGAAAACGTGCCAGTCGTGCCATCACTTACATTTCCAGTGTCCTACAGGGGTGATGGGATCCTTATGCAAAGTTTTCAGCAGGTCATGGCTTCACCTCCTGTCTCCACCCCACAACACTACATCACAATTACTGTTGTTATAAAGCCATAGGAAAATTTTTTGGGCTACGTGGAATTCCTCTCAAAATCAAAAGCACTCTTCCCTCTCCATTTCTTTCAAGTATTGAAGCTTTATATTTAAAAATTACATGGAAGCTATTTTTCATTTTACAAAAGATAGCCATGACATATCTTTAGCACAAAGAGACCAGAAATGTTATGAAACAAGAAATTCAATTCCTTCCCACCTATAAAGAAAAATGCTATGAAAATTCATTCATGACATTTAAACATTTATACAAAGTTTCTGCCAATCAAGGAATATGGAATAGAACTTGTGGAGTAAAGAAGCAGAGCCGAAAGGGCAGTTTCAAGAGCGGATGCACTCTCTTTTTAAATCTCCTCTCATGGAACAGAATAAAATACAACCCTACAGACTCCTGTTTTAATTTGACTTAGCCAGCACTATTTAAAGCTGCTGCTGAATGTGAACATCTCTAAGGCCTGTGAGAGGCCTGAGGCTCTGTAGCTTTCTCCTGCCTCAGTTCCAGCCAATCTATGCCTCTTCAAGAAGGGCAAGTGAAGTTTAATTGTAAGAAGCTAATTTTGTTAAGCTTTTCATTAGGAAGCATTTCAACAGAAATGAAGGTGACAGATGGTATTTCAACATGTACATAACATCAGTAACCCAATGTTAAAAACCTGTGCCACCTTCACAGCATAGCTCCTGTCATTCAGGTTACTCACATTACTGTTATTTTTACTTTCAAAGAAGAGTTTGACTGTAAGAGATTTACAACAAAATGCATTAAGAGTAGTTTGACAGAATTAAATATTTATAGTGTATGGTAAATAATTTACAGAAAATATATTAAGATCTCAGGGTGTAATTACTTTGTTTTCATTGTTTTGATTACCTCTGAGGAAACACTCTTGCAAAGAAAAAAAACAAGTACATGCTCTTTTTAAGAGATTAGGAATGATTGATGGCTAAGCATAACCTTTCCATGGAAACACTTCTACCTCCAGTTTCAAGCGGGTATATGATCAATAAGTTTAAAGTAGCATTCCACAGTATTGTGTGGTGTCAAAACATAAGCACAATTATATGATAAAACCTAACTAGTCTCTGATTTAGTGTTTGGTTAGTTTTTTGGGTTTTTTTTTCCCCTGAGAACACTTGCATTCACCTGTTTGGTCCACCAAGCAACAGAACCAAGGTTTTTTTGTCAACTTAAATGAACATAAGCAGCTTGTTTAAAGTGCACACAGTGTGGCTCCAGAAGCAGCATGTGTTAACCAGAAAAAAGCTTCAGACTAATGTGTCTAAGCTGTACTCAGTGCCTGCCTTACCCCGGTGAGAACTGCACCAGGGCATTCTGCCCAGGCCTCTCTCAGATGCCTGGCAATTTGAATCTGAAATACTTGCAGAGCTCTGAAGCTTCCCTTGCAGATTCAGAGTTTAAAATGCATCTATTTTTTCTTAGAATAAACAAAGTCAAAAAGTCTAAGAAAGTAAAGCTTTCTGACTGAGGACCTGACTCAACAGCAACCCACAAGTGCCTCCAGTGCCTTGCAAGAATCCATGAAGCTTCATGTGCAGGGATAAAAGCAGAGACAATTAATGGTACATTGACCACCTCAAAGCCACTCGAGTAAAGGATTGTTAAAGGATATTCAGCTGCTGAGTGAAGAGAGTATTCTTTGCAAGGCCTTGTGCATTTCCCAGAATACTACACAGTTACTGGCCTTTGCAAGTCCAGCTTTGTCTTGGGAACTAAAATAATCAGTAGTTAATGCTCATTTCATCAGAGATCCTGCTAATGCAATTGTTCTCAACCCCCAAAATCATTGCACCTTTCCTTGGAACAGGTGCACCTCTTCACTAAAATTTACCATTAAAAAAAGCGGGGATTATACATTGCTCAATTCTGTGTACAATTCATTAAGCAACTTTATTCTTCAAACAGGAGAAGCTGCAAAATTTCCAGTCTGATGAACAGCAGTGCTGTGAAACCTTAAGGTATAACTTCAGATTTGAAGCATAGCTTACTACAAAATACAAGAGGCTATGGTTGCTTTTAGTAAATCTATATTTACAAAATATTACCATAAAAAGAAATTAGGAGGTAAAAAATGGATTCAAAGATTATTTTTCTCTTAACTTCAACCTGCTCAGAATTAAAATGTCTGTGAACAATGAGTAGCCATGAAAATGTATAGAAATTGCTCCAGAAAAGCAGCAAACATCTCAGCTCTCTGAAGCTCCTTTCCTCTGCATTTCAAGTGAACTTTAAACCCCTGAATTTTATTACAAGGTTTTGTCTACTGCTTCCTTCTTCAAGGCATGATTAGAGTCACAGAATCATTTAGGCCAGAAACATGCATCAGGTAATCAAGTCCAGCTGTAAATCTAACACTGCTAAGTCCATAATTAAACCATGTCCCAAAGTGCCACATCTACCCATCCTTCAAATACCTCCAGAAACGGTGACTCAACCACTTCCTGGACAGCCAAGGTTTGGCATTGCAAGAAAGAAGCTTGCTGTATTTTTATGTTCTTGGGAAACCAAGAAGTGCTGTGGAACACACCAAACAAACAGCTAACAAAGCTCTAAAGGCCCAGAAGAGATGCAGAGCTTTTGAAATGGGATTTATTTTGGAGGTTTTATTTTTATATTTTTTCCTACAGAAATAAATAAAAATATTTTAACCTATGGAAACTTATTCCTGTGGCAATAATCCAAATTACTTTGACATTTCTTATTGTCACATCTGCCCAAACTTTTATGTTGCTACACTATGCATTATAGACTATTTTAAAAAAAATCAAAAATCTTGGAATTGGGTTCCAATAATCACATTGAAACAAATTACAGCTGTTATTCTATGACGCTATCAAATCTGCCTAAGCTACAACTTCCAGCAACTGCAGGAAATCAACATCATGACTTCTTTTGTCTCCTCTCATCATTCTTCAGCTTTCTGTTCCACTAGTTTCCTTGTTCAGCACCCTTACAGTGAATGCCTACACTTTATTCCCAGTTTGAATTTATTAGTTTTTAACTTTCAGGTCCTGATTCTTGCTACCTATTTCAATACCAGATGAAAGAGTTCTTCAGTCTTAATCAAACTACCATTGTTGTCTTTTGGATACATTAATCGGTTTCTAAAAAAAAACCCCCCAAAACACACCCACATCTCTTGTTTTCCCCTGAGTGTTTTTTGAGTTGCTCTCCCTGCACCATGCTCTTTAGTATTAATAATAATATTTAAAATGGAGTAAATGCAATTTAAAAGAAGCTAAAAAATCGTGCACCAAAACCTCAATAAGATTAAGCACTTTACACCTACAAAACAACTTAGGATCCCTGCTCCGAGAAATCAAAGACCATACGGCAGACAATAGGTAAAAACACAAGAGGATGGGGGGCAAGCCAGCATTTCCAGGTAACTGACCTAGCTTGAAGCCATCAGTACCATGTGTAGAAAATAACATTCCTGTCCTCACTGTCATCAGAGGTAAAAGTCAAGCATCTTGCTTAGAAGGTGTCTGCAGCTCCGTTGCTCATGTTCTCACAGATTACAGTAGAAATTTTCTAGTGGCTTCACACTTTGCTTTAACAATGAAGAGACTGAGTCTTTTTAGAGTAAGAAGAGGTTAATTGCATAGAAATTATTATCTCCCTAGCAAAAGGAATCTTCATTTTGTCTCTCCTGTAGGATTGTTCCAGAAAACAGAGAGGACTGTTCAATAAAACAAGATTCTGCTTTCATACAAAAGAAAAGTACAGCTTAGACTACTCAGCAAGTTATTAGTTCTGCATCAAGAAGGAAAAGTATATTTAATATCCATAAAGTCAGGAATGGCTAATTTGCAAGCAATGTTTGCAAAGGAAATATTCCCCCCATCCTCTTTCCCTGATATGAACCAGTTTTCCAGTGTTGCTTATCTGCTAGCCTTCAGTCACAATCTGTTTAATTTTTGCTATGAACAGGAGTTATCTGTTGTGGTGATGGTTTGGGCAAGATGACAAAAAGGTGGATAGGTAAGAACAAATGCAGCAAAAGCTACAACAAAGGAGGTTAGAATATATTTTTAATTTTTTTATTATATTCATAATGAAAGAGAAAATTGTTACCTTTCACTAAATAACTCTTTGACCAGAAAAGTTTTTCAACTTCCTAACAAACATTTCTTGACTCATAAAATTCTTTGCTCTCAAGAAATTGAAATTACAAGAAAAAAGGCCAGAACAATGACACTAAAAGAAAATATCTTCTTTTATTTACTATTTCTATGGCTTTACTCTATTTAAACTTAAAAGAGATGGAAGAGGAGAATAAAAAGGTAATTAGCTTTCAAGCAAGGGGAAAATAATTTCAAATAAGACATTCAGTCATAAAAATATTGCATTTGCTGTAGGAAAAGGAAAATCAAACCACATGAGCCCTCAGGTCTGGAATGCTCATCCTGAAGTGACCAATGTGCTTCCAGGGAAAGGCCAATAGAAACAAACTACACTATACACTATGGATTGGGCAATGCAGAGGAAAAATTGTGCAAAGAGAAAAAGTGCTTCCTGACCCTTGCAGCAATCAGCCTATTCCTCGAAGCATGAGATTTGATTACCTTCATCTCAGTGGGCACAACCATGAATATCACTATACACCTTCTAATGCCCAGTGCATTCTAGCTGAGAAAGGGACACCAAAGTAAGAATTTCTAGAGCATTTTGGAACCTGAGCAATAACTGCAACAAGAAATCTATAGCAAAAACATGCACAACAGCATCAAGCACATGAAAATACAATTGCATTTAGATCTTGTCTTTTGAGGAAAAAAAATACTGTAAGTTAATTTCACTCTAACAAATCCCATGATAATTAAATTCCCCATGCCAGAAAACCAAGAGTCCCGGCGAAGAGGTTTATCTGACAGAAGCTTTAGGACAATCCATACATAGATATCTGACATGTGGCATATATCACTGTGGTCTGTCCTAAAACTTGACTGCAGATTTATGCAAAAGCCCAAAAAAACACCTCCCATCAAAACAATCAAATAGGAACATTGGCAATTGAACATTTGTGTCCTGCTCAAAAATGCACTGAAAAATACATGAAATCTGACATGCCTTAACTACAGAAGAACTCCAGGCATGCAGTGATAATGGATATATACAATCATCATAATGTAATGATTAACATAGATCAATATGTTAATAAACATCATAATGTTATGAACATCTTTAGACTACTGCTCTATTGGTAGCACTGTTTTTCCTCAGTACACACAAAATTAATTTATCATTCCTCTGCCAGCTACAAGCCTCTTCACCTGCTTCAATGACAAACAATTTCATTTGAACCTGTACAGAAAGAAGGTAACAAGTCCAAGAAGTTTTACTGGTTCTGGGTATATCGGGTAACCTGGTCAACTACCATTTCTCACCAGGAATGAGAGTTTCAAGGGATCTGGAGGGCAGAAACAGTGTCATGTGCTGAGCAGAGGTGCAGAGAGCTGGACACTGTAGGCTCAGATCAGAGAGCATTGGGTTACTTAAGCAAAATGGTGAGCTTCTCACTCATTACAAATACTAAATAATGAACTCCTAATCTCCCATTAAATGTACTAACTCCAGTTCTGGAAGGTCAAAGGTTTTCTGGATCTCTTTTGTAAATTTTTACATTTATCTGCAATGTTACTCTCTCCCTGAAAAGCTGGAAGTCTCTTCATGGGTATTCTTTCTCCTCTGAGCATATATGACAGGTACTGAAACTCAAATAAGAGGGAAGGTGGAGGTTACCTCAACTTTCATAGATACTTAGGAGGAACTATGAATGGCCTCACCTTTTCTCCTCTTTGTAAACCTGTCAGTGTACTAGGAATAAGGAGTGTCTAAGTACCTAAGTGTACAGGAAGAGGAAGATTGACCACTGGGTCACAGTGTTCCTGTCTGACGTCATCTCCAAGACACAGAAAACAAAAAGAAAATCCTCTTGTTCAACAAGATATACAAAGGAAGCTATTACTGCAGAAATCAGAATTACTACAGTGTTTGCTGAGTGCCTGGGCAAGTACTCATTGAAGGCATTCTGTTCAATGCCTTTTTAACAGCAACAGTAGCACAAGATTAAAAGATTTATGGTTAAATATCCCACTCTTTCCTGAATCAGAAGTTTTAGTGAAGAGGCTTATGGATATGTTGCATTCTAGCTTCCATGTTACCAAAACACTACACCAACCTTCCTCTTAAGTTTTACCTCCTCTACTCCGCAAGTCCACCTCTGTAAAGCAGTTACCATATGCTCAACTCACAGCTTGCACTTGAGCTTTCTCTATTTACACAGGATCTAAACATACACTTAAATGCTTTGCTAAAAAAGAGATGAATTTTTGAGTCATGGACATTTCAGAATCAAAGAATTAAGAAGTTCAGAACCTGGATTTGTGGATATACAAAAGTAGAATGGCATGCCTTTAACACTGTTTTGTGAGTCCTTTCTGGGATGAATGTGTGCTTGAGAGGACCAAAAAGAAATAGCAAATGTCTTCTTGTTGCCTAAAGGTATTTAATATGGCGGAGCAAGGGGAATATAATCAGCATTAAAGTGCTCTTCATAAATAATGGACAATCTAGCAGCTTTTATCTACTCTGCGCTTTAAAATAAAGTTTCTACTGCTGAATATTTCACAAGCAAAAGGTCATTTATTGTGGCTTTTAAATTATACAATTCAGAAACTGTTAGGAAAAAAGTTCTACATTGCAATGTAATAATAGTGAGTTTTGAGTATCTGGAGAAACATGGGCCACCTTAAATACATATTTTGAAACTTACCACATACAAACGAATGGGGACATCTTTGCCCTGAACTATAACTACTGGTTTTTAAGATGTCCAGTCCTATTCAGCAATACAGTATTTAATCTCAAGTGAAGCATAAACCTTAATGTACATTCTCCCGAGCTGTCAGTTCTAGTTTGCATTTCTTATCAGAATATACTGCTGATCACAGGTCATTTAGATGTGCATCTGTGACAGCCATTTTCAGGAAACCTATTTTCTGCACATTATTTTAAAGGTGTATTTTATTACAGCCTTTTCAAATGACAATTAGACTTCCACATAAACAAAACCATTAAGGAAGCACGCTGGTGAACAGGTGAATTGTGAAGATGAGTTAGAAGTAACCTTAGCTCTGTCCTCTGTGAATATAAGGCCATGACACAGACCTACTGCTGCATCCAGAGACAGATGTTCTGCAGGTGTAGATCAGCATGACTTTACAGAAGTCACTCATGCTGCATCTGGTTTCTATCAACAGAAGCACCAGTGTGCTTCTCCTTAGCACCATAACATTTACAACATCCCACACCTATAAATGACCACCACGGGACCCTGCTGCACTTCACCACACCAAGCATACCAGAGACTTGCAGCCTCAGCCACACCAAAACAACTGCCTTCAGAACATTAGCAGGTAACATCCCTTAGTCAGAGCTATCCTCAGGGAAATCTTTAGTTTTCTTTTTAACCCCATACTTCCAAACCACAGAACTACTCTAACAAAAAAAAAAACCAAAACCCACAAAACAAAACAAACAAAAAAACCCAACCCCTCCAAAAAAAATCAACCCAAAACCCACAAACACCCCCTGTCCAAAACAACAAAAAACAAATAACCATCTCACAATCAAAACAAAAAAACAGATTTTAAAATATCACAATTACTTTTGTTTTTAAAATTAAGGAATTTTCTAGATATAGTAACTGCGCTCCTACCCCAAATCCTCTTATTTTATTCACAATCTCCACTTAAAAAAAAAAAAAGAAAAGATAAGGAAAAAATTAAAACATGAAAGAATCTATCTGCAGAAGTTAGAAGCAATCAGGACAAACAGTATCACACATAGCAAATCATCAACATATAGCCCCGTGCATATATAGATGACAAACCTATCTGTGACAAAAAAAAAAAAAGTTTATTTATCAAATGACTTATCACACTGCAAGGAGGAAATCTGAGACACTTGGGTAACCTGAAGATCAATCATTTTTTTAGCAACAAATTCCAGTGAAAGTCCCATGGAGTGATGGGACATGCATTAAAACATACAAAGCTTTTCTTTGGATTTTAGATAGTCTTCTGTGCATTTGTAAAAATAAAATTGATCTTTAGCACTTATTTCAAGTAGGCTTACAGCTTTATTGAGATCATATGTCCCTCCTACATTTACCAACAAAAAAAATCAGACAGATCTGTCATGCGTGATTTGGCATTAGACACCTCAACTGCAGCAGTAAGGTTATTTTAAAGAGTCGTGTCTGCTACAGTCTGAACCTTATACAACACACTGTCATTGCCAAACATCTAAAATAGTTGCTAAACTCTTTATTTATAGATATAGTGAATGTGGTCCTTAATAACTCTGGTTTACTTAGGATGGTATTCAAAAGCCAATATTGTCTCATTTGTCTAGGTCTGTCAAACACAAATATCAATTTGGAAGCTGCAAGAAATGCACAAGATTAATCCTGCTCCATTGCACAGAGACAGTTGGGGATTTTTTTGGTCAATAAATTCTCTCAAGACATTACATTTAAAAGCTTCAACTGTATCAGCCAAATCATACTTTTAAAACAACTTTTGATTCCTACTAGCCTGTTGCTGCCTTTTACATTGCTCTTCTCTCATTACATTTCATGGACTTGGGTGCAAAGATAAAAGAAAAAGATCTTTAGTAGGGAAAAAAATTCAAAAGGAAGATATCTCTGAGGGAAGCAAAGCATCTCAGTTGAGCTCCCTGCTTCTGCAAGGAGAAAATGAAACTTGTTGGTAGAGCTTGCCAAAACAGACTGCAGCTGGATCCAAAATATTACTGATGGGTAACTGAAATTTATATATATTTATAAACATCAACACTACAGGCTAATGAAGATACAGACATGCTCTTCTGTTTGATAGTATCTAACAATTTGTCAAGGAACTGTAATTGAAGGAAAAGACAGCTTATTTACTCTGTATTAAAATACAGTATTTCATATCACACTTTCAGAGTAAATTATATGTCTATCATCTGATATTTAGATAGAGCTTCAGATATCTGAGAAAAAATGTGATGTGTCAGTTTAGATCAGCAATCCCACAAAGAATGACCATGATTCTCATATAAAACCAACCTATGGATGAAGTCGTGGAATGTAACAACCACAAAGTCGCCTACGCCAAATCACCCAATGGCAAATTGACTGACTCCTCTAGAAATTATGCTGTCGGAATTCATAAAATCAGAGGGTTTGGGAAAGCTGCAAAAGGCAGGCCTCAGAGACAGCAAAACTATGATTAGAGCTAAGCAGTAGCCATAAGATTGGTCAGCAGAAAAATTATGTAAGAAGTATGAGTGCCCATTTCCCCTATTCCACCCTCATCCCAGTGATGCCATGAACTAGTAAGAGAGAGAGAAAACAGACATGATCATTCCAAGTGCCAGTGTTCTATGTCTAACTATACCAAGAAACACTTGAAAGAAAATTCTTGCATTGAAAAAACTCAGGTATCACTGAACTCACTGCACTGTTCGTAGAGGTCAAACAGATCAACTTACGTAGCTCTCCTACTTTCAGAATTTCACAGAGCATCTTTGTCAGCTCAATGCTGCTTCGGCCAAATGGGCACTCATGCTTGTCTTCTCGACTGCTGTTCTCCAGGACAATCTGAAGGTGGAATCAAAATGGAAAATAATCAGTTTGAAGAACCCATGAGCAATATAGGGTCTGGGGAAAAAAATATGAAATTGTCAAAACAAATTTTAAGTAAGAATTGTCTTTGCAGAACAAATTTTGCCACTTTACAAAAAGAAAAACCTCATCCTAAACAGCTGCTGCATAGCCTAGGGATGAGGGATAGAAGAAGAAAATGAATTTCAAAGGTAAGATATTTTGCCAAGCAGCAGAGAATCCCAGAATATCTCTAATTTTTTTTCACAAACAGGTGTTTTGACATTGCTCTCTGCCTTGCATTCCTCCTGTCTTGTTAGCCCCCATCTCCATCATGGTTTTTGTTTGTTTGGCTTTTTGTCCTGTTTGTGATTTTTTTACTTGTTTGTTTTAAATCTTTCTATTTTTACAGCAAAGAAAGTTTTGCAAAGGGCTTCAAGGCTGGAATTCCATCCAAAACCAGGAGGAAAGGTGATGGGGAGGAGCAGTTCAATTCTGGATGGTCCTAAATACTTTCCCTCACTCCTCAGATCTTGGTTTTGACTGTTTAGGTCTAGAAGACTTTCCTGTGAAGCAGTGACATGTGGGAAATGAGTGAAAACCCTAAAGCAAGGAGGAAAGTTATGTGCTTCATACAGCATGCAAAGGTCTCTTCAAAAAGCATCTATTTTAGTCCTACAGTACAAAGGGCAGCCTCTAGCTGCTCCCAACCCAACACCCAGGGATGTAAAAGGATGGATGCTCTCTGTGTTATGAGAAAGCGTGATCTCTCGGTTTTGTTTTACAGTGCTGCTGATGTTTCCTTTGATTGCTTACACTTCCCACAGAAGCTTAGAAAGTCATTAGGGACACGATATATACTTTATCACCACAAATTTTTACTGGCCTTTTCCAACAGCACTGTGTCATGTTCCAGAGTCTGCCATGAGGACTTTTCCTTCTCTAAGTTTTGGTTTAAATGCCATGTAATTGCTCCATGTCATCTCTGGGTAAAAGTAAATCAGAGAAACACCCCTGCTATTTTTGTTTTACGTTGCTGCAGCCGCTGTTCAAGAAACATGTGAATATGACTTTATATTCTGGATGAGTCATCCTGCTTCACTCTCTCTCATGGAGGATAGTGCTACAGTTCTACACCCCAAAGCAGAAGCAATGATAGAGTAGCACCAGCGCAATGGAAAGCTGTGTGTCTCAATACCTCCCTAAGATCACTTCTCTTGTTCTTTTTATTACCCTGTTTTATCTCTCACATAATAAAACATAAAATCTGCATACTGGAGCAGGGGGTTGCTTCGACACAGATTTAGATACAGCAGAGAAACACTGGTAATAAAATCAATGGAGAGGCAAATTGAAAGGGCAAGGGGGAGGGAGAGGGAAGCATGGGGATGTATTTCTGCTTGCTTCTGGCAAATGCACTTTGTTGAGTCTAACATTAACCCGACATATTAACATTTCATGAGCACATAAATATTTAATGGTGACACCATATATGCATATAATGTAAGACAGAATTACAGCAATCAATAAGAATGCCAGAGAAATAGTTAAGGCACTGTGTATTGCTATACAGCAAATTAAATGGCAATTTGAGTAATCAATATGTAAAGCAGTCTTAAAATGATCCTCAGACACACTCTCTACAAGCACCAGTTTTTTTAGCATTTGCTGTACAAAATAAAGCAGTGCTGCCATATCACATTTCTTTAAGAAAGTAAGATGGACGGCCCTTTACTGCATCTAAATATCTGTAGGCAAATTTGACAGATATGGATCTTCTGCAAGAAACAGCAACAGTAAAAAGGGAAAGAAAAAAAATAGGTTCTTATAAATATCCAAAGAGAAATCATTCCTAGTCTTGGCAACAGATTTACAACATTCATTATTATATTTGTAATACTCTTTTCACGACTTCACGACTCATATCCTGTTCCAAAGTAAAATGCTATAAATAGAGCTGATAAGGGCATGGTTTTAATGTTATTTCCTTTATCACTCTGGTTACGGAGGAGAAATAAGCAGGGAATGGACACGTTCCCTTCATAAACTGGTGAAAACAATACCAGGGAAAGAAATATAACACACAGCTCAAGACAGAAAATACTTTGTTCTATCTATAGAGCATACTCCTCGCTTGAGTCACGTTTTTATCACAGTAGTTATTTTACCACTGGAAGGAAAGTAGTGAGGAAGTTGCAAGCCCACACAACCTTCCTTTAAACGGAGGTCTATCATTAATGCTCATTAAGTGCTCCACCCTTTATCTTCCTCTGCCTCCCCACCAAAAATCACAGTGAGTTGCAGATCCACCAGACATTCACAATCAGCAGCTACAGTGGTTAAATTTTGCCTGGGGAAAACAAATATTCAAAAGCAGAGACCGTGGACGTTGCAGTAGAATTCCTGGCACCACAGAAGCGCAGAGTAATTTAGGTTGGAAAAGATATTTAAGATCATCCAGCCCAACCATTAACCCAACATTGCTGAGTCCAGCACTAACGAAGCCATATCTCCAAGTGCCTACATCTACATGTCCTTTAAATGCCACCAGGGATGGTGACTCAACCACTCCCCACTCCCCAGAGCAAGCTGTTCCAGCCATTGACAACCTTTTTCATTAAGAAATTTTTCCCAGTATCCAACCTAAACCTCCACTAGCACAACTTAAGGCCGTTTTCTCTTGTCCAGCTGTTTCTTCCTTGGGAGAGAACAACTCCACCTTGCTACAACCTCCTTTCAGGGACTTGTAGAGTCTCCCCTGAGCCTTCTTTTCTGCAGGTTAAACGTTCCCAGTTCCCTCAGCTGGTCCTCATTATGCTCCAGACCCTTCCCCAGCTCCATCGCCCTTGTCTTGACAAACTCCAGCACCTCAATGTCCTTCTTGCAGTGAAGGGCTCAAAACTGAACACGGGATTCAAGGTGTGGCCTCACCAGTGTTGAGTGCAGGGGGACAATCACTGTCCTTGCCACAGTATTGCTGATCCAAGCCAGGATTTTATTGGCTTTTTTCGCCACCCAGGCACAGCTCTGGCTCATATCCCATCTTAGTTCAGTACTATCTTGACACTGGTTTACTTGGCTGCCCTTTATTCTGATACAACAAACCTATTTCTGTCAGTTTTTCCTGTCTTCAGTTCTTGTGAAGTTACAGAATTGGGTAGGTTAACATGGAAATGCAGCCTATAATACACTAGAGGTTATCCAGGTAAAAACCAAAAGGAGCTCACAGTACAGGAGTATTACATTTTGCAGATCCTCTTCTCTTCCTCTTTTGTCTTTGATCAATACTGCCCATTACCATGAGGCAGAAAAAAAATCCACCATAATGTGTAGTATTCAACAACAATGTATATTTTTTCTTTAGGGAAGAGAAAAAAATCCAGACAAAAATCTCAATAGAAAAACAAAATTACCAAGAGAGGTCAGACAGGAAATGCCTTAGTGATGTTATTTG
The DNA here is from genome assembly GCF_014805655.1 of Passer montanus. NCBI lineage: Eukaryota > Metazoa > Chordata > Aves > Passeriformes > Passeridae > Passer > Passer montanus. Next base: position 7,451,363 of record NW_024367930.1, on the reverse strand, counting down.
TAAAAATAAACAAGAACAAAGCAATAGCAGCTCAGAAAATAGAAGGACAAAAAAGATAAACTGAGTGAAAGAATCATAGAATGAGAAGAAAATGAATGAGGTTAATTGACTAGCAGAGAAGAGAAAGGAAGAGGTAAAAAATGGTTTTTTTAAATGTAGGGAGGTGAAATTTTTAGGAAATCAGTGATATCCATATTCTTGACAGTTCTACAGATGCAAGTCTGTAGCCTGTTAAGGCATGAGAATTTGACAGTATTAGTAGTAGAATACAGTTCTGTACAGTTATTATTTTAAATTATCTACTATATACATCCATCTATCTATGGAACTAAATCCAGCTGGTGTCCAGCCACAGGTGGTGCACCCCAGGGATCGGTATTGAGCCTAGTCCTGTTTAACATCTCTGTTAACATTTTGGGTGAGGGGATTGAGTGTCCCTTCAGTCAGTTCACAGATGATGCCAAGGTGGATGGGAGTGCTGATCTACTGGAGGGTGAGAAGAAGGATCTTGACAGACTGGATGGACGGGACGAAGAAAACTGTCTGAGGTTTAACAAGATACCTACCAGTGGCCTGGCCATAAAATAAAAATTTGTTTTTAAATCTAATTAAAAAAAAACCAAACTTATAATAAGGAAAATAAATATATTAAATGTAAATATACAAAAGTAGTAAATACAAATATTAAAAGCTATTTTTAAATTTAAAATAAAATAAATTTAAGTATCATGCCAAGATCACGGAGAAATAATGCAAATTTCCCAGTAGCAAAAAAACTCCTTAAAAGACACCAAACTCAAAATCAAAAAGATTTTCTAAATTTATGGCAGTGTGCCTTTTTGATTTTCCATTGAATTATTCATTGAGTCTGTCACTACCTCAGGAACCCAAAATAGACCCTTAAAAGGCAGTGGACTAAGTGAAGGATTTTCCACACTTGACTACCATGGGTTTTAAAAGTCTGCATCAGCTTCAGTAGTGAAGCTTATACCTGCATCTAAGAGTTAATGACTGACAAAAGGCAAAATTTTGAAGACAGGTGTCTTCAAAAGCTTCTTCATCAAAATCCAGGAGGCTGAAACCACCAGACAGAAACATTTCTCCTTCACTGGGAAGAAATATCGACTTATCCAGTCCCTTAATCCTTCACATTAAAGATGAAATTGTCTCAAAGCATATTGCCCATGGCAACTGCAGATGTAATTCTCAGATTCCGAGCCAAAATCAGAGCTTGCCAATGAAATAGAGATTCATTGTGATTAGGAAATAAATACAGAACTGAAAGAAAGGCAAGATCCACTATAGCTGCATTAATACTTCTAATAAGTCCCAGAGCAGGCAATTCAACGAATATTGCTGCACTGTTAAAAAGGAGCATTTCTACAGACCAATTTTGTAAAATGATCCTGTCTGAATGGAGAACAAGCTTTTTAGCAGCCTGCTGCAGGTTAATATCAAGAGGTTTAGAGAGCTGGTTAGTAGAGATCATAAAAACCTCCTTAGACCCAATATGAAAGGTCAAGCAGCATTTAAATATCCAGAAATTTTAGGGATTCTCTTCCTTTTCTTGACACTGCTTTTTTTTTTCCCCTTAGCCTCCTTATCTCTTATGGTAGGCTTTACCATTCCCTCTTCATTTAGGTGCTTTAGGTAAGTCTAAGAAGCAAATCTTTAAGATATGCTTCCTGAGAAGGGTAAGAGACTGCTGCAGACAGACTCAGTTTCCATTCATCCTCATCACCAACATTGCTTTCTTCCTCAGCTAGCTTGTCATTTGCTTCAGCTTCAGCATCATTCTTCCAACATCCTTCACTCTGCACTGTCCCCTCTGACACTGCATTTTTAATTTCCAATGCTTCCTCTCTCTTATCTCACTCTTCCATGACATTCCTGAGTCATTATAGAAATTTCTCATGGCAAAGCTAAAATAAAGCAACAGTTATTTCTGTCTGCCTCTGGAAAACACTAGAATTGCAATTTAAACAAAGATCCAGAAGAAAAGCTGAGACCTTCTACAGATATAGAAAAATAAGAAAGAGCCACTGATATGAGATGGCTTTACATTTCCAAAAGTTGTGTTTATTCTGGAAAATTATGATGAACTTATACTTTTCAAACAAATATGGTGCCAAGACTATCTCCAGCTAAATATGCATGGTTCTGCAGGTGCTCATCTAGCAATAGATTTTTGTTCTCACACAAATACTTTCTCATGAAGCATGACTGCAATTTTTATTTTCCATCTAAAGTACGCAGTGGTTTGTCTCATATCTTCCTCCTTTCTTTGCAGAAGAGCCTTCTTCTTCTTCTCTCTATGAAGAACCAACCAAATAATCATAAATCCTAGTGGTAAGGCCCAAAATGAGAAGGCTGCATTGCCCTGTCATCTTCAGAAGCAACACCAGAATGTGCTCTTCACTTTGCAAGTCACAGGTATGTGAGAGGGCATTGAACTGGTCCAGTTTGGAAACTACCAGTCAGATACTCCTCTTCCTCCACGTTCCCCACAAATGTAAGAAGGCAATGCTTTTCCTGAAGTCTTCTCCTGGCTCACCAATGGCAGAGGTGGAAGGCAGAAACTTGCAGTATCTGAAGAATATAGCAAGTTTTTGAATTTTTTTTTCTCTTTCATAATGTAAAACAGGCCCTATGGGTGCCTTGATGATATTGTGGTATGGCTATACGAGAAAAACATCAACCTTTACAGCACATCAGTGAGCCTGGCAGCCACAGCTACATCACAAATGCTCTGAACACAGGAGAGATTGGAAAACCCATGACAATCAAGAGCTAGTTTTCTCTCCTCATGCATAAGCATCTCAGCTTTGCAGGTGGAGGGACTGTGGCTGCACAAAAACTAGCTCAATCTTTGTATGCTACAGCCGCAACCTGGGTGTGATTCAAAACCTTTTGAGGATACTTGCGAGGCTTGTAACAATTTCCGGGCCCTATGGATCAGGATGTCATTTAGACAACAGCTGCCATAAACCTGGGAACATTTAGGAGTGCTATGAATGGTGGAAAGGGATCTGAACTCATGCAGAACTATAAGAAGCCATATGTGTCCCACTGCACATTCCACACAGGGCTGTGCAGAGAGTGCCATGACTCCTGTACAATTCCCTTCCTCAGTGCTAATGTTGTGTTTATGCTGCAATCAGCCCCTCCAGGATTTTGCATCCTTAACTGCAGAGGGACCCATCTCAATCCCCCTCAGAGATGGATGTCCTCAGAGTTGTCATGTAAAGGACAAACATTACGTGATATTTGGAAAGAAACAAAACACAGGCAGAAAGACAGATATGAGTGGAATGGAAAGCTTGGCTGAGAAAAGACAAGAACACATTAATAATCTGGGAACCTGGCTTAGGCAATTAGGACTCTTAGCATTCATTCATAAGACTCACCAGGAAGACTCACGTAAAAAACCTCATTTTTCTCTCTACCATCGACAGAAAAAAAAAGTTACATCTCTTTTCCTACCATTTCTGGGAGGGGAGGAAAGCATGGCAGAAATCAAGCTCAATTTTATTTCAGAAAATGCTGAAATTATATGTTGGACTCCTCATATCTGATCAGGAGAGAGTGAGTAGGCACGAGGAGATTTGTGAATTGACGGAAGGATGTGTAGGCAGCCTCCTATACAACAACTGCATGGGTTAGAAAGTATACGGCAGACAGTCTGACTGTGACTCAGCCCAGTTGGGTTCTGAAAGGTCTCTGCAGGATGCCAGCAATCTTCCTGCCTGCATCACTGGCACTTGCAAACAGCACCTGCTCCTCCTCTCTGACTTCTGAAAGCTTCAAATGCAAAAGAGCTCCCTCCTCAGCCTCCCCAAATGTAGCTGCTGGGGGAGAAGTGTCCCTGCATTACAACTGTGTGAGTAACTAAATTACCAGCTCAGCATATTCAGGGGAAGCTTCTTGAACCAAGCCAGCTTCTAATTTTCAGGTAATCAAAGTAATTATTGGCGCAACCAAAGTCCATGTGCTGGGTTTTTTGACTTGGAACATTGTAATAAACTTTTAAAGCTTGTTTTAAATGCAAGAAGAGAAAATCTAAGAGCTTACCACTAAGTATCTTACCCATCACTCACAAAAATTTAAGTGTTGGACCCATTATAAAATTGATGCAATTTTCAGCATGGATTTAAACACTGCCTTCCCACCCCAGTGATAATCCTTTATATAGAAAATCTTACATGCAATATCAAACAAATATTTTAACAAAATAGATAAAATCAGTAGGAAAAGGGATAAACTTTCTCTTCTGCAGATGAGACTTGAATTTCAGGTTAGAGTAAAATGGTATTTTGCTTATAGATGAAGAGCCTACTAATTGAATAAAGGGCAAAGAACTGGACAAACTGGACTTAGGCAGCCACCTGGACAGAACCCAAAATAGGTGACCAGCTAATGTTCAGACACAAAACTGCTAATTTTATTTGTATTTCCTGCCTGAAGCACCAATGCCTTGTGCTTAAACAAAATGATGGGACACAGTATGTGTCCTCTCAAGGCAGAATCTGACCCCAAAGCAGCAGTGAATCCTGCTCAAATATAGCTGGTCAGAAACACAGAAGAAAAATACAGACAAGCCACCAATTTGTCAGTCAACAAATTCATTAGAATGGGAAAGGGTTTTTTCCATAGACTCTACACCAGAAAAATTAAAAAGCACACTGCTACAAGTTACCAGTAAGAAAAATTTCAATATGTCTGTACTGAATAAAGTCTGCCTTCAATGGTAACTTATAATTTTATTTTTAAAATTAGTAGAATGTGAAGCTGAAGTAGTTTTGGAAAGGAATAAATTGAAAGTGGAGGAACACATGACTTGTCTGCTACAAAAGAACAAAAAAATTATCTGTCACAAAGCTTTATTCCAATCATTTTCTTCTCTGTTAAATTTAATTATACACTCTAGCTGTCCTATAATTATGGATCTTGGGAAGCTGCCAATTATTTCCTGTGGAAAATTTTAAAATTTCTTGCAGAAATTCAACATTACTTCCATCAATGCATTCCATATACTATGTCATCCCCTTTTAAAAGCCAAACCTCTGTAGTGATTGATTATTTAAGTGCAACATTAAAAAAACACAGTGTATATCAGTCATTGATAGCACCAGACAATTAATTAAAGAGAAAGAAAAGATAACTTAACAGGAAACTAATTCAATAGGACACTTTTTAAAAAACCAAATGATAGCCAATGACACCACACAGGCAAAGAGAACATGTTTGGTTTTTTCCCATTCACTAAACAATCTTTCTACTGGAGGCTCCAGTCATCTTGTACGGCAAATGAAAACCTGAGGTTCAAAATCCATCAACTAAAAGTTTGTATAAACACTGTGTTTATCTGAAAGAAGACAGCAAGTAAAGAAAACATATTACTGCAATTTCAGGAAGAAGTATACAATGGGGAAAAGGTGAATGAAAGAAGTAGACTGTGGGGAAGTAGTTAAGAAAAAAACAAAACAGGGGTAAAAGTGTGGTTATTTTTGTTTCCTCCTTCACTGTGTGACACCCATATTTTCACCCTGAAATGCCTTTTACTTTCAAGATGCAGTCACCCATCTGCTGCAGTGCCTTCACACCCATGTTCTTTAACAAACTGCAATTGTATTTACTCTTCCGACTTTAGTATGTTAAAGTACATTAGTTTTCTACTGGTCTTTGAAGACCCCAAGAGGGCACTTCAGTTTCAGACCTCCTTCCTACCTAACTAATCTATTTATTATGCAAATTACTTCTAAACAGAATCTCTTATGAGAGGCAGAACAAGGATTGAAAAGAGAAGATATTACTTATTGACTGTATTCTCTTCTAACTTCTGCTTATCCATTATTTTCATTAATAGAAGAACTAAGGGTCATAGAGCAGGGGCATCCTAAGAGTCACAGGTCAGACTGCAGGGAATTGTGGTGCCCATTAAAATGCAGCACTGCCAATACACTCACTGAAACCATTATAACTTCCTGATAGTGTCTCTGCTTAATACATCACATTCTATCAGGGAAAACTTCAGATATTCCCAGTTTGTTTCAAACCAGCTCTGATTTTCAGCCTCAATTTCTAATTACTGCATAGCAGAGATAGTATCTGGGGCTTAGGAATTAACCCATGGCACAAGAATCAATTGAATTGCAAAGAGACAAGTTGAAAATAATCTCTCCTCCTAGGAACCAATCTATTTTCTTAGTATGAGCAATGAAAAGAGAAGAGGCTCCTGTCAAACAAGTTTTTCAGGATGCAAGTGCATAGCTGACTGTGTAGCTAACAATTTCTTGTGGAAACTTTAGTTTGACCACAGGAGGAATTTTATTAGGGTATAGGAGTAGAAATAGATGTGAAAAAATAAACAAGGTCAACAGGCTGTACAAGCAGAGTAAATTGGCATTGTGGGAGGTTGGGGAGCCAAAGCCCATGAAGGAAAGGTAATGTTAGATGTGGAATAAGGAACTTGAAAAAGGAACAGGCATGTCAGGGCCCACAGGAAACTACGGTACACCAGCTAGCAAGTCAAGGAGATGAAGAGAGAGAAAGTAGGTGTCTTTTGCAATCAAAGACTATCAACGCTGCAGGAGTTGCACAACACCATCATCTCAGAGGTGCTCCTACTGCGCCAGCAATGCTGTATAAACACTAAGTAGAACTCCTCAGAGTGGTGGATAGACTAACATACTCCAAAGCACATTTACAGTCCCCAAAGCAGCTTTAGGCAAGCAATTGAATCCGAGAGTGCCTCTGCAAGGCACTTCTAGTGGATGTGTGCTCTTTCTCAGGAGGGAAATACATGAGGTAGTCAGGCACTCTCCTAACAGGAATATTGCAGGAATAAAACCAGGCAGCTCAAAACAACAAAAATTCTCAGTAATGCAGCAGCAAAAATACTGCATTATAGAAATAGGGCTGAGCCAGCAGCAAAATGCTTTCCAAAAAGTGGCTAATTACATGCTTCACTGAATCCAATTTTTAAGACAGCATTTGCAACATGAACATGAAAAAATAAGAAAAACTTGAAAGATGTCAATGAAAGCTCTATTTCAACAGAATTTTTGTCCTCTTTCAAATGTTTCAGGCTCCTTTAAAACATGTCTGACCCATTTGGAAGCACTGGCTACCTCTAATTCTCTAAACAAAATTTTCATAAGTATGAAGTAGCACAGTCCAGATCTTATCAAATTTTAATGAGAAACAGTAAGCAATTTTCTTTTTACAAACAAAAACACTATTCAGCACAGCTTCTCCAGAAAACATGCTCTTTGTTCATTACCTGAGATAGCCCTTGATTTCAGGGATTTATAGGGATTGATAAATACTATTGTATTGCATACTACCACAGTGTCTTTTTAAAGAGTTATTGCTAGATTCAGATGGAGGAGAAAGACGCATTTAAAGAGCAAATCCTGCAATCCCATGGTATGGTATTATGCCCATATACATCAGCAGAGCTTTTGCAAACCTATTAGAGCTTTGACACCCATTTACTTCAAACAGAAAACAGATGATAACATATATTAAAAGATCACTCTTGACTTTTAGTGGAAATGATTGGTGTGTCTACTGTTTTCTTGCTATACACAACCTTCTTTAAGCAGGTTTGCATGAGCATTTTTCTTGGAGAATTAAACCTTCCCTATGAACTCCAGACACTGACCTTTGTAACTATCCTCCCTTCCTATCTGTGCTTGCTTGGTTTATGCTTGGCAAGCACTTGATTTCAATAAAGTTCAGGAAAAGTTGTTCTCTTCAGAGGCTGGTATTATTCAGCTGTATGCCTCTTCTTGTAGGGATGCAACACATAACCTCCTCTAACTACCTTTGAAATAACCTTGAAATAATGTAGGAAGTGGAGGGGGCAGGGGACAGAAATAGGTTATGCAAGTAAATAATGACACTTTGTACATATTTTACTCCCAGCATGACCTCTCCTACAGCAGTAGTTTTAGTGGAAGCATCTTAACCCTCAGTACCCTGCCAACTCAGTCACCTCTCAAAGCACTTGATCTTTTAATCCTCCTTTCCACAAAAAAATACTGTCAGTTTTTGGTAGACTTGGAGCAGGTCAGAGATTTCTGCATAATTACTCCTTTCTGAGCTCATGGTCATCCATTATGCATCTGACAAAAGCACAGGCTCATTTCTCTTCTCTTTGCAGGCCTAAGCAAAAAGGAGTGCTTGCAAAAAGTAATATCTAGAATATTTGACTCAGCAATGACAGACAAGACACCTGTACACAACTTTCTCCCAGAGCTTTTATAGACTTAGATCATGTTTTAGTGTCATGTGGTTTGTCTTCCTAGAGTTTGTTAATGATTTTGAACCTCCCCTATAAAGTCAACTGCAAACAGGACATAATTACTGTGAACAGGCAACTGCAAAGATCTCCATGACAAGAGGAAGCCTTACCCGAATATAAGCATCCTGGTGATGTTTAGCAAAGTACAGCATGTCATCAAGGGCCAGCATTCCAGGAGGTGTCTGTGTAAAATCCATTGCTGGGTTTACGTGATTCTGCAAAAAAAAGAGCAAGATCACTCAATGAGCACCTTTACAAAAGCTAACAGTTACCCAGTGTTGGTGAGCACCCTGTTAGTGTGCTGTGTCAAAAGTACAGAAATAGAGCTCTTTTTGCTGAGCAGCAAACTCTGAATAAGGAAATGGCCCATGCCTGGAAAAGCTCTACAACCAAATGCAGCCACTATGAGGCTGGCACGTCAGTAATTCACTTCTGCAGCTGTGGAATGGAGTTTCCCAAAGGCTGAATGCTTTAGAAGCACAGACACACATGTTCATGGAGTGGTGATGCTACAGACTATAAGTACATGAAAATACAGATAATTGAGCCAACAGACACCAAAACACCTATTTATACAAGTGTTATGGAACTATTTCAAATAAACCACAAAAAAGAGAAAAAAACCCTACCAGACTAAATAGCTGTGTTAAGTCTATTGGATATTGTGGACTCTGGAACACAAAGGGACCCAGATAAAACTTTATATGAAAATAAACAGATTAATCTTGTGGAATTCAGGTACATTTTTTGTTACATTCTGCACCCATTAATTTCATCTATGGAATTAATGAATAAACATACCATATATAACTAGAACTCATTAGCTTCCACATACACATATATATTGCAGATGTTTAGTTTCACACACTACATGAAAAACTAGAAATGCCCAAAATATTTATTACCTCAGCTGATTTTTTGATTGGATGGAATTAAATGTACATTTGAATAAGTTTCATGTAGTTCATGGTTTAGACATTAAAATCTGCCCAGCTACACCAAAGAAGCTGCTCAGAAGTCCCAAGAATATGTCTCCATTGAAAAATGCCTCCCTTCTGCTAAGCTCTTTTTATCACCTTAGCAATGTCTCCTTCTCTACTCATCATTCTGACACAGAAAGATATCCCTAGCTCCTTTGCAATGGCATTTCTATTCTGTGAGACCCAGGTGACAGGGACTTTAAAAGTGCATTTACTACCAAAAAACTGGCAAAGCTCAGCACAGTTTCTTCCATTACTCTGTTTCTGCAGTGTGCTCAGGGTCTGATCCACCCCCTTCACTGATAAAAGCATGGGTTTTACTGCTTTTCCTTCTGTTCAGTATGTCAGGCCATAAGGTGGTAGAAGTGAGCGATTCTACTTTTTTGCCCATTTTAGCTTCAAATGTATCATACGTTGGTTTTAGCCAGTCAATAATTCACAGTCACATAAAAGATTAAATATAGTAGAAAGCAATATTTACACATTAAGATGCCTGCTTCAACTTCAAAAGTAGACAAATATATTATTCTGGAAATGGCATACAGAACCTGTTGGTTGTACATTTCCAGACTAGGGTTACTGGTGTACATGCAAAACAGTCACAGGCTTATTAGGGAATCAAAAGGATGCCTGGAACCCTAGATTTTACACAGAAACATCTATGTAATACGTATTTAAGAAAGGTATTTGTAGTTTATGAAGGGAAAACAATGTCTTACTGAGTTATAAGTTTCAAAAACTCCCCTTTAAACTTTTTTTTTCACTTTCATCTGCTCATCTGAATGACAGACAATAGCCTTTCATGACTATTTCCCCAACTCAGCCTTTCATCTTCCACATTGATGCATTTATCAGTCAGAACATTTAAAATCAGTACAAAACTGCTTCACACACATCACAAGCCCTACAGACTTCAGCTTCTGGGAGGAGAAAACTTTCCCTCCTTCAATTTTCAAGCATTTCGAAAGGGGCATTTTAAGAGAGGCTGAGTCTCAGAGACACACAAATTCCACCCCCCAGCCCAGCATGAATATCTTACAGATCCTTCTCTGCACTTGAAACTACCTCCATTCTGACCACAAAGTACAAGTCCTGAGGAACACCTCCCAATACTTTACTGTGTCATGAGGTCCATGAGGTACATTTCCTTGGGAAGGCTACTGGGAACCACAGGAAGCACCAGTCAGCAGGTAACCCTACAGCACCAGTTTTACAAAAACTTATTCAAGTAGAACTACAGCATAGGGCTGAATGTGCACTCTTGGCTCCCATGCTACAGCACAGGTAGGGTACACTTGGATAAATACCTGACAAGCACAGAGAGTTTCAAGACCCAGCTACATTTCTCCAGCTATTAAAATACTAGTACTTATTTCACTGGCATTTACAATGGTAAAATAAATGCAGGACACAAATAAAAAGCCTGACCTACTGTTGCTTAAATAGTTCTTTGTTTCATCCCATTCTAAATCAACAAAAAAAAACCAGCAAGGACATGAGGAATCTCATGACATTTAGTAAGGATGACTCATTTTGTCTCTTACCATCACTACTAGTTCTATGTTCAGTCAGAAAAACCATTTCTCCATCACTTTATCTCCAAGTCAAGCCTATAAACCCAGCTATTTTCAGTTTGTTTCTGTTTTTCTGTCTTGTGGGAATCCCAATAAAACTAGGGCTTGATCTTCAGCTCTGTTGATTTAAATAACTAGAAATACAGAAGCAGATGATAGCCTGAGGATCCACAAGACAGTTCTGGCATGTGTGAGACAATACATTACCTTCAATTATTCTTCAAATTCAAAAGGAATGTCAGACACTTTGTTCCCTTCCTTCTTTCTCCCTCCCCCTAAAATCATCCTTTTCTTAACATGATGAATATTTGTGGTTGAAATATTAAGTTATTGAGGGTGGGTTTAGAAATGAGATACAAAGCTACATTTTCTAAAATGCTGTAGTGAATAATTCAGAAGTAGGCAAACACCCTACCTACAATATAAGTTATTAAACGTATGGAACACAGCACTTCAGGTGTATTTATTGCATCCATTTAGTACAAAATCTATTGCATTTTTTAGTTTATGAAAAGCTAGGAGTAAGAAATACAAATGAAACAATATGTTACTTGCAATTTTTCAGATAATTTCTGATTTTTTTCCATTCGGTTGAGTAATATATTTGCATTTTTCAGCTTCAGTATCTATGTGGTATTAAACAGCTTATGCTCTTATGCCATACATGTTAACATACCAGAACATTTAAGAATCTGTTAGCCAACTCAATAGGATACTGTGGAAACAAAAGTTCATTGGTTTTGATAAGATGAAAACTCAAAATCACATCTGCTTATGCTATTTAAAAAAACCAAAACAACAACCCAGAAAAAAACCCATGTGGCATGTTTCACAATATGATAGCTATTCTGGCTAAATCCCAGTACAGTAATTAAATTCAGACAACCTAGCATTCTAATGCAGTTCTGGCTGTGTAAAGCTTTCTTCTGTATCCTGAATGGCTTCACTGTCTTATTCCTGGCTTCTGCAGCAATCCCTGAGGGATGTCTAGATTTCAGTGGTAGATCCTCATGTTCTCAGAGCAAGGTGCCTATTCACATGTGTACTGTCTGTAACTGCTAATGGAATGAGTAAGGACCACTTACTCCTTCCATTATTCCTAACAACAGTATCTTCCACATGAACACTCTGAAGCACAAGAACTATTTATTTCACTGCATTTCTAGGTGATTAGCATATAAATTTATTTCTGTCTTGACAGGTATTGATAGCTTATCACAGATTTTGCACCGGTGCTGTGTGCAGCAGCCATGTAAATCAGCTGCCAAATCATGCTAGTCTATCCTGAAAGCAGTATGGAGCAGGTGTTAGACCCAGTAATAGTTTTCCCAATCCCAAAGCAACTCAGGTGAACCCCTGTTCTGTATGCCTCACTTCTGTAAGTGGCATGACAAAAACACATCGGAAGTTTTCAGGGAAGAGTCAGGACTGTAAAAGAACTGATGATAGAACAACTTCCAAATATCACAAGAATCCAGTTTTAATGGTGTCTTTCTAAAATGAACCCTCTCAAAACTGGTCTCTCTTTTTTTTTAACACGAAAAAGAACAATCTGTCTACCAAGGTAACACCAGGGACAGCAATTTCTTTCTCCCATCTTCAATTACTTGCTTACTCATTTTCTTTGTCCTTTTAAATCTAAACCACTGTTCTGTGGGCTGGGAAGGAAAGCAATTACCTACCTGGTTCTACAGCACCTCTGCAAAACCTTCCCCAGATAAAATTGGGAAATCATAGTAGTAAATACGTGGATGTTTGTTCCTCAGAACTCAGGACAAGAATATTGGGAACTTTTAAAGTAAGATTTAATGTGAATTATGAATTGACTGATGCTAAACTTATGCTAAAAGTATCAACGAGCATAAAGACTCACCATTTACTCCTTTCCTAAATAAACCTGAAGTTTTACATGCAAAATGTTCCCATCTGTTCATTTACACAAGAACTACAAATAAGGAAAAATACTACATTAAACTAACATTTGTGAAGAGGTAGTCAGCTAAAATTCTTAATGAGAAAATATTTTTGTCTTTTTATTTAACAGCACTCCATTTGAAGAGATGATGATGTTGCACACCACTTCCATCATCACACTTAATGAGACATAACAGTGACTTGGGAATTTTCAGCCTCTATGTAATCAATGAAAGCAAGACCTAGCAGATTTGTTTTTCTCTTGATAACTACTTAAATATGCAAATGTGGATTTTTTTTCCTTCCAAAGCCTATTTTTTTAATTTACAACAGAATTCAGTGCTAGAATGAAAAATATATCTGGAGGATTCCTGAATTTAAAAAACCCCAAAACCTACAAGCAAAACCACAAAAAAACCCATACTGTAATACAAGCAGGAAGTATCCAAAGCTCAGTAACTGCTATATGTTTGAATATAAGAATATGAATTTTATATATAAGAATATGAATTTTTATATATGAATATATATAAGAATATGAATTTAAAGAATATGAAGAAAATAATTTAAGATACTTTCAGTGAAAGTTATTTAAATCACATCCCCACTATTCAACCACATATGAAGAACTCCAGCATATTTCTACTGGACATCATTTTAATGAAGATTTACAAATCATATCTGCATACAATGATGGTGGTTTTTCCTTGAACCAATTTCTAGGTCCTTTTAGCTTTGTGTTTTGGCAAATATTTGTCCATTTCTGCTAGCAAGTAGAAATTTTGAGGTTTGTTTTTCTTTTTTGGTGTTATTGTTGTGACAGCTTTGGGATACATATTATTATTCTACAAATGTTATCCTCCAAAAATAAAACACATTCCTATCTAGGTAACATGTTGATCAACAGACCTGCTGGATCAAGTCTGACCTCACCAATATAAATCTGACCCTTTCAATAGCAAAGAAATTTTAAGTACAATCTGCACATCATTTGCCCTACAAAAGATAAAAAAGCAGTAGTTTGACTACGATATATCCTTAACTCATTGAGCTAGTATGTAATCTAACATAAAGAACAATAGGGTTCTTTGTATGTCACCACCAGAAATCTGTCCCAGTCATGTAAAGATGCTATAGTGGATAAACTTGAAAAAATCTGAATGTTAAGGAGGTGCAATTAAATCACCTAAAAATCACTAAATAGACCATAACAGGCACATCAAAAGCACTACATATTTTCAATCATGAATAAATTATACATTATAAAGCAAGACAAAAAGCTTTTACCTAGTTCTTTGTATTTTACATATGCCTATATTACATGGAGCTAATAGTTTGGATACCAAAATCTTAAACCCTACAGGCTGCCAATAATTTGAAAGCCTAGAAGAATCCAAAATGACTGCTGTAACTCAGATGATCACATCTTGTCCAATGCATAAAAACTGTGAGCCACCTTTCAGGTTTTATTTCAGTTACTAAGGACAGATTTTAAAGTTAGATGCATGCCCTTCACAGATTATTGACTTCTTACTACTGAAGTAATGTTTACTGGGTAAATGTAGTTATCAAGCAGTAACACATCATGTACTCTTTCAGGGATATTTAGAATGAATCAATGGGATGTGGTCATTTCAATTAAATTTTTTCAGCATGGAAAATTACTTTCAGATATCTCACCATATCCACTAAGCTTACAGAAAAATGGAATAAGCAGTCAAATATCCAGTTGCAGATATAGTTGGGACTGGGTCAAAAAACTAAAAACCATACTAGTTTGTTTACTGAGATTACCAGATCATTTTACAACCAGACCCTGCCAGATTTCCTGTCTACCCTGACTTTTTGGGCAAAGTCAGTCCACTTTAGATTAAACGGCTGCCGGATGAGATGTGAGCTAATCCAGATGGCTTTCACTGCAGGGAATTAGGGACCCTTCCCATGAGACCTTCTAGAAGCTCAGCTGCAAGGGTGTGAAGCAGGTGTCCCTCCAGCCAGGGCTGCTGGAGAGCAACCAAGAGCTACAGCTTTTCAGAAAGCTCCAGCTTGTACAAAATCACAATAGAATACATTACCCACATCCTGGCCAGCAAGCCACTTTTGTATTGTCTGAACTACAACACTCATGAAGTACACTGGGAAAAACTGGCACACAGTACCCCCAAACTCAAAAGAACTACTGTTATAAATACGGGCTTTTTTATGACTTTGGAATCTGTTGGGAGATGACTGCTTTAATTTTACCAATGTCATTAAAGCAGCTTGCCCTCTCTATAGAGACAGAAACTAAGGCATGAATTCTCATCCTGCCCAGCAGGAGAAATATCAAGCTAGCAAGAAGACGCTTATGTGAGAAAACAGTGTGAACAGTGCTAGCGGGAACAGCAAGCCAAAGAAATTAATCCATCTACACTTGAATACTGCAAATAAAGACAGATTAAATGTTTGCAACTAGACAGAAATCATACCCACAAGACTCAAAAACCACCTCAGCAATTTCATCTCTGTGACTGCTTTCAAATGTGTCAATTAGTTAGACTTAGTGTTTCTATGTCAAATTTTGTCATGAAAAGCTTTTATTGAGTTTGGAAAGTGTAATGCATGTTCGGTAAGGTAGATTGCAACTTCCACTCATTATTTAAGCATATGGCTCCATAATTCAGTAGAAATTCAGAGCTCTTCAACAGACAGTTTTTACAAAACTTAAGGAAAAGATACAAAATAGTTAATGAGTGTACATATATATTTTAGCATAAGCTCCAAACAAATGAGTTACATTGCCTATCAATAAGGAAAAAAATAATCTCTATACCTTTTTTTTAAGTAAAATGAAAAGTTCAAAACCAAATTGTGCCAAATCTTGGGCTACTTGAATTTTCTAAGCCTTAGACAACTACAACAGCATATATTTTATTGTTTTAGGTACACTCCAAGCAGTTTTTTCTGAACTTTTTGACATAACATTTGCCTCTGAAATTTAAGGTGCATTAATTAAAACAACTTCCAGTTATATTCCCTTTAAAGAAAAATTATTTAAATTATAAGCAATAAGGTAAAATCAAAGTCAGTCAAGTAAAAATAATCATTAGAGGAAGATTATTTCCTGAGGATGTGCATCTACAGGGAGGCCACATGTGAAGAAGCCACTTTATTGCTGCAGTGGCCTCTCTCCTATGTCATCACTGAAGAGTGAAATTCTGAATGGGATCCTTCCTGCTGCAGCAAATATCATCTCCAGTAAAGGATATGATGCTTGTGTACTATAGTAGGCACAACCACAGGACAAGAAGATCGACACTGTATTTGTATTTGCAGTGAATTATAGTTCTCTTGGAATTTCATGACTACCAATGACAGTGGTGGCTGGGCACATCCCTGTATCTCTACAAGCCATGCTGCTTTGAGAACAGTGAGCTTGGAAAGGAACCTGAATTCAATGCCAAGCATCATGAGGTAAGCTGGGATAGATCCTGCCCTCCCTTTAGATATTTCTGTAGAAAGGTTTTGTAATTTTCCTTTTCAAGCAAGCTGGCTCAAACCCCTGTCATGTGCAAAAGGAAAGGCCCAGGCTGTGTTTAGCTCAAATACAGTGGAGAGAAGTCAGCCCTATATCTGAGAAAATCCCAGTTCAAAATGAATCATCCATGTGAATCTACTGGCTGCCTGGCAGCCAGATACAAGAGCTGTCCAAATTTAAAATGGAAAATTCTGTCCCAGAGCTCTGGAAAACAGAACTGAAATGGCATTTGCAGCCAGCATATGGACCTGCAGAACTGGGTGAAAAAGCCAGCTACCATATAGGAGCTCTTTGGTTCACCCACTGCCACTTCTTTCATTACCTGTGACCAGGTCAAGCTTCTAATAATTGCAGACGATAAGATGAAAACTAATCTACAGCAAAGGAGCTGTCAACATATGTGATATTTTAGCCACCTTTGGCTAGACATTCCCAAGTACAAAATTACCAGCTCTACAGTCAAATCTTTCACCTGCTGGAGTACAAAGAGCCAAGCTCAGTAGATGTCACAGACAAGTTTGGAATATGACCCAATCCCTCCTAAAACCTTTGAGTCCATATTCTGCCTTAAATCAGCAATAAACTATGCCCATCCTGTAGGATACCCTCATCTGTCCTCAACAGCAAAGTAATAAAATAAATTAGTTGTTTTAAAATAACATATTTATTTATTTAGAAGTAAGGTGCATTTCTTCCTTGTCTTTGAATTTATTCTCAAGCCTCAGTTGATGAAATCACATATACAAAGAGAATGTTTTTAACTCTTTGTAAATGAAGAAACATTTTGTGTGCTATGCTATTTACTGTTCTTTAAATATTACAACATGCCAAAAAAACCCATGAGGAATGAGATGAGGAGGGAAAAGCAATATAACCATGAAAGTAACACACATATCTGTTTGCATGCAAGTATACACTGAAAAACTTAAGAAACCTAAATAAAATATTTGCGGTAATTAACATTAAATTGAATTTACACAGTTCCACAAAACTACCATCATTTAAGACCAATCCCCAGGGTTTGTCTAGAATCATCTATCCAAGCCAAGTCTTGTGAAACAGACGAAGCCCACACAGCAAAAGAATTGACATGTCATTATATCTCACCAGTTTTGTGGGGGATATTTCTTCTTTTTTTTTTTGTGTGCAAATTCTAAGACATGTGGTATGTAATACCCAGAGAAAGACATCCAAGGTCCATCCATCTCCCAGTGACGGAGTTAGAAAATAATTCTTCTGTTAAGAAACAAACTATTCAGCCCAACTACATTCAAATCCATGGAGCTTGCCTGCCCCCACGAGTTCACAACTGGGATGCACATGGCAAAAAAAACTATTCAGTGAAACCATAAGTAGTATATACATATATAAAAGAGAAAAAAACAACCAGAAATGTAGTACTCCATTGTGACTAAATTAGCACATCTACATTTGTTAGTGGATTTTCTTCAAGAGAAGCATGCTTTTTCAAATCATAAATATTTTAATACTTTTATTTTACAAGCTTGCAATTGAAAATACTGGAAAAGGTATAAATACTAAAATATCAACCTTTTATTCCTCCTTCTTGAAACAACTATCTTCATTAAGAAACAGATTTAAAGGATAATAAAGGTAGAATACACCAGAGAATCTCCACCTAGGCTGAAAGAGACTTTCCCCATGGAGCCTTGCATCCACCCCAGTTCCTTTCTCCCTATGTCCCAAATTCGAGTGGTTTCTTCTTTCCCTGTTTCCTCATTGGTTGTGGTAACCCTGGTGGCTGGCCCTGTCTTCCCTGTGGGGCAATGTCCTTTGCCCTGCCTTTTGCACAGCCCCTGTGCCCTCAGACCATTGGCCACTGATCCCTACTTAACCCTGTGCACAGCACATGGTTTGATGCTTTGTCCCTGGCTTCCCTTCAGCATGCTGGAATAAACCTTCACTGGAATTTATCATACAAAAGGCCATCCTATCTCTCTTCACTGAGCTAGCCATGGTGAGTGTGGTGTGTGGACTTGATTGCTTTGCCTGAATGCTTACCCGAGTGGTTTTTCCACACAAGATGCTTATTGGGAAATAGATAACAGCATCCACCTAAACCCCACGCTGCTAAAGGCAACCAAGCTGCTCCCCTGCTTGTGCCTAGCAGGCATCTGCCCACACATCCTTGCACTGCTCAGAGTGGTGCAGGGGCTCAATGAAGAGATTTGTGGCTGAAACACTAACCCTGGGGCCTGCCCTGCTCGAAGTTATACCAGAGGAGATGTCTCCCACCATCACATATTGACTTGAACATCTCAGCACATCTGTTAGTGTGAAGAGTGGAGTTTTAACATGAGCTTTGCCAAGTTGCAAACTTCTGCTGGGAGTGCTCCATTCTACCTGCAGGAATCCTCTTTTCAGCACAGCCCTGCTTTTACACAGCCTAGCACCAAACACATGCCACGGCATGGGAAGATGGCAAACAGTAGCTTAGAACTGTGAAAGTCTGCTTATGGGAAAGATCACAATAGGTCACACACCGCTAAGTTCCCAACAGCACCAAGCATGAGAGCAAACTTGAGGGATTTCTGGATTTTTGCCTCTCAGTTTGGAAAAGAGATTTGCTGCTAATGCTCACATTTGCAGAGCGTAGTCTGAGTTGGCATCAAATGTAAGTTTTTCTGATTAGATCTCTAACCACATTTACAAAATCCTGTCTTTTACAGATTTGTAGCAACTCCTGGCAGATTTAAAACAAACAAACAAAAACCAAATGAAAACAAAAAAACCAAACACAAAACAAAACAAAAAAAACCCACAAAGAAACCAAAACCAACAAACAAACAAAAAACCCCAAAAATCTTATCAAGACTAAAAGTTCCAGGTTGCAAGAAAGCATTCCTGCCACAAAACATACACAAGGCTGAAAGCTCAGAACACTGGAGCAAACTGTTATTTTGGAAGGATAAAATATCTCATCAGTAAGTGCCAGAAAGGAAAATATATGCACTGTATAACAACTAGAACATGCAAGCCAAATTAAGTAACCCACAGAGATATTATTTAGCCTAAACATCAAACATCTGCTGACATTCAACTGAGAAATGGGAATTTACAGCCATAGCAGTTATTTCTTCTATTCCTAAGGCTGAAAAATTAGTGTCCATGAAAGCGAGATGTTGAAAAATGTTGGTGAGCAACCGACATCTGGTGTGATACTGGTGCCCTCTGCTGTCAAATATTACACTTCAGTTACCAGCTTTCTTTTAAAATGAGATTCCAAGGTACTCCAAATAATATCAAGCCAAGTATTTCTATCTGTAGGTGAATTATAAAGAAAAACAATGCTGACAGACATTCAGTATTACTGTAAAGAGAAGATGTAAGTACTCTGTTAGAAAACCTTCTGTGAAATTTCCACATTGAGCTTCATATAAAACAATCTAACTATAAAACAATCTAAAACATTCATCTAATAAATTAAAACAATCCTTTGTTTTTCAACAAGCAAAGGGAAGACTTCAACAAGTGAAATGGAGCATTTGTGGGTTTGTTTTTGGTTTTCTTTTTTAGTTTATTTTTAGGAACTAAATTAAAAAATTTAATTTTCAGATTAAATTATCTCCATATAGATTCAGAAAAACTAACTGTAAAATTAACAACTGGCTTGCAGAGTGTAACATCTCCAAATGCCAGTATAGACTAATAAAATCATTAGTTACATCTTTAGTATCATCATCAGTTTATTTATAAATCCTTACTCTTATATTTTTTTTCTTTTCTTGTACTTCATCTATTTTGTTTGCCTTTCTCACACAGAAAGGTGCCTTCAGCACCTTTGTTGTGGTTGCTCTGCCTGAGATCTATCAAGCAGCAATGTTCACAGAAACATCAGGAAAGCAAGAAAAAAAGTAGCAAAGGGAAACTTGAGAAAAATATCTAAATTACAGGTAAATCTGGTTGTGCCACCTGCAGTTCAAATTGTCTGCCACTTTCCATTTTTAAACCTTAATTTCAGATACTTTAAAATTATTTTAAGTGTTAGAACAGAATATGTAGCATTTTCTTTCTGTGCAAAAGCCTTAGCAAATTTCAGCAATTATTTGACCATTTTTAGAAATGTTTTATTAAGCACTGCATTGCTTTAACTAAATCAAGTTTTACATAATTGTTTGTCAAAATCCAAGCCCACTCATTCTATGCAAGGAAAACTTCAAAACTTCAACTTGCTCTTGTGCAAGTCTTGAAATTCCTTTTGAACATGGGCTGCATTTGGCTGCATTATAAATGCTTAGGAATAACTGAATTTAACAAATCTCTTTGGAACATACTTATTCTGAAGATGTTGCCTCTCCTGAGCATTCCCTGGCCCCACCTTCCACGCTTAGAGAAAAAAAAGCAAACTAGGAGTGGAGTGGAAAAAGAGGGTAAGTAGAAGGGTGCAGAGAATAGCGAGAGGTGAGTGTCAAAGTCAGGAATTTGTGAGTGAAAAGGCTTAGAAGAAGTGCAGGAGGGCTAGGGCAGAAAGCAAGATGATGCACACAATAAAATTCACAAGCATTTCAAACATTCACATCAGCTTAGATGTTTTCACTGTCTTAAGGTCAGTACTACTTGAGGTCCTGGGCTGTTATTCCCAGTGATTATATGTTGTTCTTGTGATAGTCCAGTACACAGCAAGAGGATTACACAGGTAAATGTTACTCTGTGAAAACAGTAATTACAGAACTCATCCTCAAGACGTGCTTTGTCTCAAACACTTCCAAATAAGTGTTTATGAATACAAATACAGCAATATGAAACTTCAACTCTGTCTCTTTACTTAAAAGATTATCAAATACTGACAGTGACAGTCACTATTACAATTACACTCTTTCTTAACACCAAGAAATAAATATGTATTATTAGTTTTCATCTTCCAAAACTACCTGGAAGAATAAATCAGCAATGGCTTATTTATAAGATAGCTACCAAAAGATTTTAGCTTCAAAACAAAATGACAGGAGAATGAAGCTCGCAAATGGCAGAGAAGAGCAACCTCTGGTGGTCATAAAGGTAAAAACGAGAGAAGAAATCCTATGCACAGTCCTGTCTTATCCCACTGGTCCAGCATTAGGGGAATTTCAGTGGCAAAGGGCAGCACGTCGTTTGTCTTCTTTACCTGGACATACCATCTGCAAATGTAACTCTGCTAAATAAAGGATACTCAAATCTTAAGAAAACTACGTATTACCATGAAAAGAGAGGAGAAGAAGAATCTCCTTTCTGGCAGAGTGCTGTAAGACATGCATTTTGCTGTGCTGAAAGATGCCTAATTATTAGCTGCCACTACCAAATGACAAAGGGTTTTACTTTATAAGGAGCCATATTTACATAAAAAATATGGCAGCTAACCTGAAGGTCTGGCACTGCATGTACGAATAGCTCAGCAAAACAAAATCTTTTCAGAGTTAGGTATTTTCCACAGCAACAAGCGATTTCACAAGTTTTGAAATAGTAGACAGAGAGAGAGAAGGTTGTAGGAGTAGAAAGAGTGGAGGAGGATGTAAAACTACTAATAGCTTTCAATAGTACAGACAATCTGTCATGTATGCTGTCCTACCATTAAGCCAGTGATTAAATCTTATCAATCTAAAATTTAAAAAGGATCAGGTCTAATTTTAAAAGGACCAGATCTAGTTTGGCACATATGCACATATATTCTAAAAATGCTCCTCTGCCACTGCCAAAACCAACAGGAAAATCTAAATGTAAGGATTCAATGCTTTTATTATAGTTGAAAAGCTTTCCCAAATGATAAAAATCTACTATCGCCTCAGAGTATCATCTACCAAAGGAAATAACAGAGAGATGAGAACTAAATAGCTGCAGTTGACTTCTCACAATCTATGTAATGAGTTTTTCTGCATGTCAGACCAGTTCCAGATTTCAGACTCAAATCACGAAATCTCAGCTTTCTGTTCAGGGCTTTCATGGTCCTACAACTCATAAGATTGTAAGACTTCAAATATTCAGGCCTTCCCTTTTTTAGGAAGGAAAAGGATGAACATCCTCAGGTCTTCAACAAGAGTAGCTATGTAAATGCACCACATGGTGTTTGCTTCTGTCCATCTTGCTCTCACCCACTCTCCTAGGAAAGTTTTATCCTCCCTAGCCAGGCAAACCGGTACCATTAATCCAGATGACCAGCTGGAACAAGGGGGCATCAGAGATCCAGCTGACATTAGTAACTCCATAGAATTTAAGGACTATTCATACTTCTGCAGGGTTTGGCATCCCAACTCCATCCCAGTCTTGCCCTGTGTTAACTTTATAGAGCCCAACTCAATCTACTGTTTAATTGACTACCACTCATCCCCACCACGCACATTACCTAGAATTGTGCACTGCTGTTTCACTGCACGACTTCACTTTGACTCTTTACTTTTTGTCAGTCAATAATAAAGGGTGAATGATCATCACACAACAACCTAATTCTTTATCTACTCTTTTCCTATCATTGCAAATCTGAACTATTTTTGAATACGCACACATCATCGCCAGTAAACCTGTGACTCAAATAAATCTTCAGTCAAACAATTTATCATGAATGGTAGGCTGCAATATATCAACAGTTGAAGTTAAATTGTTCAAAACTGGGTTGCAACTATTTCACAGCCTAGAATGACAAGCAAAAGGCAGCAATCTGTCTCTAGAAAAAAAAAAATAATTGAACTGTGGTTGAACAATTCGAGTCAGAACTCCACACCTTATGGCAACAAAAAACCCAAAAAAACCCCAAACCAAACCAACCAAAAAAAAAAAAATTTTGCCTATAGATCAGTTAAGAGGTGGGGTCATTGGGCTGATTATTATTACCATGGCCAACACTTCCTATTTCTAGAGGCTGTTCCCAGTTTTTAATGTCTTGGATAACATTTATTAGGCAAGTGAAATTTTCACATTGAGACAAAGATTAGTATTTGGTTCATGTGCCTAAACCTAGTCCATCCATTTCTGAAAATAAAACATGGGAGAAATGCAACTTGTGTCTGTCTTTAGAAAATCCTGACAACTTTCAGGGCAAGTTGGAAAAGTTGGAAATGGCTGAGCAGGCTTCATACTGATGGAGGAACAAACAGGGTGAGAGGAAGAGGTGGAGAGAGGAAGGCTAGGGAAAATCCAGAGGGGAATCACCTCACAGGAGGGAGTGAGGATGCAAAAGGGAAATTCAGGGAGAACGAACGAATGAATGAATCATATGAATCATATGAGTGATCAGACATGCTGGAAGAAGATAGATCCAGCTGGATATCAAAGTGGAAAAAAGAGCCCAAGGGGAGTGGGAACTCAAAACCAAGGACTAGGGAAAGAAATTGAGAAATGTCAGAGAACCTAAGAAGTTGGAAAGCAAAGCATGATAGCACAGCACAGGGAACCTCCAAACTACCAAAGCTCAGTGAATAAACCCAGAAACAGCCAAAAGACAGAGTTAGCAAAATACAGAAAGTAGGTGTGGTGTGTCAGCCTTAGCCAGCAGCCATGCACACATCCAGCTGCTCACCTACTCTCCTCTCTTCCACAGAGCAATGGCAGGAAAAGGATGGAAAAGCTCACTGGCCAAGATAAGGATGGAGACTGTTCCATCATTGGCAAAACAGATCTGAATTCTGTAAAGTCAATTCAATTTGCTGCCAGTTAAAACAGATTTGAAAAGTGAAAACAAAGACTAAAACAACACTTTTCCCCCATGTTTTCCCGAAGCTTAAACTTAATTCTTCACTCTCAAATCCTGGGGCAGGGGTGGAACACAGAGAATGTCATGAAAATGAGAGAGGGGAAAAAGAAGCTCCCAAGTGAGCACAAGGAAATTACACACACCAGAGCTCTACTAGGTAGGTTGAAGTGGACAGCAATTAAAGGCTGGAGTCATTTGAGTTCATGACTCTTGCAGGTAATTATTACAAGGTATTAATTGTATTTTCCAAATTATTTTTGCAGCAACCTCCTTTCAGCAGAGTTAAGGGACTCCATCTGGGGAATATATCAGGATGTCAAGGAGGTTACTGTGGACAGTCAGCTAATGAACTATTCCAAGAGACAATAAGAAGCACCACAGAAGAACGTAGGAGAACACTGTTAGTTCTTATCTTCAAAATGCTACTTGGATACTGTGCTGTACAACAAGGGATTTTTGAAAAAGATAAAGATAAAAGACCTAAGATAAAGTAGATTAAAGATAAGTAGCTTAAGATAAAACTAAGTAGCTGCTCATCTGGGACATGAAGAAGAGAAAAAAATACAAGTCTGAAAGAAATCTCAGAAGCTCCTCAAGTCTATATTTTGCCTAAGGCATGCTTTAGCTAACTCCCAACTGTTTCTGAAGCTTCTTTCCAAAACTTTTTGGACAAATCTTCTAAATTATCTGTGCTGGTGCTGCTTCTCCTCATATTAGAAAGTTTTTGCAATGTCTAACAAATCAACTATGTGGGCATTTAAGTCATCCATCTAATTATTCATGTCTTACTTCAGACTGCTCTAAGCAACCGTGGTTGTTGGTGGGTTTTTTTCTTTGGCACAGTCCTCACGTGCTTCATTTCCTGGACCCACCATTGTGAAATACATAAATATTTTCATAATGAACTGATGTCCATCTTTAAAGTTGCGGTGAATTTTGTCCCCATTATTCTAATTAAAATCCTCCTATAAAGGAATTGACATCACTGCTGTTTACCTTACACATGGCTCCCTCCCTCTCAGCACTGGCACACACACTTGAGATTTCCACAGCATTTAGGCTGATTGGCTAAAAGGAATCTTTTTAAGTCAATGTCTCGTGTAAGACATCTCCCTCACCACTGCAGGAGCCTCACCCTCTGCACACAACCTGCATTCAGTCAGTCCACAAGCCAATGCAGAGTTTATTGAAATAATATAATGTTCTGTATGAGGTCTAAGAAATGCAAAAAATGGCCTCAACAGTTCATATGTTCTGAAAATATCTTTCCAGATAGATCCTAGCTTAACAGTCAACTTTTTTTGTGTCTACATTACACAGTCTTTCTTATCTTTTCCCACAGGCAAGATACTTGTCTGCAGATTAAATTCTTGCCAGAGGTCCTAGATGAACACCACTGCTCTTTGTATGACTGCATAAAATGACATTATTTCTGTTTCTGTAATCCAAAAGGTCATCTAATTTGTGAATGACATAGTGATTCTTCCATCACTGCTTCACATATTTGTTTAATCAGATTTCTTCAGCATATGTTAACTTTCTTAGGCCACCACCACAAATATCCTGAAAGTCAAGCCCATGCCTGACTTTTAAAGAACATCCCACCATTCTCAATTTCCCTTTAAATTGTCACCTTCTATCAGACAGTTCATTACTGATTGCATATCTCCTTCATTAATCCACATTTAATTTTGCTACATTAGCAAATTCCAGTACAGCACAGCAAAATTATGAAATCACTCACTTTCCATGTTGGATTTTTTTATTTATACAAACTATTTATATTTAATTGAAGAAAATCAAAACAAAAAAAACCAACCAAACAAAAATCCTCAGAAGCTCTACACACTGAAAACTTGAGAAAAACTATTCTAGGATGAGATTATTTGAGTTGTTTTTTCCAGTATGTTAAGTTTCTTATCATTTGTTCAGAGCTGCCTATAAACAAACACATTCATTACAACATCTTAATGGCAGTAGTGCTGTTTAAAGAATTATGATGAAAATATACAGGATTATGAGGTTTTTTTGTAATTATTTTCCACCTCAATTATGGGAATTAAATTTACTCAAATACAAGGGGGAGTATTCAAGCTATTTAATTCACAATTTACTCAGAAAATAATAAATAATTCAGTAGGGTGGAGTGTACCCCAGATCTCCTAATTGGGTAATTTTTGTTGCATTCATCAGCATTTTAATAAATCACACAACTGTCTCATTTGGAAATCTCTTTACTTGGTCATCACAACCATCTGGTGAGGTCCTGTGGTTGTTTTAGCTGAATGTAGGTTTCTAACTATGCCATTTTACAAATTACATTGTAAGCTTCTGAAACCATGTCTCGACTTTGTCTCTTTTTGTTTCTAACTATGCCATTTTACAAATTACATTGTAAGCTTCTGAAACCATGTCTCGACTTCGTCTCTTTTTGACATTACATTTGTAGTGGGGCAAGGCTTTTTGATGTGGTGAGAAAAATAAACAGAATTCTTGCATTTCCTATACAGAAGGAGAACAAGCAGTCCAGGAACAACTTAATAGCCAGACATGGTTTTACTCTCTCCCTTGAAATGAATATTTAATCAGCTCAAGAAATTTGCTTCCTGACCATCAACACCAGTGGAATGATGACAGCATTCAAAGTCAGACTCTTGTTTGGCAGGTCTCTTGTGCCTCACAGCTGAAGCAGAGTGGAGACAAACCTCACACAGTTCAGATCATGATCAGTTTGCTAATGTAACCCTCTACCTGCAGCTGATGAAAGCACTGAAGACGTTTCATTGAAAAGAAGCACATGGGATGAAGGCAGCTGGGAGTCAGAACACTGCCCCACGTATGAGGCTGAGGATGAGCAGCCACATTTCACAAGGGGTCCTGCTCCCTTTCCCTGCCCTGTGAGGAAGGTAATACTGCTCTTCAGCTGCTAAAGAGTTGTACCTGCAGTGTCACCTGGACTCTTAGCTCAAAGTAAAGCTTCTGTAGAAAAGTACAATAACTCTCCTCAGAGTTCTCTGTTGACATTTTTATTATGAGTTGTACCTGCAGTGTCACCTGGACTCTTAGCTCAAAGTAAAGCTTCTGTAGAAAAGTACAATAACTCTCTCAGAGCTCACTGTTGACATTTTTATTACTTGTACTTTGCCTCATCATACTGCTAATAGAATAACCTGTCTCCCATTAGGGCTCTTCCTATGGTGCTTCTTTCACAGCTTACTTTCACATACTGCTTTTTATCTCCCACTATGCTTCCCTACATTTTCTTCACTGCTTTAATCCTAGTTGCCATTCCCTCCTAAACTTTGCTCCCCATTCCTTTTTGAAAGGATATAATAATCAAACTGTAAACAGTGCTGCAGTTCCCCTTGACAACTGCCAGAGTGTTTTCAGTAGGCTTCCCAATGAACAGCTCAAATGGGAATAATGAAGCTGAGGGATGAGTCAACAAAAAAAACAAAAACCAAAAAAACCCCTCACACTGAGCTTCAAAGGCTCCTTCAAAGCACTAGTTTTGCTATCATGCTTGCAACCCCTAAATGCCAAGTTCCTCCCTTCCTATTTGCTTGATTATTCCTTACACATACAACAGCACTGATCCAGTGGTAATTTTTTCCTCATTCATCAGTAATGAAAACAGCTATCAGAACACAGAAAAGCTCTACCCAGTTCCTTTGTGGTTTTGGGAGAATTGAGCTCTATGCCGCAGAGCTGGGCAGAGCACTCAAACTGCACAGAAAGCTGCAGTTTGCACCAAGAGTGCTGAAAACCTCTCAGTCTGTAACTGTGGCTACTGTAAAATGTTCAGTGTATATCTGTTAGGCCAACGGGACAGTAATGAATCACAAGAGATATGAAGCATATCATTTTACCTAAGGAGAAAGAAAGCTGCATACTAACCTAGAGTAATCAACGTATTAACTCACAATACATGTGCACGCTCTGTTTCCAGAGGGGGAAAAAATACACATTATTAGTTAATATAATGTGTGCAACAGTTTAGCCAGATTGTGCTCTGCTCCCCAACAGGGTTTTAGACAAGTCCAGGACTCCAATTCATCTGATTAAGTCATGGTAGAAGAGATTCTGCATCCCCTACTCCTACAGTGAAGGATTTCATGCAAACAAAACACAAGGTCCTAATAAGTGAGTCCATAGAGTCACACCTCAGATTTATTGTGATCCTAAGTCCATATTACTGCTAAAAAACTACAGGACTTTGCAGTGCCATCACAGACCCATTAGGCAATGCCTGTTTATCCAAGATTAAGTCATGGTAGAAGAGATTCTGCATCCCCTACTCCTACAGTGAAGGATTTCATGCAAACAAAACACAAGGTCCTAATAAGTGAGTCCATAGAGTCACACCTCAGATCTATTGTGATCGTAAGTCCATATTATTGCTACAGGACTTTGCAGTGCCATCACGGATCCATTAGGCAATGCCTGTTTATCCAAAATATCATTAAAAGCTAGATTCTAATGGTGACATGTCATGCAATACGACATTCTTAAACCTCGGGTACTTATTTCTTCCTGCTAGAATAATGGCATTTTTTAGGTCAGAAAAGACCCCTGAGATAGTTGATTCCAACTGTACTATGATCACCACTAATCTATATCCCTAAGAGCCATAACCACACATCTTTTAAACATCTCCAGGGTCTAGTGACTCAACCACTTCCTTGGGCAGCCTGCTCCAATGCTTGACAACTCTTTCCATGAAGAAATTTTATGGAATATCCAATCTAAAACTATCTTGTCCTGTAACTTGTTACCTGGGAGAAGAGACTGACCCCCATATGGCTACTACACTCCTTCCATGGAGCTGTAGGGAGCAATGAGATCTCCCTTGAGCCTGCTTTTCTCCAGGCTAAACACCCCCAGCTACCTCAGCTGCTCCTCATCAGCCTTGTGCTCCAGACCCTTCCACAGCCATGCTGCTTTCTCTGGACAAATTCCAGCACCTCAGTCTCTTTCTTACTGAACACAGTACTCAAGATGTGGCCTCACCAGTGCTGAGTACAGGGGCACAATCACTGCCCTGGTCCTGCTGGCCACACTATTGCTGATCCAGGCCAGGACACCATGGGCCTCCTTGGCCATCTGGGCACATGCAGGCTCATGTTCAGCCAGCTGTTGACCAACATCCCCCAGGTTCTTTTCACTGAGCAGCTTTCCAGACACACTTCCTCAGGTATGGATCATTGAACAGGGTTGCAGGACCCAGCATTTTTACTTAACCTCACACAGTTGGCCTCAATTATCCTCACACACTCCAGTAATCTCCTGAAATGTTTCCTCTCTGCTGTATCATATTTCCAGCTGACAGCTGGTACATTCAAAATGCCCTATGAGAACAAGGGTTAGACATCTTGAGACTTGTCCCAGATGCTTGTGGAATATTTTGCCTGCTTCTTCATCCTGGTTGGATGGCCTATAACAGACTCACACCATGAAATCTGCCTCACTGATGCTCTTCCTGGTCCTTACCCATAAACACTCAATCCTATTGTCACCATAACCAAGCTCAGGGCAGTCAAAACACTCCCTAACATACATGGCTACTTCCACTACCTCTACTTCCTTGCCTATCCTGTGTAAAGAATTTATAGCCTCCATTCCAGCACCCAGGCTTCTGATAAAGCTGTTACTTGGAGTTAGCAGGGTTTCTGGGAAAGGGGAAGAAAGTTATTCCCTTTTAGGAAATAGACAGAAGACCAAGTAAGAGAAGAGACTAATGAAAAGATGTACTATAATGGATGCAGGCACCCACTTTCACTTCCATCACACAAAAATACTCACAATAAATCCAAGTTTTTTATAGTCTCGAGTGTACATAGATTTCCGTTTCTCCATACTGCCACTGCTGTTGTTAGGTTCAGATTCGGCATCAAATGCAATTCTTCTGAGTTCAAATATGATATCCCGCTGAGCCTACGTTTAAACAAGGTTAAAAAAATGGTTAAAATAACTGATCTCTCACCTAATTAAACAATACCGCAAAAGGTGTTTCAAAACACAGTATTCCTGCCCACTGCCCAAAGTTTTTTTGTATAAATTCCCTATTTCATACTTGGAGAGAAAGTCAGCAAGAATGACCTCGTGGTTCCCGCTTTTGAAAGTCCTCACATTTATGAGATTCACATGTGGGTACTTAAGTGTCGACTTCCAGAAACGGGACCCATGTTAGCAAGGCCTCTGACTACACAATTTGAACCACAGAAGCCAAGAGATCACACACATTTCAAATTAAGCTGGTGATTAAGCTGGTACTTAAGCACCTTGCTGGATGAACACAAAATGACTCAGCACTCTGCATTCATTTTGGTAACTATCCATTTTTGCTACCGCAGAAATAGGCAAGAGAGGAATTACTGCAGCTGGAAATGTCTCAAGACAGTGATAACCACCCTACCAGCAATATTAACAACACTGTGTTAGTCACTCTCTATGGAGATATGCACTAATTGACTGCATGTACATTCCCAAGAGTCAAACTTTTCCATCTCAAACTTAGAAAGCATAAAATCCTACAGCATGATGTTACTTATGTTTACAACTATCTCACTCTCCCATTTTCTCTTCTCCAAATTATTAGCAAGTCTTAAGATAACTTCAGCTTAAAAATGAAATCAGATTCCTCCTTGTACAGAGCCTAAATGAAGGCCACAAAAATTAAAAAAAAAAACAAACCAAACCGAAACAAATTATTCCTATGGCCCATTGACCCTATATTTAAATCTCTTTAATATCTTAGAGGATTGCCACTTTTTGCACAATGAACAACATCAAAGTCAATGTCTGCACACAGTGGGCAATAAACAAATGAAGTCCATTATAGGTTCCCAGGAACAAAACCAGGGTTTCTTGTTACACAGTTTAACTTCAACTCTAGCACGCCAGATAGTTTTCATGCAAACATTTAATTTAGCTCTACAGAAGTACTTTTAGGAAGGACCATGCACCTGTAGTGCTTCAGAGAAGGGCACAAAGGAAACAAATGCTGGACAGCTGCTCAGAGTTTCTGCTCAGGAAGATAGAAAATTCTATTTGTGGAACTACATGCTAAGGAGAATTGCCTGGCCATTTTGTACTTTTGCACAAGGAATGAAATATCTAGTGCATCTTCTTACAACCCAACTTCACAGACAGAGAAAATTAATGACTTATGTAAATGCTCCTAGCAAGTGGTTTTTTCCTCCAGGAAGAGCTTTAAGTAAATCAGTGAGAAGCTGCTGTCTTCCTGCTAAGATCAGATCATGCCAGATGCTTACTTGATCTTGTGGATCCATTTTTGTCATCATTCTGTCTTCCAGAAGATTAAAGGTAAGTACTTGCAGAACATATAGTTGGTGTGCCATTTCATTATTGATGGCTCTCTGTGCCCTGATAACATGCTGCAAAGAAAGAGAGACAGGCTTTGATGAATGATAAAATTGCAGTGTGTACAGTCAGGGGTTTCCATTCCTAAGTATGTGCTTGCTATGCAATAGTGTATCTAGACTTCAGAAATTTAAGAAAACAAACCCAAACAGCCAAAAAACACCCAATTACCAACACAAACCCACCTCCACCCGTGAAAATTAAACCAGGACTAGCACTACTGATACAGATACTGTTTAAAAGACTTAAGGAGATGGACTTTACACTAGATAGGTTATGTGCATATACTGAGTAGTTGCATTAAAAAAAACAGTGCTGAGAAGTCACTTCAAAGAAAAAATAATTCCATCCCAAGAGCTTTAGAGCTCTGTAATTTATTTATTTTTTTCCAAGAGATTATATTAAGAAAATATTTAAGAGAGTAGCTGTCTGAGCAGAAAATTATTCAGGCTGCAAACACAGCCAGAGAACACAGTGAATAGAATAGCAGGGCTCAACAGGGAGTCAGCATCACACCACAATCCTGCCCCTACTAGACAACTCCAATCTGTATGAGGAAGACTGCTTAGAAATACATTAGTTTATGATGTCCTATACGTGCAGGATTATCCCATTCAAAAAGCAAATTCAAAACTGATGGGCAATTTAAAAATCCCTGGTGTGCCAAAAACACCCAACAGGTTTACATGGGAAACAGACCCAGGCCTCTAAACATAGGACATAAGGAAAGTCTTCAAGTGGGAGCTGGATACATCAGCAGATGTTGTACAGTTCCAGAGAGTAAAAGAATCTGTCTGCCAAAAGGCACTGGAGCATTTTATGACAATAAATAAACAATAATTATCCTTATGATTGTTCCAAATTTTTAAAGAACTCAACCAGTGTAAAAACAGGCCATCTGAAATAAATTCTGGGGGTTTTATATGCATCAGTGAAATTACGATAGCAAATGAGAAAGTGTAAGAGGTTGTTTGTTGTTTGGTTCATTTTACTACTTTCACTACAGAGAAAGATTTTCCCTCATTCCACTGAAGATGCAATCTACTCAAACATCAAAGGCAAAATCCCTGATTTTCCATGATAGAAGATGCAGGTCTTAGATATTATATTCATTAACTATTTCATTAGCTTTAATTCATGCTTCTTGTGTGTAAGTCATGATGAATTGTGTCAATCAAGACAGAATACTCTAAAGAACCAAAAAACACGGGGTTATTTAATATTGTATTTTCATGAAGAAACCACAATTTCTGACTCAGAAAATAACCCTTCCAAAAATCAGTTTTGAACCTAGTCAACCACCATTCAAACCTTATCTTCTACATTACAAGGCTTCAAAACATATCAAAATACAAGGCAATTAAAATGTATTAAGACCTATGAACACCAAAAATGGAGTCATCTTTTCTCTCTCCTACTCAACAGTAACTTTGAAAACCATATACTTACAGTTAAGATGATGGAACGAAGCTGCTTTTGTGCCAAGATGTTTGCCATTTCCTGATTTTAATTAAAAAAAAAGAAAAAAAATTTAAAAAATATCCAGAAGCATGTATTTTAATATCATAGCTAGAAAAACACACTGGCTTAAAAGGTCTTACATTTCTTCATTGTTACTTATAAATGAAAGGAAGCAGCATATCAGCATTAGGATTGTATTCATTATTTGGGATATCACAAAGTCAGAATACCATGAGAAGAGAGACCAAGATAGTTAAAAGTACATCACAAGCTGAGGGCTTTGGTGATCCAAAACCCATGGTGAAAGACTCCAGAAGAGACCTCTGTAGGTTCAAGAGAGTATTTACATGCTTGTTCAAGCACAACTTTCCCCCATAAACAATATAGAAGGAAGCATGGACTGGAAGCCCGCCAGGATTTTAAAACAAGATGTCAAATAAAATGCTTATTTACTTTGATATTTCAGCTGTTTTAAAATCAAATGCTCTAACTTCCATTCAAGAAATCAGCCTACAACTCAGTACTGTTTCATTATAACAAATTATAATTCTCCCCTGTATTTTATTAGCAATGTTGACATTGTTCCACTCTTGTTTTAAATTGTCTGTCTGAAATCACTGTCGAGGTGAATATGATTTTCCTTTAACTCTTAAGCAGCTGATCCCAACTGTCCCTGCTGCAAACTGTCCTACAGTGCATAGGAGGGAGTATTTCACACTCACCAAGCATAAGAGTGTAATCACAACCATGCCTACAAGAGCATGTCCTATTTTTAAGTTCCACCAGCTTTTCCATCAATATAGAAATGTGTGTATGTGTATTTGTGTGTGTGTATGAGAGATATGCCTGCATATGCAGTGCATCCCTGCTGAACTTTGTGAGAGCTGAAAACTAATGTAGAATAAATACTAGTCACTTTTATATATAAAAAATCCCCTAGAAAACAGAAAAATGGAGACCGTAACATTCAACATATGAAGGATAGATGACTAAAACACATCTGCAGAAACAGTGTAAATAAAGCAAATGTTAGGTGAGAACTCGCTCAGAAAAAGAAAATAATTCTTATTGTGAGATGGGAGGCAGTGAGATATGTTTTATTTACTCTTTTATTTGTACCAGGTAA
Source organism: Passer montanus (assembly GCF_014805655.1). NCBI lineage: Eukaryota > Metazoa > Chordata > Aves > Passeriformes > Passeridae > Passer > Passer montanus. The sequence goes on along the minus strand of NW_024367930.1, from coordinate 7,417,419 downwards.
AGGGTGCTGCAACAGAACATAGCAATGATAAAGAAGGAACAAGGGACCAAAGACAAGATAAACTCAGCTTCAGGTTTTAAGCCTTTTCTGGCTGCGCAGGATTCAATTGCACATAACAGCAAAGGAGCAAAGGAATGGATGATATAGATGGTTCCATCTCTTCCAGAAAAGTGCAACTGAGCTGTAGGGGGAGTGCCAGGCACATGATATACTTCACTGTTGCTTGGAACAGACTGGCTGGATTTTTGTCAAACTAAGTACCCACTGCCAAAAGATTAACAGGTACAGAATATAAGATGGTACTTCTGCACTCAATGCAGAGAAAATAATAAAAAGGAAACTCTTCCAATTACTTTTTAGAAGATTATCAAATTGTTACTTCTTTTTTATAGCTATCATTTAAAAAGCTGTTATCGAGATACTGGGTTTTTTCTCACTGGACTAAAACTGATTGAAGCAACAAGCATTCAAAAAACCAATTATTGCATCAAAATAAACTTTGTCTCCAAAAAGGCTATATTAGCAGCTAATAAGCTGCCTCTTCTAATATAAGTACGGTCCCAGCTGATGAGAACAAGAATTATCTGACCAAATTTGCCATCTCATTTCCCATAGCAACGTCTCTGCAAAAAATGCAGACAAGTGCGAAAGAAGTGTTTCAAACATTCACAGTATCATTTCAATGCTCAAACTCTCAGCTCTTTCTGAATAGACTTTTTTTATTTTCTTTTTTTATTAATAACCTAGGTTTCTCTAGATTATTTGGTCCTTGACAGGGGCAGAAGAAGCAAAGCAACCAGGGAGTCCTCATTAAAAAGAAAAATCTTGGACTTCTTGGGTTTTGCATTAGAGGAAAAAAAAAGTGAGGGGAAAGAATTCAGACAGCAGTGCCAATTTAAATCCCTTCCTTAATTGCAGAGCAGCCATCCAAGTCATGCCTGGAAGTCGGCAGCAGAGAGGGTGCCAAAGTTCCCAGAGTCATATGAGTTTTGGTGCAGCTTCTCACCTCTAACTATATTAAGTAGTGAGTGCTGAACATTAACTTTTGAGTGCCCATCATCAGATAATTGCATGAGACTTCATCACCTCTGTTCATTGTCTTAGAAAGACAGAGTTCAGTAAGTGCCATCTGTTAATGCTATTTGGAAGGCAATGGACACCTACCTTCTCTATTGTATGGTTTACTAATTAACCACAAGACAGACATAAAGAGAAACAGAACACATTCTGACTGCATATTCTCGGTTATTAAAGGCTGAGGAAAAATTTCTGCAAGTGTCAGAGCTATTATCCTTCAAAGCCAAAGCAGATCATTATCTCCTGATGATCATAAACTCCAAGACTAACAGTTTTGTGTCACAGCAGCAGGTACTACAGGTGAAGTCTGTCTGGCTCACTGCCAGCCTCACTAGGTGGTTGCACTGTTGGCAAGATACAGTTTTGCTTGCTGGCAATACTAAAGTCTTATCTACATCTGGCACTGTTCCTCCACTTCAAATAGGATAAGGCATACTTCTCACAGAAATACAGCAGCAACTATTCACAAATGCAAAAAAGCAACATATTTGGGTTTCTTACAAGGATCTACTATAAATTTAAACCAAAATTGAAAGAAAATTTTTTATTCTAATTTTTGCTCATTAGGTGCATTCTTGCCTTACTCACAGAAGACTGTATTGGAGGAAGAAAGAAAAAAGAGAGGGATGAGGCGTGGAAGAGCCTTTTTTTCCTAACTAAACCATGGTTATACTTTTCCCTGTTTGCAATGTTAAAAATATTTTTAAGGACAGGAAACAAAACCCAATATCAACCAAACACCCCTGAAAAACTCTCATTAGGGCTTTGATGTTTGTTTAAACAGTGACCAGCATTTTAAAATGTAAACAAATCTAAGGAAAGTCCTTGTCAGAACTGATCAGCAACTCTCAGTGAACTTGTTCTGGACAGTAACAGTATGTCACCACACGAATTATCATCACTGCTCCTGGTGACAGAAATGTTAAATAAATAAATGCCTAAATCTGTTTTGACACAGGCTAGTAACTTCATAAACATGGATAAAACTTCACTTTTTCATAACACTTCACATTCCATCCCCATTTAACATCAAGTAGCAATCTTGAAATATTTCCTGATATCTGGCACTAAAATAGCACACTATAAAAGCCATGAAATGCTTACATGGCAAGATATTTTTGTTTTCAAAAGAAACACATTTTTTAATAAAAAATCTGGGGGGAAAACATTCTACCAAAAAACAGCCTGGGTTTACAAGCTGTGCTGGCAAAGAGTTCAGTACAATAAATACTACAGTCAGCCACAGTCAATATGGTTCATATGAGGTCACAGGGAACTACAAAAGCATGGAAGAATGCCTAATCCCTCCTAATACTGGTGCAAGATGGGGGCAGTTCCACTAAAATGAATTATATCCCAGCACAAAAAAAACAGAACTAGTTTCAGTTTGAATTAAGTGCAGGAAAAGTGTAATGGACAACTTCAGGTAGGAATACATGAAACACTTTTTGTCCCACAGATGCATAGGTATACAACCCCATCAACTTACCTGCCTCTTATCATCAGGTGCTTTAAGGAAGAGTGCATTTATTACTGCAATGGTGTACGTCTGGATTTCTTGGTCTGTCCTGTTTGGAACAATGTTGTAAATGTGAGAGAAGAACACAAATGCACATGAGCTGCAGAAACTGATTTTCCAGCTGCATTTCTGCAGGTAGAAGTGGAGGAGCTGTTTGCGCTTCATGATGACCATGTAAATAGGTAATCAAGGCTGGTCATGACCAGGCTTTCTCCATTATTGAGAGAGAGAGAGATGATGTCCCAAAAGGAAACTCAGAATTCAAAAAAAGGTGGAATGAACTACTCCTTGAACTGCCATTGACCCTCCACTGATCATAGCAAGAGTCTAATAACTGGTTTTCATCAGGTGCACAACAGCTGGAGATAGGAAGAGGAATCTTCCCTAAAGGCTTCTGGAAATGAAGCTGCTGGTATTAAAGCTTTTCAGGTGCATTGAAAATGTCCCAGGTGGGAGACAAGCATAACCATGCACAGTACATTACTCTATGCTGCAAGAGACAGCTTCCATCCATTTAAGCACTTCACATTACTATTTAAGAAAAAGCCCTTCCCTTTTCAAATATACATTCAGTGAAAGTTGAGCAATTTTTGTCTTACACATTTCCCAGTCTGGCAAGCAAAACAACCCCATCTGTATGCTAATTAAGCATTTTATTACTACAGGGTGCTCTTCTCATCATTCCCCACTTCCAACTACATAGGTAGCTTATAGAAAAACAAACAAAACAAAATCAAAAAAGCCCTAAAACCTAATGACCAGGCAATTCCAGAAAGACTGTTACCAGTTATGCAGTCACTTGCAGTGGAGGTAGAAACCATAAAGGAGGTTACTGAAATCATAAAGGAGGTTGCTGGTCTTTAGACTACTACTACAGTATAAAATGTTGTGCTATTTTTGTGGGGGAAAAAATATCCACCATATCAAGCGGCAGTCAAAGCCACTCACCCCTGCAGATGTGGGATTAGCTGCCCAATTGTGATCTCCTGTGCTACCTTCTGGTACAGGTCATGGCTGTTGAGCACCATGGATTCCAGGATTGCCAGCGACCGTTGCAAGATAGAGATGTCCGAGGCAAATTTGTTCACATAGCTTGCTATCTGCAAATACAATCATTCAGAGAATTTGCATCTCGTCATGAAAACAGGGAAAGGTAAGAAAGAAAACTGTCAGTGTGGTTCAGAAAGGCATTAGGATAAAAGGGAGTCTTGTCCACATGCCAGTTATCAGTGAATACCTGAAAATGATGAACCAGGCATAGCATATACTATCAAAGAACACAGTGGCACAGGGTCTACAGCTGGCACAAGTCACCAGAGGTTATTGTCAATATTCACATGACTGAAATACATTTATCATTACATTACAAACATGATAAATCAGCATTATAAATTTCAACAATTTTTGTGTAGAAAACTTTAGAAAAAACAAGGAAACTAGTTCTCATTTTCTCCACAAAAAATTTTTACAGGTTAAAAATATCTAGGCTTAAGGCAAATGTTTCAAAAGAGAAACTTATAATCTAAGCTTTCTGGCAAAATAAAATCTAGAAAATCATGCCTTTTTCTTCTGCTTGGTGTTACCAATAATGCTGAAAGCTCTTTCCAGGTTACCAATTAAAACTCTGTTGATGATCATGACAACTGGTTCCATAACGCTGTCTAGAGTCCAGCTTTTCATTAATAACCTTCCCTTTTACTGCAAGCTGCCACAAGCAAATGGCACATTAATTAAAACCAAGTTTGACCTCTGCTATTTTGAAGTGTGGCAATGACAAGCTGCACACTCATCTGCAGAGTCAATACAGCTGTGCAGTAAGATGTGACAAAACACATTCTCCCGCATGCTGCCCAGCCCATGTACCCACCTTCCCGGGAAGAAACCTGCCTTCTGCTGATGCAGAAAGCAAGAACTACAGGGGTTTTCTTCAAATACACCAACACCAGCACAGTCAAAATGAAAGGCACCCAAGAAAACACAGACAGAAGCGTAGTGTGACCACAGTTACGTGCTCGCTACAGCCAAGGAACAGACTAGAGTGGCTCCGTCTCAAGTCTGATATGTTCCTTCCAGAAGATTTCACGCATCTCTTCAGTATTCCTGCTACAAGCCACTACTATAATCATAACTTCTGTTTCCCGTTCTGGATGCTTGCTGAGACCTAAGAATTGTTTCCCTATGGGAGGAAGAAAGGCCTGTCCTATGCTTGGAAAAGCTGTCCAGCTGCCTGTAAAGTCACATTGAAATGTTGACACATGGACAATGGTATTGTTTTGCACTTGTGACATCTTAAGTAGTACTGAAGGAGAAAAACACCCAACTTTGGCTGGAGACAAGAAAGAAATAGGGATGGATTTTTCTTTTTCTAATCTATTCCAGCACTTTTGCTTTTTGCTGTTTGCTCTGCTACTTGGTTTGCATTACCACAGCAGGAACATCCTACACCAAGTGAAACTCAATTCAGAGAATATACATTTACTTTACTTTCTGTAAATAACTGAGCCATGAATGCATAGAAAACAGGAGGAGAGAGGCAACTCAATTAGCCTTTTTCTATTCTGGACTCTCAGTATCTTCTCCCAGCAAATCCTAAGCCAAATAATATTTACAATGGTAAATCACAGTGTGCTTTTTAGATCAACAATCTGTGTGTCCAAAGCACTCTGTTACCCCACCTCTGTTAATGGTAATCCAGATGTGTTTTGATGCATTGCAGCCAGAGCTGTCAGATCTCCACAGGGCCCATGACAGGGGCAGTGCACGCACAGAGCAACTCTGCACTGCTCACACATTAAACCAAGTGCCCCTGGTTGCCTCAGTTTTCAGGCATCCATGGATTGCCTGTGCAGCAGGAAAACTGTGTGTCTAGACTGTGTCCCGAATTGCCAGATTTCTGTCACCTCTTTAGGAGCCCTGACATTCATGAATTATTCTTGGTGCAGCAGCTCCTTCGGGTGGCAATTAATGCTTCACTGGGATATAACATTTTCATATCAGGGACCTGCAGAAATGTAACAGTACAGATAACTGGAACCTTCGTCTAGGAAAGGCTGCCTTAGCCTCATTTATTCTCCTGACCTTGGACCATAACATCTTTTAATCATCAACACAGACACAAGGTATAAAGCCATCTTGTGTGTTTAAAAAGACATTTCACACTGAACATAGATGCAAAACATCTGCTGGGTAACTAACTTGCATGTCAAGCTGTGTGTATTCATAACCACCTTGCTGAAGCATGAAGTCTGGCCAGAAATAATAGGCTTGTCTCCCTTGAAAAATAAGTCATGCAGGTTCCAGGGAGAACAAAACTGCATTAAAATGAAATTCTATTCCCACACTTGAAGTTCTGGATGTGGGGAAAAAAAGAGGGCCTTCCTGAGAAGAGACAGCAATCAACAGGAGTTTAAATTTGTGTTATTTGCTGTTTTTTGTTTATTAAGCATCACGCACAGAGAGGGTTTTCAACATCCAAAAATAATGCTGCATTCATTTATCAAAAATTCAGATTATTAAAATAATGCAAGCTCAGCAAAACACTACATCTTTTTCAGACAGAAGCAACTTGATTGCTTTGCACTTCCATGTGAAAACCTGTCACATGGATGTGTCTCATTAAGGATACCATTATTTCTTCAGCAAAATACCCGTGACCTTAAAATCTGCATATATAGCCACATACAAAAGAACAGTCTGGGTGCTTAATTTCCTTTCAATTTCAAGAGAAATTAGGAATCAGACAGTGAATTTACATATTCATGCTCCTTTGAAATAGGATCTAAATATGTAAACAGAGTAGGTGAAAAACCTATAGCAAACTGAACTATATAATGAGTTCTCCTCCTAGTTCAGCATCACTTAAGGCAAAAGAGAGAATTTAAAAGTTAAACAAAAAGTTGTTATATAGTGCTACTACTACTTATTATTATTACTATTTAAAAGCACCAGAAAAAGAACACAGGGGAAAAAACAGCAAGAGAAACAGATCTGATTTTCATTATGCATGTTCATTAGTTATTTGCCTGCACTATCCTGTTGTCAGATATGTACTGAAAATTCTGTCCAAGTTGTGGTCTCTGTTAAGATTTAGTGCATAGTAAAATTTTAAACGGTGCATATAATTTTAAAGTAAGGAACTAGAGCTGCACTTGACTACAGAAAAAACAACTGACAGTTGTGACATACAGAAATACTTCTCTGGCTGCCACCCTGTTTTCTGCACAATATATTTTAGAAGGTAGAGTAAACAATTTGTCAACACTAAGACTCTGCATCATACACTTATGAAACAGCAATTACATAAGTAATTTTTAAAGCCTTAAAAAAATATCTTAAACAATACTACAGACTTTATTACTCCTCTTGTAGGAACTAAATATGGAAGTACCAAATTTGTGTAGCACATTTTTGTCATGGTTTAGGAATGGTATTTCCCTGTTTAGTGCTCCCACTGAGCACCCCAAAGAATGCACCACTTGCTCACTCCCCCTGTGCTACCTGTGGCAGGCCTGAGGAGAATTGGAGGCACTGAAGGTAAACATCATGGGTCTAGATAAGAACAATTTACTGGAAACAGCAATACTATCAATAACAGAGGGCACAAGAGAGATGAACAATTCACACGCGAATGCTTACAACGTGGAAACCGGGAATACCTGAACCACTGCCACGCTACACCCACCCAGAAGGAACCCCTTCCCCTGTCCCCAGAAAGTGATGTGAGGTGGTATAGAATAACCTCTGGGTCCTAGCCATGCCCATTCTTGGATACTGCAAAAATTAACCCTGTCCTGGCCAGAACCAGGACAATTTTGATAACCAATCATTGTGACTTTTTCTAAGAACTTGGAAAAGTCCAAACTTGCCAAATCCTTTAGGCAGCTATGGAATCTGGAAATGAGCTATATATCATCATAAACAAGAACAATGTCTTGAGAGAACTTTGTATATCGTAAGGAAGCTTTTCCAATGATGCTATTTTCCCTTAAAATAAGGAACAAAGTACTCCTTGAAAGCAACAATCTTACCTGCTGCACTTGGAATAGCAGTCTTTAGGTACCCAAAGGATGGGAGAGACTCTGCAACCAACACCAAGCACTTATTCATTAGAAGCAGTCAGGGGTTCCCCTTGGGTTGTCCTTCAGCTTCTATATCTCTAAGTTTAAAAACTACTCCAGAAAAAATTTAGCTCAACCCCATTCAAATTTAGCTTTATTTAACATGAAGAACAGTTTCAAAAGGCAGAAGCACTTGATTGCAAGTTTCCCTTCAGCAGAAACTTATCAACTCCCTTATCCATCCTGTTAGTCACTTGAGCAAGCCCATCAAGGACCTCAAGTGGCCTGTCAAAAGCCAACATCAGAGAAGCTAGTGAGGATGAAGTTGTAGATTGCTGCCACAGAGATGAGGCATGGTCCAAAGGGGCTCTGCTAGGTTTGTCTCATGCCCACACTGCACCACTGAGGGCTCTGCCTTTTTGGCTTCCAACTGCATGCAGATCAGAACACTCCTGAGCCTTTTTCCTCAACCTCTGTCATTCTCTGTCCCTCTGTTTCTCTTCTCTTTGTTATCTAATGAGAAGTTTGAACAGAGAAATGAGAGAGATGAGAAACCTTGCCTCAGCAAGAGAAGAAGAAAACCTCTGTTTCCCAGAGATGGATTAAGATAACTTTTGCTCTCATGCAACAGCTCATCCTTAAAACAGCACCCCATAAGCTGACATGGCCCATGAAAGCAGCTGTGGGAAAGCTGTAAAGCATGGGAGGGACTTTCACACTGCAAACAGATTTTCCTTTCCCAGGTGACTGATTCGCTGTGATATTGAAGCCACAAGAGAACTGTTTCTTGTGGAGAAGTCTCCACAGCAAAGCAAGAGAGACTCCTCTCCCTAAGAGAACTGAAGGAAGACTATTCTAGAGGTGTTAAATGGCTGAAAATGCCTGGTTTTGTCTCTTTATGTTGTCAGTGTGAAGGAAAAGAGTGTGTGAGTGGAAGAGTATTCTGAAGGTTGTATTCTGATTCTCATTATTCTTTCTTTTAGTTCTGCTATAAAGTTTTCTTTATACTCTTTAAAGTTTTGATCCTGCTTTGCTCTCCTCCTAATTCTTATCTCATAGCAGAAAATGAGTAAATAATTCTAGTAGGTGCAGTGGCATTTGGCCAGCATTAGACCCACTACACTCTCCTATCATTCTCCTTGGTCCCTTTCTTGCTCAACAGCTTCACTTCCAGTTTTACTTGCCAGTTTTGGTTTATATAGGTACTTTGTGAAAATGCTTTTGGTTGTTTTGTTTTTGTTGTGTGTTTTGTTTTTGGGTTTTTTTTGGTTTTTTTTAATTGGGTCATTACCCAGGGAAACCTATAGAAATGCCTGACAGAAGAGATGAGCCATTAACAAGGGGAACACAACAATTTCTTCTATTGTTACAATAAAATCCACAGGGCAAAAGTTGGACAAAGACATTTGTTTTGAGTCAATAACAAAGTAAATACTCTAAACTAACTTTAGCAAGTTTCTTCATGTGCTCCGTAATAGGCTCCCCTAGAAAATAAAGCATTCTGGACTTTGTGTCTCCTGCACTCAGTTAAAAGCAGTTGTAGAATTTTCTTTGCCATTAGAAGGTAACAACACTGTCATCACAACCTACCTGACTATGACATTGGAAAAGAAATTTAGAAAACAGACAAAACTCAGATCAGTTACACTATTTTTTTTTCTTTTGACCAAAACTGAGGTTTAGTATCTAAAGTATCTAATGCTTTTTTCATAGTTGATCCTTCTTTCACTTTTGGCAACAAAAGTAAATTTCTGCTTTCCTTTGATGGCAGCAGTTTTCTAACAAAATTTAAAGCCCTTGCTCTGACACACTCTGCTAAAATGAAGGTTCTTTGCCACAGGTTATAGTCATTTAATTACTCTTCTGATATTATTTTAGTGAAGTTACTGATATCTTTTGAACCTGTTCAAATACACTTTAAGTTATGATAAACTCAATCAGGTTTGAAAATTCCTTGTAAAGAAGAATTATGTGGTTTTGGGGTTTTTCTTCTCCAGTAAATGAATCAGTAACAATAACTTTTTCTGAAGTCTTGTATATCTCTGTACCTAAAGGGTACTACCATGTTTATGCTGCTTTTGTGCATCTCTGACATGTAAGTAAAGAAGGATATGTTGCAAATCATGAACAGATCTGTTTCAAAACCACATACCTCAACTGCAAGATTCAGAGGTGCAAAGTTCAGCTTGATTAACTCAGATATCACCCTAATTTCAAATTGGAAACTAACTCATTTCTCTTCTTCCAATGCCCCAGAGGAAACATTTCAGTGCTGCAGGTTTTTTTTCCTAGAAATATGGCATTACTCATTTTACTTTACATTACACCAAAATACCAATTTTTTTGCTTTAACTGTATTTTATCTGCACAGGGAGGTCACAATATAATTGAATAAGCAATTTCTCATGTAACCAGCCTAATACAGTGTTGATCTCAACTCACTCCAACTGATTTCCACAGAAGTTGAACCAGATTCTGCACTACAAACATTTATATTTTGAAACAGCACTTTAATCTTATTTTCATGCACCTTTTTTGACCAATGACCTCAATAATGTACCTGGGAAAAAAACAAAGGAGGGAAAAAAGAAACAAACCCAAATCACAACTCACCTGAAATATTTAAACTGATATAGAACAGATAGCATTGATTACAAATTTACCTTTTTAATGAATGCCACAGAGAATGTATCCCACGATACAATCCCATGATCCATCAGCTCAACAAATGCAGTCAGTGTAAAGGACAACATATCTCCAAAGCTGCAAGAGACAGGAGTCATGACAACATTTACCAGTAATGCAGCAGGGCAACGACCGAGGGAATAAAGCAGCAGGAAGCTTTCAGAAAGGCAGGAAAATGAAGCCAATTATGGACTAAGAGGTAGCAGAAGAGCAAGAAAGGCCATGCTACAGGTAGTCTCCAAAACAATTTAGCATGGATAACAAGAATAGTCTACCGGAGGAAAGCAGTTGTAAGAGAAGTAACCCCTAAGAGAACACTGCATGCAATGCTAAAAAAAATTTTAAAAAATTTAAAAAAAAATCAGTCAGTCCAAATTAAACTCCTCTCATAAATTCAGAGATTTAGATCTAAGAGAGGAAAGAAATGAACTTCTTCCTTAGCACTTATGAAATCCTCCTAAGTGAAGGCCATCAATTGAAGGTCATATTTTGGTACCTCTGTATCAAGCAAATGGGTGGGAAGTGAGAGCATTGTTTATTCCTTCTCTTTCAACGAAGCAAATATATTTTTAAAATGCACCCTTGATTGCTTTCTTTAAACCTGGAGATGCATGTCTTTTACTCTATGAGCAACCAAATTGCAAAGCATGCAGTTCAAATTATTTAGGTTTTGCTGGCCACTACCCTGCATTTTACTCCTGTAAATTTGAAATTCAACACATCTTTGTATGAACTCAAAATAAATTCAAAACTAGTTTAAGCTCATTTAAACTGACTAGATGCATGAGAACTTTTCATATTAAACTACAACTTTTAATGATTAGCTTCATTTCTATACATAGTCATGGCACCAAACAGTCAGCAGCTACAAGGATTGCAGTGAAGCCCTTCCATGAACTACTCAGTACAACAGCAGTGCAGAGATCCTGAAAGGGTATTAGCTTTCAGGGCATGTCAAACTGCCTGAAAGGTACTGTGCTGTTAAAAAGCAAAATTAGACAATCAAACAGCATGAATAGTCCCAGTGATTTTAATACAGCAGCTTACACCTAATAGAAAGATAGAATAAAAAAAAAAATTGGAACTGCAGATTGGAACTGCAAAACTTAGCATGTTGAAAACCTGAGTCCAATAGCACAGCCATAGTTAATCAATGTAATTAATTGGTGCTCCTTGATCTGTGGTTTATCCTACTGTCCTGCATGAACCCCAGATAAAAAAGTGAACCTCCAACATCTACTCAGATGGAAGACATTTACAGCAGTACAGAGAAATAAGGCAGACAAATGCCTCAGCTCCAATGCAGCAACTCCAGTAGCAGGATTTGGTTTAATTTTGGCCATTTAGGGATATCTGATGGCAAGATGCAGCCTTTAATGGCCTCTTCACTTAAGAAAGGACATTTTGCCAGAACTCCTGAGATTTCCTCCACCAAAAATACCCCTGCCATTCCTGACATTTTGTGAGTAAAACCCAAAACATACCTAAACACCTTTCCCTTCAGTAAATACAAGTATGCACAGAGGCTCTGATTACTTATGACAAAATGAAAAATCTACACCAAAGAGCAAACAAGAAAAATAATGCCTCTAAAAATCCACTGTAACTTGGCAGGGAATACTTTCTTCAGCAAATAAATGGTCTAGAAGTGCTGGGTTTGGTTTTGGGGAGCAGAGGATGCTCTTTTGCCTTTTTTTTCTTGTCATAGTTGGTTTGTTTGTTTGGGGTGTCTTTAATATTGCATATCATTTAAGAACCACATTAGATTTAAAATGTCATCATTAGCATTCCAAATAACCAAGGATTTCATATTAAGATGACAATAAGGCTCTGAAGGAAATTTAATCAGCTCTGGTCCTGTCACATTCCCCAATTAATTCCTTTTGCATAATATAGTTATTTATGAACCCACAAATAAAACAGCAACCCTAGGAAAGGCTTTCTTCTAAAAGCTTGCAGCATGCATCTTCATGACAGAAGACTTTTACAAACACAAGAAATATTAATATTATAAGTATTAATATTATTATTATTTATTAAAACTAAGTAAGTTTCAAGGCCATATAGGTTGAAAAGTAGATAAAAATCTCTCCCAGGGTTAAACTAAGCATATACATACAACTGGCAGAGATAAATTTTCTCATCTATTGTTTTAAAATTTAGTCAGTTAACCTGTATTTAGTATATGAATGCTCTTCAATAAACAAATTGTACATGAAAACTAATCCACATCAACAAAAAGTAAAGTTTAGAGGGCTTACTTATACTGCATTAAATTTGTGCATGGATATTCATCTTCAGAACAGTAGTGGCTGGAATGTAAAGGGATCAAACTAACCTGGATTCACCAGTCTCATTAAGTCTTTTAATCAAAATTATTGATCAATCCTACCAGATTAATACTGATTAATCCATGCTCCTCACAGCTCTGGGGAATAAACTGGGCTAATGGAGCTGACAATTCTGGTTTGAATGTATAAACCGAGTTTTAGTAGATCTGACAGTGATACAACCATTTGGGATCTAGAAGGTGAAAGCACTTTTCAACTTAAAATGTTCAGACACCCCATCAGATGTCACTCCAGTGACTCTGCTTCAAATAATTAATGACTGAAGAAGTGCAACACTGGGACTAATCAAGCAGCAAGAAATACTTCAGCTCTATTATTATGCAGCACACACATACACACTATGTCTCTCTAAAATATCTGGCTATACACATGCACCTGCCACGCACCTATACACCAAGTGCCACTGCAAAAGTCAAAAGCCAGGCTTAAGGGATAAGCATTAGGAGTAGCACAGCTGAAGATGAAAGCAATCTGCAGGGTAACTAGGGCAAGATAAGGATTAAAGCATCTGCAGGGGGAGGGGAAGGGTGTTGATTCATTGTTAAGTGGTTAAACACAAGCGGATAGGTAGAAATAGACTTTCAACTAATTAGTTTCAAAACACAGACACAGTTACACTATTAAGAGCAGCAGAGAGAGGCTAGAAATTTCAAGGCAATTAAAGCTGGTTTATAAAATCAGCAATCTTTAAAAAAAATGGTAAGAGCTGTTTAACTCAAGGCATCTGTAAGAGTTTTGATCATACAGAAAGTCCAAAAAATAATGGGCCTTTTTCTTCATAAAATCTTTTTAGAATAATCCATAGCACAAATCACAACAGTTCTGTAACTATCAAACCCTAGCTGCTCTGGCTAAATTACTTAATAGTTTGAGGACAATTCCTAATGAAGATGCTTTTTAATGCAGCAAGAGGGGAAAAATTATCAGAAAGATGCACTGTGTAATTGCAATTTCATATCTCATTAACACTGACATCTTAATAACCTTTGCTCTCAGACAAGCTACTTCTAACAAGCCCTCCTGAATACTGCTCTGGCTCTGGCTCTTGGATGCCTTTCATTGGGACAACTGATGAAATTTCACTGTTCTTTGCTGACTCCTCTCTTCTAACCCCCATTGTGAGAGCTGGACATGAAGCATCTCCTCACTACAGCAGGTCCTGGCCAGGCAGCAGAAAGCTGAGGTTTGCAATGCCATCAGCTGTCCCAGCACGAGCCATTCCAGTGGATGGCCATGCTCTAACACAGTCTGTGGGTCCTCAACCTCTCTGACAAACCTGTCTGAGGATTAATGCAACAGCTGCTTTCTACATCTCTAGGCTTTAGAGAAATACCAGGTCAGACCTGTTAATTTAAATTCCTAAGAATTCTCTGTATTCTGACTTTAGGAAAGTGTGAAGGAAAAAAAACCAAACCCAAACCTTTCCATACATTTTGATACTAGTTTTTATTTCCTGAAAATAGAAATGACAGGAATGTACCTGTGATCCTGATTGCCACACCTGTCTCTCACATGCCTTCCTAGTATCATTTCTACAGGCTAAACTATCTTTTTATCCTGTGTGCTTATTTTGAAAGATGCCTAGAGCAAGTTGGATTACTTTTCAAAATAAATTAATGGCAGTTTAGCACCCAAATCCCCTAGATGTTTTTAAAAATTAAATTAAAAAAATTTAAATCCATGCTTCACACGCATAACAAAGTGAACATTTTATCACTGTTACGGAGGGGAAAATACTTGGCTGCTCAAACGATTATGTAAATCAAAATAATTTGTCAGACTCAACTGTCATCAGGTAACAAACAAAGGAATACAAGCTTTTACCAAGCTCATGTTTTATATTAAAAATACCTTTGTGTAGTGAAATCTGGAAATTAATTGTCGTTTCTCTGTTGTAACCAGAAACAGAGCCACTAGCCCACTGGGACCAGAAGCCAAAGAATGCACACCTTTACACAAACCACTTTACCATTTTCATGGGCGAAACAGAACCAAATCTGAGCTCTAATTTTGCAAGGGAAATCAGCAAAGAAACAATTTAATTGGGCAGGAGGTAACAGCAGAGTAGCAGCCTACTACTAAATGCAGGAGTGGTTAACTAAGTCCCTTATCTGGGCTCACAGCCTAATACTTGGCAGCTGAAAGGCCTGACATCACTGAGGTCAACATCAAAGAGTAAGAACAGCTTTTTAAATTGGAGCTGTCAAGGATAAATGGCCATGAATAAATTTAAACAGGGGAACAGAATATATCTAATCATCAGAGGACAAGAGCTCTGGAAAAGCCATGGGGACCGGAATCTAACTAAGTCTAAAACGAAGACTGATGATGTAGCAGGATGCTCTGCCAGCACAGTGTGAACTTTATATTGCTATGGCTCCTCTTCACTGCTTCTACACTGCTCTGTTTCTTCAAGCAACCTTTCCAAGAGTAAAACTAAGCCACTGCCGAATCAAAGCAGGAGCAATTCACACCTGTTTGGTACTTAGTACAGATAAAAATGATGGGACAATCTGTGTAGCAGCTGCCCCTATTTTTCTAGATGATTACAGAAAATGCACTTAACTGCTACACAGCAATTGACACAGATTTTTTCTTTTTCATTGTGCTGGCTAAGCACTACTGAAATATTTCTTTGTGGTACAGTTTCACTGCATCATTAAAAGAGGTCAGCCTTACTGATTTCAAATCCCTTGCATTCCAAGAACAAGAACTAGCTTTGTACCCCTAGTATCAGGGTTTCACTATATCTGAAAATTAATTTTCATTAAAGAAAAACAAGGTGCGAATTTTAAACATAACTGTAAATATTCTTGAATAAATCCAACTGTAGATACTCTTACTATGGAGTATAACTAAATCCACTTAAAGGTACATTAAGCATGGGAAACTAGCCCAGAGGAACTATTACACATTGAAGATGTGATTAGAATTACCTTTTTTTCCTTATTCCCCATTTTTTTAATTCCTGGTTTTGTTAATTTCATAGCAATTTCCTCAAACTGAATACTTTTCCTAAAAGCCCAGGCATCACTATGCTGGAAAAATACCACTCTCCAATGAGTTTGGTTTGACTACAATTTAGCACTGCAATGCAGAAGTCAATTAATAGAGCTGTTTCATGTGTTTTTTAAAAATGTATTATGTCATCCTGTACATCCAAAGTAACTTGTTTGTTTAAATTAGCATTTCGTTCCTTTAAGTATCTTTAGTCGAGAAGACAGGAAGTGGATGCTGAGAAATATTATAGTTTAGTTCATGATATCAAGCTCTGTGGGGTTTTTTATCATTCTCATTTCACTAGATCTTTTCCCACTAATACATGGGGGGAAATAATCAGGATGTTGGATAACTACATTCATAGAACATCACTGAACTGTAAACTGTAAACACTACTGTAAACACTTTACCTTCAAAACATATGACCAAACCAGCTTCCAGAACTATTGGTTTCACTTCCTCAACAATGGCTCTAGTATCTTTTTCAGTACAAGTCCCAAATTCAATAATTTGTGTTATTTAATTTTATTATCTCACATACTACTGCTGGAAATCAAAATATTAATATATTAAGCCAATCAAAATATTAATATCTGAGTACCTCCATGTAAACTGAACCTTCTATTGGTAGGATTTAACTCCCAAAGTTAGAATAAACTTTAGTCACAGACATGTTCTTTACTACTGTATTCATGATGTGATACATCTACATTGACCAATAAGGATCCTCTTAATAAGTATCTTATTAAGGATCAAGTGGGTAAAACCTTGTTCACATGAGTAAACAAAGCTATACTGTCCTCAGTCAGATCAGGCCCAAAACCAGGGTGCAATGCAACTGTAAGTCAGTATTTCAGTATTGTCCTGAGGACAAACTTGATCCATAGAAGGCAACAGTGTAATAGAATTTGGAAACAGAGAGGTGCTGAAAGACTATAACTATTCTTCCACAAAGAATTATTTTCACAGCAGTGAGGAAATGCCATCTAAAAGGACTTTTTAGGGTTGGAAGGTACTTCTGAAAATCATCTGGTCCAACCTGTCAAGGCAGGGTCACCTGCAGCAGGTTACTCAGGAACACATCCAGGTGGGGTTGGAATGTCTCCAGAGGGGGAGATTGCATGAACCCCCTGGGCAGCTGTTCAGTGCTCTGCTGCCCTCAATGTAAAGAAGTTCTTCATTGTGTTGAAGTGAACTTCTTGTGTTTTAGCTCACAGCCACTGCCTCTTGTCCTGTTGCTGGGAACCATGGGAAAATGGCACCATCCTCTTGGCACCTGCCTTTGAGATGTTTATCTGCATTAACAAAATCCCCTCTCAGTCTTCTCCACACTAAACATGCCCAGCTCCTGCAGTCTCTCCTCTTAAGAGGAACGTTCCAGAGCCCTAATTATCTTTGCAGCCTTCCAGTGGGCCTGTCCCAGGACCTCCATGCCTTTCTGGTACTGAGGAGGCCAGAGCTGGACACAGCAGTGCAGATGTGGCTTCACTAGAGCAGAGTAGAGGGGGAGGACCACCGCCCTCCACCTGCTGGCCTCAATCTTATCAGGATATCATTGGCCCTCCTGGCCCCAAGGGCACTGCCAGCTCATGGCCAAGTTGTCATGCTCCAGGACTCCCAGATCCTTCTCTCCGGAGCTGTTCTCTACTTGGTCAGTCCCCAGCATGTACTGGTGGTTGGGGTTATTCCTCCCCAGGTGCAGGACCATGCACTTCACTTACTTGAACCTCATTAGATTTCTCTCTACCCAATTGTCTAGCCTTTCACAGTTCTGCTGAACAGCAGCAGAGCCTTCAGGTCATGCCGCCAAGAATTCCATAAGCCTCATGGCACTTTAACAATTTTCCCCTTAATCTAAACTTTTATATTATGAAACAAGTTACTTTGTATTAGGTTAAGAAACTGAACTTAGCAGAAGGATTTAAATTTCCTGCCAAATTTATTCTTACTGTATCATTTATTTATTAGGTAATAATTTAAAAATAAATGTTTCAGAACTTGGTTTACAGCAGATTTGTGAAAGTATGATTTAGCACAGGTTTGGATGGGGAGCTGCATTTCCTGCATGATCAATCACATCAAGCTCTCAGAATGACAGACATGCTTAATTGATTATGCTCTTGCTTCCTTGGATTTTAGCTATACTTGACATGTCAAATTTGCAAGCCAGTCAAGATATTACAACATCTCTTGGGATTCAAATTTATCAAAACCTGTACTTAAATCTGAGCAAACAGAAGCTTTCTGTTCAAAATAATCAGGGAAACAGGCAGGGAAATTCTGATATGAGCCCATTTACTATTTTACAGTTTCCCTTTATACAGCTATCTACAACAACTAGCATCACGTGGGACTAGCAAGTAATAGGAATTCAAACTGGGACAATGACCTTATTTTTCATCTCACTAACACTGACCATTAAAATTGCCAACTATCAATCACATAAGCCAATGAAATTCAAGAGGGGAATTGGGAAAGGTGGGGAATTTTTTTTTTCCAAAATTAGAAAAGAAAACTAATCAAAAGCTTTACCTCAGTAATAGTAAAAGCCCCTGCTGAATTTACAGAAATAAAGCACTCATTCCATAGGCAAAGCAAAAAAAGGCTTCATCAGAAAATTTTAACAGGCATCAAAGAGCATAAAACAGAGAAGATTGAAGACTTGCTGATGCATATGCACAGTTGTATTTACATATAAAGATTAGCGCAAGGGCCTGAATCGGTCATGCAAAAGTAGAGGTAGTATGCAAGGTGATGATCTAATCAAGTTCTTACCAGGGCTTCATTATCTTCTGCAATTTCTGATATCGTCTGCAAAATTAAAACTTGCAGGTGAGGAAAAGCACTTCAAAACATCTGTACTCTATTTACTACATACAACCCCCCATACTGGAGCCATAAAATTCACAGACATGCATATAATAAGAGGCAGTAAATTGCTAACAATTTGCTGTGAACAGAATCAGTTCAGTAACTGTAATGAGCACTCCAAATCAATTTCAAATATTTGTTCAGAATATTTGTGTTAACTTCTGTTAGGAAAAAAAAACATATCTAGACATTCTAATTTAGTAAAACATTTATGTAAAAAGCCTTTGATACAAAACAATAAAGGTTGATGATACAAAACAATAAAGGTTTACACCTTAAGCATCTTCTGCACTGTTTCAACAATATGTAGCCCATTGCCTGGAGAACTCTTTTATTTACTTGTGGTCTCCACCACTAATAGTGATGTCAGAGTCATCAGCATTGTTGAAAGTTGTGTAGCTAGGATGGTAAGGAGTAAAAATGGCACCAAAGATAGATACCCTCTTTTTGAAACACCACTTAAACATATAAAAATAACAGAGCTAGAAAGAAATAAAAAACTCAATTCTTCTCTTACTTAACCATTTCTTCTGCCTTCTAAATCTATTTCACAGTTTTATTTCAGAGGCTTGACTACAGTTCCACATTGGGCAGACTAGTGTTAAAAAGGACAAAGAGGAGGTTCCTCTCTCCTTTCTGCACCTTCTTCCCTGGTCTTCCCTTTTGCACTTTCCCTCACAGCAAGCTGCACAGCAGTGTCATTCAGCTCAGAAGAGCTCTAGGACTACAAGCTCTCCAATCACTGATTCAATTCTCTAATTCTGTCCTAGAATGCAGCTACAGTTTTGGGGCTTTTATCACTTTTGGTAAAGCGGTAATTCCTCCCATCTTTTCAAGAGGAACCAGTCTCAAGGAGGGCAGCTTTTGGGCTGGCTTGTGTGAATGTCAGTGGAGAAACCACAGGAACAGTGGTTTGAAGTCCTCTGCCAGCTGTGAGCTGCAATACTCATGCCTGAAGATAGTGCTGGCACAGTTTACCATGAATCCAAACACAAACTGGGCTACAGCCTAACTCAAATCAGAGAAGTGACAAGATTTTCCCCTCAGATTTCATGCCCTTGGTTCTTTTATACTACAACATCTATCTGAGTAGCCAGTAATAATGAGTAAACAAAAAACATCCTGATGATCAGACAGCCTTAACAAGTGGGGGAAAATACCCTCAACATGCTTTTATGAGCAGTAACATTCAAAACAGTTTCCATAGTAGAAGATCCAAGCTTCAGCAGAATGTCACTCCTATGCTTCTGCAAATTAAGTGCTTCCATGCTGTGGCAGATTCTGCTAAACCACAAGAACAATTGCCACAACAAATGGGTTTTGTCATCTCCCAAATGTGCATGGATCCTTGCAACTTTCTGAGGCATGTCAGCCAAACTTCATAGCACTCTTCCCAGGCTAGTTTTTAAAATAGCTGCTTTCTTCCAGGTGCTGACTTCAGCTAAGCAGCAAACAAAATTGAAATTAGGGCTGTGTTTTTCTGATAGAGAAACAAGTGTGGTGTTTGCAAACTGGTAGCACTTCAAAGGACAGACTCTGTTTTGCCAGGGATTTCTCACAACAGGCTCTAATCAGGACATTTTCTCCATGACTGAGACAGGGATTACAGAACAAACATCTGAATCCTAAAACAAAACATTTAGACAGCAACTCTCTTGGCATTTACAGAACTCTTATCCATCCTGAGTTAATCAGCAATCAGTTAACCTGAGGTCAAAAAGTGTGCAAAGTAAAAGAAAATATAAATTTACAACAATATGTAGAAATAATTGAATTATATAAGACACTTCTGGTGAAGCAATACAAAGAAAAAATTTTTTACTTTGGAGGAAAGATAGCCATTGTATTAAATCAAACAATTTCCACTGATTTTTCTTGCTTTGGTGTGACTACAGCAGCAATCAGTCTAGGACATCAAATGTTGCAGCAACACATGATTATAGATTGACTTTCACCACTGAAGATGTGGATGGAGGCTGTTCTCTAAAGCAACACATGCTATTTTCATCTGTCATCAAACCAAAACATAAGAGAAGGAACTGGCATGAGCAGGAGTTCCTCTCAGATTTACCCACAGACCATGAAAAAGTCACCAAGGAGAAGCCAAGCTGATTCTTCCAGCAAGTCAGCCTGGAAAGAAACTAAGTACAGTCTGCCACCTCCATCAGCTTTTCTCTTTCTATATATACATAACTTTTTTTGTCCAGAGGGCTGACTCTGTGGTAGCAACCAAATAGCTCTGTAGAGCCCTTCTTGGTGAGTTACCAAGTTAGGGTCAAAAATGCTGAAAGCCTTACTGATCTGGACACTGTAATTAACTCAATACTTATATTTATCTTTTTTTCTTTATCTTTTTTTTTTTTTCTAAAGAAAGTATCCCTCAATTGCACTTGCACAGATGGGAACAAAACCACGGCCAAAAAGCAAATGTTATAAGGACAGATTAAACAGCAATTGTGAAAGGCTGAGACTCTATACTGGTGAAAGACAAACACAGCAATTTTTACACAGGCAGGAAACTCAAAATAGATGCCAACCTAATGCAAAATAACATGAATGACAAGTTACCAGGTTAGATATTTTTCTACCATAATATATTTCCTGTCTGGCCTCAAAGGAACTTTGTGATACACTCCCAAATGAATCCCAAGGAGCAGCAGTGAGCTCTCTTCGGACTTTCGCAAGCACACAGACTTACTACTTGCTCAAATACTGCAGGTTACACCTTGAGCAGCTTCCAGCAGAGACCAGGTTAGCAGGGACCTGACCAGATCAACTCCTATCTATTCATGTGCCAAAACTGCTATACAAGGACTAAAGATACCCCAAATGTAAACCCCAGCTGGAGTAACACACAGTGCACAGGAAGGGCTTGTCTGAACTGAGGGAAAAAACCAAAATGTCCCATTATGGAAGCCAGTGTGGAGCCACTGTAGCTAACGATATCAAGACCTAAAGCAGTCACACCACTTCAGAGGAACAATTGTTTCTATGCCTGCACTGCTTGAACATGAGCAGAATTGTGTAAGAGTACCACTGAGGATAAAAACTTTTCATGCAGTATGACCCTAGAGAGGGCTACTGTTTCCAAAGGTGAAAGATGCTCACAAAACCTTCCTCCTCTACAGAAACACTGATGGGATGATGGATGAACAACCTGCCAACCACATTAAAGCACCATTTGGCAATTGCTTTTGAGGCAAACACAAGGATAATGCACATCCTAGGTAATGACAGTGTTAAGAAAAATCCAAGAGTACAAATTTCTGGCTTCTCTTTGTAAAAGGTGTGGCTATGACAAGCATATAACATCTGGGAAACACTTTGACCTGGAATAATCTACAAAATTATTATTACTATTATGTTACACAGCAGCCCTCAGACTCCTCACAGCCATCACAACATCCCACAGCTATAGACAATCCATCAGACAAAACCATCCTGGAAAGTTGCAGAAATGGAGATTTTAAACTTTTCCCATTATTTTTCTTGGTTTTGCAAATACTACAGTTTTGTCTGGAGTTTAAAAAAATAAAAAACTCGTTTTGCCCACATTCATACTCTAGAGAATATTTGGAAATATAAATCCACTGCTGGAGTTACTCTTTGTATAATATTTTACAAAAGTGGTTGCTAAACAAAACCCAATAAAATTGTCTCCTCTCCTCATCCCTCTTCCTCTCGACAAGATATCACCATTTAAAAGGGCTAATTTAAATGCTAATATTCCCAAACACTGGCAAAGTAAAAAAATCAAGCCTGGAGAAATCACATTTAGGATGGGGGGGACCAGCAACTCTCCCTCTCTTCCCTCCAAAATATGATCTTTGACAGTTCCACCTTCAGATGACCTTGAGATTGGCTCAGTTGGTTAAAGCCCAGTGTTAATAACTGTGGGTTCAATCCCTATAGGGGCCATTCACTCAAGATCTGGACTCAATGATCCTTCTGGGTCCCTTCCAAGTGAGACGATTCTGTGATTTTATCTGAAGCCCACAGTGTGTGCTTTGCATATGTAAAAGATGTAAGAAAAATTGTACTTGTGTGTGCTGAGAGGGAGGGTGTAATCCAAGCCTGAAGACTGATGGGGAAACAAACCCAAAATAGAACAAGCAAGAGAAAAGTAAACCAACAAAAAAAGCCACTCCAGAAAAAAATCCTACTCCACCTTCATTCTTTATGGAAACTGCACTGAAAGATGGAGCTGAAGCCCTTTCTCATTCTCCTGCCATTACCATCTCTACAGTGGTATAGTAGGATAACCTGATTTTATACACTCTTTTGGATTTCTCCTCATAGACAATAATCACCCTCTCCCGACATTACAGAAGCACTAAGAAATGAAGATTACGTAAAACCCCTGTTGGACAAGAATTGATTTTGGCAGCAATGCCAGATTAAGTAATCTATGCTTCCAGGTGAAGCTTCACAGGAATAGTTGAGCCTGTTTAAAACCCTGTGCTGTCAAAAACACAAATTAATTTCCTCCCTCCATTGGCTGAGTTTCCGACAGTTTAGCAAATTGAATTGCATCACTGAGAGTCAAATAAGCATTGGAGCTGAACAAGAAAGAGAGCAGGTACTATGCAGCCAGTAGCCAGGAAGGGTGGAAAACAACTACTTTATATAGTGGCAAAAAACTACTAGCTTAGTATTGTTCCTATCTTCTGAAAATTCATTTTCCATTTATCTAGCAAGTTGGGCTTTCACAGCTGCTTTCTGGGGCAATGCTGTGAGCTCAATCAGGGAACTAAACTGGGTTAAGGAATATTGTATTAAAAATAGCTTCTACTGTCACTTTTCATAACCTACACCAGTCTCCCAGTCCAGCCTGGTAGAAATAGTAGTGGTGTAACTCTCCAGATGAAGCCGGACAGGAACAAGTTACTGTGAGCAAGGACACCTTAAACGTTTTGACTGCACTGCTGAAATACTCATCAGACTAGGATGGAAAAAACCACCAGCAGGTATTTGAGCAACTGTCCCAAAAAGTGTGCTAAAGTGGGAATAGCTCCAAATCAATCTTTCTTCAGTTTTCCACTGGGCTGGTATACAGTATTATCTCTGTAAGACAAGCCAAGAGCTAGAATTTCACTGGACAATACAATTTGTCCTTAAAGCATGCACAATTGATCTCTCAGAGACTTCCAGCTGTACAGCAGCCAACCCTGTAACTGCATGTGCTCAATAGAAGGCTCCTCTTAGTCAACACACAAAACCCATACAAATATACATTTATTTAGAATCTTACGTGAACTTGGTCTAGCTGCATTTATTATTTCCAATAGGAAGATGGCAAAATTTAACTAAAATTAAAAGCAAGGTGCTTTTTTCTCCAATCTACATACTAAGCAATTACAACTGTCTTATAACTATCTGCTGACCAGGCTATCTGCTACCTTGTCTTAGCAACACCAACTTGCATGTTCCTGTGCCATGGCTGTATGACAATAAAGCTGCTCAGCACAGCCTCATCGATGAAGCAAATGTCTGGAGAACCATCTTCTCAACAGCAGCATAAACAATTCTGTTCTGGTTACTGTCAAGAAGCTAGGCTTAGCATAGTGTCGCTTTTTTTTTTTTTTTTTTTCTGGCAGAAACTGTGTGTTATTTAAGCCAAATGGCAAGTCATAGACATCAGTATAATGCTAATTTAAAAAATGCTGAAAATTCTGCATAGACCTTCCCCCTTTCCCTCTCATGAGATCACCCTTATTATTATTACTAGCAATAACAAAAATAAATATAGAATCCTTTTATAAACCCTTTGGTCTTTCAATATTTACAGCATGTGAACTATATTTTCTTTTTCTTGCTTTATAAGGCATTATGAGGAATTTTTTTCCTTCTAAGGAAGGCTGAGAGTCTATTCCTGTCACACAACTATTCTGATATATCAAGTAAAAAACCCCACAACTTTAACAGTCTTCTGCTACATCAGAAGGGCTATCTGTACAGACATGATTTTCTGAAACACAGGTTCTAGGCTCGACTACAGAAGACAGCTCTGAATGAGAGAACTATGTTATCACAGCTGAGGTAGCAAGAAGACATAACTCCTTCTTCCACCTTGGTTCCTGAACATATTTTTTATCAGTCATTAGGATACCTAGGACTCAGCAGCATTGCTCATTTTCTGCCCCATTTTAGGGCATTGCACTCTGAGGGGGAGTAGAAGCAGCACACCCTTACACTTCCCCTTTAGACAGTCTATACACCCCAGCAGAGGGACTGCACAGTCAGCTCCTCTTAACTAGGCAGGGACTGGGTTCTGAAAAAAAGTTTAGCATTAGGAGTGCTGTAGAAATCACTTTCTGAAAAGTCTCAGAAAAGAAAAATAGCTGCCTGCACACATCCACCCCACTCTTTGGTGATACAAACACACAGTCTGAGAAATGATTGGACACCATGGATAATTATAGAATGAAATCAGCATTTTTTTGTTCTTCATGACTTGTCTTGCAGTCTTTTCTATAATTTATAGGTCACCCAAACCATAAAAACAAACATAAAACTATCTTTTTTTTTTCCCCCTTTTTCAGTTAATAAGACTCGTAGCAGTGCTGTGGAAGCAAGAATGAGCCTGAAGGAAAAACAAGATAAGCCATCTCAATCAACAAGATCAAGATACATGTGGACAGTTTCTGAGGCATTGCATCTCTGCTGATATAAATATATTCATATTGACAAGGTGCACTCTCAGATTCACTAGGGCCCATGAATGCTACCACCAACCCCAACAGCCTTCTGCTTGCACACACCATGCCCACAGTTCTCTATTCTCTAACACACTCTAATTTTCTTCAATATTCAGGAATATAACATGGAAAACTAACTAGGAAGCACTGTTATTTCTTGTAAACTTTTTATACTACGACTTTTTTCTGCGAAAATTAAACAGAAGTAACTAGAAATCCAGGGAATTACATTCTCTTACCCTGGTCACTGTACTTTAATAGTCATCAACTTCACTAAAATAATGACTAAGTAGCACAATAAACAAAGCCAACTATAAATAAAATATAGGCTTCTTCCTCAGTGAAAGTTATATAAAAAGACGCAATCTTGTTTTCCAGAGACTACCCACTAAAACTTAATTACACACTCAAATTATAACTTAAGAGCTGCCTCTAACATGAAATCCATGTGCAAAGAAAACCTCAGAGCAACTTTGCACTGAGAACGATGGCACTGCAAATGAGCACTGCTTGGCCCCTTGGGGAAAATAGAGAATAAAGCTTGAATTAACAAAATTCATTGATTTCTAGCACAGCTGCAGCACACCATGAACAGAAGCTCCACTCATCCTGGGCTTACAGATGTAGGGCTGTTCCCAGCTGCATCAACCCAGGGCAGTTGGCACAGCACACAGAGGGGATCCCTGCAGAACACCAGCAGCCACCACCCCATAGGGTATGTCCCATTCCTGCTCTCCCAGAGTCTCAGGGCCAGTCTCCAGGGTGCAATACAAGAGCAGAGACAGCCAGCACCCTCACAGTGTTTCACAGCACATCTGCTCTCAGGTTGTGGCTCAGTGACACACCTAGGGTCTATTGCCACAAAAAAGGGCCTTTTCTGCATCCACTCATGACCAGTTCCTCTCTTGTTTCTTCAAGTCCTTAACTGAGCAGAAAACTAATTTTAGAGAGTTGGTTTTCTAACAGGATCATATACTTTGCAAAAAGTTAACAGGCTGGTTTGGCTTTGTGAAGCACACAGACACTGGAACTAACTCCTGGGGAAAAAAGCAGGACTGTGCTGAAGAACGGAAATGGGAGAAGGTGGGAGGGAGCTGGACTGTCTCTCAGCAGCACCAAAACATTAGGTTTGTCTCAGCTGTATGGGTGACTCATAGCCCCATTCAAACAAGGCTGGCTTTACAGGAGTAGCACCAAGGTGGCTAAGATAACTCCATAGTGAGGATATACCTTAAATGCATCGTTATAAAATACGTTGTCTTCTAAAACTGGGCTACGAAAGAAGTTTCTGCTCCAGTGCAAAATTTCTGGCTCCTCATTCCTCCTATAATTCCTGCCCCCTGCCCTTTATAATGCTAGTTTAATTGTTTGTGTAGATTCACCTGTGTACACTGAGAGCAGTGTAGGTTCACCTATGGACACAGAGAAAAGCTTTATGTTCTGAAGCATTTTGGTGACCTTGTCAGCCACACAGCCTGCAAGACCACATTGCTGAGGGTGCTGAGCCCAGGCTGGGAGCAATGACAAGGAGGCCTTCAATTTGATTTATCTTTCAGTGAGCATCTTGTATGAGACGTCTTATTAACAGTAGTGCAGAGAGTTCAAGCAAAAACAAGAACAGACCATAAGAGGACAACTGACTGATTCCAGCTGCCTTTGACAGCTTAGGACACTGAATGAAAAAAAAAGTTTCCTTTCTTTTGAGGAAGTAGTTTTTCTGTTTGCTTAGTGTGCTGACACAGCAGTGAATGACAGACCCTGATGTGAGGGAACAGATTCAGTACCTTGAAGTGAGATGAGAAAGGAAAGCAGAAGCACCATGGCAGGCTTAGGCTGCTCTGCCTCTGTATGTTTGCTCCTTTCATCAAATCCCAAGTTCTGTTAAATATGCACTCATCAGCCAGTGATGTACAGCATAAAAGCAGAAAGGAATGTACAGCATAGCACAGACGTCCCTGCTTTACAACTCCCTTTGCAAAACCAGACTTGGAAAAACCCGACCTGCTCACACCCTCAGGAGCTGAAGAATGTCTAGGCTGCTGAACATGAAAGACTGCAGTGAGTGCTAAGAGCTCATCAACACGTGAAACTGCTGGAAACTCTTATAGTCTGAGTCTTTGTGCAATACCCAAACTCAAGAGTATTTCTCCCCACAGACAGAAATACTGACAAATACATTAGACAGGTAGATCGATCAATGTATGCTTGATGACACCCTACATCAGCTAAAAAGAAAAAAATTAAATCCCTCAAAATGCAGACACTTACAAAAATAAAATAAAATAATAAAAAAGAAAAAGGCAGTGAACTCTGCTCATATGTCCAGTTTACAAGCCTGCTCTGTGGTTTGAAAACTTATACCTTTGGTCAGGACGTATTACAGGGTATAATTTTCTAGACAGTTCTTTCAACAGCAGTGTTGCCTTTAGTAGTTTCCCTCCCAAATAGTTATTTTTAATCCAGACCAGTTTGCTACAGCTTGGGTCATCCCACAGCTACAAACAGCAGTACAAACACATCTGAAGGGTGAGGAGGGCACTTGCTTTAGTCTTAGTGCAGCTAAAGGAAAAGATTATAAAAAATGAGAATGTTCCCTGTCTGTTTCAACAGAAAATAAAATGCTTTCATTTAAATACCTTCTGCAGTGAAGTAAGTTAAACCATTAAACCTAAATAACATCACAACAAAATAAACCACAAGGGTAGTGACTGCTAATTTTCCTGTATTCTTCACAGACATATGTGAGCCTGTCCATTTAGAATACCTTTCATTAGTACAGCAACAGCATACATGTGTTTATAATAACTTAAACTTGTCTTCACTTTTAAACTTAATTTGGTCCATAAACAACAAATACCACATGAATAATACACAAGTTGAAAAATTTGGTAACTAGAAGCATTTCATTTTAAAGTGGCATAACATGTGATGTATGCCACAGATCACACCACCACAAAAATTAAAGACTATAACCCCAAAATGCTGAAGATTAAACCACAAGCATTTGGAAATCTAGTATATAGCTGTAGTTAGAAAACATGGATTCAGAGTTCCATAAACCATTAACCACACAATGGGCAGTGATCTGGGAGAGATTGTTTTTACTCTGCTCAATCTATGGACTACAGGATTCTGAAAAGCAGTTAATTTTTCTGTGGAAAATACACAGTATATCTTGTACAAGAGCCTCAGATACCATTTGTGTTCCACTTTCAAAACCACTTACTACTTTTTCTTTACTTCCTAATACTATTTACCTCCTTGAAGCCAAGGGAACACGAGCACATTTGTGAGGGGATTTGAACTGATTTCAGTTTTCTTTCTCTCAGGAAATGGTGTGAGTATTGTTGACTTCTTCCTGTGTA
The DNA here is from genome assembly GCF_014805655.1 of Passer montanus. NCBI lineage: Eukaryota > Metazoa > Chordata > Aves > Passeriformes > Passeridae > Passer > Passer montanus. Next base: position 7,388,796 of record NW_024367930.1, on the reverse strand, counting down.
GTAGAGCTTGACACTGAGTGCAAACCTCTTACTTGAAATCAAATGCTCACTGTTAGAGCATCATTTAATAGTGCAGCAATCCAGTTGATACTTTTCTGCTGCATACTCCACATTAAGCCAATGGACATTTACTGAGGTTTTGGTCCTGAGTTTCACCAATGATGAAATTTGGTACAGCATTCTGGTAAAGAATGAGTGTATTTTAGAGGTCAGCTTTCATTTTTATGTCAAAAACCTGACTGGTGTTAGAAAAATCCCATTCAAAATCAAAACAATAAAAAATGTAAATAAAGAATTTTTTACATTTGGGTTTTACCACACATGTTCTCAGTAACATGAAATTTAAAACACAGCTTTTAAGTGATATCACTTAAATATCAGCCCTTAAATATAATTTCAATGGCTTATTGAAATACCAGTGAATAAGAAGAAACTAGGACCTCAGTTTCCCCAGCCTTTATCGCATAGGCGATACCCGTGACTTCCAACTTGGCTCATCCCCATTCCTGACCAGCCCATTGTTAGGGGAAATTAAAAAAAAAAACAGTATCTCATTGATAATTAATACAATATCCTATAAGTCTAGACCTCTTGAGATATTTAACTTCTCAACTCAGAAAGAGAGCATGAAATCACCCCACATGGAAGGAACGCCAGAGTTTAAGCAGAATACTCACTCTGTGCCACTTTCAACCATTTGCGTTAGGAGGGAAATGCCATCCAGGTTTATAAATTCTTGGGCAAACGTAACATCCCGTGAGTAGTTGGCTAAGTCTTTCAGTGCTTCTAACTTTGCATCCATACTAGAAGACTGGATCCTCTCATGGAGCTGCTGCGCATTTTGAGCCTGTGAGAGAAACAAAACATACAAAACAAAAGCAATAAAACAGCTTTCATTGCAATGAAAATCATGAGTAAATTGACAGTGTAAGCAGGAACAATGGCCATGTTTAATATTAATGATACTTAACTTCCATGCTCAGAAAAGATTAAGTAGCTCAAATGCAAATTACTTTTGTAAAAGTATATTACTTGTGCATTACTCCATTATTACCTATAATTATTTGGACTCTTGCAGAATCATTAGCTGAGCAATGGGTAGATGTCCCATTGTCTCAGGCAAAATGTGAGAATCACAAATAACAGCCTTTGGCTTGAAGAACTTATGTGTCACATCAATAAAGAAGAAATGAAAATAAAACAAACTGCATCAGACAATCTCAGTAAAATAATAGTTTCTTTTCCTGTCAACGCTTACTCAGGTTACACACTTCTCATCACCTTCAGCAGCAAAGACCACATACTGTCCTAGCCATGTTACATCAAGAGAGACCAACTTCAGACATTCTGCTCCTTCCTCCCTCTCTCCTTTTGTTCACAGTCAGTTCAAACACTCATATACCCTTTTAACAAGGCATGAAGAATAATTACTTCCCACATAACACTATGATATTTTCTGTCATACATCTTTTTGCGTGTTCAATATCCTCATGTTATGCCATTCTGGCCATTAATGTTTCAAATAGAGGATGACTTAGTGAAATTCAAAATGGACACTGATGATAAAAAGCTAAAGAAATACTTAAATAATGCATATTAAATTTCCTCTCTCTTTAGCCGTACAAATACTTTAAAATACATCTCACGTTTTCAATTTGATTCTTTTACTTACCTGAACAGAATATCCAAAAGCTTCAGTTAATAGCTAGCTAGGTCATACTTTTCTCAGAAAAATAATCCTCCTCCCTACGTGTAGGGATATTTGCAAAATTTTGTTTCCTAAAATTAATTTCTTACCTGCACCCAAGGAAAGGTGAATGAGAGGCTATGTGTCATTAGGGAAACAAATTAAACGTAAATTCTGTTGAGAGTTATTTTCTCTGAGATTATGTTTATTCTTTCTCAGCTGGAGAAGGAATAGAGAAGAAAGGGCTCTGCTGACAGACAATTCCTTTTCTGTTCAAGTAATGAATGTACTCTTCACAGAGATGGTCATCTCTGAAGATAAAGATTCTGAGAAAGCAGTCATTTTTAGTGCAAGTGAACATTTAAACAAGGTGCCCAGAAAAATAGCCAGCATAGTGTTGTTACAGATTCAGCTGCCTAGCTACATAATTTTGATTGCTACAAAAATATGAATAAATTAAATGTCCCAGTCTCCTCTAGTATCAGCAACATTGGTTACTTCTTGTTTTTACAATGGGTGTGGTAAATGCATGGTCTCCAGTCAGCATTTGACCAGAAGAAATGCAGTACAGAGTGTGTATGTGGGAGAAATGCCTTCTAGTTAGTGTGGCTGTGGTTATAATAGTATTGAAAAGAAATGGAATATCTTTAGTCCTGAGCTTTTTTTATGCTTTAAGTATGGGGTGATGCAGCCATAGCAGTTCCATTATCTACAAAAAGGCAGAATCCTGTCATCCAAAAGATCTTTCTGCCACTGAAGGTTACGTACTCTATCAATAGATTTGAGTTGTAATGGGGAAACAATAGTTTATACAGTCTCTCTATAATGGCAATGGCTGTCCAAATGGAAACTAAAAGACTATTGTCTCAAACTTAAGCATGTGATTAGGTAAAACCTTTGCTGAAGCCCATGGAATAAGTAAAAATAGATATCAGCTACTTTCAGCTTCCATGATAACTACTGAATACTTCCCACAGCCCTTTCCTTTCATCAGAGGGGGTGAAAAAAGCTTTGCTAAAGTACTCTTCTATAATCAGCTACAAAAAATCACCACTATTATAACATGAACCAGAAGTTCAACAGCCAACTCCTACCTTATCCAAGTATGTCCTTCATGGAGCCATTTCTAATGCTAAACTCCCCACTATAAGGAAGACTCAGAGATGCGAAATATCCTCAAAACATTACTGTTTCACTGAATACATGCAATATCTGAATTCTTGCCCACCTCAGGAAAGAAACACTATGGAAAAACTTTAATATTGTCATGCTGCACTCCCCAAACTTTGGAAATGATTGCTCAGATTTAACCTTAAACCTATTAAATCTGTGCATGTGGCTTTTTCTAACCTCACATACCTCTTGAAAGTTACTACTTCCACTATCTGCCCACTGAAGGAAGTTCTACTAAACTGGAAGTTCTTCCAGCTTTCCATGGGAACCTAGTCCTCTAAATTCTCCTGGATTCAGTGAAAATGGAACAAATAGGAAAGGTGAACAAAACAACAGGTTCACTGTGACCGAGCAGCTCTCCTGAGCTGCTGTACCAAGAAGTCGGAGTGAGCAAACCTTGGGCAGCAGAGCTGTGGTCAAACAGATGGAGACTGTAATTGCCTGTGTATCACAATAGCAAGCAAGAAAAACATGTGAGCAGAGCCAGGAGAACATCCTCCTCCAAATCCCTTTCACAACACACTGTGCTGTGTAAACAACACTTAGTCTTCAGATGTATTGACAACAGATTATTTATGGTCAGGTTCAGCCTTCCTCTTGAGGAGAGAGTCCTGCCCCCAGCAGGAACAGCTGGGGCTGGTGAACTGCTGCTGTCAGCCAGTCAGACTTCCATGACACATGTATCCACACCATGGAAAGAGCTAACCCTCCCTCCCACCAGACCCGAGAACACCAGGACACAGATGTACATCAGCAGCTCACCAACACTACACAACACCAGCATGAGCAGCACCAGCCTATCAGCTGAGATATGTTAATCCTCTTTCCTCTGCAGTCAGTGAGAGCTTTGAAATTCACCAGACTAAAACCAAAATATTATCTTAAATAAGAGACAGCTTGGAACCCTCTACAGAGCACAAAAATCCATGCTACAAAAGTGGTTCAGACATACTTCAAGCACATAAAAGAGTGCTTACTAACATCATAGGCTTTTTCTGACTATGCCAAGGTTCCATCAGCAAAGTTGACACACACTTGCAGTTTTCTTACATTAAACAAGTTTTGCAAGACACTGCATCCAATAAACCTTGCTCCTTCTACTCCCAGATGAGAAAAGAACAGACAAATGGCAGAGAAGATCTTGACTAAGGGGGTTAACATATGTTTGTCTCAGCAAGAGTGCTGGCACATGTCTCACAGGCAACATGGACAAAAGTCATATTGTGTGTTATCATCCCAAATGCCTGACATGTGAAAAAATTGCCTTGGTTAACACCATGCAGTTCTCATAAGCCTTCTAATTCTTGTTGCCATAGCAGTTGTACATGCTTATGCAATGTACAGCTCATTTATGACTGCATTAAAAAATGAAACCCGGATGAAATATGCTCCAAGTGCTTACCAGGGAGCTATTTTAATGATTTGCAAGCCATCAGTGGATGGACAGAAAGCACAGCTCATTAAAGCAGTAGCAGAGCTGGCTGCCATGTCTGCATTCTTACTGAAATATCATTCAGGTAGGAGTAAATATATTTATATAAACCTTTGCAACTGAGAATCGTTAGAGGGAATTAACAGAAATATGGCTGCTCAAGGAAATGAAAGGCACAATTAACTGCTCTCCTCTTTAGAAAGGAAGGAAGGAAGATGGGAAGTTTGGAAAACGTGTGCTGTGGAAGTCCCAGCATTTCAAAAGGCTGCCAAGTGGCATAAGCTGCATATCTAGTCTTAAATGACTTGCTCCAAGGACATCCAAAAAGGTTGCCCTTAGGGAATAGCAATGCTTAAAAGGAGCAGCTTGATGAGATTGTCAGCTTAAACAGAAAACTAATGACCTAAATCCAGGATGTGACTTTCTTAGAGACTCAAATAGTCATTTGGAGGTTAAGAATCCCAAGATCATCCTAACAAGGGATTCTACTGATCAAACTATTATTTCTTTGCCAATGAATACTTTGTGCAAAAACTTTGAAAGCAACATATTAACCTGACATGCACAGGGCTTCTGTACAGAATACAAAATACAGCAAGTAAGGACAAGAGAGAAGACACAGATGCAACCACTATCAAACATGAATGTGCCATGGAGGAAAGTTGAACCAATGATTTAAATTGTTGGCTTTCCATTATGTAATCAGTTGCCTTCTTTATCCTTTACAAAAAGCAAATAAAATAAGAGTATTGTTATCTACCCTGTAGATTAAGTGACATCAGTCAATATGTTCCTAGAAAAAGAGCATTGAGACCAAGAGTAACTACCAAATATAGCTTTGTCCTTACCAAACACATGCATTTCTGTAGTTTAATTTAAATCAGTGTTGAAACACCATGGTGGCTTAAAGTGCTTGTTGGATTGTTATTGCCATTTCACCTACAACTGCATATATGTCAGAGAGGAATGGAGGTGTGCATACATTACATAACCATCATTTTACACATACACATTCAGCAGACCCACCAAGGTTGACTAGCATCTGATGCCACATAAGCAAAGAGAATATATTTTAATCAATACATACATTAATGGTTAACATTTTTTGCATGAGCTCTGAAGCACAGTTTGTACCTCTGAAGCCCTTTACAGATGTGATACACAAGAGGTCCTGTGGAAACATTACAGGCAATTAAGGAGGCAGAAACAGGGAAATGGTTATCTCTAGAGTCTTGCACTAAATCAATGACAAAAGCATTGCAGATGCATAGCCAAATGTATTACATAAATATGACTTAAAATAAGGCATATGCAATCACTAGCCACTTCTCAATGCTTTATAAGCATTTTTTCTTCTATCTGCATTTGAAACAATCTCTTCCACTTACTATTTAAAATGTGCCTTTTGAAACCTGAAAACATCAGATTAAACCTTTCTATATGAAAAGACAAACCCCAACTCCACTTCTCAAATCTACTATGAGCAGAAAAATGTAAAAGTGGCTAATTGACCCCCATGGTCAGTGCTTGTGGTATAAGTTTTATTTAGCAACTAATTTACCATTACATGATAAATATAATCACAATTACAGGTTAGAACTGCAAACAGTTATGCATTTACAGAACTTCAAATACATGTTCAAGCAATTGTAGATCAAAAATTCTAAACTAGATCCTCAAAATTTTACTTTGAGGATTCAGATGTATAAGCAGAAATAGGTTAAAAAACTCTTTACCCTTCCTAGCCTCTTTAGATGACATATAAAGAACATGTCCCTCATACCTGTAGAAGCATTCAGACAAAATACTGCGATGACTATCATCAAACACCTTTTTTTACATGATTGATTGTTTTACACATGCTAATACTCTGCCTACAAAAAAATGACAGGTTTGAGAACTCAACTGATCTCTGACCTGGGGATAAAAAAAAAAAACCATGACAAAAGCAAATTAACAGGCCCCACAAATACCACACCAGAAAAACCCCCTTTACCGAGGTTTTAAGGTATGTACCTCATAAGCAAGGCATTTTTTTTTAAGTGCCCAAGAAGCTGCTTTTAATAAACAGTAAGTGATCAAGTAATCAGTTCTGTTTGAAAACCATTAAATTAAATAAACTACACTAGTTCCTTCAATTTAATTTTCCCAGTATTTTAGCATCTTTTTTAAATGATTAGTCATTTGAAAAAGGATTTGCAGGATCTGATTGAAGGAATCCTGCAGTTTCACACACTAAAAGATTGGACTTTGCTTGCTGCATTGCAGGACACAAAAGTCCTTTCGGATCAGCCTCACACTCGGGAGCAATTACAGCTCATTTATACACCTACCCACCATGCAATGGAATATGGTTATCACAAAAGAGACAGCAGCAATACAGCATTTCAATTGTCACATACATTCAAACACAAAGAAATGTTGCATAAGAAACTTTTCATTCGTCCCTTCAAAAATGCAAATGGACAAAGGGGGAAAACAGGTCACGGAAAACTGCAAAAACACACAATAGCCCAAAGAATTGGTAAGAAAGATGATAGGAGAGGTTAAAATAAATAAGAAAGATGATATAGGAACAAAGATAATATGGGAGAAATCCAATCTGCACTCAAGTTACCTAGGAAACAGAGTGTCTGTGTGGTGAGCAGTTTATAGAGGAAAAAAATAGCATTGTTTAGGAAAAAAACAGTCTTTCAGAGAATCTCACAAACTTAGCAAACAGACCTATGGAAACAAAGAAGCAGTTCAAATTCCCACCAGGCCTAATGACTGGCGTTTGCAAACTTTTAACTCAAAGAAATTTAAAATAGGCACATTGTAAATCTCTCAAGGCAAGCATTTATAATGGATTTAGCAGCACACCATAACTGCAGTTCTGCCCTTGCAGTATTAACAATGGTTTTCAGATAAAGGTCCCTGTATAGGCACACAAAATAATCTAAATTCAAGATTAAAAAAGAGAAAGTATTTAACATTTATATTCACGGATTTAGATTTCAAATCCGCATTTTAAAAAAGTCAGCCCAAAAATGCTAGTTTACTATTTCTAGATAAAACTATCTTTCTTTCCTCTCTCTTTTTAATCTTTAAGAATAGTGACTGGGTACATGAGCAATAAATAATTTGAGGCTAATGACAGCAAAACTCAAAAAGATTGCATATCATCCTTCTCACCCAGTTTTCTATTACTTAGGCCATGCAACCCTAAAAGATACATCCAGACTACTGACTGTCATGGTTATAAGCTGCATAAAAATTAAGGACTAGAAAAGCATTTTAAGCTCATGCAGCCTTCAGAATGGGTCAACAAAACTCCTCTCAACTCTTCAAGGAAAAAAATTTCTTCAAAAGGCTTGTAAAGTTCAGGAGAATCCTTTTTTTTTTTCCCCACAACAGCCAGGAAGTAGGCAGCTCAGACCTCCCTGAAACTACAGGGACACATCCCAGAAAGTGCATAATCCATATGTGGCTTCTCTTCATTTCTCTCAATCTTTTTCTCCTTTCCTAAATAATCTGCCTTTTCATAAAGTTTTTTTTTTTTTAATTTTTTTTTTTTTTTAGTATGATTTTGGTTTTTTGGGGCAAGAGAAAAGACAGTTTCAGCTTTATCCTGTTGTAGGATAGAAAACAGAGGGGGTGGGGGGGGAATTCAGAATCTTAATGTTTTCACATGATGAGAAAAACATTTCTCACCCAGCACTAACAGCTAGGAAAGCATCTTTCCCATTTTGTAGGAGTGTATCATGCGGCCTGTTCTTCACATTATCTCTTCCAGCTACAGTTGCTCTCATACAGGAAATGGACATGGAAACAGATTGCTTGTTAACCTGTTAGCTTTTCAGGGTAAACGACAACCATTGTGTGGGTCACCAGTTTAAAAACCACAACTTGGAGGCCTTTATCTACTTTAGGTACTGAGATGATGAACACTTTGACAGTACTTTAAAAAGCAAAGAGACTAGAGTGAGAAGACATGCAGAACTTCAATTTTTACCTATTTAAAGAATAAAAATATTTGCTAATCTGACAAAAACCGATCTGTTCCTCCTTCCAAGATACCTCTCTGATTCTGGGAAAAGTTAACACAAAATTTTAAAACATCAGGAAGTAGGAAAATAAGCACTGGTTCAGACAAATATCACTACTGGAGAATAGAGAGTAGACCAGCCTTCTGTCTTAAAACAGGATGGCTGAGTCACTCATAACTGCAGGCCAGTGCCAGAGCAGTCCATAATTTGTTAGGTAACAGGCAATATCTCAATATCTGAAGGACTCCTGACTTGATTAACTGACCCCAAGGCAAATCCCCAAAGAAACAGAACAAGCAGATGATAGTCCTAGAATGATAGGTGGATGCAAAGCCCAACCTTCCTGACCACTGGTAGTAACAAAAAGCATTGTATGTCCAAGATTTGTCTTTTGTGTTTCATGTGAGGTTTCATGCACTGGTAGTAACAAAAAGCGTTGTATGTCCAAGATTTGTCTTTTGTGTTTGTAGGTCCCATTTCCAGTTGCACAAGTGATCATAAAGCCAGCCAGCCATCTCCACAGATCAGTCACAGCACAGCCTCTCTTCACGTGAGGTTTCACCGTGCAGCTGGTTGTGGATTTTGAGATGGGAGAATTCCATGAGTTGTTCCTATGCAGTTAGTCCATGTTGTGGTTACACCAAAACATGATGCACTGCATTTGGACTACATTGGTTCTTGATGAAGCACAGATCCTGCTTTGACTTCAAGAGATCCCTCCTAAGTCTGGGCAGTACTGGAGGGGATATTTGTTATGAAGAAGTCACAAAGGTTAGAAGGAGCTGGTGCTGGGGCTGCCTCTTTCTGAGAAATTTCCATCAAAAGGGGCTTATTCTATCAGAAAGGGTTTTCCCATGCATAAGGGTGTTTTGGTGATATATGCCAAGAAGCTATGGAATCACACAGATCGTGACAGAGCTATGGTCTAAAACTGCTGGTTTTTTGGGAGTTTTTTATGTCTATAAAGCTTTGAATATAATGACCATTGAAAAACATGATGAAGACTAATAGAAACCTGTTGTCTTTGCCCAGTTGGCTGCTGAGAAGTGCTTTCTGTAGAGAAGCTACTGGGTGGCAGAGTTTGGGCATAAGAATGCTTCAAACCTGCAGAGGCTAGAACACCATCATGAAGAGGTAAACCATTTTAATGGCACACTAACTACATTTGTCAGCAAGGAAATTGGATTGCTGCTGCCTTAGACATACATCTTCCAGGACTAATAGCGGTTTTCAGCATGTGGCAGCAGCACTGCTCAACTCAGCAGGAAAACAAGCCATTACAGGGCAACCAGCAACTCTGCCGAGCTGGCAAAGAGATGTTGTAGGGGGAAAAAAAAGCCAACAACAAAGAAACCCCAGTAAAATCTCAACATTACAGTTGTTACTCACTGAACACAAAACCAGAGATCAGGAAAGCTCTGACCTGAGCCACCCAGCAGAGCTCTCCATGATTCAAATCCCTGGCCTTCCTCCTGGCTTCCTGGTTTTGAGTTGTGGGGCAGAAAAAGAGCAACTTGAGGGAGACTGCAATGTCAGCAGGGAAGTAGGGATATCTTGTATGTGAAAACTGTTCCCAGTGGAAGTGAGACACAAAAACCCACCCAATTCTGCCAACAGGATCACGAAATGTCACTCAGAGTTATTCGTCCTGCCTCCATAACTCATAACCTTTGCTCCTAGAGGATTGTGGGATACAGTGGATAAAGCTTAAATGTACACACACTAGTTCACAGTGATTTACTAATTGAATTTTCACTTTGAAGGAAGAGAAGAAAAGAACACTGACTCACCGGAGATGTTGTTAATCGAAGGATGGCTCCATTTTTTATTTCATTACGATTCTGAAAGAGAAAAACCAAAGGTTTTACTTAAGACTCACACACGTAAAAAGATGCATTGAAACATGCATTGAGCAGAATGTAATGCTAAACCAGCAACAGTGCTTTCCCCATCTGCATGCAAAAGCTTCCCCCTTTCAGATGTAAGCATCTATTTTCCTCATTTCAACAAATAGGTTGAATTCGCATGACACTTAACCAGCCTGAACTCTTTCAAGAATGACTTCATGTTTTTCAAAGTTTAGCTTCCACTGGCAACTTCTAAATATTTTTTTGAAATATACTGTCCATGGTGTCTGGCTCTGGTATTGCACATACTTGAGGAGTTTGTAAGTTTGCTGAAACCTGTCATTAAGCATCTGCAGGATTTAGAATTCATCCCACTGGCTCTTTATTTTCTATAACAAGAACATGCTGACTTAAACCACTGGAACCTACCCACTGAGCTCTGCCACCACGACTTTGCATTCTTCCTTAAAGTGAAAAAAGCATCACTGTTAGCAGAGTAAAGTTCAAACATGCCATAAGTCCTTCTCCTTGCCCAGCTGTCAGAAAGAGAGGGCATTTAACATTTTCTTTTGGTTAAGCTCACACAGCCATGGCGTAAGCTATGGTGTACACTTACAGCATCCATAAAACCCTGTGGTCAAAGCCCACGTGCAAAGCTTCCCCTCTTTCAACAACTACCTCCTATTCACCACAGGGTAGGAGAATAAAGTACCTACAGCACTGAACACGCTGACAGGCACTGACTGTGTGCAGCACAATGCACAGTCACAATGCCAGTCATGGTTCAGCAGTTGTTCATGAGCTGACACTCTAATCTGTCAGAGGAATTGGAGGAATCCCTAACAGTTTGAGAGAGAAGAGCTAATTTTGTACTGAAGACCACATTGCAGGCTTTCTGCAATGGTGTTTAGCCAAGAAAAAAATATGAAGGTGTATTTCTCCTCTGTCAGTTTTTCCCAAATTTATTTCATCTTTCTTGTTCCCATTCTGATACATCTCAAATCCAAAATGCTAAAAACCAGATAAATCTTGCCTGAAACCAGGTCAAGTAGTCCCAAAATAAAACTCCAGTACATTGTCTCATTCTTGGTATCCAAGTCATCTGTGGGATTGGTTCTAGCTACCTCAAAGATCACTCTCCACCCACAAAGACTTCTTCACTCTAACTGAAATAAATGAAGTGCCAGACAACACAGGGACTACAAGAGAGAAGCTTTCTTACAGCATCTTTGCCTGCATATGCAGCGACTCTTCTCAGCCCTCAGCAGTCTCCTCCTGCCAGAACAGCCTCAGGGAGGCCAGCCAGGCTCCACTCAACACAGGGGCAAAGAAGGGTGAGCAGCTAAATACTGGGTGACTTCCCACAGCACTAACAAAGTGCCAGATTTCCTCCACTTGTAGTGGAGCAGCACCAGACCCAGCCACATTCCATCATGTCTAAGGAATCTGTGTGAAGTGGCCATAGTGCATTTATGTGGTTTAATCTCAATCAGTGCTGAAACAAACTCACTTCACAAACAGTTGTGGTTGCTAAAACTGCTACCACCTCCTGGATTCGTGGGGCTGAATAAAAGTAATTGCTTTGGGACAGACAATTAGCATAGGCTATATCTACCTCTATCAGCAGCTTAGACTAAGCTACTGGACTTTAGCTGCATTAGGACAGAACTTTTGAATGTACATATACACAATGTTCCAGTTTTACTTGGAAGGCAGCAAATCACAGCATGCAACAATATGAAAACCAGGAAATCAACAAGATTTAAACAACTTGAACTGCAGAAGTTAATCACATGCAGAAGTTAAAGTTCACTGACATATTTATAAAAACAATGGAGATTATAAGTAGACTGTTCTCAAACATAAATAAGAGAACACAGAGAGGCTTATTTTTTTAGGTAGCAAAAATTTAGGCTTAGTTTCTCATGTTTCCTGCTGCAATTAACATGAACTACCAAGTCAGATATACAAATGAAGTTGTGGTTTGTTTGTGACAAGTTAAGTCACTTCTCTGGGCCTCAATAAGCATCTCTGCAAATACTTAGTCCACTGCAAATGAGAGGTACTGGGCATAGCACAAGCATCGTGATCTTCAGAGACATGAGGAGGAACAGAGGAAACAAGAGGAACACACAGAATAATTAAAAGTATCACTGGACATTTTTTTGGAGTCTTTCTGTTTAATAATGAAGATGAATCTAAAATGCCAAAGCTTTCAGATTCAAAGGTGTAATGCTTGTCAGAGCCCACAACACATAAGCCCATGGACCTTTCATCATGTCTGGCTCAGAGCAAGGTGTCTACGTCTGCCCTATACTGTAAATTCAATCACTGTATCACAACAGAAAGAGCTCATCTTCAACTCTCAGTTTAGAAAAAGGCTTAAGGAAAACTGCCCGTGCCTTATCTCTGAAAGTATTCAAAGCATAAAGTCTCTAGCACAGCAAGCTAACCAAAATTTGAAAAAGGTTAGCAGTTATCCAATTAAAAAAATATAATTTTGTTTATCCATTCTAAATATTGGCTTAATCACATACCAGGAAACAGCATGTAAGAGTACAATTAAACCAAGAGGGTTTCCTACATTAACTGCGTGATGCAGTAGTCAGCACGCCAGTTAATTTTAATTGCAACATTTACACACAGTTAATCCTCTTAGTATTAAGGATAGAATCCTGTGGATTTCTTTTCCAGGATAACAGAACATCATTACAGTAGCCCAGCTTTGGCAGTCAAACGCATCATTGCTATTCAGGACAGAACTCACCCCCACCTACAGTAGACAAATAAAAAATAATAAAAAAAAAGACAAGAACAGGGCAAAACAAAAAAAAATCTTCCAAGCTATTCCTGACCTGTTTCTTAAGCATATATTAAGTTGGTAGATATTTATCATGGTGTTGGTCTGTATTAGAAAAGCTTAATCCTGAGCGGTGAAGGAACTAGTGAAATGGTACCATCCAAAATGTCCCAAAAAAAACTCCATAAAAAGAAAATAGATCTGTTATAAATATTATCCAGGACAAAGACAGCAGTTATATCAAGGACAAATAAGCCCCTTCTACAATATTTTATCTAGCAAGATATATTATATCACAAGACAATTTTTTTTCTAATGGAGTAGGTAATATTTCCAAGATGATATTTCAATCAGACTACTTTAATGAAGACACACAAAGAACATAACACAGCAGGAAGTAGGGGACACCTGGAAAGTTCATCCTGCATTCAGATTTTAGGACCTTCTGCCTTCTAACTTCACCAGCTGCAGCAACATGAACCTAAATGACCACAAATGCTTCAGAAGGCAGGAGAAGCAAGGAAGGAGAGGCAGTGGGGTAGCCCTGTATGTCAGAGAGTTTTCCATTCTCAGAAAAGTAAGGAGGGGGCTCAGCAGAACTGCTGTCCTGGAATTATGGAGGGGAGATTTGTGCCTGTTTAGGAGCCTGGTTGACAGAATCCATAATCCATCGGGAAGCAGTCCTGAGGGTCAAAGGCTGGACATCCTGCGTGAAGAAAATCTTAAAAGCACAGAAGCAGGCCAATGCAAGACAAGCAGTGGAAAACACCAGCCTGGCTGCAAGACGGAAAAGCAGTGGGAAACACAAACCTTTGGCTGGAAATAAGGAAAAAGAAGAGAGATTACAATTAGCTTTGGAAGAAGGGGCAACACATTCAGGAGTGCTACTGGGGTGCTGTGAGGTTGGGCAGGGAGAAGAATAGAAGGGTCAAAGCTCAACTAGAACTTAACCTGGGGAACTACAGGCCTGTCAGTCTGACCTCAGTGCCAGGGAAAGTCACAGAAAAGATCACCTTGAGTGACATCATGAGGCACATACAGGACAACCAGATGATCAGGCTCAGCCAGAAGGGGTTTATGAAAAGCAAGTCCTGCTTGACCAACCAGGTCTCCTATGCAAAAGTGATCTGCTCAGTGGATGAGGGAAAGGCTGTGGTTGTTTTTCACCTGGACTTTAGTAAGCCTTTTGACACTGTCTCCCACAGCATTCTCCTGGAGAAATTGGCTGCTCATGGCTTGGACAAGTGCACTTCTGGGTAAAAAACTGGCTTGATTGCCAATCCCAAAGGGTGGTGAGAATGGAGTTACATCCAGCTGGTTATATCTAGCAGCTGGTCACCAGTGGTGGGCCCCAGAGCTCAGCAAGACAGAGGTCAGTCTCTTTTAAGTAACAATCAAAAGGATAAGAGGAAATGGCCTCAGGTTGCACCAGGGGTGTTTTAGATTGGATGGTAGGAAAAATTCTTCACAGAAAAGGGTTGCCGAGCACTGGAACAGGCTGCTCAGGGAAGTGGTTGAGTCACTGTCCCTGGAAGCATTTAAAAGATGTGGCACTTGGGGACACAATTTAGTGGTGGACTTGGCAGCACTGCATTAATGGTTGGACTTCATTATCTTAGAAGATCTTTCCAACCTAAACAATTCTACGTTTCTGTGACCATCTGCCAGCAGATTCTGCAGATTCTCAAAGCTCTGCTTTCCTATGCCACTACTTTGCCTAAAACACATGCAGGAGACTTGCACCTAGAAAGCAGGTCTCAAGCATTAGCAGAGTCCACCAAACCATGCAGAGGGATGAAGGTAAGCAAATTCACTTAAAAAAAATCCTGTCAAAACAGTGAAGCTGTTTATTCAGAGCTTAGCTGCAGTGACACTGGAAAATTTATGAGGTAAAATAGGTTATTTTGCTACACATTTGTTTTATCATTTTAATGATCTGTTATACCCAGCAAAATGCCTCAAGATTCAGGTCACTCTAACTGGTTGAAATGGAATGTTTTCTTAACATATTTGAGGAAGACCTAGAAGCATTTGTTCCCATGGTTATAGCTCACTCAGCCTGTTCTTTAACCTTGACCAAACAGCTTTCTTCAGACTTCTCTAATCACACTAGACAATAACAGCCAAGAAATCTAAAAGTCTTCTTGTGTTTATTACTGTTTCCATACTGCTGTTATTTTGTTGCACCTTCCTCCAAATGGACATAGCAACAGAAAATTAGAGCTGTGAAATACACTTTAAGTTTATGACTCCATTTCATTCCCACAAGGATGAGTTTGTGCAAGTTGTAGATGAGGACAAAATGATACAAATATTAGAGTTATAGAGTTCATTACCAAGTTAACAGCTCAGGAAAGAGAAGCAAAGTTCTTGCTGGCAGATCTCCCTTAAAGCACAGATTCAGCATGGTACAGGATCCAGTAAACACCAGGAGTCATCAGAGGTGGCACCAGGAACAGGAGACACAGTGTGTCAATGCCACAACACAGGAACTCCATGTACCCACATACAGGGCACTGAGCACAGCTTTGATCTTCACATCTTAGGAAGGGCACAGTAGTTTCTGAGAAAATGCAGAGAAAGGCAAGTGTCCAATGGGCTTCAGCAGCTGCCTCAAGAGGTGGGGTCTCCTCAGTTTGGAGGGACAAAGGACGCAGGAAAGAATATAGTGGACAACCAGAATGCAGAACTGTTTTTATGAAACCCTCCAGTATGAGAACTTAGGGGCACTTGATGTAATATGTAGGGGGTCAGTTTAAAGCAGATAGAGCTCTTCATTCACAAGGCAGTAAACTCTTCAAGCTTGCTGTCAGAGGTTATGAAAATAGGCTGTATCAGCAGGTTCAAGAAGAGATGAAAGAATGGCATCAACTTTTTGCAGGATATTAAATAGACTAAGTGTAGGTGCAGCCTCCAACATTTGTAGTACCACAAATGCAAATACTGAGGAAGCATAAAGATACTGAAAATAATAATCAGATCACTACCCTGAACATCATTTGCTACTGCTAGAGCTGTAGCAGTAGCTACGAGATGAGATTTCATTTGGCTGACTTGGTAGGGAATTTCTTAAGTTTATTTTTAGTCACCAAAATGTTTAATAAGATGTAAGCTAAGTGATACAGATAATTACCAACATTGTACTACTTGCCATGACAGAACTGTACTGTTTTAGAAGAAATACTGATGCAATTAATCTAGCGATAAAATTTCTTTTCTGGGAAGTTATTGAAAAGAAGGGACAATGTCTTCTGGTTTTTCCTGTTATAATTCAATTATAACATTTTCCTTTAAAAAAAATTAGTTTGTCTGAAGATCCAAAAAAGAGGATGTTTTCTGTGTGCTGTTTATCTGTCTCTATTCAAGGATTACAGAAGCTGGTAAATAAACCAAGTCAGACCAAGTGGTGCAGTTTCAGGCTGTACATTAGCCAGTGCAATTCTACAGCCTACAAGAGGCACAATTCTGCACACATCCTTCCAGTGCAAGGGCCTCCAACACTTCCCTTACATCAGATCTATCACCACACAGCAGCACAGACAACAACCTGACCTTGAAAGGTTAACACTTCCTCTCCCTTTCATTCACAAAAAGGAGGAAAAGAAAAAGTATTCCAGAGTATTGTTTTCTCAGATCCATGACTTGAACAAACCATCCAGCAACAGTCGCTAGGATGTTAGTGAAGCAAAGAGAAAGAAGAAACAGAGTAGAAAAAGAATGCTCAACTACCTATTTCTCCAGAAACCCACAGAAATACCAACTTGACTGCCACTTAAACCACACCCTAAGAAAAAGACCAAACTTTGCATGATTTACCCATCTGCAAGAGGAGTGATCTACAAGGACATCATTACCAGGCACCACTTGTTCTGCAGAGCAGCAGTGGTATTACACTTCAGGCAGACATCCTCCTGACACATTGAAAGAAGTTACACACAAGTTATTTTTAACCTGGATCAGTTCCCCAATTCAAGCAACCACACAGACACACAGCACAGTTGTACCAGCAACAGGGAAGGGGTGGGCCCAAGACAAGCAGCCCTATCGTCCTCTGATAAGTTCCAACAGAAGAGCTGCACCCTGAAAAATAAACATCAGGAAATGACTGACTTAGCTGTGCTCATGCTATTATTAGTAAGATGATGTGGAGAAATCAGAACAGGGCTGGTATGGATACAAAAAAACCCAAAACAAAAACCCACCAAACCCAAGTAAGGATTATCAAATTGAAGTCGGGTCCTTAGCACAGGTTACCCACCATATTCACTCATACCAGCACCGAGGGTCAGCACAGCAGCAGTGGCTTCTTAAGCAGATGCTTAGAGACTAAGTGAATACTGAAGCCCAGACTGTGGCTCACAGTGTGGCTCACTTTTGCCAAATCAAAGCACAGTTGCCCAGATTGCTACCATAGAGTCTTGCTTTTCAACATCTTGCTCATCCCTACTACTGTTATATGTAGGCACAGACAGTTGTTATCAGTTAATAAGAGAACTAAAGCAGATGAAAATGTTATCATTTTGGGGGTTTCCTGGTTTGCACAGTAGAAGACAGGAATAAGCAGTATAGTATAAGCAGGAAAAGTGGGCCAGCTCATTTTGCAAGCACCACATTTGGAGCCACAACACTGAGACTTGTTTAAGGGAAAGCCTGTAGGTGTTGTGCTTCTCTCGGACATACACCCCACTCCTACACCCTTCCTGTGCCCTTCTCTCACTCCCAGGACTGCAGGTAAAACATCCCTTTTCCATTTTTGACTACAGTTGGAGCTTGACAAAATTTTTTTCTAAGTCAACTTAAGACAGTTCCAGAAACAATTGAGGGACAGCTCACAGCTGTTAAAAAAAACAAAGTTCTGTTCTTCTTCCTACCTTTCCTTTACTTCTTTCTTGTGTACAGGCTATTCCTGGACATGATTCAAAAGTCCTGCCTCATCCCTGCATCAGATCAAGCAGCCTTTTTGCTAAGCAAATTCAATGAATTAAAGTGGCACAAAATGATCCCCTCCTTGCCACCACCTTCAAAAATTGTCAAAAAAACCCCCAAAACCCAAAAAAAAGAAAAGCAAATTAAAAAAAAAACCAAAAAACAACAAACAAAAAAAAAGCCAAACCAAAAATATTAAGTGGCAGGATCTCCAGGGGAAGGGGAGCACCTTCAAAAATTGTCAAAAAAACCCCCAAAACCCAAAAAAAGAAAAGCAAATGAAAAAAAACCCCAAAAAACAACAAACAAAAAAAAGCCAAACCAAAAATATTAGGTGGCAGGATCTTCAGGGGAAGGGGAAAGGAATTCAGAACCATCCTCTTTCAGTGCCGACCTGTTATGTCTGTTCAGTGCACTTTGGTAAACCACTCATTCAAACATTCAAATAGGTTGTTCTTTAAGCGTAAAGATGAATTAGAGTATTTTTCTGTTGGTCAAATCTTACTGAACTGTTTGCCATCAGCTGAACCCAAACAGTTGTACTGTGTCCCTGGTGTGCCAAACCTATCTTCAACTGCTCCAACTGAAAGCTGAACATTTTCAGAGCCTTTCTTCTCTAGTGATTAATTATGAGTCAAAGTTACAAAATTAATTCAGGAAAATATGTACAGATTTTTTTTTAAAACCATCCCACTTGACCCATCTCATCAGCCTTGATATGGAACTAAGGAACTAAACAGAAGATCACCATAACAATTATTTTAATAGGAAGCAAGGAGAAGAATTAAGCTGTTTATACAAAAAGTATAATAGGTGGATATGACATAATTATTTTCTTTAGAAAAACTAAGGAACTAAACAGAAGATCACCATAACAATTATTTTAATAGGAAGCAAGGAGAAGAATTAAGCTGTTTATGCTGGGGCCAGAAAGTATAATAGGTGGACATGACATAATTATTTTCTTTAGAAGATTTAGTATAGACCAGAAGTTCTACAAAAGAAGTCCTAAGAGAACTAAAAGAAGGATAACCATTACCAACTGTTCTTGAAATCAGCCTGAATGAAGGAGGACTGAAAGTGATTTAGTATACGGATACTGAAGTTTTACTTCTGTTCACTTAAAAAATATACTAGTGTTCTCCAAGACTTTACTGGAGTCTACAGGGCAGTGTTACCAGCATCCATCAAGCAGGCAGGAGCACGGCCACTCAGATACCATGTGCTGCCCTTACTTTATGGAATTTCTGCAGGACTGTGCAGATGCCCCAAAACAGTAAGAAATTTGTGAATATGTGGGAAATACCACCTTTTATAAGTGCCAGAGAAAAGGGAAAGCCAGGCATGGTTTGATCCAGGCCAAACCTACGATCTGTCATTTATGTAGCACTGTTAGTAAAAGTATTATCAGTAGTGATGCAAAATGGAAAATGAAACAGCTCTCTTAATACACTTCTCCAGTTCCCATTCCTCATGCTACTTTTCATTCTCAGTTGCTTAAAAGCACCAAGTCCTTCAGTGAATTAGGAACCTTCATTATTAAGAATGTTTTCTTACAACTCACTGAAATTCAATTAATCAGTGAAAACAGACGAATATGAAAAACGTAAAAACTCAAAAAGTCCCAACTGTACAAATGGCTCATTTCTTGTCCTGTTATTTGCATACCACTCCCACGCAGGGAGCCTGTAAAGGCATGGAGGAATTTCACATGAATATACAATTACAGGTTTTGTTCAGCAAAAAATAGGTCACGAGCAAAATCACCTTTGAAAAAGAACAAACACCAGAGACTTCACTCAGGTTCCCAGCACTGAGAAGGGGGTTAGAAAGATGTCCCATCTTCAAACACAGCACAGAGTTGAATAATTACAACAAAAGGAAGGTGAGGCAGCTCTTCTTGCAAAACAGAATTAAAACTTTCCCAAAACTAATGGAGTAAACTCATTGTCTGCTCCCCTCCACTTCAAGAAATAAGAATGAAAGGGAAATGTAGGAGATAGGAAAGAAAGGGAACAACCCATGGGAAGTCTTCTGATGCATCCAAATTGAAAAAGAACAAACATAACAAAATTGTGGCAATAAAAATCGGTTGCATTCAATATACAGATGAATGAAACGTCCTTTTATTTAAAAGATAAAAAAAGTCACTGTTGTCACCTCTGCGTGCTCAGTGCTGGCTCACAAACTCCTCAGCACCAGCAGCCAACCCTTCATTTCTGAGATTTGCTCAGGTGGAGGGCTAAGAGCGACCACATTCTGCCTCCAGCAGTGAAACCAGCTTGAACACATCCTTCCCCAGGCAAACACAGGATCTACCAATGGATCCAGAGCTGGTCACTGTCTGCAAGGCCAAGGGTGAGCAGCAATGAGGGACCAGCCATACCCACCGAGCTGCAGCATCAGCCACTCGAATGTCTGTCCCTGCACTGCCCATAGTGCCAGCAGAGGAACACAGCTAACAATTACCTGAGCTGTGGTTTTCAGCCAGGGAACACACATAGCACACAAAATTATACAGCCATTTTCTACTCTTCATATAGCATTTCCTTTTCTAAACCTGAGTCCCCCAGGTTATAGTGTTCCTGAGTCACTGCACCTGATGCACACAAGCATCTAATTCAGGTTCAGCCTCGACAGACTGAAGCAAAGGTGACTTATTTATTCTTATCTTGTAGTATCTAGCATGATAAGATCCCAACTCAGAAGTCAGGCTTTTAGACATTTGACCTACCAGAAAAATGCTCTTTCATGATATGCAAAGCCTTTAAAAACACACATACACCTATTAACGTAAAACATTAATTAAAAATCAAACACTTTGAGATGAGTACATCAGACAGATTTTAGCTCAGGCACTATGAGTGCTTGGTTTTCTTGTTCGCATGCTCTCTTCTTGTATTTCTCTCATTTTTAGAAAAAAAGGCTAAAAGACATAATTAATAATTTCCACTGCAGTTTCAGGGGCACAGATATAGCCATACCATGACCCCAGAGGCAGCAGCCAAAATGGGATCTGCTGTGATAAGCCCTATCTCTAGCAGGAACCCTGGCTGACTTAAAATGTTTTAAAAGACCTCACTTATACTGCCTGAAGGAGTTATTGCTATATCTGTAGAGGCATTTTTCCAAATAATATGGCCAAAACATAAATAAATTAAGAGACAGAACTGCTTGGGTGTTGTTTTTATTTATGCATAGTATAATTGGGAGATATAGGTTCAGCTACAAAAGATAAAGAGTTCTGTACATGACAGCCAAAACACAGATGGGCTGTTTGCCACCAAAAACAAAACTACAGTTGTAAGCCATGTAACATTTGGACATTTTCACTTCAAAGCTTCTTGCTACTGTATACAAGAATTCACTAATTGCTTTTCTTTCTGGTAACTTTAAAGACAGTGATATTTTAAAGAGGCAGCTCAACCTGGAAGGCAGTCTCTGCAGAAACATGACCTACAGATAATGTTATCTGCATACATACAGTCACAAAATTCACCTTTAAGAGCTGTGAAAAATATTTCTTATGAGAAGCTGTCACTGCCACAAAAAAAGCTCTGCTCATATCCATTAGTAAAACTCAGATCAAAGCAATGTGGATTTTAACAATTAAGTGTTGTAGCTTCCTTGAAGTGCATGTGTTTTTCCTCATGCCTAGTAATTTTCATGTTTTAATTCAGACAGCAACAATATCCTGCTGAACACAAATGAGGGAAAGTATGTGGAAAGGGTGATGGCCTATATAAGCCTCTCTTCACAGCCACTATCCAACAACCAGCTATAAACAGTGAACAATATCTAATGAAAGTCACAGACATCTGAGTAATTCTAGTGGCATTTAGAGCTCTTCTCTCTTATTTATGTGACTCAGAGTCAGACACTGCATATTTCCAGTAGGGAATAAACAAACTCAAAGTCCTCTCTGCAGTACAATCCAAAATGTCCTAGAAGACCATAATTTTCCATCCTTATTGCAAGTTAAAGACAGCCAAAAACCATCAGGCTCTCTTTTATGTGGAACGGAAAAGACTTCTCCAAAGCTGCAGAATCCTATCCACCAAAAGTGGAGATAAAACCTGAAATATCCCTTCAATTGCATCAGGACAAAGACCTTGAAAAAGCTGAACTATTCACTCAATCTCCACTTCTTGGAAATACTGCACAGAGTTTAAATGCCAACGGGCAAATTCAATTGTGCCTGCTTTATTGGTAAACATTGTGTCACCATTGAGGGCAATTAGCAGAACAATCTCACTATTTAATTTGGTGGAGGCAAAACACAGAAGTCAGTAATTACTTCAACAGGTTTCCTTGTAGTGGCCTTTGAAGTGTCTGTCAATTGAAACTTGAAAAGAAAGGAGACGAAAAAAACCCAAAACAACACACAAGCAAAAAAAGTGGAAGACTCAAAAAAAAAAAAAAAAAAAAAAAACCCCAAAAACCAAACAAAAAACCAAAACCGGACATATTGAGATGGTTGTCCACGGTGGCAAGCAGTTAAATGAAAAACTGAAACAGCCCAGAAAAACAAACAAACAAACAAGCCCAAAAAACCAAGCAACCAAAAAAGCCACCCCACATCTTATGAGCCACTGTTCTTGCTGTCTTGTTAAATTTAGTCTTTCCAAATGCTTAACTGTGCCTAAGTCTCCTTTATTTCTTGGGTGTGGGTATGAACTGCAGCAAGAGAAAACTTAGCTCATGTCTCAGTCGTATTAGCAAACCCTAAAGAACTGTAACATTCAAAACAAAACCAAGACATGCCTCCAGAGCAAGCCAAACTAAAGTGATAACAAGGTGAGCTAGAGGCATCTATATCTATGCAGTTAAGCCCAGAATCCACTGAGATTAGGGGATTTGCATGTGGACTTCAGCAGGTTTTGAACAGCAAACCTCTGCAGTACTACACGTACACTCTTCCAAATAGTCTTTTCTTTGTAATTTCATCAATTTTACCAGCAATGCTAGGAATGAATGTTCTACTTGGTCCCATTCACATGATCATGTCCCATATATTTATACTAGACATTCCATTTTTATTACAGCTATAGCTTTTTCATTACTCTGTGCTGAAATCATTGCATCACTTGATGAATCACCTATTGCCACACTATACGGGGACAAAAAAATAAGCTAACAGAACTTACAGAACTGGATAAGGACAAGACAGCAGGGTAGGGAGGGAGTAGCAAATATTACACAGTCACTGAAACTTATTTCTACCTGCTCAGCCAAAAAGGAAAGTGACATGCAGTGAAGATCTTCTCACACTTCAAAGAGCCCTTCATGTTTTAAATATTTCAGTTTCCTATACACCACTTGTTAGGAGAATACTAAACACACAAGAATACCAAAGTTGAAGGGCTCAGTGCTCAAGTCTCAAACTCAACTAACATGAAGAACTTTGCACACTTGGACTCCTATTTGCTTTCCTAACAGAAGAAATCAGTTAAAAAGTCATTAAATCAGGTCTCCTGTACCTACGCTCTCAGTGGCATTGCATTATAGAAAATATATTTTCACATATTTTAATTTAAAATAAATGATTGTGGCAATTATTTTTATAGGCTATGCAAGAATTGCATTTAACAATTTACCCACCTTCTCAGTGATGTAGAAATTAGAACTATCAGCATGCTGCAGTGCAAATTGGTCATGATTTGCAAGAGACCACCTTAGAAATATGAAAATAAATTAATCACAAAATGAAATCTTAACTCAAAAAGTACCCTTTACATAATTTTAGTATGACCAAACAAGTGTCTGTCATTCCCATGTATTTCTCATACTTCTCAAAGTTTTCCCTAGCTTTCAATTACAAGTTCCAAAGTTTAAGCTAAAAGCATGCTTTTAAGGGAAAACCTCAGTACAAATACATCCTAGTGATCTTTTTTTTTTGCAGTAAGCAAGACCACTAAGTCATTAAATTTGACCAAAAAAACAAAAGTGCAGTACCAGAAGTTTATGTTACCTTATACAATACACAATGGATATAGTATTAAGTTGATATATTACATTAGGCATAAAATATCACCTTCTTAGCTCAACAGCAATTTGATGAATATAGCTAGTTTCTCCTGTGTGGTAGCACTTGCTTGAAACAGGTTTTTTGATTAATTCATTAAACTTAATTCAAGGTATTTGTATAAGCCAATTATTAGTATATAATACAGAATCTGCAATTAACATTTCGGTTTCATATAAACAGTCACATCAACTGGACCACCTTACAGCACCCCCTGGTCTCAGTGCTCAAAATTCAGATCCAGAGGCAGTGCTTTAGTCCCTTAACCCATGAACAGCAGGGACCACAAGCCAAACTGAGTTGGCAAAATGCATCTCTGTGCAGAAAGGAAGGAAGCAGTCAAAATGAGAGCCACCCCCAAGATGGAGCTGCTTTGTTAGGAGCCTCATCTTGCAAGCAATTGATCCAAAATGCACTGCAAATTCAAAATTTGAAGCTAACAAAAAATATTTAAGAAACTAATGACTAGTCATACAGGATATCTAGATTTTTCTTTGCAAAAAATTATCTCTTCTTTGGTTTAATACCTCAAAAAGCACTGTATCTAGTGTGTACTATATAGCAGAACTTACCCATCACAGACTTCTTTTATTATTGAGGACAGTGGCTTTTTCTGGTAAATGAAAAAAAAAAAGAAAAAGCAAAATCAGTGAATTAGAATAAATCTTGAGTTCTTAGAATAAGATTCCAAAGCCAGTAAACACAAAGAACAAAACTTGTAGCATTTAATTATTTATTTAATGTCAAGTGTGAACGGATCCCAAAATTTTCTGCTGTTTTGGTCTCATAAAGGTATAAAGAGAGCAATTCTAGCCATATGCATTATGACATTATCCATTATTTTTGCCAATCTTAGCCCAGATAACAAAAACTCAGTTTTTCAACTGAAAATCAAAAGGGTCTTTTGTGTACACTGTATCTCATTACCCAACAGAAACAGAAGATTTAGATATCAACACCAGCATTTTCCAGGAATGGCATGTGAAACCAGAAGTCATTCAATAGTTTTAAACCTTCTTTTGTTCCTTTCAGAGATGGTCATATGATGACAGTAATCCTCTCTCTTAAGTGCACACATGCAGCTTCCCCTCTGATAAAACACCACCTGGAAGGTGTTAGAATCCCAGATGTCTCAGTTCTGCTTTATTCTCTACATCTGTGAGCACAGGAGCATTTGGACTGACTCAAAACAGCTCTCCTGCTTTGGGACCCAAAATAGAAAAGAAGTCTAGCCTGTTGATGTTGCAACGCTTTGAACATAGTTATAAACACAGGGTGCACACACAAGTGTTTTTAGAAGACTTCTGGCTAAGAGCAAATGCCCTTTTATGTCCCAAACCATAGATGAAATTGCATGGCAGAAAGAAACATGCCAAATTTCATGACCTGAGTGACTACTGAGCCTTTTTCCCCCAATACTGGATGATCACACAATGTCACATACATGTGTTGATTCAAAAAAATTCCCAGAATCACCTAATCATCATAGGATCTCCCTCTCTAATTACTTCCACTAATAACAGTTCACTGAATTACTAAAAAGAAAACAAACAAATACAGAAACCCCACCCATTAATTCAAGGCTATTGTCAAAATAAGCTTTTCACCTTTCATTTTTATAGAAAATTATTAGTGGGAAAATTAACTCAGTATCAGGGAATGTTATGTGAAGGAAAAAACATTTTTCCCTTGAATCTTGAATTTATTTTCTGTGCTTCACCACTGCATAGACAGAAAACCAGAGACCGGACTCTTTGGCCAGGTCAGGATCAGAGAAGGATTTATTATTTCAACAGTCCAGTCAACTAAACCAGTTCATAAACAGGCAGAAACATTACACAAGACCATTTTAATCAGACAGGAATGAAAGCACCTGCTGCAAGGATTCTGTTCCTGCTTACCATATTGTCTCAGTCCTTGGTTTCCTTCCTTCTTCTTTCACTGCAATTTCTGGTTTCACATGACCACCCAAGATGATCTACACCAGGGAAGTTAATCAAACTCAAAGCTGGCCCCGGAGAAGGTGGGGGAAGGGGGGAAAATAGTTTTCCCCAGGACTGATTTCCTCACCTGCCTGGCTATGTACCTAAATGAGTAGCAAACACCAGCACATGGGAGAAAAGGCAGAGGAGAGAAACTGCTCCATTCTGCAGCAGGAACAGGTCCCTTCTCCAAAGCAGCTTCTCTGTTGTGCTGGCTCAGTTTTTTGCATAGCTGCAGCCAGGCTGTGGAGTACAACAGGCAGATCACTCCAAACAGAAAAAGTGGGTTTTTCTCCCAGTTTTTTGGACTGATCATTTCCTCAGTCTGGATTACTGTGTCACTTGTGTACAGTGTGCATCTACTTTAACCTGCTGTCCTCCTCTCTGAGGGCTTTTTCAGCTTCTGCAATCGTGTAAGAACAATCCCAGCTTCCAACTGCTTTCTTTCCTCTACCTTTAAAGAAACAGCAACAACCACCGAACAAAAAAAACCCAACAAATTTTTTGTGGAGGGACAGAGGGAAGAGCACAACTTTGCCTAGAGCTAGATAACTTCAGTTTGCCTTTCAGCACACATGTGCCAGCCTGGTAGCAAACTGCTGCCAAGCAGAGTGCACAGCTCCGCATGCTGCATCCCCTTTACCTGTCAGGATATGCTGTAGGTCCTGTTCTGATATTTCCATATTTTGACAAAATTTTATCGGGGTTATTAATTACTTTTACAAAGTAAACAGAAACCAGCTCGCAGATTCAATATAATGGAGGACAGAAAAAGTAATTGCTTTTTCTTCTCCTTATTTTTCATAGGAACTATAGTTTCCCATTAGAAACTATGACCAAAAAAACCAAAAACCAACCCAAACTAGGAATAATATAAAGGCTGAAGGCTGGATTAAATTAGTTTTTAAATCATTATTTTGGTATTTCTAAGTTCTCTATACCATTAACTTTTATGTTCTTTGTCAATCCCATTCACCTCCTAGCCCCTTTGACTATTCTACACCACCTTATTATATGACAAAATCTGACACTAAAAATTTGGGCAAAAAAACCCCAAAAAACCCCTGCAACAAATCAAGTAGAGCCTGTAAAGTACAGCTAAAAGAAAAAGCAAATGGATCCTCAATAATAAAAATTATTTGTGCAGCCAGCCTCTCATTGTACAGCTTTGTCCTCCTGTGGCATTACTGCTACAGCACTGATGTCAGTAAGCACAACCCATGATGAAAGAAGCAACAAGATGAAAAAAAAGTGGAACTCTTTGGGACAGAGTTTGCAATTAGCAATTAGATAACACTTTACAAATTGATAAATGTAAAATAAATACCACCACAGCAATAAGTCATAATAAGTACTAGGAATAAACTGCCACACCTAATAATCCCTTGGGCTACACTCCCCCTACATGTAAGTCTCCAGAAGATTCTCCAGAAAAAATTCTTTCCCCTTCCCCAGCTGGGAGATAAATTGCTACCAGCAGGTTGTTCACAAGAGGGGTGTCCCTGCAAGCAGGCAAGGGCTGCCATGACTGCCTCTGTGCACTCTCCCAGGCAGAGGCTGGTTGGCAGGAGGCTGCTGCAGGGACACTCTGGCAGGCAGCACACAGAGCTGGCAGCAGCAGCCCAGCCACCCTGCCTGCACAGCCAGGCCCCCTGCCAGCAGAGCCCTGCCTTGCTCTGGGAGTGACAGGCAGGTGGGTGAGTGCCCAGCTCCTGCTGCACTTCCCAGCTGGCTCACAGCCACCCCCAGAATCCTGCCACAGTCTGCGAGACACAAAAATATGTTTGGGTACCAGTGTCAGGACATGACTGTCTACTGCACGTATAGGACCACAGCACTACCAGGAAACAAAGAAAAGGGAGCTATTATATTTTTTTCATTTTTTAACCATGGAAAATGAGATAAAAGTCTATTTCCATTCTCTGCAGAGTAATTCCACTTGGCAGGCCATTCAAAGTCTCCCTTTTTTTGTTCCTGGCTCTAAATATCTGCCAAATGTCAAAGGGCATAGATTTGAAGTTTTTGTTACCTTAACCTTAATAAAATTCCGTTTATGGAAATTTACCTACCTTTGCTGCATTTACAGTTCCAAAAAGTCAAATTTACCTTATTAGTCAATGTACTTCAAAGAATTTCTTACAATCAGTCCAAAAATATTTTGAAGTTTTTCCTTCATAGAAACAAGTACTTTGTGCTAGTGCCTTTTTTTTTGTCTCTATGTCTCCTCCTAGACTTGTAAAAATGAAGCGAGCTTTTACACATGCTGAGATGCTCATTTAAAGCTCTAAGAACATCAGGCTGTTGCTTTAATGTACAAAATAACAGAGATCAAAGTAAACTTTGTGCTCCCTACAGGAGATAACACCGTCAGCTCACTTATCACAGTATCTGCACGGAACACATTGATTAGAATAAAAGTATTTCCCTAGGGCAGGTATTAAATTGACAGCTGAAATTAAGTGACACTGGGGCACTATGGCCTCATGACTTACTGATCAGCACACAAGGGGAGAATCCTGACAGTGACACAGAGCACAGGCAGCACTACAGCCAGTGCGAATTTACACACCTGGTAAAGCTCTATCTGCATTGACTGGTTAGCACAGATATCCAAGATTCGTGCATGGCCCTAATGACATGCACCACGCAGGTCACCAGTTCTGAGCTCACCTGCACGTATCTCAGCCATGTCTCCGTGTTTTGTTTGCTGGGATGCACACAGATCCTGAACTGGAGTTCTTGAGCACTCACCCTTGCTACTTGTGCAGTATTTGGTAGCACTTCCAAAGGAACTTGCAGAGCACAGCCTGAGATTTCCCACTCTAATTTCCTCACCAGTTTCACCCTTTCATGCCTACCCCTACGGAGAACTTGCAGGGAACCCATCTGTAGGAAGAACTAAGCACAGGCGTGCAAGACTATGAGCCGGGTTAGTCCAGACCATTGTTTTGCTCCAGAGAAATCATGGGATGAGCAAAAGCAAGCAAAGAATGAACAATATATCAATGCTGACCGAGATCTAGGTCCTGTTCAAACCACTAGTAGTACTCCAAATCAAACAGCAAGTGTGTGTGTGTGTGTGTGTCTGAATGTGTGAACTGTAAAGAGGAAGCCTAAACACAGGTAGAAACCTGTGTTACAAGTTTAGTTCTAATATATTTTATGCAATACCAGGAAATTGTAGACAGGTTTCTTTTAGGCCAAGTCTGAATATCTTTCCTTTCTACATGACTGATTCATCTCTCTCAAAGAGAGATTCATTGCACTTTCTTTTTGCATAGGTTGGTTTGTTAGGTTCTGCTTATTGGGGTTTTTTCTGGGACAATGATTGGGATATCCCCTCTCCCTGTCTGACACCTTTTAACGGCAGAAGTAACAAGAAAACCTTTAACTTTGCTGTCTGTAAGCCTATCGGAGAAAAAAACAGAAGATGCAGCACATCTGTTAGTGCGAAACAGCATTAAAAAAAAATTCAGTTGCTGACATGTGCATCTGTCACAAAACAGAACTAGTCAGTAAATACAACATTCTGCCTTACAATTAATGCTATCATAACACTAATAAATCTTTCAGTACTAAAGGTTTTTTTTATGACTTTCTAAAAGCAGAAAAACACCTCATTTCACAATCAGTGGAGGCTTTACCTGTTACTGTCATGCACCAGGGTCCACAGTGGACTGGTGGCAAACAGTAATTGCTTTTTGCAAGGACTCTTGGATCCGTGACTACCTAATTCAACACTGGTTTCCTGTGGTGTAAGAGACAAGGTATTTTGAAAGGGGGAGATGCTGGAGTGCTTTGGACTTCAGCCTTCTCAACCTGCTCTGAACCACTCTGGGAATCAACACCATTGACTACAATGGAATTCTGCTGAGACCAGACTTGTTAACTTATTATCTGTAAAAGATGAAAGGGAGGATTTCTCCAACCCAGAGGAGTACCCCAGAGAGTGAATGCCTGAAGAACAGGGACTCCACAGTGCTACAAGCAAGAAAACCCAGCCAAGGCCAGGCCAACACAACCAAGACCACACAGCTCTGCCAGTGCAGCAACACAGCCCAGGGCTGGAAACATTCGCACCTCAGAACCAACAGGCAGAACCCTCAACAAGTGCAGCTGCTGCTGATGGGAGAGAGCTTTTATCAGCTCAGTTCACAGCTCTTAAGGTGGTAGTTTTAACATGTCAGTGGCAACACCTTGGTATAAATTTAGCACTAGGAGTTCCACAGAGTGCACAAGACTTCAGGAAACCCAGGTATTTGTGTCCTCTCTCCCTTCACTCCAAGCTGCAGCTTCCTCAGTTACTCCCTTCCCACCCCCAAAGAGATCCTCACTCCTAAGTCTGCATTTCACCTGATCTAACCATTGACCCACAGATCATGTCTTTAGGACATTACAGTGACTGTACAACAAGGGAAGCAGCAAAATATAATGTTGTTAACAAAAAACCTCAATCAATAAAACAAAACCATAAACAGAATTTTGTAGATACTTCTTACTCCATCTCTGGTGTCCTAACAAACCATAACACACCTTGTTTTCTCAAGTAGGAACACTAAAAACTCCCAATTAAGAGTACTGAAAAGTTAAAAAAAACCTAGGGAACCATAGTTGTGGACTTCACCATGTTTGCATGCAGCATTCCAGCCACATATATTTAAAATACAGCCAAAATACACTTATAAATACAAAGCAGGGATTTAAGATGCGGCTCTTTACACAACCTATTAGAGAGCATGCCTTTGAAGACTGAATGAAGAAACCCCAAACCCCCAGCTCATGATTGACACATTTCTGGCCTACAAGGGCAGAAGTTTCTCCAGGAAAGCAAAAAAATTTATACTGTGGGATTTTTGGTATTAGTCTCTTTTGTACTACAATCTGTATGTCTATAACTAGAATATAATTGAGTCATAAAGTGTGCCTGGATACCCCAGCTGGCCAGAATGTGTATTAATTCATCAGTCCATAACTTCAGAAATCTCATTGTTACACATTTCCCTTTAATAAGAGCAGAATTAACTTAAGAGATGGGACTCCTGCTGATAGTTAAAAAATTTTATGGACGCAACAACCTTAAAGTCATGTTTAGCCTTCATCTTGAAAATGCCATCAGCTGCAGGCAGCAAAATTCAGGCTCCAACAGGGAGGTTCTGGCAAGAATTATGGATCTAGTAAAATCAGATATGAGAAGTCAAACCAAATCCATCACAGAAAAAAATCCCACAAACCCACAAAATCAAGGGGAGAATAAAAAAAAATGCTTCATCTCTTTCTTAAAATATTATTCTCTGAACATCCTTTCTGCTGGAGATCAGGAAGACTAGGATATTAGTTCTGTAGATACCTCAAGTGTATCCTGGCTCTACTCGCACTTCCATTTCACAAAAAAACCCCAAAAAACAGCCAACCAACCAACAAAATCCTGTCTACTGCATTGAACTTATGGTTCTTAACCTAGAAGATAGCACCAAGTAGAAAGCATAAATAACTTTCCATTAGACTGCAATTCACAAAACATTTCTATTTATTCTCACCCTCCCTTTCTTTTACAATGTCTAAACCTTCTGCACAGGTAATACCTTTTCCATCTACTAGGTCTTGCTGCTGCCTCTGTATTAAACAGAAGCAGTAGGACTGAGTTTTTATGTATTTTTCAGCAATGAGGTCCCAGCCACAGACACCACAGGACATAAGTTTGCAGCTTTGAAAGAATCCAGCCAACCAGTGGGAATGTGGCTTTGGACAAGCCAGACTAATAAAATGTAACATGTGACAATAACATTGCCTGTTTTATCCCTGCTGGCTGGCTGCCACCACATCAAAGAACTGAGGCTCTAATGATGACTACTCCAATGCTGCAGTTCTGTAAGAAAAGGAATCATATTTTTCAAATTCCATTGTATTTAACAATTGGTTCATTATGTTAACGAAGCATTGTCTATGTATACAAGTGTGTCAGTGCATTGAATTATATCCAGTGCACTAAAAAATTTGTATTATGGTTTCCAAGGTTATTTTTGCTGCTGAACGGCTTTTACAAAATAAATCAAAGTAAAAAATTGAGACCTTTCATTAGTCTAACAAAGGAAATGGAAAAAATCACATAAAAATAACAGATAGTATTTTTTAGCAGCTCTATTAATAATATTTTCACTATGTTTATATGCCAGTCAGCACCTGCTTTATGAACAGCTTCATACTCAATTTTGTGAAGCTGCAATATGACAGGTACAACAAGGAGCAATAAAACACCAAATGCATCTGTTTGGCACCTAAACACTGATTTTAAGCAAGCCCTACCTTTAACAAACTGACTTAAGACAACAAAGTGGTTTTCAATTCTTTTTGAAAAGGTAGCCACCTTTTGGTTCACCCATCTTTGGGCAAGTCTTCTATCAGCAGCAACTGACATCCTCCTTCAGAATGGGTGAGCTACAACTGCAGTGGCCAGCCCTGAGCACTGGCTCCTTTCTCCTATCTGACAGAAAGGAGCTGCTGCTCCTTTCCTGCTGCAAATCCAGGCAGGGAATGTTTTTATTAGTCAGAGGGGTTTTTTGGTTTTTTTTTTTTTTCCTCTCCCCAAGAGCTGCTTCATAGCCCTCTATCTTAAAGAAACTGCAATCTTGTCAGCTGTTAAAGGCACTGACATTTCCCTTTACTATAAAGTCAGGATGTGCAATAACATTGGAAATCTTAGCAATATTCATACCAAAAATCTTCACTAGTTCCAGCTACTGCAATACCATTACACTTTCTGGGTAAGAGTTCATATAAATTTGCAGGTTTGTGGGAAGTAGGCAAGAGCCTCTCCCTTCATTCCCTTAAGAACTAAATGCCTCAAGTCAGAGTCTGGAGCCAGAATGAAGCACACAGAGTGACACTTCACAGTACAGTGAGACATCAATATCTCTTTCTTGATCACTGCTTGAACAATACTGGTGCTCACTAATATTGCAACATTTAGACTTCTGATGCCAGGATTGTCTCGGTATACTGCTATTACTAGTGACAGTACTTGCAGAAACTTTATCTATTCTTAGTCTACACACATGGCAGGAGCAATGTGCAACTTTCTTTTCTCTAATTAAGCGTTTCACTATCCCTTTTGAACTCAATTTTTCTCCACAGTTTGAGAAACAATGCACTGAATCAATTAACAATCCCCAAGGGTCCATATTTAGGTCTGAAACCAGATTTAGGTTTGAAAGCTCCTTTAAAAAAACCCAACAAAATCTTACTGGTGACCTTTTAATATGCAGTGAAGTACAATGACTTCTGTGAAAAAGACAAAAAAACAACCACAATTAAAATTACATTGGCAGAAGAGAAGTGACAACTTGAAAGAGACTCTTATAAGATAAACTTGCTGAGTAAATCTAAACTTTAGAGAAAACATAAGTGTAAGGCAGCCCATGGCTCATCCATGGCTGCATTTCTATTGACATGAAATTGCCATATGAAAATGCTCCCGTAAATTTTGCTCACCATATGAGATCTGTGCTTTGAAAAGAAAACACAGCTTTCCTTCTCCATCCCCCCCATTCTTTTTTTTTTTTTTTTTTTTGGCTAATGTAAAGATTCACATCTGCTAATTTAATCCATGTTTAATGATCTCATAGGTAAAAGCAAACCTAGCCAAGTTTATAATTAAACTGTTCCTTTCTATAGGAAAGCCTTGTTTACCTCCAAGGCTGAGGAAGATCATTCCAAGCTTAGAGAAATCTGGTTTTAGTACAACTTGTGTTAAGATACACAAGTGAATTTGAATGGGATAAGCCAAAATAGTTGTTGTCCCCAAATATCCATCTTATGCCTCTCATGGAAGCTGCTTCTCCTGCAGCAGGAACAGTGTGACTGTAAATCCACAAAGTATCCAGGTAACCTAAAATGAGCATTGGCTTACCTAAAATAATTTGTGCTGCAAAAAAACCCCAACAGCTAAGAATTATACATAATGGGCACAAATTAAAGCATGCAGGCTTTCACTGAACACAAGAAATAACACCCTCTTATGAAATAGCTATTTCTGGGACAATCAAAGAGAAGACAGGATAGACTAGCCAGCATCCTGGTTCACCTGTACAGACCCTGTGCAGTCCTATTATTAACATCTTCTCGAATAATCAGCCAGAAGGGTGAAGAAAAAGATAACAGACAGTCAGCCAATCTACCATTCATTTCTTCCCCAGACTGCATTGCTAAAAAGCCCACAAAAAGATCCCAATGCAAATTCAGACACCAACTCATTTCCATTCCTTCCCTTACATGACAGAAAGACTAAAGCATGAAAGATCAACACTCTACACAGTTCTGAAGCCACAATCAAGTCTTCATATTAAAAATTAATTTTGGGCAGAGTTTTAATATTGCTAGTACAGTTTTATGGAGGAAGGAAGAGTCTGGATGCTATTTTTCTAATTCATAATTGAAGAAAATGATGGAACTGGGGGGGAAACCCAAATAAACCACAGGTATTCTGGAAGACAATAAGTGAATTCAGTCAAGTCCATCTCTCAAGAAGAACATGATTTAAAATCAGTTCTAATCCATATAGGCATCAGCCCCCTGCGAGGTCTACTGCAAATTAATTAAATTTCCACCTGGTAAGAGAGAGAGGGCAGTAAATAAGAGACAGTTTTGCCCTCCTTGTTTAAAGCAACTTTCCAAGAAAAAAGCACTTGTGAAACCCTGACATCAAATAGTACATGTCAATGAATGAGCAGAAAATTTTCTTTACATTCATTGGAAGCAGGCACAGAGGCTAATTCCAAAAGGCACTTCATTATATATCAATTTTTCTGGCACGGAATCTCTCTGAGTGAGACTAATTTTTCATTATTAAATTTAAAACCACCATTGGTGAACCCGGGTTAACAAACCTATAGAAATGCAGAGGAGAAGCCTCAACTTGAAAAGGCTCTGTGCCTTCTGAAGTCCAAGCTGTCAGAAGTCATGCAGGGGAGTGTAAAATTTAATAACATTAGGTGGAAAAACTAAGCTCTTTTAAGGCCAACACCTGCCAGTACACCACCATCAATGGTTCTGGTTTCACAGTGACATCTCTTCACTTTGAAAATATTTTACTGTCTCCATTACTAAGCAAAACATGCATACACGCAGCAAGTAAATTAGAATAATATGCAACTGAATATAAATAAGTGTTTCCAAGTATATGCAACAAGCAACCTTAAAAAACCTCGAGATTTTCCTTTGATTTCTCATATGGTATTTGTACTTCAGTTTTTGAAACAGCCTCAGTACCCTGAAAGATAAAGCACTGGTATCACGCGACAGTGATGGGGTTCTGTTGGTTTGTTGGGTTTTTTTGAAGTAATATTATAGTGCTGTTCATTTAAATACTGTTTTTTCTTGATGGTAAGAAAGAGAGAGAAGAAACCAGTATGGGAAAGATTTTAGGATTTTCTGAATATATGTCAAGTGTTGACTGAATGAGCAGATCCACCTGGGACACAGGCACTGGCTGCAGTGTCTGGTCAGTGGGTAAGTCGTTTCTCTTTTCTGTCTTCCTCCCCTTTATCATCTCCGACAGCTATAGCCATCTGAGGGATGAATCATCTCCTCCACTACAGCTCTTCTACTGAATAGCTGCTTTGAAGGAAACAGATTGAGGAAAAGTTAGCACTAAGTGAATCAAAGGCAGAGCTGTGTGTTCTGAAGTACCTAGCACCCTATATATTTTCAAGGTTCATTCCCACATTGCTCCCAAACTTGAAAAAGGCAAATACGCATGTTTGTGTGCATGGGTAGAAGGAAGGGATGCTTCTTTACCATCTTTCCATGTCAGAAAGAGGAGGGATGAGACTGTCAAACTTCATTCCCTCATTTCCATTTCTCTGTGCATGGGGAGCAGGATGCTGTTAAAGCCTTCTCCACTTTGGCCTTACTTTCCCTCTCCTTCCTCCTCCTACCCATAAACTGGCTTGAGAAAGCTTGCAGATAACTTGGCAGGCTGTGTTTGAGGAGTTTTACCCAATAAAATTGCTCTTTCTTGTCTCTTTAAAATCTTACATTATAAAATTAAAAACAAGGTACTAGGAAAGTAAGCTAATATTATAGATAAGGTATGAGGGTTTTTTGAGAGTTACTTTAAGCTTTTTTTAAATAAAGTCAAATAATTTTCATATTATTTTGCTGCTGTTTGAAAGGAGACTTCATAATTTTTTTTTTGTTTTGTCCCCACTGTACTTGTTTCATCATGACTAACATGCATCTTTCCCTGAACACAGTGTGCAGTGTCTACCATTTGTTATATAAGAAGAAAAAAGTAAAACATTCTTCACTCCAGAAGGCAAAAGAGGCAATTGCTATGCTTACTGAAAAATTTCAGCAAATGAAAATGGAAAACCATGGCAGGTCAAAAAAATCAACCTACAAAGTTTGGTTTCACTTGGGAACTTCCTTTTCCTCTAAGGGGACTTTCAGAATGAATAAACATCATACTGCTGTGATTCCAGCCACCCTCTAGTACCAGGTTACTTCAAATTTCACACAGGAATTTCCCAGGCATGTGCCACAGAAGGGTTAACTACAAGTGAAACTCATTGCACTGCATGAAGAAATTACTAACCCATTTCAGTAATACATTTTCAGTGTGAATTCAAATGCTCTCCTCTCCAATAGACCTTCATAATGTACTGAGTCCCCAGACACACCAGGGTCTAAAGCACATTATAAAATGCTTTTCTTCACTCTGAATACTATTTACAGAAATAATAATAATTCTAACCAGGTAACATGCTGCACTATTTCAAAATGTTAAGGGTAAGCTGTTAAATATTAAAGAGGTTGCTTTTAATATTAATACGTGGGCCACAAAAACAATCTCAGAGAAGTCCAGAATATAAAACACGGTCCTTGTATAACTTGTTTTTGTTTGTTTCCCCCCACCACAATTCCCTAAAAAGAGTTTTTTATTCATAATTTTGAATTTGTTAACTTCTGTATACTGCCTCAAATCCATCCACAGGGCCATTGCTTTAGAACTAACCAGATAAACAGAACAAGATTCTGTTTTTCCTGAGATTCCCTGAGATTCCTGAACAGAACAAAGGTCCTCCTCACAGTGCACCACTACTTAAGTTCCAAAATCTGCACTTGCTGCAGCCATTCAGTATGATTCTACTCCAAATGCAAAGCACTGACAAGAAATATGAAGACTTTCCACCCAGAGGTAAAACACTACAACAATTTAACAGTTGAAGAAACTAAGGCACAAAAGTATTAAGTGGGTCACACAAGCAGTAAATGCCTTATTCAAACAGCTGTTCAGAAAGAAAAAACAAATTAAGAAACCAGCTAAACATATCAAAAGCCTTAAGCAGTAAGAGAGGGTTACACCCTTTATAAAAAAACACCTTCCACCCCACATACATTCATAGAAAAATGCACATGCGTTGAAGTAAATATAAATGCAGAGGAAGACATGCAGAGAAGAACTCTCATGAACAGGGCCAGCTGAGCACAGGTACACAGGCACTTACTTGATCTATTTCCATTAACTTGGGGAAGGCACCTGGCCATTCGATCGCCACCTTCACTATATCAGCAGGAGGGGGCATTGCGACGCTGCTGTTCCTCGGAGCCAGCACAACTGGACACTAAACACTGCAGAGAGCCTCTCTCATTCACACCTGCAGGGAGAGAAAAAAAAAAAAAGAAGAATATTACAGCAGTTCAGGCAGAACTCCAGCACTGCCGCTTCAGGCTCCTACATTTCCCCTGGCTGGGCAGGTGGATGGAAATGTATGTGTGTGTGCATGTGCAGGAGCAGGAGAATGGCACATATTACAGGAGCAAGCACAGGACACAACGCCACGGCACGCTGCACAGCTCGACAGCCTGTTGGAAAGATGGCTGAAGCACTGAAATGTACGGTGAATAATAGGCATGCATTAGATTTAAATAGAAAAACTATTTTTAAATATTATTAAATATGCTGGTGGGGAAAAAGCGACAAACTAGAGAAAGCTTCTGTTACAGTGTCACTCCTGGTGTCCCAGGGAATGTGACCAATTCGGTTAACGCTGGTGCTTCAGGAGAAGAGATTGCCCAGGAAGTTATGGCCAGGAAACACGGTTTCTTTTAACTATAGCAATGATCTTCTGGGTGTTCACAAATAGATCACTGCACTATAGCAACCAGTATGTCAGGAAGAAGGCAGAACACACAGCAGTTTCCACATATACATACACACACGCACACACACATCCTCACCTCATGGATCCAGAGATACCCACATATAAATACTCCTTTATGGTAGATCTCAGGCACGTGAATACACAAGGATATAGTATACATTCACAGTGACATAATCAGCTACATTACATGTAATAATTCTGCAAGAATATGAATATCAACAGGATCTCATGTCAAATAGTGTGAGCTGTGAATTTCAGGGAAAGAGGAAAGGGGAAGAATCAAACACTCAGGTTTTGCAGAATTGAAGTTCTGTCTCTTCTGACTCATCAAACTTTATAACCTTCCAACAACAACAACAAATGTTTATCAAGAGCGCGTAGTGCCTCTCTGGGCTTGCAAACAAAGCTTCTGCACCCCTCTCTCAGCTCGGCGGTGGCAGGACACCCTCTCTAGTAGCAAAGTTCTGCAGTTCTCAGACACAGCAGCCTGTGCACCCTTCTGCAGATGGGGAGGTTCCTGCTGGCTTTGCCAAGCCCTGCACAACCATCATGGTGTTTCCTGCATGCTCTGCTGACACCCAGCAAAGCGCCACCACGTACCACAGAACAAGAGAAGCTGTAGAAAACCCCAGTGGTGCAGTCCCGCTTCTTCTTACAGAAAAAGAGAAGGAAGTGGTGAAAGCATGGAGACATGTTTGCACATACATCATTTCAGAGAGCTAAGGCAAGACAGGAGCTGGCTGAATATACCAGATAGCCAAAGACACAAACAGGTACAGGTTAAAAAAGGCTTTAACCACCTTCAGTTGCTGCTTCAACTAACCTGGTCTAATGACCTTTCTTCAACTGCAGCAGAAGGTGGAGCTCAGATCAGTCTGAACAAAATGGTGAAATCATCCCTTTATTGGGAAACGTTGTACCTTTGTCTCAGACTACTTTTATAAGTGGGAGCTCATTCAGCCTTGCGGATGTCTCCGTTTTTCCTTTTTTCATGTGTGCCTCTGGTCTGCTCTGAAAAGGCTTAGTCCTCTGACTCTGAAAGCCCTGCTACATTCTACATAAGGCTCTCAACACATAATATAAAAGCAATTTATGAACTTTAACACTCCAGCAATTTATTTCCAACAATGGCAGTTCTGACGCCGACAGGATCGCACATCACCACAAAGCAAAGCACAAGGCAGTAAATGAGACAATGGACGGTCTATAAATAAAACTGGATTGCAGGAAGTGCCTTGAAAGACTAAACAATGTGATTAAGAAACACTGTGATATTGTCTACATTTGGTAGATGTTACAGGAACAGGGAATAAACACAATTAAAGCATGCAGCTGACTTGCTAGTCATTGAGAAAATCAGACATTTACTTTTGGCTGTCTTCAACTCTGCAGAGCCTTAGCAGATGCGAAGTTCCTACAATTTCTCCCTGAAATATCAAACACCCACCATTTGCATCTCCAACCAGTGGTCCCCTTGCTGTGCAGTGCACTGGCTCAGTCAACCAGCAATTAAAAAAAAAAAAAAAAAAAAAGGCACTTTTGGTCATCTGTTTTTGACCATGTTTGAGTCAAACAGCTACTCAGGTGATACAACACAGGAGAGGGAAGGAGAAGCGAGGTTTCTTGGCAGCAATGAGCTGTTAATCCACCTCGACAGTCAATTGAAACTGAGACCTTGGCACCTTCTGCTCCTACACTCTCAGTGACAGTGTTTCCCACCTCCTCAGCAGCGCAGTCCTTGGTACTCGCAGCCTGCCGGTGTTTCGGCATTAAGCTGTTTGCAGTGCTTAAGTGGGGCTGACTCACCCAGTGCCTGACCGACAGGCTGCTCCCTGCTTTCCCTGGCTTGGCACCCCATCCCTGGCAGGAGGGATGCTGGAAGCCTCAGCCAGAGCCTGCATCTGCTGGCCACAACACAAAAAGAACATCAGTTCCTGCCGGACAAACTTGACTGAAGATAGCTTCAGCTGAGTAAGCCTTTGTTTTCAACAGTTTTCTTTTCCCCCATCACTTTTAATGAAAAAAAAAAAATCATCGGTACACCACATATCTAAAGAGATAGAAGGGAGACCTGTAAAAACCATAGAATCCACCTGTTGCAGGGGAAAACACTTTTTTTTTAAACTGAGAAGAAGTAACTTGTGGCTGAATACCTTCCCTCCAAAGCTCACAATAAATGCTGGAGAAAAAACACTGATTCATGATCACTGGCTGTAAGTACAAAAGTAAAACAACATTACACAGCAATAAATTTGCAGAAAACTTCCATTTTCCCATGCATATGAGGGCATTAACCCCAATTTTGCTGTAGCTGTCTTGACTCACACAGGAAGAAAGGTTTAAGAAAGCAGAGTCAAAGAAAGCTGATGATAAGTTAATAAAATTCAGCTATGGAAAATAAGCCCTTACATTCCAAAGGAAGGTGCAAGAGAAGTTTGCCACAGTATTCAGCAGACAATTTCATTATGACTAGTTTTAATGTAGGCTAGCAGAGATCTCCTACATAATTATAATTATTACTATACGTATGCTTATACAGTCATAAAACACAAAGCAAAGTGACAGATCTTTAACTAATACAAATGGATGTAGTCCCACTTCTCCCACCAGAAGACCAACTCAAAGATAACAATGTGGTCTGAATGCTGAAAAGCATATAAAATCATCACTTTGTTTCTGCTTCTCAGTGGCCATCCTAGTAAAATGTGCTGACTTCTTCTTTCCTAATTTATATTCTTAGGAATTCAGCAACATACAAAAGATAATTTAGTTTTGTTTTACGTATATGACAATGTCAGAAACAAATATTCTTTTTGGGTTGTTTTTCAAGGCCAAAATTGATATTCAATTGTCATGCCAAAAGTAGGACTGTAAAGAAAATGCTACAACCTACAGTGCTGACAGTTCAAAATTACCTACTATTTATTCCCATGGTACGCAGTGTGCTAGACACTGCCCAGCAAAATAAGGAAGGCACAAATCCTAGTTTGAAATGCTTCTAATTTAGTAAGCAATTTTCATTACGTGCATGAAGAGCTAGAACTGTTTTCAGCTGCTTTTTGTTATGCCAGCAGCAGTCAAACAGTGAAAAAGATAGGGATGTCACTGAAGGGTCTAGTTATGGAGTTTTCTCAAATACAATTCTTTTTCTCTCCCAGTGGGATCTGAGAAACACTGACATGTAAGAGCAACTTTCCAACTAATTTTTACAACCTTTATTTTCAAGGCAGAATCTGAAGGCAAGCAGGACACACGTGCAGGCATGAGTGTATGAAGGGAAGGAGGGAGTCAGAGGAAAAGGAAGGCAAATTCCCATTGTTTTTCCTAGTGCATGCAAGGAGATATAACCTGGAGAATGTTTAAGCAACTTACATGCTCCACAGCACACTATTTTATAATCTGAGGAGGGGAAAAAACCACAACCAAAGCATGTCTACCACTTGAACATACTTTCTTCCATCAACATGATTTTGCAGAACTATGACAGATTATCCCATTAAAGTGTCAATTTTGCAATTTATTGCTGTTACCACATGCAGTACATTTATGCATTTCAACCATACTATGAAGGAATTCCTGTGGTCTACTAAGAGTAATAAACATCCAAGTTGGAAATCAAAGTATGTTAAATTTAATGTAAAGATGCATCAGCACAGATATACAAGCTCTCGATTTACCTGCCTGGCTCTGAAGGATGCATTCAGCACAAATGTCAGTAAAACATATTGAATTTTCCCCTTCTACCTATGCACTGCATGTGGAAAACAGGATTTTATTTGTGTATGAAATTAGTTCCCAGTGGAACTCTTTTTTTTCAAACTTGTTTTGCAATTTCATTGGCACTTTCCATACAAAGACCTCAAAGTACTTGAAATAACTTAAAGTTATCAGAGCACATCTCTCAGGAAATAAATTCTATTCTTACTCCACAGACACAAGAAAAATGCAAGGCTAATAGGAGCTATATGACTTGCAGTTCTACTCGCAAATGTAAACAGCAGCCTAGAACAGCTTATTTCTTCTTTTACAGAAGAGAGGTAATACTCAAAGAGAAGGCCAGCTCATTTCACGAGCAGCTCAAGTAAGAAAATTAATGATTAGAAAGCGACTGAAGGAATGCCATGTGCACTTGAGAATTTAATAAAACAAAGTACGTGTTTCTCCTTCCTGGACAAAAGGCAGCACATACAGCACCTGGAGCTGGCACAGATCCTGCCACCCCCTGACATGAGCAGGTTTCTGCATGGCATTTCTTGAAGATGATGGGAAAGCAGGGCAGTGAGGGCAGCAGGGCCAAGCAGGATGTGGTGGGTGCTGGCAGGGAGCTGAGCCCTGGCCGGGCCCACAGCAGGAGGAGAGGCACAGCTCCCTCTGCTCTGCACCTTATGTAAGGAGCCACTTCTTGTCAAACCTCATCAGCTTCCTCCGCTTCGCTCCTGCCGCCCCAGCAAACAGAAACTAAGTGGCAAGTTCAGCTGGAAGGTCCCTCAGGGACCAAGTCTGATTAACGATTTTAGAAAGATAATCCAACGCTGGATTAATATCCCCCAAGAGAGTTATTTTTGGAGTTAAACTGCATGACTGAACAGCCGAGTCTAAGGAGCTGTAAACATGCTCTACCATCTCTATAAGAAATGAAAACAGGGCAGAGAAGCCAGGGGCTGGATGTACACTTTGTGTACATAAAAAGGCTTTCATGTTGCCTTTTTCCTTCTTAGGCATTCAGTGCTATTCACCCCTGAACCAGACAGGAGTCAAAGGCCCAGCAGACCCATGTCAATAAAATCTGTGTATGTTTTGACACAAATGGAAGATAAAGCTGTACAGAAGCTATGAGCTTTACTCTAGTAAGGGATGGACAAACAGCAACAGTCTCAAAAAGCAGGCAACCTAGGTGGGGGTGCTACCCCTCTGCAGCAGCCGCCAACCCTGCAGGAACACCTGATCCCCCTCAACTGGCTTTCATGGTTCAGAGCAGTCCATCAGCTTCCAAACAGGAACATTTATTTGATGCTGAACCTTAAGTCTGCTGATTAATAAAGCATCATTGGACCAGGAGTGAAATATTTAATATTAATGTTAAAATGAGCTTTGTACCCTTCATGTTTAAATACACCCCCCTTCCTCTCCAAAATATGTGGAGACCTAGAATTGGAGAAGATTTTAGAATTATGGACGTCAAACGTATAGAACGTGACAGTTTTTCCCCCGGTAAAGCTGTCCAGGAAAGACAACTAATATTTGTGTGGTTGTCACCTATCTCATTCCCAGCATACCCATAACCTTTTTTCACAATTTCGTTCCAAGTATTTTCTCTATCCACAGTCATCTTGTTCCTCTTACTGGGAAGCATTTTATATGGTTGAGGTTTCATTATGTTTGACAGGCCAGACCAGTTTCAAATATAGCACTCAACTAGAGAGCAAAGAAGTCTTTAAAGAGTACTTCAAAAGAAAATGTGGAAGAAAACAAAATAGACTGGGTGTACTCAGAATATAAGCAAGAAGGCTGTCTAGTCTTGCTTGTAAAGCACATATTGAAACATATTAGAAAAAATTAGGTACTTCTTTAACATGAACTCCCCCACTTCTTGGAAGATCATTCTCCTTTTACTAAGGAACTCTTAGTTATGTCTGTAATTCGTAAGACGACAAAAAACTTAGTTTTGATTATTCAAGATTCTATCTCGAACTTTGTGGCAATTTAATTAATTCACACTTAACAGCCAGTCAGATAAAGATGTTTCTTCATTAAAGACATTAATATCTGAGCTCTTCAAACTAGAGACCTGGAGAGTATCAAACTCAAGTACTCAAACGACAATTCAAATAAATAAATAAATAAATAAACTAATTTAAAATAAAATAATAAAAAAACCTAGACTAAACCAAAATGCACCACCACAAGCCCCCCACCAAAAGCAATCCAGCAGTTAAAGATCTAAGGCTTCACAAAAAAAGCATGATTTTTCAACCATACTGAGTACCTGCTTAACATATGCAATTTAAAGACCATGGCAGGTATCTAGTACAGAAAAAAACCAAAATGCTACTCTGAATATAAACTATAACTTAATCTACTTAAACTTTTCACAGTTTGTCAGATCTTGCCCACTTCACTTAGGGTTGTTTCTCATCATTTTGGCTTGAGTCCAGATGTTTCTAAACTGAAGCAAGTAGAAAAAAATATCCCTTAAAATCCAGTTAAATATAGTTTCATTTTCTCACCTTTCAGGGTAGTCTCACATAAATAACCTGCAAGGTATAAAGGAAGCAATGGGGAAAACGTAAAACCTCAATTTCCACCAGTGGTCCTACTGTTCTTAAAGAGCTGTAAGTTAAAAATCAAAGTTCTCAGCATAAGAAATTTGGAGGGCTTAAGAAAGATAAAAAGACATTGACACTGTGAAACAACAAAATAAAGCAATGGAAAACATTACAGCTAGAA
The DNA here is from genome assembly GCF_014805655.1 of Passer montanus. NCBI lineage: Eukaryota > Metazoa > Chordata > Aves > Passeriformes > Passeridae > Passer > Passer montanus. Next base: position 7,344,288 of record NW_024367930.1, on the reverse strand, counting down.
AGGATGGAGCAATTTTTTTTTGTTTGGGGGAGGGGGAGAAGGTAAAGGGGTGGTGCTTTTTAATGTTAAAACATTACAAAGGAGTCCCATGAAACTGAGAACTGAATAACTTTATTAGAGGCTGGTTGAAAACAAGCTGAAACGAAAAAGAGAAGGTTTATCGAAAGTGCTGTGAATGTTGAATAAAACTCAATTAAGGGTAAAAAATAAGAAAATATTACAGTCCTCTTTTCAACTACTAGCATAATCTGGCTATGGTACCTCATACTTTCCTGGCATTTGCATAAATCAGAGGGCTAGAAAGGACACAAAAAAGAGCACCATGAGTCAAGATGATAATACAGCAGAAACTGAGTCAAAACAAGGATGAGTGGCTATATCCCAGTCTTATAAAGGAGATAACAGATACAAGAAAATAAGCTCAAAGTTGGGGAAAACTCTAAACTTCCTGCTGGAAGGAAGATGAAGCAGCAGTATAAAAAACAAAGATAATTTGTTACCCGATCAATGTTTATTATACATCCAGAGGAACAAATGGAACCGCTAGGAAGTCAGCAGTCAAATGGAGGAAGAGAGGGCAATAGAGATGTGTGAATGCTAAAGGAAACAACCAAGTTAACTGACATCACAGGATGTTGAAGGTTGAAACAAACAGCATTATTTTCTAACATAGTCATTCTGCATAGAACAATCCTACACAAAAGAGTAGTATTGATATTCCACAGTGAATATGCATAATGCTCATCACAAGTAAGAAAAACAGCTAAAGAAAGGGTGGATACTTCTTGCAAGTCTGGGGAGGGCACAAAAAATTTGAAGACACCAGCCTTTGGTCAGACACTGACACTGCTCTTCAGAGATGTGCAATTTTGAATGCCACAATATAAGAATCATAAAGCTACTAGAAGCCATCCAAAGGAGGGCTGTGAAGAAGGCGAAGGATATAGAGGGGAATTCATATGAGGAGCAGCTGAGGTCACTTGGTTTGCTCAGCCTGGAGGAGACCTTACTGCAGTCAGCAGCTTCCTCATGAAGGAAAGCAGAAAGGCAGGCACTGATTTCTTCCCCCTGGAGACCAGTGAGAGGACCCAAGAAAATGGCATGAAGCTGAGTCAGGGGAAGGTTAGGTTGGATATTAAGAAAATGTTTTTCACCCAGAGGGTGATTAGGCACCTTGGAACACGCTCCCAAGGGAAGTGGTCACAGCACAAATCCTGTCTGAGTTCAAGAAGTGTTTGAGTAGCGCTCTTGGGCACATGGTGTGACTCTTGGGGTGTCCTGTGCAGGCGAGGAGTTGGACTCAGTGATCCCTGTGGGTCCCTTTCAACTCGGAGCCTTCTAGGATACCATAAAAGATAACAAAATACAAGAGAAGGAAAGAAACCACTTGTCAGCCATCTTGCAGCAGAAATACTTACTGCAATCCATGCATCAAAACATCCAATAGTCAAAATGTCCCATATTTTTCTGACTTTCCAGCACTATACAGTCTGTGAATCCACCCCTGCAGGCTTCTAGCTCTCTGTCAGTTCACTCTTATAGTCACAAAAAATAATTTATCCTTAACACTTGTGGACCTCCCAGTGCTGGCTCTGTGAAGGACATTCAGCAAAACTAGACAGCCTATGGAAAAAACAGCGATTGCCACTCAGGAAAAAAATGCCTGGCACAGTTAATATTAAAGACTTTGCCTACAGCTAACATTTGTGGAATAACTTGAGTTATTCTGCATTAAATAGAATGTCAAGACTAAGCTGGAGTTTTAATGGACATTGTAAAACTCACTTTGGAAACAGAAATACTAAACAACAAACACAGACACAGTCACATCCCAAAACAGTTCCTGTGCATATGCCCATCCTGAACACTGATGCCACCCTGCTTTGCGGAGTACTGCTCAGTTGGTTTACCTGCAGGCCTGGAATCCGTGTTCTGGGGACATCCCAAGGAGATATCACCCTCCTTTTCAATACTGACACATACCCTGGGGTCATTGTTTATAATTCTAGAAAAAGAGGAGCTTGCATACCTGAACAATTGTTGTGTTGCGCTAAATAGTTTAATTAGTTGTTACTTTGCACTGGGTGATTGGGAATTTGCACAGAGTAGTCTTTATATTGCACTGTACAGCTTATGTTCTATCACATGGTTTGTTATCCCTTTCCCCTATCTCATGGTTTTTCCCTCACCCACCCCAGTACACCCTGGTGGTCTCTCCTGGATTACCCCTCACCACTCCTCACTGGTATCCCATTGGCTGTGGACCTCTTCCTCTGTCCCCATTTCCCACAGTATAAAGGTTCCCTGCCACGAGGGAACGCCCTCTTTCTCCCATGTGCTCATCCACCTGGTGTGTCTCTTGGTATAAAGAGAGAATTTTTCCCACGTGGACAAGAGCGCTTCTCAATCTTTTACGTTCGTCTATGAAATATCCTGTGGGCAAAGCTCCATAGCTAGCCACAGCGGACCCCAACAGCCCGGAAGAAACCACAATAATTCAAACAATGACATAAATAATACAGTCAGGTTAACCATAAGATCACTGTAAGGTAAGACACAAGCAAAAAATATAGTAAAGAATACAAGAACAGGGCAAACTCCAGGTTCACACAGCCAGAAGACGGACTGTGTTTTGGAGGGATCGAAGAAACCTTTTGGAACAAATCTGTGCAAGATATTAGCAGTGCCAACACTGCTCACCCAGTCCATTTCCAGGGCAGATTTGTTCTGCATAAAGCTTGGTAAACTGCATTAAATGTGACACTTACTAACAAGATATCCAGGTATTTTAGCATGAAACTATCCCTTACTTGTCTCTCTACTGCAAAACTGTGAGCAGCAGATGACCCTGTTTGAACAGGGCAGTTAGCCAGATGACTTCCAGGAGTCCCTTCCAGACTCAATCATTCTGTGATTCTCAACACTGATGTGTTGTCTCTAAGCACTCTTGAAGTTATAGCCTGCCCATCTGTGTTCCAGTACTGTGCCTTTTCTATACTTTAGTGGGCACACCATGAGCAAAAAGACCTGCTTTTGTAGCAGGTTGCCTTCTATGCCAAAATAAGATTCTTGCAACACACTAAAACATGCCCTTGGTTTCAAGTTAGGAACAACAATCTCCATAACTCTTCCCATCTGGCATCCAAGAGCACTCATTCAAAGAATATCCCAGGCTTCCATAACCTGAACTAAAATTTTAAAGATCAAGGTGGAACTTTACTTCTGACAAGAAAAGTGCCATAAAATGTGTTTGTGTTACAGACTAATACATGACATTCAAGCTCTGGGTACAATTTGTGGTCACCTCATAATTTTACTGCACTCTTTGTTCAACACTAAAATCTGCATGGCCCAGGGAAAGAGGAAAGAATGATGCAAACATCATCCTTTATTGGTTTGAGTCATAAGCTCTAGGGAGTCATGCAGTTTAAGCAGCAGACAACAGTTGAAAAGCTTAATGTCTCTCCCTTTTAGCAGGCACAGCAAGACAGGTAGTGAGTTCACTCAGAAATTACAACCCACATGTGAACTTAAACCCCCATTGAATTTAATTTAATTTAAAAAATAGGGGAGATGGAAGGGGGAGAGGATAGCCATCACTTCAGCCACTGCAGTTGAAGCTATACACAGATATTATTAACATCTATTGTCTTACAATTAGAAAAAAAGTGGGAACACTTTCATGAAGAAACTTGACTCATGAAAAAGACCAGCTTGTTTACTAAATATGTTCACTTCATTTTTCAGGTAAAAAGTCACTATCAATTAAAAAGTCACCTTCTTAGTAGTACATATGATCTGTTTCTCCAAGTCTCTTCTATTTCATAAGGAACTATGATTTCAAAGGTTCACTAAGACTCCTGAGATGACTAGAGCTAATACTCTGTCAAAAGTTGATGACAGCGCAGCTGTGTTTCCCCATTGCCACGCTCCGGTTGAAGCTCCTGCTCCAGCCTCGCTGGGAACATGCGGAGTTATGCCAAGAATGAGCAAAACATGTACTGTTTCCAAATTGGCTAATCAACGGGCTGAGTGCTTAACCTCCCCACAATACATGCAGACAAGCAACAAGCACTGAGGACTGAACTGTGCCAGCCACATTATTCAGCAAGACGACTCATGGCAGTTTTCTTCCCAGGAGCCAGAACATCAATTGTCACCGACGATGCTGCAACTCAATCAAACTTCTATCAAAACACCCATTCAAAATGAACCAGCACTTGCTGTGTGATGCTTTACTCTATTATCCTAAAAACAAATAAGAGTGCTTCAAATAACTCCTGTGTGGAACCAACCAGCTTTGTTCCATGGAGGAGTTATTGCCCAGCATTTTACCTGCTAATAACTTAAAATTGCTAACTGTAGAACAGGGAGATGCTGGTAGCAAAAAACAAAAGGACATTATGCTTTTCCTGAATAATAACATGCATACCTCTAACTTATAATGTAGTAAAAAAAATGGATCTTCATAACTCTTTTATGTTAAAAATATTGTAATACATATACATCATCCTGAGCCACCATCCTTACATTTTCTAGTAAAATAAAACTTTTCTGCTCCAAAAAGCTCTCTGAATGGCAAAGTCCAGTTACACAGCAGATCTGATGTATGCTTCCCCACTGTCACAGTTTTGCCTCCCTCTCCCCAGTGCCAGCACTGGCATTTGTCCAGGATACCAGTTCAGAGAGATGGAGTGTCTAAAAAGTAACCCACAAAACAAAACCAGATTTTTAGACAGATTAGCCCCTTGAATGCATTCACTACTCACTCACCCAAGATTCAGGACCACAACAAGCAATGTGTAAGGCCAAAGAGGAAAACAGGAATATAACCTGCTCATTTTAAACTTTCTCACCTGTGCAAAGTTCATGGCATACAGCTGAGATTCAATTCCATAGAGAAGAGTGAGGGAAAAGTATGCAATTACTAAGTTCATTACAGTATGTCTCATTAATTCAATGAGCTGCTTTATAATTGTAACAGACATTAAAAGATTAAAGTATTTGGATTAAATCCAAGTACATTTTCAGCGCTCTGAAACTATGATTTCCAGAGTCTGTATCTTCAGAAATACAGAGTAACACTCCTTCACCAAGTACCCTGTGAGAGAAACCATTGTTTATCCTTCTTGCTTTCAGATTTCAATGGCCTCAAATTAAATTTTCCCATTGCACTTGGGGCCGAGGGGTGGCAAATCTGTTCAGGTAACCGTCTACTTCAGTTTGACATGTTAGAACTATTCCGAAATAAAGCTGTCAACTGAAGTTGACCATTTTGAACTTCCTGGAGGGCTAACACCTGGCTGGAAAGTCCTTTGTGTGCAAACAGCAACAGGGAAACAAAGCCAAACACATAACTCTATGGCACCTTTCATCTGTAATTCAGTAGTAATTTAACATCATTACATCTCTGCTGTTCAAGCAGTAAGGGTGATTTAGGTATCAATCACTTTAAAAGAGAATGTAGTCCTCTTTCTGCTCTTCAGTCAAGCATTTCTACTCTGCTGTGAAGACTAAAGTACATATTTACAGGTTTGGCAGCATGGAGACAACAGCAAGCATAGGACCTTACCCATCTCTCAATTTCACACAAAATTAAGCCGTATTCACAGGTTATACTGAAAGTACAAGATTTCCAAAAAGCTACAATGCACATCTCTACTGAAAGAATACTTCATTTTCTTCTCATTAATACAGTCCTTGAGATGCATTCTCAGAATCACAGACAGGGCCCATAAGAAGATGTTAATCTGGAGTAAATGTGATCAGGAAAGAGATGTCCCATTTCCAAAGCTGACAGACAAGCCTGACCTGTAACAAGTAAGTGGACTCTCCGTCTCTTTCATTTTCCCCTTCTCCTAACAAGGGATTTATCTGTTCTGTCAGAGCTGGATCTGACTTCCTTCTATCTTGCCTGGAAGATACATGGGGGTTCACAATGATATGTTCTCCACAATACGCAGCTGCCAACTTCTTCTTCTTGATCTGGGCATACAAAACCTCTTAACACAAGGAATGAAGGAAAATATTCTTTTGAAGTTTCCTTTTTGCCCGTCTCGTTCTCCAGACTCTGGAGCAGATTCCTATGGGCCACACCACCTTCAGAAGCCCTTTTGCCAGTGTGTTTAAGACTTTGGGTTTTTTTCAGTCACATCTCTTACTTTGCTGGTCTCATCCACTCTTCCAACAATTTTGACTAGGACTGGGGGCTGAGGCTGGAAAGATTACACTAACTCTAAGGCACTTGAGGAAAATTCTGAAGCAGAAGTGTCCATAGGTAAATATGCTGCATAAGTGTCCAGGACAAAGTCTAATGCTCCCACACAAACAAGTCAGAAAAATGTATTCTAGCATTTGCAAAACAAACCTCTTGAGACACAAGAGCCCCGGATTCTCATTTGACCTTGGTGTCCTTGAGAAAATGTACTCATTAGCAGCTAGTATAAGAGACAGACCACAAAAAACAAAATTAAAAAACCCACCTGCAAATAGACCCTATATCTTCCAAGTTTGTTCCCCAAAGCACTAATTAAAGAGGACTCTCTACCACATGTAGCAATCACACTGTTTAAATGAACAGAGAGTTCTGCTTCAAAGACAAAGATGCTAAACTTGGAAGCAAGAACACTTGTGTTTAATTTTCTTTTATTCAAAGGCTTGGTGTGTGGCCATGTACGTGCCCTTTGGTTCTCTGTGCCTCCAACCACCAAGCATAAAATGGAGCACCACACTTCCTCAGAGCAGTTGAAAGGTATTTAAAGGCTACAGGAGATTGTATCTAAATCATGCTGACAGATTACCCAGAATGGGCAGCTGCCTTATTTATTCATGTGATTGGACAGACTAATCCCCCAGATTTTCCTGTATTTCATCCTTCCCAGCCCTCAAGGCCCTGAAAGTAGAGACTGGCTTACCTATTTCTTGCTACCATCCTTAGACTCAATACAACACCTTCCATTAAAACCAGATGTAGAAGTGAAGAGGCAGCCTTGGGGTCTGCTGGAAATGGTCTGTGCTCTTTTTGAACATTTCGGAGCAATTATACATCAGACAGGGCTTCTCACAAGGGCACCAGTTATGCATTCTTGGATGGGACAGAAGAGAGCAAATCCTTTGTTGGCTTTATTTATTTTCCAATGTGTTTTAATTATCTGACTCTGCCAAATTAAAATATTAATTTCCAAGACAAAATGACAAATATACTTCTAGGTGACTGCATGCTTTAAACCAAACCAGCAAGGGAAACTATTTTCCCAGGCAAAACAAAAGCATCACCATTATTTTCATTTAAGGCAAGACTGAAAGAGCTCACAGAACATGCTGTAAGGACCAAGCCTGAAACCTCATTGCCATTTTCCATAAATATAAAGCTGTTTTTCCTTACATTAAGCATCCCCAAGACATGCACAAATGTCTGCAGAGCCAATCAAAATGTAAATACTGTGAAACAGCGAAGCAAGCAACTACTGCTTGTCTCTTTATCACATTCTTCCTTTTTCTCAGGGTTTCATTATTTAATACCAGTGACTTTGCCAAACACTGTGCTTTGGTTTTAGAGCATCGAAAGTTTAAGCTGTTCTCTACTAAGAAATAATCTGTCATCTGTTTCATTGGTTCCTGGCAACTGCCTTACTTTCAGCACACCCAAGACAGAAAGAGACCCCTATCCTGTCACAGTTACCTCTTTCTGGACCCAAATAATCTCTGTAGTTTTACATGATGGGATTAATGCATGGCTGCTGGCTACCCTACTCTCCTGCCTTTGCTTTTAATAATTTCATTGCTGAAGTGGAAATACAGATGTTAAAAGAGACAGGCACATGACAGAAAATGCTGGCCTCTTGCTTTGAAGATGCATAACATGACAGCAAGATGAAAAATCCTACAGCTACGAAGGATGCCAGTTTTCTCAGGAACTGTTTCATCTCTAACAAGATCAAACTGAACTATTGCCAGTAAATTGAGGAGGTGCCTGTTTTAACAGTTCCTTTCCTAAATCTGTTACTGTTTCCCCTGGTTCATTAACCAACCTTATTTAAGAAAGAAGAATTCTATCTTAAAAGGATGAAGGCAGCAAGGTAGCTTTGCATGCCACCAGCCAAGCTGCCTCTATACTATTTATTGCTGTTTTCTGTTAGAAGAAACTTAACCATGCCAAAGGTTGGCAGTTTCCTCCAGCAGCTAAGAAGTAAAAAGCCTTGTTGAGCACATTTTCCTTTTGAGCTGCCACAACACATGTCACGATGTATTCAGCGCAGCTATTAGGCTGTGTGTGAGAAGGAAAGGCTAGAGGTCCCTGCCAGCAAACTGTGTTCCTCTAAATTTTCAAATTTCCAAGAATATATTACATTTCTATATAGATGACAAAGATAGTAATGATACCCCTAAAAGGTGTTTTCAAGCACTTTTAGATTAAATGTTATCTAAACCATGATTTGACCTCGATCTGCTTTTAGATTTTTTTTTTTAATTATTGATTTTTGTGCATTAAAAGTCACTGGAGAAAAAAGCATTTGTATTTAAGATCTTATTTTTGCTTTTGCATGACTTTAAAGTAATGACAGTTTTAAGGCTCACTAAATTAAGCATGGATTAGACTTTAATGTGCTTTTAGTACATAAAATTTTCAAATGATCGACTCTTACAAAGAATAGCAACTGTCAGGAGTTTTACCACATCCTTTTTAACAAGGATGAAGAGGGGAAATATTTGTTTATTTATTTTTAAACAGGACATTTGTTCATAGAAGAAATCTAAGCATAATACATTTAGACTAGGCTGTACAATTAATCTCTCTCACCTTTGCCCTTTTTTTCTCCTTTTCTTTTCTGACAGTGTTTTATTTCCCTTTACATGACCCATTCTTTAAGCCATCTTCCACTTCCTCAAAGAGATTACATTCACAGACACGCCAACCATTTCTTTCCAGGTGGAGATTTTGTACCAACTGCTGAACTTTCATCTCAGCCAAAGTACATCCCAACTGAGATGCAACAGACACATTTCAACCCTCACCAATATCTCTCTGCACTTTTCACTCTGCTTTTAAAACACGGGGAAGCAAGACCTTCAACTGCCAATTTGGGAAATCCAGAAATGCACGTTGATATTTCATTCTTCCTCTTTTTTTTTTTTTAATGCCAGATCAAAACAACCTATGCTCTGCAGAAGCCAATTGCAGTAACCTTTGTGAAGGTTAAAAGTTCAAAAAAGAAAGCTGGTTTCTTCATTTAACAGCCTCTTTCAACAATACTGATAAAGAGACACTGAAGGGAGAATGCTTGTGTAGATATGGCAGCAAGGGGCATGAGAGGACAGGTCTAAAATTCTTCAATTCTCTTATTTTTGATTCTCTCTCTCTTTGACCTTACCCTCTTCAGGGCACACGGTCCCAAATACTAACAACCAGCAATGAGAAAAAATTACAAGAAACGCGCATTTCCTGCTGTCTTCCTCAACACTCATGAAGCAAATAGTCCCCAGAGCACACTTCACCCTACAGCCTTGGGGAGGACAGGTCCCAGACACACAAGATGAAGCCATGCAAATTATAGCTGTTTCTCAAACTTGCAGGCTCACTACGCCTTCTTTAAAATCCCCTTCCTGCTGACAGATATAAATCAAGCAAGCAAACTCACTCCATGAAATCAAAACTTCACATAGCCACAAAAGGCTCTTTTTTTTTTTAATATTAACTTTGCACATGAGCATAAGCACCAAAAGGAATGCACTAAGTATTATCTTGTATTGGTTTTTCTAATCAAAATACATGGCAACCACAAAAGGAAATGCTTCCAGACCAGTAATGAAGGGAATGATTCATATGCCCCAGAGAACAAGTGCTGAACAATGTCCACTCAGTAAGGTTTCAGCTTTATCCCTTATTAAAATAAAACCACGTGTCTGATCTTTAACCCACTTTGATTTATAAATGTTTCTTCTTTTCAAGATTATGAAAGTACGTATGAACAGAGGAGTTAGAAGAAAACAATCCATCACAAAACCCTTATACACCAAATGTTAGAATTGCCATCTATCTTACTTCCTTTTTACAAAAATGTGGATTTATAGATTTGAAGGATATGATGGGAATTCCAGTTTGAAAGTCACAAAAGTAGTCTGAAGCAAAACAATAAAATACTACATCTCAAATGTAACATAGCCTCAGCTACCGTACATAAACATCAGTTGGTCATCTGTCAACCAGCTAAAATGCCACATGCATTTGAAAAGTATTAAAATAACAGCAAGAAAAAATGAAGAGTCCATTGAAAAGGCCAGAGATTTATCAATTCCATGTTGTGCATAAATGAATTCTGAAATCCAAGGAACAACTCTGTGGCTTTATATCTCAATATCTTATCTTCCAGACACTTTACGGACAAGAGTTCTTCACTAGAATGCAAGTCTAGACTAAAGTCACAATGCAGAATGAGGTTTTTTCCTTTTGATTGTGCCCCGTTGCAAAAGATATTTGTCTAAATTTTAAAGTGTGTCACATTTTCCATGGGGCATTCAGGAAACTCCTCGCACAAAAACAATGAACAGGATGTTGCAGGTCAGGCTAGAGCTACACTCCCTGAATGAGAACATTTGAGGAAGGGGAGGGGGACATTTTGCAGTCTTTTATTACTCAGCACCTTCTTGGTTCCAGCCCTATAAAGGATTTGGTTTTATGGGATAAGCAAAGTTTGCATGCAGATCTCACCTAGCCAGAGCTATCTCTTGGTTTTATAAGAATTCAATGCCCCAGAAAATTTAATAGGACACACAACTACTAAACAGCTGTGACAGCTTCAGCCAGTCCACCCCAGTTCATGCTCTCGGACCATTTGTGAACCTATCATGAGCATGTCTGACAGCCAACCTGAACGCTAGACAGGCCTGTAAATTTGGGGTTGTTTTTAACATTCCTGCTAATATAACTATCACTGCTCAATATTATTCTTGTCTGTTACTACATTGCAACTATCCTGTGCCTGGAAATACCTGGAGCATTAATATTCCCACAGCAACAGGCTAGCTACCCAGACTGCAAGAGGAATATCTGTATGCTGAAGTTTCCTGTGCCCACAGGAGTTCATAAGTGGGTGTTCTACCTCCTCACTGGATCTTTCCTATATAGGAAGGCTTCTGCAGAGTACTTGAGTTGGAACAAAGTTTATGCAGCTTCCAGAAACACCTCCAGATAAGCCCCATGCTCCCAACTCTGCTGGAATCTGTGTAAAAACAGGTGCTGTGAGGCCATGGGATGGATCATAGCTCTCATCCTCCCCCCAGCCATGCTGGCTGTGAGGTGAAGGAATCACTGAGAACTTTAATTCTTTAAGCAACTGCTAAGATTCAAAAACCAGCGACATTTCTTAAAGACCAGTAAGCTCCTGAGCACTGCTCTTGCTTTAGTAAAGTTGTCACCTTTGTTCACAACAATGAAGCTCCAAAAAGCTTTTTGCAGCAGCAGCAGAAGCAGCACGGATTTTTAGCTTCTCTATTTCAGATATTCTTTTATTCATCAGACTTTCCACATGGTAATCCTAGAAAAGCAATTCTAATGCAATACTTTCAGCATCAAATTGAGAGGCCTAATTTGTGGCTACAGCTGTGGCCTGTTATCTGTACTTCATCACTCCAATTCAGCACAACACAAACTCCATAATTCTTCAAACTTCGACATGCCTCTACACCACAACAGCAATTAATTTGCCTCTTCCAGCCTCTGCCATTAAAATAAAACTGCAACACACCACAAGCTGAAAATAAAACTAATTCAGTCCCAGCCCTACCCAACCTCTCTATCGTTTAAAGAAAACCCTTGCAACTTCAGCATTCAAGAAGTTGGACTTCTGTCAGGATTTCTTTTATTCATATGTTTACTTTTAAAGTTTATGTATACATCTGACACAGTAACTTCATATTAGCACCTAAACTACAACATTAGGTAACCTTTTTACAGGGACTTGGCAAAAAAAAATCTTGCCTCATCAAAACAAATATAAAACCTTCTGAAATGTTTCCATATTGACCTGAAAAACAAACAAACAAAAGAAAACAAATAAATTTTAAAACCCAAGCAAATCTCCACCCAACAACTATTGCACTACAAATAATTTGAGATTAAATTACAGTTTCAAAGACAATTCAGAATAAAAAAGAAAAATCATCCTATAAATATGTGAATAGGGTTTATTTTGATAATGCTATCGTTAGGCAACCTAGGGTCATTAAAGCCCCTTCCAGATATTAAAGTCCTTTCCAACATAGTAACTGGCTTTTCATACCAAGAAAAAATGTTTTCTTCCTTTTATTTGCAAAGAAAACTTTAACAGCAAAATAATATCCATCAGATGGAATAACATTTCCTTTTTATATCATAAATACAAACCTCACTTCAAAGTAAAGGTGATTTTAGACTTTAAATGAGTGAGTTTTTAATCAAAAAGAAAATTCAAATTAAAGCCACTATGATTTTATTTGTACTTTTATTTACTAAGTTTACCCAGCTCCATTGTACCCTTCTGGAAGCAAGTATAGCTCATATTAGTTCTCTCATGTTCCCTGCTGGAGCATAGGGTAAAATCACTTTGATATTCCCCTTAGGAATAAGACTGAGTTAGAGTGAGCAAATCGCTCAAGAGTCTAAGAAAAAAAACACACCACTTCCAAAATAAAACTGCATTTCACAAAGTAATTAAACATCTTGTGCATGTGGCACAACTATACCTCTCAGGAAGCTCCGTGACTTCAGAGTGGCCTCGGAATACAAGCTGCGCAAAAGGAAAGAGCCCAAACATTGCACACATCCCCTCACAACAGACACACTGCATTGCGAAGCATTAATGCATGCCCTCCCAATTAGCTGGACCTTTATGAGTTTTTCTGAGGCTGAACCAAATAGTAAATGTAGCTGCAGCAACCTTCCAAATTATAATTTTAAGTTTCCCTAAATGCCTGTTTCAAATCAACTGCTGCCTTCTGTAACAGGTGTATTCTAAAGGCACTTAACCCTAAAGTTTGCTACCCCAGCATCTAAATATAAATCAAGAACTACTTTTCTCAGCTGATATTTGTTGCCTTCGCTACTAAGGTGAGTACTAATTCTTGCAGTTTAAAAAAAAGATCGGTATTGTTTTATGAATTAGTTTTACATGGTAATTTTAAATGAACTATTGCTAGATGTACACATTTGCACCAATGCAAACTCACGTGGGTAACAAGAAAAAAACATTTATCATTGGAGACAGTAAATAAAATAAATAAAAACAAACATTAAAAATTATTCACAAAAAAACCCCTCACGACCAGCCTTCCAGAATCAAGTCTTAGATCATAGCTTTAATACATAACAAAAGATGAGATTGAGAGACAACAATTTTATTGCACGTTATAAAATGTCTTCATGTTTTACAAGCCATATGTTATTGACTCATTCCTTCCCATACACAACAAGCCTTCTTCTTTCTTCTACTTTTCCATCATGCTCTTTACTCTGCAGCTATCAGCTATGCTTTTCTGTCAGACTGATACAGACCTAAGCAAGTTCAAAGCATGTGTTCTCTAACTTCAGTTTAGCTTTCAAGTCTGCTGCTTTCACTTGATGACAGAAAACACTTTTTTGCAACTTAAATTGTTTACCTTCTTCAGCTACAGCAATTAGACTAATGAGATTTACTACCCTCCCAAACAAATTTTTTTTAATGCAGTCATTTAGCCTGACAGGCTTGCCAAGCTGGTGAGGAGGGCTTTAAACTAAAGCTGCTGGGGGAGGAAAAATTCAATCCATCTCCCACAGAATACTTCTAGAAAAGCTGCAGCCCACAGCTTGGACAGGTGCACTCTTTGGTGGGCTAAGAACTGTCTGGATGGCCAGGCCCAGAGAGTGGTGGGGAATGGTGCTGCATCCACTTGGCAACCAGTCACAAGTGGTGTCCCCCAGGGATTTGTGTTGGGCCCAGATCAGTTTAATATCATAATTTATGACCTGGATGAGGGGATCGAGTCTACCATTGGCAAATTTGCAGATGACACCAAGCTGGGGGCAGGGAGTGTCAATCTGCTGGAGGATAGGAGTGCTCTGCAGAGAAACCTGAAGAGACTGGACAGATGGGCCAAATCCAACAACAGCAGGTTTAACAAGACCGAGACCAACAGACATATCTCTCAAATTGTCCACATCCTTCTGGATGGCATCCCTTCCGTCCAGCCCATCAAGCTCAATACATAGCTTGGTGTCACCAGCAACCTTGCTGTATACACTTAATCTCATGGTCCACATCACTGACAAAGGTGTTCAACAATGCTGATCCTATTAAAGAACCCCCTGCCACTCATCATTGCTCTTCACCTGGACATGGAGCTGTTGAGCACAGCTCTCTGACTGTTACTTTGCACACAATTCATTATCCACAAGTTGGTCCATCAATCAAATCCATGTCTCTTCAGACAGAGACAAGGACACCATGCTGGACAGTGTCAAGTGTCTGCACAAGTCCAGATAGACTGGATGTCATTTGCTCTTCCCTTATCCACCAATGCCACAACCCCATTGTAGAGGGTCACCAAATCTGCACAAATTGCCCTTAGTGAAGCCATGTTGCCTCTCATCAATCAGCTCCTTACTTTCCATGTGCCTTAGCACAGTTTCCAGGAGGATCTGCCCCTTGGTCTTGCCAGGCACAAAGGTGCAACTTACTGGTTGGTACTTCCCAAGGTCTTCCTTTTTTCCCTTTTTTCCCAAAGGGCAAGACCCTTAAGACCTGTTGGAGCAGGTCCAGAGGAGGGCCACAAAGATGATTAAATGGGTGAAGCACCTCTCTTATGATTACAGGCGTAGAGAGTCTGATCTGATCAACTGGAAAAGAGAAGGCTCTGTGAAGACCTTAGAGCGGTGTTCCAGTACCTAAAGGAGGCTAACAAGAGAGAAGGGGAAGGCATAGTGTGATAAGACAAGAAGTAATGGCTTTAAAGTGAAAGAGGGTAGGTCTAGGTTAGACATTAGGAAAAATATCTTTGAGTGGTGAGGCACTGGAACAGGTGTCCCAGAGATGCTGTGGGTGCCCCATCCCGAGCAGTGTTCATGGCCAGCATGGGACATGACTTGAGCAGCCTGGTCTAGTGTAAGCTATATCTGCCCATGGCAGGGAGATTGGAACTTGATGGGCTTTAAGGCCCCTTCCAACCCCAACTATTCTATAATTCATGAGCTCAGGCTTTTAGAACAGTATCAAGAGTGGATATTTGCAATAAAGCCATAGAAGCTGTTTCACTTACAACTTTTAGTGACCCCAAAATCCTTCACGAGGATGTCCTGAAACATTCCGGTTTACCTGTTATTGGGATATACTATATCCCAATATATGTATCATTACATATATATATATCATTACCCAGGTACAAAAAACTATTGTGATATGTCTATGGGCTTCTATTCACAGCAGCAAGGGCCAATTAGCACAGCATTCTAGTACTCTACTCCCCTCCACAAAATTACTCATCCAATATCATACACAACATAAACTGATGTAAGATGTGCAACTGTGGGGCAGAGGTTCAAGACAAGACTACAGCCATTGTGAAGATGCATCCTGCTTTGATAGGCTATCTATATTTTGACAAACCAAAATGACCTCACATATCCTCAAGAGTTCTGCCACACGGGAAGAGGAAAACATGAACTGCCAAATGTATCATTTGCTTATATGCAACTTTGCCACGTGGCAGCCCATGATACATTCCTGTTCTGCAGAAGAAGGTGCAGATTATTTGCATAAATTCTCCCGTAAGACCTTGACACCAAGGTTACACAGAAAGTCAATGTCAGGGCTTAAAGTAGAAAATGAATGCAAATTTCTTTGCTGTTGGTTTCCATGAGGGAGGGATTTCACCACTTAACTCCCAGCTTAAAGGCTAGTGCTAGAGCCAGAAGAACAGCTTCTTACATGCAAAGCAAGGAGGCAAGAGAGGTGCAGAAGGAGACCAATGAACTACTGAAATGTGCAAAATCTTTATTTCTTTAAGATATTGCATAGATTCTGGAGATGACTAAGAATTTTATTCATGAAAAATCAACCTCAAATAACTCAAAAGAACATTCAGCGTGGGAGGTTCTTTTGCAAAAATTAAATAGCAATTGTAATGAAATGGTATCTTCTACCAAGTTACCAAAGAATTTACATTTTGCTCATACTCTTACCTAACTGTAGAACCAGGAACCATACACAAGGGATAATAACCAAATTGTTATCTCAAGATGTAGCATTATTTCAAAAACGTGGGTGGGAGAGCAGGAAGCAAAAGCAAGGTTAATTTTAAAAACAATCTTAGGGCAAGATTTTTATTTAGACCTACCCAAGAGAGCTAACCTCCACTTCACATCAGCTGTAGATATCTATAGAACTAATTTTAGCAATATTTCAAATATGCTGGCTAAGTACAGAGCATGTTTGATCTGCTTATATTCAAACCTGCCATCTTTTGACTTACCTATACCCACAGCTGATGCCTCCTGGCTTAAAACCTCATACTTCAAAAATGCTGCCAGAAGGTGACAAGAAAGGCTATTAGCACAAACCAGTATTTGCTAAGTATGCTTTTTCTATTCTTTCCTTCTCACTCACCTGTGCTATATTCACAGGAATGTGACTTCAATAAGCAAAGCTATAAGCTTCTGCCTTTAAGGTGCACCATCCAGAAGTTTTGTGAACATCAGCAGGTAAACAGAGTTCCAGCTCCTCCAATTCTATCACTAGAACGTGTGTATTTTAAGGATCTTAATTTCCAAAGCTGTTGATAACTTCTGGACTCAATGATCTCTGTGGGTCCCTTTCAACTTAAAATATTCTGTGATTAAATCTGTGATTACTTTGCTCAAACACTAAAGAAAAAAAGACTCAGCTATGTCCTGGTTTCCCTTTAAAAATGTACAAAATCAATTCTCCTGTCTAAAAGGTCATTAAAAAGCATTAAAACAATCCATTTGTTCCATTGAAGAGATCAAACACTGACTAACTCCATCAGTTTAGGACAATGTGCTATTATGCTTCAAAGTCACATGTATCACATATCAAATGAAACGTCAGAGAAGCAAGGCATTTAAATGCATAGCTGACATACTTTTTGCATCTCAGTACATTTCACTTCTCAATGGGGCTGTGGGTGGGAGAGGAGAAGGTTGGTTTCTTATAGATTTGAGTGTAAAGGCATCATTTTGCAATTTAAATCATCAGATGTTACAACTGCCCACTGGTAGATGCTGCCACGTACAGGACAAACACATACCAGAGATCACCATTCTGCATATTCAGAAGGAACACTTACAATCACTGTCTGTCTCCTCAGACAGCAGCATTATACAGCCCTCGTACTGCAATGCCAACATGAGTAATTAGTCATTAAACTTTTGAGCCACTCATTCATATTTGTGCATAACAATATTTACTATTCTCGAGTACCCCATGTCACTAGACTTATAGCCAGTCTCAAACAAGGGAAAAAAAAAAAAAGAAGCAGTGTATTTTGAAAGGCCCAAAGCTGCTGTTGCCATTTTGCAAATCAACTTCTACAACATTAGCTACTGGTCATCCAGAGCAACGTTTCTCTCACATTTTGTCTCCACTTCTGTAAAGGATACAACCCCCCATATTTAACATCTGTAGATTAATGTGTGTCTACGCCCCTCATTTTAGGCTCTACAAAAGACAGAGCAACATTTTAT
Source organism: Passer montanus (assembly GCF_014805655.1). Lineage (NCBI taxonomy): Eukaryota > Metazoa > Chordata > Aves > Passeriformes > Passeridae > Passer > Passer montanus. The sequence continues at coordinate 7,326,578 of NW_024367930.1, read as the reverse complement.
CTCACACAAAGATACTAAGCCAGGTGCACCAAAAGCAGATATAGATGCCTGAACTCTGTGTAACATTAAAACAACAGTTTTTTTGTGTCAACATAATTTCACAGAAAAAATAACCATACTCAGGGGTACAGTTCCTGTAAATCATTCATTTTCCCCAACCCTCACCTTTACAGCAATGAACAAAGGCAAACGTCAGATTTCCATCTGGATGTTAATCAAATATCACCAAAGCCATTGCTCAGCATTTCTCATATGCAGAGCTCTTTGAGGGTATAAAAGTCATTACTGACAATTTTCAAATTAGGCATGTGAGAGTTAGAAGAAGGGTAGAATCAGCAAGGGGAGAGACAGGGTTGGTCAACCTCAGAATGCTAGTACACAAGATATAAAAACTATGAATGTACACTGAACTGGCTAATATTGACTTCTGTTTGTTTGAACATGCCTCCAATTTGCTTACAAGAAAAAAAGGAAAGTAAATACAGATAAACATTACTAAAAGCAGAGTAATAAGATTAAACTTCAACAGGCATTTGAGTAAAAATTTAAATGCCTTTAATTTGATTTAATGTACTTAACTAAGGAAGTAAAGAAATTAAAATTAAAGCCACTTAAATTCTGCTTCATGTCCTTGTATAGGAGTACTATGTAACTTAATCCACCTTCAAAGTATATCTCAGTCTGGATTAATTCTTCCAAGTGTTCCTATGTAGACAAGTCCTCAGCATATGCTAAATGGTTTCTCAAAGAAGATAAACTATCTTATATTTAATATAAAAGACTGAGATTACTGATTAATTACCTATGAATTCCCTTATAACACACCCATATCCCACTTGCGTACACTTAAGTAACAGAATCCAGATAAACTGACTATCAATGTTTGCTATCTACTGGAAATCAATTTTTTTTTTAGCTTGTAGCAAAAAACAGATTCAAAGTCTTAACCAGATCTCTCAGTTCTATTGTCTCTTAAATCCAAATGAAAGATTTCATATTGACATCTGATCTTTTATTTACTACTGTAAAGATTGATATTTGCATACAGATGGGATGATACATCTTCTTAAATTTAATTACATGTAGATTTCTTAACTTCAGACAAATAAAATGCACGTCCCTCACCAATTTGAGGTTCAATGATGTCAATCTCACAGAAGGTTTTTGGAGGGCATAAGGAGTGGGCTGACTCTTCTGTGGGCAAAGGTTCCTCATGTATAAGAGTCACATCTACAACCTTTCACAAAGACAGCTTGACCTATCCAAGGGGGAAAATGGCTCAATGGCCAGAGGTGAAGGCAAGAAGGCTCAGCTACTAAACATAGCAGGAACTAATGCACAGCAAGCTGGTACTTGAGGTCTTGGTCCTGCTGTGAGAAACCTACATTCCCAATATGGTCAACTAATGAAAGTAAAACATCTATTAAAATAAGTTGTGGAAGCTTGTACAGAAGACTATAAAGCATGTTTGCACTAAGATTTCAGCTTAAGTTTGTTAAATGAAGAACCCACCCCTTTTCATAGTTAATTCAAGGATACAGATGAAACTAGAAATGCATCTCCTCCCACTCCTATCACCAACCCCCAGAGAAAAATATTTAAATAGCAGATATTTGTAATCTAGAACAGAGAGCAGCATTCTCTGAAGAATCATCTAATTTAAATAAGTCTCCCTCATTAACTTAAAGGCATTCTAAACACTTCATCAATGCTTTGTTGTTCATGTGCTATTTCACACTACATTTCCCCAGCATCACACATTTGTGTCTATAGAAATGCATGTACTAATCATAGATTTATGGTATTCAGTCAAATCATGCATTAGAAATTGTAAATTTATTCTTAATACCAGTAAAATATTCTGTAGCTATGTAGTTGCCTTTTTTTTTTTGCTGCAGCTGCATTAACTGAGTACTCTATACTGTTTGCAGAGTCACAGAATTCCTGAATAATTTTAACTGCATACATGCAAATAATTTCTTTGCTTCTAAATTCTTATGTGGGTCACTATTACAGAACTAAGTGCTTGACTACTTTTTGTGCATTTGTCTTCACAGTGCCTCCCTCAGACAGCAATACTAGAGAGCATTACCTTCTAAATCAATGAAGAACTGATAGGTAATCACTAGCTTTAGCAGCATATATAAAGAAGAGAATACAGGAGAAAAATCAGCATTCAAATTGATCCATGATAATTTAAAATTACTCAACTTTGGTAGCAAGAAGCAAAACTCAGGATCTTCTCCTGTGACATGATCCCAAACCTTAGTTGGTTTTGTGAGAATTCCTTTGGGTTGCAAAGGTCAAAAAGATACAACTTCTCACCAAACATGCAAGCAGTATAAATGTGACTTGAAAAGCATTCATCCTCTGCCTATCAAATGTACCTGGGAACAAAATCTGGCATGAAACAAGGATAAGCATATGCAACTTAACCAAATATGTGCAAGATAACCCAGAGAAATGGATTCTTATATTCCATCATATGCCTGGAATAACTACTAAAACTGTGGTGAAACACAGATGGATAACTCACAGAGCTCATGGAGTGTATACAGTATAACATGGAGCAGATGCCACTAGGACTGTTCACTGCACAAAATACAAAGCATTTGCAAATACTTGTGTCACACCAAGAGGTACAAGATGAATTACATTGTCTTTGCAACTGCAAACTAGTCTCTCTTTCCTGATGTGACTTTGATTAAGATTAGGCTTGGAGAATATTCACTCCCTGACCAAAAGAGATGGCATTTGAAACAGACTCCTCCAGAGTTAAAATGGTGTATGTGGTGAGGAAATACAGAAAGTTCACATGGAATGAAATATCCCTTAGCACAGGTGGCCTGACAAGGCACAGATGTCTCTGAAAGCCTTTGGCTGGATCTTCACCTAAAGACAGTTTTAAGCCCAAGTCACACTGTGATTTCACCTTTAACCTGTGAGATAATGCCATCACCTTCAGAGGCTACACCAGTAGAACAAAACTCCTGTGTGGAGAACAGATGGGCTCAGCCCTCCACAGGCCAGCCAAGATGACCATGCTATACACCTGCCACACAGCTTGGGTGTAGTTTTTGTGCCCTGGTAAATTCCCAGTTCAGCGTGGATTGATGTTCCTCCACACGGTCTTTTTACAGTAATTTTGCAAACACAGGCTCCAGCAGAAGCAAAAGCGTAGCCAGCAACAGCAAATTAATTAGAAAGCATCAGAAATGCTTAGTAATGCCTAGATTCAGAGCTATATAGAAGATAAGGAGATCCATCAGTTCCCAACAACAACTATCTTGAAGGGGCAAGGTCTATCCTCCCTGACCCAGCTGGCTTCACAGCTATAGTGAGCTACATAATATAAGGTGCCATCCAGGCATCATTGTAATGTAACACATCTTGAACCTCAGTGGCATAAGCAATTAGGGTTAAAAAAACCCCAACCAAACCAAAGAAACCCAAAACCCCAACCAAAAGACCCTTCCCAAAACTAGCATGACCAAAAAAAACCCACCGAAACATAACAAAATCTGTTGGTAACAGATCGAGTTCAAAGCATTTTTTTCCACTGTGCAGTCTATTTTTTATCCACCTTGCTGCTTTGCAAGGTGGATAAAAAATAGCGAGAGGAAATATAGAAGACACGTCTATGAGATTTGTGTAAAAACAGGCTATTATGTGGATATAAATGATTTGGTTTGGTATTTATTAAGTACCTGTAAAGTGCTCAGTGCTAGTCAAATTACAAGGAAATTATCTTTTGCTTTAAGAAACTGACAATCTAAATGACAAAAGGGAATAGATAAGATGCAGCAAGAAGCCAATGATGAATGAAGAATATTTTGATTGTGTTTTGGATTTGATTGCTTCCTGTCAGCACCTCTGAGCTAGAGTTCTTGCTAAAGATTTGCTGACAAATAGGCAAGTGAGGTGGATCAGAATTTGGAAAGGCAGCACAGAGAAGTAGAAGTAGCACAGAGAAAGCCAAAGTCAAGATGAAACAAAACCCAACAAGCTTGGGATCACTATTAGTACAGTGATGAGAAGCATGAAGCCTGACTTAAGTAGTTTGAAAAAAGTGTATGATGAGGATAGAAAACTGAAGGAACCCAATACTTAGAATATAAACTTAAGACAAAACTGCTGTAAGAAATCACAGCTGAGGCTGCTGTAATGGCAGAAAGATAGACCAGAACAACCCTGCTTTACAAACCTTTTAGAACAACCAACATGGCTATTCATTTGGGATACTCATGTAGGATGATGAAGGAATTCAGTATCAGCTGCTTAGTGTAATGCAAATAGTTATGCAGTTAGGAAAACAAAAATCAATAATTTTTTATGGCAAACCTCTCAGCCCTGGGAGTATGTTCATTACTACAGGTCCAACATGTCACATTTCTTTATAAAGTTTGTGAGAGAAGTAGCCAAGACTTCCTTTGGCAGTGCAAAAGCAGTGCTGTCACAGATGGACTTCACACAAGTGGGGTTTTGTTTTATTAATAAATGTCTTTTTCCCCCCTACTCTGAAATCCTCCACCTATACCAGCTTTCACCCTTTCTCATCTTACTTACAAACATAAGAAAGAATAAGACATTGTTTGTTTGTTTTCTTTTCTTGATAGGAGACTAGTTTTTCTCCAGTTTGGTGGTACTCCAAGTGAAAAGGACAGCAGATACACTCTTGGCAACTGTACAGGGTGGCTTTTTTTTTTTTTGTTTGTTTGCTTTTCCATAAAACACTTCACTGTGCCAGCTTTCTGAGTAACCTCAGAAATAATATGCTTTTTCTGACAGATGACAGCAGAGTGGAGTTAATAAACAAATTAGACCCATATGAAAGTGTGATTCATACACAATGTCACAACTCCAAAGCATAAGGTGGTACATGACTACCAAAGAGGACATCACTACACAGATTCACAGAATACTGAGTTGGAAGGGACCCACAAGGATCACTGAGTCCAACTGTTAATTATACATGAGCCTGAAATGAAAATTGCTTCCCAGACTTTCACAAACCTTCTTCCAGCTCTTCAGCACTTAACAGCTGCTGTAAACTCTTCTAGGCACAGAAGAAACCCTCTTACAATGAAGCATAAAGGTCTAGCATGACACTAAGTTGAACAGAACCATTCCCTCACAGCACCTCATACACAAAGAGGTATCGCATCATTCCACTGAAACCACATGAAAAACAGAGTTTGAAAAGTTTCAGGAAAGTTCCATTTTCAGGCTCTTCTGTTTGCATTTAAAAAAAAACCACCAAAAAATGCAGAAAGATGCAAGCAAGCACAAAACTCTGTTTTGGTAGCAACACTGTTACTATAGAATGCACAAACCACTGTTTCCTCCCAAGTCTGGCTAGGGTACAAAAGGTCTGTGGCACGCACTCCTGTGGAACAGTTTGCACTAAGGACAGAAGGATTTGATAGCTGCCCTGCTTCAAACACCAGCAGAGCAAGGGGTTTAAGGCAGGCAGCAGAAGAGCTCCCAGTCTGTGTGTGTAACAGAGCACACTCTGCTAAAGGATTTTCATCCCGAGACCTTGCGCGTGTGAGGAGCTGCTGCTGGCACCACCAACCAGAACAAACATCAGTGACAAATGGTGCCACACCCTGAACAAGCAAACGTCAAAACACCACACACTACACAGAAGAGTTTATAAACAAAACCCCTTGTTGCTTCCCCCTTCTCTCTCCCATGTTGGCAGCTTCAGGTCCAGCTCTGGGGGATGAAGGGGATTACTGCAGAAAGCCAGAGGCTGGCAGTGTGACAGGGCTGGGAACAGGAAATCTAATGGACATGGAAGACCAGCCTCAGTGACTGACTCAGCTTCTGACCCACTTACAGAACTTGGCCGAACTGCTTTTTGGTGCCACTGCTCCTCTCCCAGACTCTGTATGACCTTATTCTGTATGATCGTGTCCAATTAGGTCAATGTCTTCAAGGCAGTGACTGCCTCTTGTTAATTTTGGTGAAAAACAGCCTATAGGCTTAAATAATATGTTAGTTTAAAAAAAAAAAAAAAGAAAGAAAGGGGGCTGATTTGCTGATTTTACTAGGATCTGCCATGTCAAGAAAAAAATCATCTTTGCACTTAAATAATGAAGAATACCCACACCATTAAACCTGTTAATATTATTTAAAAATATGTACAGCTGGAAGAGTGGCATATTGCTCTCATTCACAAGCTTGCTACATCTTTACTGACGCCTACAATCTCCCTTATAGGTCTATTTACAGAGGCATTTCTCCCAGGGGCCAAGTTTTCCATTCATGTCCTTTCTTCCCCCTTCTCTCCTGCTTAATCCCCTCCTTCTAGCAGAGCCTCTCAGTCACATTAGGCAAAGCATTTGTGGTGTGACATGGGGAACGGATCCAAGCCTCCAGCAAGCAAAAACATAAGCTGAATAAAACGAAAAAATTTATTTTTAACCTGGATGGGTTCCCAGACTGAGCTTATTCCCCACCACAACAGGTGTATCAACACACCTGGGGAAGAAACTGAGCAAACCAAGCTTCAACTCTTGCTGACATAACTACTGCTGACAAAGTCAAATGTATATATTAGTAAGATAAGGACATTTTAAAAATATTAATACTGGACTGGGGGTTCTTACACTGGGGAAATCTTTAAACATCATAAAATGGACTTAATACATATTCCTTATGTTGTTCACAGTTTCCTTTGCCAGTTTGGCTAATTATACGATATTTAAGTTTAAACATATGTTGCCTCCCTTGCAGTGAATCCTCTCCTCCTACATGATACAGCAGTGAAGTCATCTTGCTGACTTCAAGTTGAATCCTGCACCCTCTTCAAGTAGGTGAGCATTTTATCTTATCTGGAAAGCAGTCCAGCCCTGGGAGCACGGTGATTCTTATTTCGATAAGCTATCAAAAGCTTGACCACAACAAATATCCTGAAATACGTACTCCAGATGCTCTGTCTATAAGAACCAGCGTAACTTCCGCCATCCTGAACATATGGTTCTTGAAACATGTAAGAGATGCTCAGGATGCATCTGCACTGGAGTGAAGGGTGAATCAGCAGACCAGAGATGTTTAATCTCCTTCCTTCCATACTATCACCAACTGACTTTAAGACTTTGGAGTTTTTTTCCTTAAAACCAAGACACATCAGATATAAGGAGATTCCAAATGTAAGGAAGTAACAAAAGACCAAGCGAAAAAAATGTATTTAGAAGGGAAAAAAATCTTGCAGCCCTTTGTCAACTTCCATGTGTTGCAGACAGGAAAATCTCTATCAGTTAGAGTGTTCCACATTACAACAGCCTTTAGCAAGCAGAGAAGCAGAGTACACCACAATAGCTGTGTTTCATTAGCTTAGCACAGCAGAGTACAGGATTTAAAGGGAACAGACAGCAGCTGAAAATAATTGCATTAAATTAACATTAACCCACAAACCCAGAAGAGGCATATAATATGCAGGACTGCTACAGAAGCAGTAACCCAGAATTAATGTCTGTAAAAGATGAACAATCCTGCTCTAACTGGTACTCAAAATCCTAAAGGAAGAAAGTTCACCTCAAATAGTGTTCCCTTAGGTGGGGGGAAGGAAAGAAAGGAAAGTATGGCCTAGTTAAAAATATCAGTAGGTAGAAACACAAACTGTAAAATGATGTGGTTCCCAAAGGACTGACATTTTTTATGGTTAATACACATATTCCCACACATTCCTTCTCAAAAATGACTAGGAAATTAAATCTAATTTTAAGATCTGTAAATGAGATGGACATGTGAGAATTTAGACATTTAGGGCAGAAAAGAAAAAACCTCAGAGACTAAAGCAAGAAAGGCAGCTGGGACTGGAGTGGACTAAAACACAGCCAAGAGTGACAACTATATTTCAATTGGTGAATGTACATCACAATAGTCCATGAGTCTTGATACGAGAAGAGTATCACCAAAAAAAGGTCCTTAATTAATCTAAAGTGTTTGAATAGGGAGACAAACTCAAGGGATTATGCTGTGCTCAAAATGAAGATGAAATTTATGCTAAACATAATAACTAAAGTAATTATTTAAAGAATTTGAGAGATGCTGACTTACAGCACCTACTTATTTCATCTGTGAGCAGGTACCAGAAGAAAGCCATGGCACTACTGGCCAGGAAGAAAAACATGAGCCCCAAGTTCTTTCTCCCAGCACCAGCTAGAAAACTCAGCTTGGTCAGGCCCTTGGCTAGCTGCAGGTCAAAAAGCAGAACTAAGACACCAGCTGAGGCCTGAGGAAAGTTATAGCAGAAGCTACTGTCAGACCAGCTCTAAGATCCCATCTGGTGCCTTGATAGCCCCTGACCATCTGAATTTGCATGGCTCCTCCAACCGGAGATAAATTCTACCTCATGAGCAAGCCAGCATTTGGAAACAATTAACATCCTATTTCCATCAACCACCATGTTCTTCCCTTCTGCATCCCTGCAGAACTTAAAATGTTTATAAAAAGACAAAAACCAACCTGTGGACTTTGCTGTTACAGTAAAACTTAACAACATGAGTTTGTGCTTTAGGATGTTTTAAAGCTCCAAACAACTGCCTATCAAATGCAAAATTAATTTGTAATCCATCCTCACTGGGCAATGAAAATTTCTTTTTAGTTGAGCTCTTCATTACAGCAGGATTTTGTAACTGTTTCTCTGTATTTGTCTGCCATCTGCACAGCACTCTTCCATATGGAGTCACAGTACCTTTTTTTGGTTTTGTTAGGTCTCCTTCATTAGCCATACTCTTTCATGAGCAGAATAGGACTGCCTAAAAGTGTCTAAAATATAGTGCTTCATTGGAATTTTGAAGTGTTTAATGTTTAAAGTGAGTGCTTGCCAGTATTTTTATTTAAAAACATTGATAAAATTGCTAGAGCAGCCTTAATCTCACTTACCTAGAGGTTTCTACAACTACTCTGAGGCTTTGTGTGAAGTCACAACCTGCAAGTTTCAGAGTAGAAGCCAGGTAAGTTAAGAGATGACAATCTAATTTTAGTACAAGTTTTGGCTTTCAGGACTGTCATTTCAGTTTTCTTTAAAAAAAGCAAAATATTTTCTCATACATTTGTCTAACCAAAGAGAGCAAAGAGCTTCCAGTATGGGAAAGGGTTAAGGCAAACCCAATTGAATTCCTGGTGCAGGTTTCTAGCTGTTTAATAAGGCTCATCCCAGAACTTTTCCCTTGGAATTTCTGCTCTACCCAGTTTTCTGCTTTCAAAAACCTGTCTGAACTTTGCATCTTCGGGACCTCTATTGCTCTATGGAGTTGGTTTGACTGAGCTGACAATTTAAGAACAGAGTAGAAAAGGAGAAAAGAGACACAGATCCCCTACAAAGAAGCACAAAAATCTGTTGCTGTTTCTTGGGGTACCAAGGCAAAACTTCAGAGGGTAGCAGGAATGACCCAACTCTTTCAAGTAGCAGATATGCTTGCTCCCCATACCTAATACAACACTTTGCCAGCGGAAGTCCATCCTGGAATTTTGGCTTAGCATGCTGGAAACACCAGTTATACCAAAGCTTTTCTTTTATACATGACCTCAGCTAATACTTCCATTTCATTGCACAAGATCTCCTTTCAGCCCTAGCAAAACACAGAATTTTTGATCAATCTTATCTTTAAATAACTTTTCAAATAAATAACTGAAGCTAAAAAGCTCTATAGCTGTTGCTATTCACTCTTACGCTTCCATCAGTTATTTGCACAGTCATTCCCACTCTGATTTAATCATTCCTTTCATGACTGTCTAAGTCTACATTGAAAATGAGAACAGTAAATCAAACTAAGCACTTGGCAGGCATGTACTGGTGAGATCACAGCAAGATCCTGGAATAGCACAGGCACTCTCATATGGAAAAGGCTTGTGGAGTTCCCATGCAGTTCAAGTAACCATCATCTGACTCAATGAGCAATACTGAGACGGACACAGCCCTGTGTGGAAACCGGCTGTTAACGGGGTGAACACCCAGGGAGGCGGCACAACTGGCATCCAAAGCTTCACAACTAATGTGTCACAATATGTGATCTAGCCATATTACTGCGTTAATAAAACCAGCACGGATCAGAGCTTTTTTTATCTAACCACAGAAAGAAGCTCAGAGGTAAAAAGTCAAAAGCAAGAATATGAAGTCCCCATTAAAAGGTAAGCCTGAATACACAGAGAGGGTTTAATTTCTCTGACTTTCAGTTAAATGAAATACAATGTTTTATGAGGTGGAAAAACAAGGTCTTGTTTAGAAAAGGTGTACTTGGCCCAAGGAGAATCACAAAAGAATTACTTAAAATGTGTTTGTGATTCATCATGGTTCAATAACTTCTCATGAATGCTAATGTGTTTCAGAGAGATAGAAAGGCTTGTGCAGGTGTGACAGAAACAATTAGTCAGTTATTAGTAAGTGCTGGCTTCACTGGCAGCCACGCTGCTGGAGCTCCACATTACCTGTAAGCCTGCCAGTAACTCTCCACATGCTCCTGATATTTAGAACTGCCAAAGAGGCAGGACAACAAGTTAAATCTGTGAACATTCATTTCTTTCCCCTCATTTTGCCTGCCTCCATGACAAAATTTGCAGTTAAAGTAAAATGCTACATGCTTAAGACAGTGTGACTCCTGTTCAGGAATAAGTGTAAGGAGACAGTCCAAGTTTATCCACAATAAACTAATCTACACAGTAACTCATTGAATTTCCTCTCCAAGACCTTCTAAAAAGGTGCTTATTTCAGAAGAAGTATACCTACATGGATCTACCTATACAGAACACAACAGACAGCTTTGTTTAAATTTAAACTTCACCTTGCTTTAGTGTAACTACTCCCTCCACCAGTAGCTTTACAGCAAGCAATAAAATTTTATTCTTTTTTAGCACTCTGGAGATCCACTCATTTCCACAGGCCTTGCAACAACATTTAGAGAAAATTTTCAAATGTGTTGCCTATTACCCTGATATCTGGCATCCTTTCCTAAAGCAGAAGTCAGAACAGCATGGAGGACTGTTTAATTTAATTTTCTTTCAGCTTTTAAGGAAATACGCTAAGATCCCTTAATGACAAATGATGTTCAACACTTAAAAGGTGACCCTCCAACAGATACTTAGGAAAAACCCAGCATTTTCTGAGAGCAACAGTTTAATCCCAGCAATCATGCTCCAGCAGCAAGCCAGAGATGTGTTTACAGCAGCAAAGAACAGCCTGGCTTTGACTCTGTGCCTCACTACACACCCGAGACTCAACTGCTCCAGCATAATGTTCATCCTCACTACGAGACAGACATCACAATTTTTGTAGCATAGTGAATCTCTGAAATGAATAGCAAATAATTCACTAGTGGCTGAATTTATTAGCTATACAAAATTCTCAGGGTCAAAGGCCAGTGAAATGAGATGAAAACCATTAGGCCAGCAGACTTCAGATTCTTTTGATCAAGAACACAGCCATATGCCTTTGTCCTTTATCCAACCACAGTTCCAATTAAATTTGCAGGAACTCAGTTTTTCATCTGGTTTAGTGGCTAATTTCCTCATATTCACTACCAGTAAAATAACAAGCATAAACCCCAGACTGTGCTGTTGTACTGCAAGTTTGCACACATGCATGCATGTGCATGGATATAAAAGCCAAATATTTTGATTAAAAGAATGCTTCCTGAGTGCAGATTGCAGTCTCTTGTTTAAATAGCAAAAATCTTCATAGGAAGGCTTTCCAAGCTGTTCAGAAAGTACCTATGGTCAGAGGCACAGCTGCACAAGATGGGTGCTTCCCATCCCACTGATCTGTGCATTTATTTTCTCCATCGCATCATTATCTATACCTGCAAAAAAGAATATGACCCATATCTGTCTTGGTTTGTACTGAATTAACAGGAGCAAAAGTTAAGTCCATCTTTAATTGTAATTTAATAAGAATCTTTGCTGTCTTCACGCCCACCCACCCACCTTAAAGGACCCAGAATAATCTAGGATTGGCCTTAAAAGCTCAAGAGCTTCCTTACTCCCACTGTAGCCTTATGGCAGACAACCCATAATGCTGTCTGCCAAGGACTCAAACAGGCTCTGCAACAGCAGACAGAAAGGATGGAGAGGGAAGAAGTTAAAAGAAAAGGAATGAGAAAGGCAGTGACCATTCTGAAGCAGCAGCCAGTTTGTATGCCCCCTGACCTGCAGGACAATCCAAGGTGCCACTTGGGCTTCACTGTTCTCCCCAGAGGATGCCAAGGTTGTTTGCAAACCTGTTATGGTCCTGCCCTGCCACCAGATCCTGCATCCAGCTGAGCAACATATTATATAAAAATGAGCATGTGTCGGAACTGTGGAGGGCTGAGGAATATTTACCTAATGAATGTGCCATTGTGTTCTGCTCTTCCACTCTTCAGTCAGTTAGAAGTTATACAACAGCTCAGATATTCAGTTTCCATATGCCTGACAGACTAAGCTCATGTGGCTTTGTGTGGGGAAACCCCCCAAAGTTATATATCACATGGATTTAAATTACTAAACTGAAACACTGCAAATCATAAATTCCTTCTTTCAAGCTTATCTTGCAAAAAAACCAGGAACTAAATAAACTCAGCAATACCTTCCCCTCCTCTTTTGGGGCTTGCTAATGCTTTCCCCTTCCACTTGTTTTATTTCTCTTTTCTCCTCCTTCATTCAACCTTATTCTACCATCATCAAATGCTTCAAGGAGCCCAAATGTTTTTTCTGCCCTTTCTTTGCAATGCCAAGTTCGGCCTTTCACTGCCAGTCTTGTTATCCTCTCCCCCCTCCAGTAGTCCTTCCAAAACTATAATCCATTCTTTTAAGAGCTGCATTTTCTGTTGATAGTGCTAGAGGCCAGGAAGGCTGCTGGCAGTACAGTTCTAACAAAGAGTCTGAAACTGAACAATCTCTAGGGATAAGGAAGTCCAAGACATGGTTTTTAAAATAAGAATAATAATAATAATGCCTCTGGCATTGGCAGCTTTTAAACATGAACACATAAAATTTCCCTTCCAAAGGGGCAGGTAACGTACAACGCTTCAGCAATGAATACCTGCTCCTCCTACCTACGTTAAATGCTCTGCAGAATAGAAGTAAAACACATTACACTGGGGAGTCATATACCTACAGATGTAAATCACATTCTACTATTTGTAGTCGATTTCTGCAGAAGCAAATGGTGATGCCAAATGCTACAAATTTCTGCTTCCTAATACAGCCTTGCTCTTCTTCTAACAATTGTGCAAGGTGAACCACTGACAGCTGCAGAATGACACTATTTTTTGTCAGAAATACTTTAAAATAACTACTGCAGAAAGACACGTTATTTTATGCCAATGTCTCAGCAACTCCATCTTTTTGTCTGCAAGGGTAACAACAGGGAAACTGCTGCTCCTCAAAGTTGCTCTACTAACACAAATGAGAGAAGCTCCTTCTCTTCCTAAATACTTTGCTTTAGTAGCATACTAGTGGGAAAGAAGCAGATAACTTCTTCCCCTGAGGTATCCAGATTGTTCTGCAAATAGCAAAAGCCTTTGCAATTATCACATGTATCACATATATCACACTCGGCTTTCACTGATTTCCTGAGTTCCTCAATGGGACCAGAAGCAGCTGAAGACTAGTTTTAGACCTTAGAAAGGAAAAAGTAACTCTGCATATTTTAAGTCTGCATCAATTTCTTACAAAATTCAGGGAAGGTTCCTTCCTTTCTTTGACCTCAATTTTTCATTCAAGACTTTAAGCACTGAACTGTGGCAATGTGGACGCATTCTCTGCACAAAGATGTTACACGCTGCTCACAACTGAAGAAGCAATATTTACAGCACTGTGTAACTGAGATCATTCTCTTTCTTCTATTTCTACAGGCCAAAGTCTAGAGGTTTAGCACCTCTGTACTGAAAATGTGGACGCATTCTCTGCACAAAGATGTTACACACTGCTCACAACTGAAGAAGCAGTATTTACAGCACTGTGTAACAGACAATTCTCTTTCTTCTATTTCTACAGGCCAAACTCTAGAAGTTTCTAGCACCTCTGTACTGAGTGACTTTATTTTAGAAAGAGAAACTGAGTTATGCCAGCTGTTCAAGATTATTTGGTGAACATTTTTAGTGAAAGTATTATGGCAAGTTATTACCAGATTTTATTGTACAAGATCAAGAAAACTCCTGAACAGCTTCCTCCATGAAGACTGCAAAAAGCTACAGATGAAGTTTTTCTTTTGAAATAAACAAAAGAAACAAACCCTAATCCAAACACACACATAAAAACCCCAAACATTCAGAGCTTTTTTTCAGTTTCAAGTGTAGATATCCCAACATTAAACTAGTATGAATACAAAACAAAAAGTTATCAAGAATGTCAAGGGTTAGTATTTTTCATTAAATCATATTGCTACTTCATGGTTTTTTATCTATGGACAACCTTTATTACAGAACAATCTGCTGTAATTCAGAGAGGAAAGAGAGATGGTCCTTCACTCATGAAATCTAGATATTTCCAGAGTCTTTATGTACACTCCCGTAAGAGCTCATGCCAGTTGTCCAGTAATATTTTAAAACCACCTATGCTCATTTTCATTGACAAAGTGCTTTCTAAACCATTCATTTTTCTTTGATTTTATCTTCACTAGGCTTTGTGCCACCATCAGAATAAAAAATGAAAACAAAAGCAGATTCTCAAACTGAATTTAACACTTTTTAAACACTTTTTTTTTTGCCTTTAGCAAGTACTAAGAGTTTGAGAATTTCTACCTACAGTTGATATGTAGGTTTACTCATTAAAAATACTGGACAATCAAACCTAAATGGATCTGTCCTGAGCTTTTCCCAGTGTCTGGTGGAAATTCCACTATATAATTCAACAGATAGAGAAGTTCAGTTCTGTCTGTATCTGAAAAAAATTGATTGCAGATCTTTTTTGCCCTGTTTGGCTAAATCATCTCACCAAAGCACAACAATTACAGCAGGAACTTCATATTAAAATCTAGCACATATTGTCCATGGTGTGCCTTGGGAAGGCAATTCCTAGCTTTTATTCAGAAAATAGCTTACAAATATATATCTTTGTGTCTACATTTTGCCTACTGTCTACCCTTGTGTTTTTAAATTAAGAAGATGCTCAAAACAACCTCCAAGTTTCCTAATTCACTTCAGGTTAGCTTTATCAATACAGAACACAACCTTGCCTTGCTCCCATTTTTAACCTCTCCTATAGAACAAGTAAAGATGAAGTGACCACACTGACCAGGCTCACCTCTCTCTTTTGGCAAACACAGGAAATTAAGAGATCTTCCTGCAGCTCTCACAAGCTAGCATTTGACTGATTAACTCTTTGTGCCAATTACTTTAAAAAAAAAATAGATCCTGGAGTTCAGACTAGATGATCTTTAAAGGTGCCTTTCAACCCAAACTTTTCTGTGACCCAGATTAATTTTTAACAAAGATATTTTTCTCCCAAGGCTTCTCTAAGTCATGTCTCTTGTCCCATGTAGTGTGTATATGAAATGACAACACACATGGACCACCATACTGAAAACCCACAACCCTTTCCCCTTGGCTGCTCCTGATAGCACAGTTAATTACATGCATAGTTCTAATTATACATCCATAACTAACACTTGTCTATCTTGACAAAGAGGATGCTGCTGGAACAGACTGGGATGAAGAAGTTAGAAGATGTAGAAGACATTTTATGAGCCCTGTCAACTGGTGTTATGCACTTCTTACCAGAATCTGCACTGTGTGGCACACCTGAATTCCCCCCTCCATCTTTCCTGTTAGAACACTGCTTGCATTGAAACATTGGAGGGCAGTCATCCTGAGGATGCACTCACTCAGGGCATCAAGCTTTTTACCTGAGGCAAAGACCAAAACGACATTTTTCCAATATCAAACCAGTGATTTGCAATGTCTCTTCCATCACATTAAAACTACATAGTTGCACAATGCCATTCCACCACAGTTACATATCTCATAGACAACCTGTAGCAGAAAACACTGCACCTCCGGTACCACTGGCCCAGATACTCTCTGAATTCAAAAGCAAGACATCAGCAGTATAAAAACTGCACTGACTCAGGCTTACCATTTCCAAATTAAATTAAAACTACTGGTTCTCCTAAATGACTCCAAATTGCTACCTCTCCGTTCAATCCACATCCACAGCTGGGGCTTCTTTGTTACAGAGGAGACAGCTACTCACAGGACATTCTCTAAAGGGGGCCCTCAACTCTGAATTTCAATAGATCAAGAGAAAAAAGCCTCAAGACAGGAAAGCAAGGCTTATCCCCTTAGCCAAGCTTATGAAGACCAATGAACACAGCAAGAACAATTAGCTGGAAACAAAGGACCTATGGGTTGACTTAAGTTTGATTTTCTAGTCTAGCTTGGTGGACTATGTACTGATTTAGGGGAGGGAAGTCCAACTGGTTTTTCCTTTATTCCATCATTCCTTTAATTAGAAAATGTAGCCTATAGGCCAGTACAGTTAGTTTTTTCAATCTTCATATATTAATTATACAGAATTAATTCAAAGCTAACTCTTTCCATCTCTAAAGTGAAATTAATAATTTTACAAAATTTAAGCAATTTGGAGCATATAGGAAAAAAATCTTAAAAACTAGTGGTTTAATTTCAATCCACATACCAATGCATTGTGGAAGTTTTGATCCCTCTGGCCTATGACCTGGGAGCCCAAAGTAAAATCCTAGTGTAAATAGCCCAAGACCATTTTATTTATGCATTTGTATCAAAACAGAACTCAAATTCCAACTTGGATTTAAAATTATACAGATTATTTTTTTTCCCTTCTCTCTCAGCAGACATTTCTCCTTTATCATAATGTGTCTTCTGAGTCACTTACAGCTGCAGGGGATGAACTCTTTGCCACCTCTACCTTCCAGAAAATCATTGCAACACAGCATGACACAACCAACACTTGTTACCCCAACACACACCCAGACACTCTTCCAACAAGCTAAATTCCTAAGGTAGCTGAAGGAAAAAATGGGCTATTTTTAGCAGGTCAAGAAGTAAAAGCCCAGACTATTGGATATGAAAAAAGTTTATGAAAGATGCTGCACATGGTTACAACTTAAGGCTAATCCAAGAAACACAGAGGGCAGAACAGATGCCCAGGTTTCCACAGTTTGTCCAAATATGGCAGAGAAAAAAAGCCAGGAGAGAAAGGCTCAGAGTAACACAAGGCAGTGAGATAATTTTTCTCTTTCAAAATTGCTTTCCACATTTGCGTTTTTAAAAAAGTTTCAATTTTAGCTCCAAAATATGAAAATCAGTCCTTTCAAATGAGACCACATAAACTGACCTACTTCTAACATTAGTTACAATTAAAGAAAAAACAAACAAAAAGAAAAACAAAAACAACAAACAACCAAACCCACCCAAAACGCAAACAACAATTTTTTTTTTTTTTCCAAGGTCTGAATTTTTTTTTTAATGCCCTTTGCCTCCTTTTCTGGAATGGGCACTAGCTGCCAAATCTTTATTTGCCATAAATATGGTAAAAATTGTATTAAGTGCTCCAAAATGAAAAAGACAAAAGACCTTCTCTTTTTATTTTGTAGGCTCCACCCAAAACGCAAACAACAATTTTTTTTTTTTTTCCAAGGTCTGAATTTTTTTTTAATGCCCTTTGCCTCCTTTTCTGGAATGGGCTGTCAAATCTTTATTTGCCATAAATATGGTAAAAATTGTATTAAGTGCTCCAAAATGAAAAAGACCTTCTCTTTTTATTTTGTAGGCATTTTGGTTGACGGGCTCCTTTTTCTCGCCCTTTCCCTGAGCAGTTACAACCACCACACTAAGTGTGTCTTTTGGTCTCCAATGGATATTCTAGCTTGTTCAGATTTTCTACCTTTTCTTTTTCTTTTCTTTTTTCTTTTTTTTTTTTTTTTTTTTAGAAAAAGAAGATTAAGCACAACAAGAGAAGTTATGCGTATCTATAGAAGAGATTTTAGACCTACATAAAGTAGAGCTCAGAATCAGACCCCACATCTAGGCCTGAATTTTGCAAGTTTGATGAGCGGAAGAGATTTCAGCGCATGTGTGAAGAGGGACAGTGGGAGGTGGGGTGAAAAGGTTGATAGGAGGAATGTACTTGAACCACAGGGGGTAGAGCTTCAACAGATGAGTCTGCTGGTGCTTGAAGGGAGGAGAAAAAAAAAAAAAAAGAAAACTTGGGAGAGGGAAAAAAAAAGCCAAACACCAATACTCCAACATTTTAACAGCATAGGGACCAAAGGGTATACCAGATATCTTTTCCAGAATCCAAGGACAAGTACTTACGTTTAGGAATTTTTTTTCACTTGGTTTGGCTCAGTGCTACTGAAAAAGTTTGTCCAGAAGTCCATGTGCCGAGCCAACATTTATTAGGTTTCAATTTCCAGCTGAAGCCACAACTGCTGCTATGAAAATTAATGTGGCAATTGTACCAGAAAGCAAAGCAATGGAAAAGACTGCACTGGTATGTAACAAGTACATTCACTGGCACCAAGAGAAAAAATTGTATTGCATCAACCTGTGTCCCAGACATTTTTCTCTTCTCATTAACAGAGAAAAAAATGTGCAAATCAAATTTATTGTTTGGCCAGAGGATATCATATGAATACTTATAAATTGCTCATCACCCAATCTCAGTATGTCCTAAAATATGAAGTAGCAATTTGAAGAGTAACCCCTGCTATGTTCCTATCAACAAGATTCAATAAAGAATACTGCAAATCGCCAATCAAGCCAGTCAGAAAGCCTGAACTGCTCACGAGGTATCTTTGCCAAAACCCACATATCCCTCAAACCTCTGCTGTACTATGTGATAAATGTATGCTGGCTGAAGAGAATGAAAGATGGGCAAGCAATAGTTTCACTTCAGCTACAGATTCAAGCAGCAGAACACATGCACGCACTGAGAGTATATGAATAGTTAGTTAAAACAAATCTAAAAGATCAAGTCACCATCAGAAGGATTACAGATGGGTTTCAAGTCCACAAACAAATGCACAAAGTACTTACAGCATGTGCCTGGTCACAGGAAAGGACAGCTACATACTGAATTTTATGGAAGTTTCAAACAGACTACATCAGGAGACCTGACTCTTACCATTTTTACCATGAGGCTGGCAATAATCTAGAAGTAAACCACCTTTGAATAGCAACAGTCATCTAATCTCACAACACACATAAAAATCCCAGCTGAAGGAGGTAGATTGAAGGGTTGACAGCATTATTTGAGCCTGTTGTCAAACCCTGCATATCCCTCCTCTTGAATAACTTCAAAATGTTGGACCTATTTGATATGGGTTGTCAAATTCATACATTTTCATTAAGGAAAAGAAGGTTCACAGGGAGAATTTTGTCCGGGTTCATGCACACTCCGATTTCAAAAAAAGCTCTGGCAAATTAGATAATCATCAGGCAAGCTTCTTCTGTTGTATTAAAGAAAGGGAATTTAATGTCATCATATCTCCAGAATCTGAAGTTCTCCTAGAAGCAGTGACCTGTCCTCCCTTTCAGTTGAAGCAAGCTCAACAAGAAGAGCCAGGTTATTATGCGTGCATTCATGTAGCTGATAGAGAAATTATACCATCCCTGATGACACAGTATTTCAGAGACAGATTTACCCTTCATATGCCAACCATAAATTAGGAATGTACAATAAAGCCTTTAAGCTAGAGATTTTAAGAACATAGGAGACGATACACACTTCAGGCCACAGCTTTTCTTAGAAATCTTAAATAGAATTATTCATGTGAATAATAATCTAAGGGCTCCCAGGACAAAGAATTTAAGGACTGGGCAAAGACCTTGAAATCATGAGAGCTGGGATAGATAAATACCAAAGAATAAGGTACCAAAGTAGAAGTGGCAAACGTGGAGGAAGAAGTTACAAGGAGAGTTTAACTTAAAGAAATAACAATCAGAAGGAAAGCAGAAAAAAAAGACAAAATGCACACAACCAGGACACAGATACAGTTTTGTAATAAACCTATTTGGGAATAATTTGTTTTCTTATTTTCCACCCTCTCACCCCCCCCTCCCCGCCCCCCCCCCCCCCCCAATCCCCAGCCTCTTTACTGAAGATGATGTTTAACAAATATTTTAAATCAACTTAATTACATCTGAAAAGGGAAGTCTTTCCCCTAAGCATTGAGTTGTAGCTCCCACTCCCTCCCTTCTGCTAGTGCTAACTTCTGTGGAGTTTTGCAGTGCTATTTGACTGTAAATGGAACACAGCAGAAACAGTAGTAAGACGACTTCGGTCCCCAAAGGTGGTAAGAACAGGTCCTTTATCATATTTGCATAACACCTCCAGGTAGTATACTCAGCTTTCTAAAGAACTCCATAGCCTACTCCCTAGAAATGCACCAAAATGAGTTCATTTAAACTAAACCACTTTTCTAGAGGAGATCCCTACCAGCAGTACCTACAAGTCTTCATTGCAGTGATTTATTGCAGAACAAAAAATGCCTTGTCCCCTAACTTCTCGCAATTAACTTTCCTCTCCTAGCATCCATTGACAGCAAGCCTGCTGCAGACAAATCAAATACTCACACTGGAAACCTGCTGTCAGGGAAAATAAATCAATGCACTTTCAAGGGTTTGCAAACAAGCACCACGTGAATCCCTATTCACCTTGCTCTTGAGTGCAGGCATGTGCTTTACAAAGCCATCTGCCCACCAGCTTGAGAAATCAGTACCTTTCTTACTGATTGGCACCACACATGTGGCACCAGCCACTAAGTGCCTGCCCAGAACACAGAAGTTTTCCTCTGTCAGATCTGAAATTGAGAGAAGAGGAAGCATGCTAGCTATCCCCTGGAGCACAGACTTCTCATTAATATTCCTCTTCCATGTTAACAGTGATCAGAAAACAGAGGAAGCTAGCAGGAAGGTTATGGCATTATTTTCAATCTCTCTTTTGTGTCTCACACTTGCAAAAATGAAAGATCACACCACAGAACCAAATTCTTGCAAACAGCTTGATGCAAAAATGCTGAGCAAAAGATAGCTCTGCAAGTTTGTAACTCTTCTTCCATTAATCTCTCTAAACCCATCTTCATGAAGTTTATTTGTCACATATATATTATCACCTCTTAGATCAGTACTATCAAATGCTTGCCAACATTCTGACTTCTGCCAATTGCTTTTAGTTTCTCTTTCCTTTTACAGTGCTATATTTGAAAAGAGAGGAGAAAAAAGAAAAGGAAAAAAAAGGTGACTTGAGTAGAAGAAAAATTATTCCAAATCCTTTAAACAGTTGCTCTGTTAAATTGACACAAGTTTAACAACGTGTACTTGGCACATTCCTCTTGCCACGAATACAAGAAACTTTAAAAAAAAAAAACCTCACTCAAAGCAGGAAAATCTTTTAAAGATACAGCACATACCTTGCTGAACAGTGGTATGATAGCTGTTACAAAGCCATTTGTAGATTCAAGTGTTCAACATTTGTAGATTCAAGTGAACAACAACAAAAACAACACAACTGTAAAGGTTTTTTCTTTTTTTCTTTTTTTTTTTTTTTTGAAATCTTCTTTTTAATAGAATGACTGAATGGGGAGTCAAATCTTACTAGCCCATTCTCACTCAAATTGTACATTCCAGACAGAGCAGACACGGCAGAGGAGAAAGTCTACAAGACCCAGTAACTGTGCAGAGAAATAGACCAAGAGAAAACAGTACTTTTGTTGGATTCAAGGGTACATTATATTTTCTAGCTCCCAGAGTTCCCAAAATCCCATCACCTTCTACAAATGTGGAGAGTTCTTTTAATACAAGGACGTGCTGCACATTCACAGCACAGCATGACAAAGAGAGCTCGTAAATTTTAAAGAGATTGTTTATTTCAAGGAAACTAACTATCAAGTGACAGCAAAATCCCAGCTTGAGAGGAAAATTGTACTTGATGGCCTCATCTAAGTCCCAAGCAAATCCTTATTTGAGGATCACAGAATTATAAACACTGTGGCTGGCAATATATCAAAATAAAACAAAACAACAACAACAGCTTGTTATTGGAATAGGAGAACACTGCATGTTAGCGTGCAGGTGCACTGGCAGAGATCTGGGGAAACCTTTTCCTAGTAACACTTAAATCTATAGGCATTAGCCACTCACTCCATCACATACTGAAGCCACCTACAGTATCAAAAGAAGAAAGCAACAAGTCTTGCATATGAACATGGGAGCTCTCCTCCCTGTGTATCAACATGGAAAACATGAGATCACATTCCAACTCTGTAGGCTGGACATTGCGAGAACGCATGTGTGTGAGCCCAGACCTTAAAATCAAAGAGACTTCTACTAGGTAGACAAAAACAAAGAGCGGAAGGAAGGGTGGAGCACACGTTACTCTTGATCTGTAATTCGCTACCTCGCAGCATTGCTGTCAGGAAGCTAAATGCACACAGCAGTGGTTCAGCAACAGTTACACTTTTACATGCCATAATAAGTTTTGTTTGATGAGAACCAGGGTAAAAGGGCATTAAAAAATAACTTTGTATGACAACACAGCATGTTGCACCCAAACAGCAAGAATACAGAAGTGCTGGCTTTTAAGAGCACCAATGGTCAGGTTATATAATGACAACTGCAGAACTGCAGATACTTTTGGTTTACCAAGACTGCTACAAAGTAAGCAGGTAAGAGTTTTTCCTCTCCCCTCAGCAAAATCTGTCTGAACTCTTCACTAGTAGTAAGTTTTTCCTGGCACATGGAGAATATAAGGAAAAATATCAAAATGGTAAATATAGAAACCTGTTTTCTTTCCTCTACTGCCCCTCCCCCGCCCATCAGCAAGTCGTTCATTAGAACAAATCCTCAGACAACGATACTCAGTGCAAAGTTGCAAACTACTGAGAAAGCAGGTGTATAGCAGCGCACAGTGAGTTTCAAATAAATTACAAAAAGAGAGAAAAGAAAGTCACCTACCCCTGTGCAAACCTTTCCAGTATGAATAAATTGTGATTCAGGTTTGCCTCTAGACGAGTCAATTCACACACTCAGATCCACAGACTGCACTGACAGTATCTTTTACTAATACCCATTTCACATCATGTTCCTGTTTTAACCATACTAATCTTTCTTTTCTCTCACTAGTGAGTTTTAAAAGCTGCTGCAGTAGTTTTAACAGCTTTATGACGTGTGTTAATGGATATTTTGCTAACAGTACACAAGAGGGACTTTTACCAGCAAGCTGTCACCGCTGCTGTTACTCCTCCTTATCTAGTTACTGGTCATCAGATTAGATCCCTACCACCTACTTATACAGCTAAAAAAAGAAAAAGGAAAAAAAAAAAGAGGGAATCAGGGAAAGAAAACCTTCAAAGAAAGCAAACTTGCAGTTCAGACTGGAAGAACTTTATGTAAATTTCAATGTATTTTCTTTCCTCTGTAATATTCTGCCTAAGCCACTCAATCAAGCAGGAATGACATGGAAAGAATGGGACTAATGCGAACAATGAATGATCCATAAATGTCTACAAGATTATGTAACTGAAGATGAGATGGCATGCATGTGTGCGTGCATTTGGGGGAAAGCAGGAGAAACAGACAAGGAGAAAGAGGAGGAAACAACATCTTCTGTCACAGATACAGGACTCAGTACAGTTCTTATGCAGTTTCCCTCTCTTCCCAAAAGACAAATATTTTAACCAAGGACAATCAGGCAGCTAAGGAAAAAAAGCAAAAGAAAACCTATTTGCTAATGAATACACTTCAAAACATCCCTGGCAGAAATTGCACCATAACTGCAGTATCATGAAGCAAGCTCATAGACAACGATGTTTATACTATAGCAATTAACACACGGTACATTTCCTACACTGTTATTATCATTGGCATTCTCTCTGTGTTTGTTACACATTTTGAGCCTTGGCAGGTTAAGAGATATTCTTATAAAGTTAACAACAAAACGTTGCTGATTTGAAATGTACTCACTGTTATTTTTCAGGAACTCCTATATTTACTTTACACCATTCTCAGGGGAGAGCTGAACAGTTGTATTAGTTCTGCAAGGAAAAGATATTCAAAATAAACTTTGCAAAGGCTTTGAGCCAAAAAAACTTCACAAATGTAACTTTTTAGACCCAGTACCCACTTGCTCTACAAGGCTGCACACTGTGGCTTTGCATAATCACCACCCACAGTTCAGAACAATCATTTCATCTGAAATTCATCAGCGGTTTGATCACTTGTGCGAGCATAAACTCAGGAAAAGGAGCACACGGCACACGCACCCCCTCCCACCCCCTAAGAAGCTGCCGGCTGCCGGGTCGAGGGGGAGGCATGCCCTCGGAGGCGGCGGCTGGGTACCAACGCCTTGCTCGGGGCTGGCTGCCTGCGGAGATGCACTTGCTTCAAAGTTGAGGCTTCTCCTCCCGAGCGGCGCCCGCGGCGGTGCGGACACTTGCTGCGGCCGCAGCCTCCGCCCGGGCCTGACCCCGCGCATCAACCCCCGCGGGTCCGGCCGCGGCGGTGCGGACACTTGCTGCGGCCGCAGCCTCCGCCCGGGCCTGACCCCGCGCATCAGCCCCCGCGGAGCGCCGGTCCCGCCGCCTCGGGCGAGGCCCCGCCGCCACTCACCCCCGGCCCGGAGGTGCGCGCCTCCAGTCCGCTCCCCTCGCCGGCGGCCTCCGGCCACCAGGAGCGGGCAGGGCTGCCGGGGCACGGCAGGGAGCCGAGGAGGGGACGGAGCGGGAGGAGGTGGTGGCGGAGGAGGAGGCGCCGGCGAAGTGGCGGCGGGGAGAACCGGGAGGCTGTGGCGGCAGCGGCCGGGGGCCGGCGGAGAGGGCAGGGCGGCGGGAGGAGCCGCTGTGCGAGGCGAGGCGGGTCGGGCCGGGCCGCCCCCCCGCCGGCAGCCGCCGTCCGAGGCCGCGCCGCACTGACAAGCACAGCGCTGCGCTTCCTCTTTCTCACAGCGACGGCGGCCGCCCCCCGCCCCGCACCTCCCGCCGCGGGGACCGGCTGCGGCGCTCGCCCGGGCAGGTGCGGGGCTCGCCAGCCGCCTGCCCCGTCCCGTTCCTCCTCCCCGGCTGCCCTGCGTGCCTCTCCGCGCTCCCCCGCTCCGCCCGGCCAGTTCCCGCTCCGGACCGAGGCGCTCCTACCTCCGGCGTGGGCAGCGTCCCCCGCCCGGCCGCCCCCGCCGCGGGAGCCACGCTCCGCTCCGCGCCGCCGCCTCGGTGCGGTGCGCTGGGCTGCCCGCGGCACTATCCCATCCCGGGGCTCGCACAGGCACCCGCCGCTCGCACTTCCTCTTCCTTCCTCCTGCTGGCCGGGCCGCGATGTGCAGCCCCGGGCCGGCCGCTGCCGAGGGGTCCCGCGGATCGGCAGCACCTGCGGGCGGGGGGCGACACCCGCTGCCGCCTCCGCCCGCCGCCGCTCCGCTTCCCCCGCGCGGGGGTGCGGCTGCCGTCCCTCCTCCTGCAGCTCCTGAACGAGGGATCTGGGGCTGTCTCCTTGCCTTTGGAATAGCTGTTTGTGTTTTGATGCCGCTTCTCTCCTCGGAGAGCCGCCGCCGCTGAGCAGCCCTGCGGCGGGCACGCTGCGGCGCACGTCTGTTCGCCCCCGAAGCGAGCGAGCGTCCGGGGAAGCCCAGCCCAGCCCAGCCGGGCCGCTCCGGGCCGGGACCCGCCGGGAGGGGGCGGCCGCAGCCCCGCTGCCACCCCTGCCCCGCTCCGCCGCTGGCACCGGCTGCTGCCCAGGCCCCGGCGCTTCAGCATCCCCGCGGCCCGCCAGCGCCGGGGAGCGAGGAGTGCACGGCTCGTGGCTTTTGCTCGCTGGAAAAGTCAAATATCAAAGCTCTGATTTTGTTCTCCGTCTTCCTGAAAGAAAAGTGATCAATAAGCTCTGTTTTATTTTTCTTTAATGACTTAACCCACAGTTACTGTGTGAACTACGCAGGGTATGTGACCCTGCAAACCATCAAATTATATCTTCTAATACCAGATAGTGAGGGTGGTGTTTGTTTTCTTTATTTCTTTTTTTCCGAAGCTCTGTACATTTCGCTTTGATAAGAACTGATAGCCACGAAGCCTGGCTGTGGTACAGCAACTTTAATTGTGTGGTGTAACAAAATTTACTTATTGTGAAATATCCCATCATACATGAAGACCAAAACCTGCAGAATTACTGATTCTAATCTTGCATATAATTGTGTACAAGAGGATCTTTATGCCGGGTAATAATTCCCAGTGATTTCCCATAAAACCACTCTTCTGCAACACCCAAGTCCTCAAACCACAATAACGCTGTTATGCATCAGCTGATATTTAAAAGGCTCATTGCTCTGAAAGTCCCACAGCCGCTTACCAGGATTTTGTACCCAGAAGAATTGCTGTGGGCTTTCCAGAAGAGGAAGGGGACTTCATTCCCTCCTTAGACTGTAATGCACCGTGACAGCAATACACCAGATCTAAGCAAACACTTTGTGTTAGATCTGGGCAAATACGCCGGTGTGAAGCAATAAATGGTATGACTCACCTGAGTCACAGATGACTGTTTTTATAGGACTAAGGCAGAGATTCCCCTAAGTGACAGGGGCTAAGAGTAGATCCTAAAACTATGGAAGCTCCTTTTCATGCATGTAGAAACTGGCTGCCTGGTCCCCCCCTCCTGTGGCAGCTTTCAGGCAGGTGTGGCACAGGTGGCAGCAATGAATACTGAGGGAGCTGGGGCAGGAAACATCACCATTCTGCATCCTAAAACTTCACTGTGGCAGCAATCCCTTTAATCAAGGAACATTTCTCTAAATCAATTGAATTTTAGGACCTCCTTGAGCACTGAAATTCATGGAGAAGCTGGACTTCACATACTGAAATGAATATGCTGGTTCCTGTGTTAAATATACATTTTTAATCACATTTTCATGTTGTTTTATTAAGGTAGAACTCCAACACTGAAAATGTGAGGTCCATATGTAATATATTTCTTATTAAATACACTGACAACACTTATCAAACCATCTCAAGAGTTTCTCACAGATGCGAAAGGTTTATTGAAAGAGGGATAATATCCACAGCAAGTAAAGGGTGATTAAGTTTGCATTTGAACAGTTTCCATAATCCTGAGACTTCTCTCCTGCATTTGTTACATCCATTTTGGTGCTTTACATAGAAACCAGAGTGTTTACAACTTAGAAAAGTGCATATTAAATATAACTTAAGGTGTGCAAGAAAGTGTTGTTTATTTAATTTACCAATATTGGCTCAGGCCAGTTTTCCAGTATGGTCACAAGGGAGGTAAACATACAGATATACGGTGTTTGGAAAGATGTTTGGAAGAATATTAAGAGTGAACAATATTTAAAATGCAAAATTTCATTCTTCATGTTTCAATTTTCTCTCACGCTCAGCAATGAAAATCATTAAAATTGATTTCAGCTGTATATTACCATAACAGTTGGATTTTGAACAGTGCAGGAGAATGTTAATTTACCAGTGCTATTGTAACACAGTTTAGAAGAAAACTTTTGAAAAAATAAAAATGCACTAGTTTCTGGGAAAAAAAATTCAATACAAAATTCTACTGCACAGTTCAAGAGAACAAGCTAGAAAACTGGAGAGCTCACTCCAATGAAACCTGATCCTCATTCCTATTCCTATTTAATATCCATAGTATGGCAGCCATTGTGCCAAGATTGGGATTACTTTTGGTCTCCAGAAGTCCAGGGAACCTCTGCTCAGGATAGATATGTACAGAAGCACTTGGCTGCTGTGGTAATTTCCTGATTTATTTAGTAGTAGTCCCTTTTCTGATGTCTACTATAAAAGTGCACTTTAACTTTACAGCTGATGTGTTTACAGCCAAAATCAGAGTGGATCATAAGACACGGGCATAAGATGTTTGCCAGATAATTCCAGAAAGCCAGAAGAGGGAGTGCAGGAACAGAAAACACCAAGAATGAAACATTTTAATTTGTGTGCCTATTTCAGATACAACCTTAAAGAGACATAAATGGATAGATACATGATAGAACTTCCAGGAAGAACTACTGCATGGCTCAGCTGACAACAAAGATATTTCCAGTAGGTGCTAACCACCTGTGGAAACCCAGCCTGTTGAAATCTCCCCTTGACTGACCCCAAAACTGTAGAAATCATCAAAGCCATTAGTCACTTCTGACAGTGAACACCTTAGATCCTGAGATAAAAGAGTTTCTGACAATTTTTGAAGAAGTTTTGTTATAGTACCTCTGGCCAAAACTTTCCTACGCAAAAATTATCCAAAATTAACTTTGTTGCACCCAATAAGAAAGATGGTTGGATTTTAGTGTGCTTATAGGCTTTATGCATACCAATATTTCAATGGTATACAAGTAATTACCTACAGAACCTTGTTCATAACCATTAAAGCATACCACAATGCTGTCTGTGATATGGAAACAAGATAAAGGACCATTATTGCATTTTTACTTTTTAGAATCCACAGATAAATTTCTCTTTATTTTAACAATACAATCTATTGTGTTTGAATGAGAATTTTTTGTCTATGCATATGTTCATTTCTGTGAGGGGTGAATTAAGCCCTGGGAACAAAATATTAAAACCATGCTTATTGGACCATTTATTTCTACTGGTGGTAATGCTGTGATGAACCTTCCTCTCTGGTAAATTATTCTGCAACAGATTAAAGAGTGAACATGAAAAAAACTGAGCATCTGAACTATGCATGTATAGACTAATAGGTATTTTTAATAGGTCATGAAGACCTGACCAAAATTCGTAAAAAATAACATAAATAAAAATGGTCTGTTATCAGAAGCTTCTAGCTTCTATGTTTTTCTAAAATGCAGTATTCTTGCAGATGTCCATGCTTGAGTCCCTAAATTATAGTTACTGGTTTGCTTTTTATATGTATGAATTTTGTATTCATATGTACATATATACATACTTACATACATTTGGTGCAGGACAGTTACAGAAGATCAGGATGATGATTATGACTCAGTTTTAGTGTACCTATTCAGACTTTCAAAATCTGCTTTTGTATATTAATTTGTATTTAACATATGTTGAGAAAGTGATGACCTTTGCAGTATGGCCACTTTAATGAAGAAAGGAATAAATCTCACATAAGAATGGTTTTAATTAACCTAGGAAGTCTCGTTCTAAAAAAGTAGTTTTGGTCTGTTTATGGGCTTATTCCTGTCTCATCTGTTTAAATATCTAAAATAAGATAATTGTTAGAAGTTAAGACTATGTAATTATAATACTTATGATCATCACACTAGTTGTGAAATCCAAGTATTGCCAAGCAGGAAAATGAAGAGGTCAAGAATGGCCATTAACTTAATGTATTTCCATGAAGAAAAGCATGCCTCTTCAAGCTGTTTTTGCTGCCACTTACTGGTATTCTGTATTTTAGTTTGCCTTTAAGAAACTTTTCAGGAGTTATAATCGTAGATTCATATAATTTTTTTGGTTGGAAGGACTTTAAAGATATTTAGCTCCAATCCCCCTGCCATGGGCAGGGATACCTTTCCACCAGACCTGGTTGCTCAGAACTTCATCCAGCCTGGCCTTGAACAGGGATGGGACATCCACAGCTTCTCTGAGCAGCCTGTTCCAGTGCCTCACCGCCCTTACAGCAAAGAATTTCCTCCTCATATATAATCTAAACCTACTTTCTTTCAGTTTGAAGCCACTTGTCCTATTATTACATGCCCTTATAAAAAGTTTTTCTCCATCATTTTTAGAAGCCCCCTTTAAGTACTGAAGAGTCACAATTATGTCACCATGAAGCCTTCTCCTTTCCAGGCTGAACAAATCCCATTCTCTCAGCCTTTCCTTGTAGGAGAGCTGCTCCATCCATCTGACCACTTTGGTGGCCTCTGGACTAGCTCCAACATGTCCTTCCTGTGCTGGGGGCCCGGAGCTGGATGCAGCTCTCTAGGTTGGGTCTCACAGAGCAGAGGGGCAGAATCCCCTCCCTGGCCCTGCTGCCCACACTGCTTTGCATGGCATCCTGTCCTTCAGACGTGTCAAACTTTCCATAGCATAATCAGCTTAGGTGAATACTAGGGTGAAGAGACACAAAACAACCACTGTGTAGGACAACATGTTCAGTATGTAGTACCTGAACAGCAAGAATACAGAATACAGAAGTACTTGCTTTTAACACTCATGTTCATGAGCAGCAAGATCTAGAAGTGATTTAATCACAGTCGGCTTCTATATGAAAAAGAAAAATTTAGGAAGTGCTATAAATGTTTAAGAAAAACAAAAAAAACAATTTAATGTTGAAGTTCAGCAAGTTCTGAACTTCAGGGGAGCTTCTCTTATGTTGCAGTGAAAACAATTAATTATTGGAGCTGCCCAATGGTTATTATATGTTGGTCCTAAAGTTTAAAACAGATCAGACATTTTACTGTGACACTGGTGCAAGCTAAATGTTGTTTTCATAATTTCATAGAAGAAAACTCAATAGAAATAATAGCCCAGTAAGTGTGGCTTTCACCCTCCATTCCCAGGGCTTAATTTATCCATCACAGATGTGAGGAGAAATAGCTCTTTAGGTAGAAACAGCTTTTGATCATCCTCAAATGATGGGGGGGAAAAGTGCTTAATGCTTGGCCTAGGGAATGGGAAGCTGGTTATCAGTCATCTTGGGGAACAGACCACGGCATCCAGTTATGCACCTTGACAAAAGAAAGCAACCAGGCAGGCTCCCAGCCCTGGTCAGCTGCTGGCAATCTTGCCCCCTCGCTCTCTGTAACACCAGCTGTTTATCAAAAGTTCTCAGAGAAGGCACTGGAGGAATTTTGATCACCTTTCCAAGTCATAACCGAGTTGTTTGCTGCATGCCATGTTTTCTTCTCTACCACACAGTGGCTTTCCTAATATCTGTAACATTTTATGATAAAGCCTCCTACGTGTTTCAACAACCTTTAAGTACCAATATTTTTTCTACTTGTTTTAATCTTCTTTTTATTCCCTCATCTGGAAAGGATAGAGCTGGGCAGCCAGGGAATGGGGACTCCTGGATTTTGACTCAAGTGTAAGCCTTTAATCCACCAGAGAATTGTGGGTGAACAGTATGAGTTTTAAGAATTCATTTCCTCCCGTCTCTTTCTTTTCTTTCCTTTTGTTCTGTTGTTGAGGGTTTATTTGTTTATTTATTTGTTTATTTTTTAACTTTGTCAGTTTAAGCTCTAAGTTCTTCAAGACAGATTTTTTCTTGGTGTGTTTGTAGATAACCAATATATTTCAACTCCAATTTCATTTGGGGTCTCCTGTTGCAAGTGCAGCACAGTTATTATTAACTTACCTAGCTTTGTGAAGACACTCACTGCATTTTAATTGAGATTTCTACTTCTTTACCTCTCTGCTATCCTTGTAGATAATAGTATTTTGTACTGGCCAGTACGAACTATATAGAAAACTTAGACAAGAAAAGCTCCAAAACTTAGGGACTGATCAGTCTTTCAATAGGCTGAAAACCTTCTTTAATATTCACCCATTTTCTAGTCACCTTGTCTTCTATACAGCTTAATATTTGATAAAAGTGCCTATTTTTATCAATATAGCAGCTGTGTTGTATGTGCAGTTGAAGTTTGAAGAGTACTAAGCCATGCCATGTACTACTACAGATCTTTAATATTAAAGACAAGTTCATATAATCTAAACTCATAGAACAGTTTGGGTTGTAGGAGGCCTCAAAGATCATCTGCCCTTGGGTGCCCCACGGTCAGGGACACCTTCCACCAGACCAGGGTGCTCAAAGCCCCATGCAACCTGCCTTGAGCATTTCCAGGGATGGGGCATCCACAGCTGCTCTAGAAACCTATTCCAGTACCTCACCACTCTCACAGGACAGAATTTCTTCCTAATATTTCATCTAAATCTACCAAACCCCTTTGTTCTATCACTACATGCCCTTATAAAATGTTCCATTCTTTCTGTGGAGCAGCTGTGCTCAATAGGCAAAAAGGACGTCAATAAGCAAGAAAGATAAGCACTACCCAAACTCGTGATAAACGCCACCCATTCCCCCAAATGCAGAGTTTAACATGTAGGGAAAACAAGCAGGTATAGACAAAATCACAGTAGTGCAACATCTGTCTCCAGCAATGACACAGCACAAATCATTCCTAATCAAGCTCAGATTCTCCTGTCCCAAGTCACAGCATGACAAATAGGGCTGCACAAGCAAACCCTCCCTAGGACTTATTCACAAGTCTTTTGACAGATTTTTCACTTTCTTGCTGGAAATAACAGACTGTTCTGTCTATCATCCATTCTAATTCCTTCATAATATTAATCGATCAACAGCCACTGCTGGCAGCAGAGCAGCAATAGATGGAGAGCACAAACTCACTGCTCAAAGGTGTGCTGGATGCCCACTTCTCTAATGAGGTAATTAACTCCAACTGCTTCACTGAATAACCCACACAAACAAGTGGCACTCCAGCAGTAGCAGCAGCAGCAGAAGCAGCACAAATGCACTTGTGAATGCCTTTCAGCATTCGCACTTGGCCTTTCTCCCTTCTGCATTTATTATTCCATTATTACAGAAAGTCACTTTGCCTATAAAATATTTTGCCCTGCTGTCACATTTTATTTTGCATATTTCTTGAGGAGTGTAATGCTCATGGCTGAAAATGCCTGTCCCTGCCAAAAAAATTCAGGACGCTTCAGAGCTGGGTAAAAAGAACTTTCTAAAGCATCCTAACCTTTCAGCACACATTCTTTAGATAGCACAGTATCCTACATAACGTCCATTTAGAATAAACATATACAAAAAGTGAGTGGCAATTTTCCAAACAACTCATTTCAATGCAGGCAGTTCTTCAGAGGAGTAGAAAGGCTCTAAGTGATATGTACTATTCACATCATTGTTGGACTATACTGATGTAGAGGAACTCTGAAAAGCCCAGGCAAAGGTCTTGTAGGTAACACAGTGTCCTGTTGTGAGCTGATGAAGGTGATTCACTAGTCTTACTCCCTCATGTTTTAATATTATTCTCCTAAGTACTTACATCTTTCATGCCTCCTGTTGTTTTTTTCCTTTTTTATTCTCCTTTTATTCAATAGCTCAAAGCACTGTCTGCTTTTATTGTCAAGGCCTTGAAGTTAGAGCCTTCATATATATTTTTCACTGCTAATACATTGTGGTCACTGCATTACATCTTTTCTACTTAACATTTTCCTGTACCTCTCAACATTTTTCCATGTTGCTTTCCTGCCTGCTTTGTCTGATTTAAGCAAGGCCATCCTTTGGCAAGGCTTTGGGCAGGTTTCCTTCCCAGATGACAGATGGAGAGGAGGACAAGGGTTGGGTAGGTCTTGGTCAGTCAGACTGGTACAGACAGGAATCAGCAGCCTTGGTCCACAGCCTGGCATTTAAAGATGAGCTGCAAATGGGTATTTACAATTACTTATGAGCTGCTGTAGCTATGTGGAAAATTTTCTTTGCTGTGGAGCTTGTAATCCTGGCAAAGGGCAAGGCAGATGACTGGAGGCTGCAGTCCCTCAAATGCCCTGGCCTGAACCAGCAGAGTTTGAATCCAAGGTTTTCATCTGGAGAGTTACCATCACCCTGTGAATGTCACGAGTTCAGTTTCCAAGCCTGAGGTCAGAGACAGGAGAATTATCTATTTGCTGAACTGTGATTTTAAGTCAACAACAACTCTTCATATATTTCTGTCAAACTTGATAGATACTTTGGGTTAAAACACTTTTTTTCAAAAAGAGAAAATTTTTAGTCTGGCACTTCTAAATGAAAAAACATGGCAAAGCTTGTGACCTTTCAAGACATAAGCTATCTAAAATTCCTATTCTTTAAAACATTGCACAAAATGAAATATTTTATTCAGTATAAAATAAAATAAAATGGGGCACCAGAAGGTCATTCTGACACCACA
The DNA here is from genome assembly GCF_014805655.1 of Passer montanus. Taxonomy (NCBI): domain Eukaryota; kingdom Metazoa; phylum Chordata; class Aves; order Passeriformes; family Passeridae; genus Passer; species Passer montanus. Next base: position 7,292,726 of record NW_024367930.1, on the reverse strand, counting down.
ACAAAGTTTTAAAAAATTAAAATACTTATAAAAATATATTTATAAAAAGAAATATATTTAATTTAATTTTAAATAAAATATTTTTCAAATCAACTCAAAAAACCAAGAGCATGGGAAATATTTTCCAGTTCAGCTAACAAATCGATGGATTCTTTACTGTGAATGTCTAACTCACACCCTTCTTAATGGCTTAACAGTAAAAGGACTGAACATCTGCAGCTCCTACTCAAGTCAGACATTCAGTATTTATAAGCCAATAGAATCATCTGATTGTGCAGCATTTGTGTGTGGGGGGGGAAATCAAGTCCTTAATTTGCCACAAGTGCAGAAGTGGTGGTAGAAGTGCTTAAATTTACACCCCCCTGCTTGAAAGCATTGACTACTACAAAAGGATTGCAATTCTCCTGCCTTGCAGGGAGCCTAAATTCCTGCCTCAGGATACAAGATGCCCCTGCTGTCTTCTCAATCTAAATTGGGGGAAAAGATGTGTCCTTTTAGGTCCCAAGGACTAATTAGCCAATGCTGGTAAAGATCTCTGAAGGTGAAAAGTGTATCTAAGCTTTAGCATGACAGATGGCTATGCTTTAATTTTAAAGGTTTTCTTTAAAAAAGCTGTTTTGTGGAAGCCCTTTCTCTCTTCACTGTCCACTAGTGCAGATGATTAATTTTGAACTGGTGTACAGATGGGGGGATCAGGATGGCCAAAACCTCTGATCTGGCTGTGAGCATTCAGAGAGAAGAACCTTAAATATTGATTTACTTTATGAACCAGAGTTCCCTACTGTTTTGCAGTAGTGTAAAATATCATAAAATGCTGCCAATTCTGCTTGTCTCTTCCCTTTCCCATCTGTGATAGTTTTACAGAATATCTTCCCAAAAATAAATGAAGTGCAAGACCTCTGGAGAATGGAATGGTCTGTGTGTCACTGAAAGTAGTGTACTACACCGTGTTCCCACACCTGTCCTCATGCCCTGTTGCAATTAGCATCTTGCACAGATCCTTGAGCATATGTTTGCTTTGTCATCCTGTGGAATATTCCACTACACTACACTACAGCAAGCTGTCAAAGTCTTTGCTGAAAAAAAATAATGACTAATGATTTATGCTAAAATCAGCACTGCAATCCTCTGCTGCAAAAACTGCTGCGGTGTAAAAACAGCAAGAAGACAGCTCATAAGGTTTTGCTGATTGTTTCCTAAGGAATGGCAAAGAATTGATAAGCCATAGTCTCATGCTTATATACAACTTGTGTTTTATGGAAGAATCCAGAGGGAGAGAATACAAAAAATGCAGGAAGGATTTTGCAGGCTGACCTTGCTAACCATATCAAGCCTGCCCACTAGAAACTGCTCAAAACAGCAGCACTTTCCAAGGGACAATATTGTAGAGTCCAGATTACTCCTACAGATATCAGTACAGTACACTCATTGACAAAGGGTAATATAAACCTTCTAAAGGAGTTTTTTTTAAAAAAAACTCATAAATAACTGTCCATTTTCCCACAAACATTCTCAATGGTGCTGTTTCCTGTTAAATTTTCTCCCTCCCAGATTTTTTAGCCAGTAAAATTCTAAAAAGCTTGATCATGCTAGAGATTATTTGTGTTTTGGTTTGGCTTTTTTCCCTTCTTCCCCACAATTTTTGTCTTTATATATATATATATATGCATTTTAGGTACATCCATGTTGATAATAGCTCCCAGTCATTGCTATATCAATGAGTTAGACACATTCCCTGGCATTTGGAGGATGACAGCTGATCTGATGTGTGAACCTGACTCCATTTTTTATTTATTTTCCATGGAAAAATGGGCCCTATGGGCCTGGTGAACAGTTCAGATAAGAAGTTTTCTGCAAGAAGCATGAAGTCAGCAACTCTACAATGCTGGGCCACCAAGCTGGAAAGACATTAAGTGTCAATGCTGCTGTGGAGACTCCCTGCTTTTTTTTTTCAGCAGGAAGCTGGACTCTTCCAACCTCTATTTTTCTTTCAGATGAATGTTTACTGGACTCTTCCAACCTCTATTTTTCTTTCAGATGAATGTTTAATCTGCCTCCTCTGTAGCTTGTAGAATCAGCCATGACTCAAAAAGACACTTCTCAGATGGCAGTTCCTACACTTCAATATCAGGTCACACTAGAGGCATGGGGTGCGCAAGCCTTAACCTGAAATGCTACTTAGAATTACTACTACTGAAATGGACTTAGAATTTTGATGTGGCTGAAGTTTTCTCTGCACCTACCTGCTTCCCTATTGCTCCAAGTGAGGAGCCACGCAAATACGTGTTTGGAAAAAATATTGCTGAACAAAAGAAAACTAACTTGTTTTGCTGTGATGTTAACCAGAATCAAGTTATCACATAAAGTCTCTGTCCATATCCTATTTGTCCTGATGCTGGTTGAATCATCTACATCTTACTGTTAGCTCTGACTTCATGTCCTGTACCATTAGACAAATAGTTCAGTAATTGCAACTTTTTTTTCATTAGAAAGAGATACTAAAGCAAAATCTGTTATCTTTGATGCAGACTTGCCAGTTTACAGAGGATGTAAATAAACTGCATTTCCTTTAGTATGACAGAAATCAAACAACAGCAGAAGACAAGCTGATGGACTACATGACTTTGTTCATCTATACTTAGTCCAAAAGTTTTCTTTGTATGTTTTGCTCAGTGCTCCAGCTATGTTGCTGGGGCTTTTCTATCACTACTTCTTTGATGTGTCCTTCTCTTCATATACTTAACTGTCTTCCAGTGAACACTTCAATGCCACTCCCTCCTCTTCCGTTGTTTGTCCCTGGCAATGTCCTCAGATGGAAGAGATGAATGGAGTGAAGTCAGCCTGTTTAAGGTTGGTCTTTTGAACAGTATTTGGTGCTCACTAATTATTTCTTAACTGTCCCGTAGCTGGTTCTTGGTATTTTTAAGGTCGGTTTCATCATGGAGATGATTTAAAAGCCTCTCTGCTCTTTTTTTTTTTTTCCATATCTCCTCTGCTGTGGGTTTCCCTCTGATTTAAAAACCCCTCTGCCCTTTTTTTTTTTTTTTTTTAATATCTCCTCTGCTGTAGGTTTCTCTCTTGGCCCTGTGAAGAAGGGCAAAGAACAATTTCCAAAGAAATATTTCAGTCTCTTAATTAATGAAATTAAATTTACTTTGGGAGTCCCCCAAAAATGTTGAACCTCATTCTTGTGCAGTAGATTGGCCCACTCTCTTGATAGAATTACTCTTAATTGTCTCACCGCAGTTTTCCCTTTTGCCCATCTACACATCTCTAAACATTGTTCCTCTCACTATGCTGTTCTTTATGGCCATTTGAATAATTTATCTTGTGGCTTTAGCAGCCATCAGGTCATTTTATTCTCTTCCTTAGGAACCACATTAGTTCAAGACTTTGAGTTTTAGAATTATATAGTGAGGGGTCTTATTTTATCTCAGAAAGGCAGCAGCTCTGTCGCCCCCTTCCTTCCCATTTTTTGTCACTCATCTCATCATCAAAGGGTTGTTTTGACAAGAATCAGGCAGTTTTATTTCTTCAGTTTTTTTCCTCCCAAGCTCTTCCTTCCCATGATTTGACACCGTCCCACTACATAGACTCACGGATTCTGACACTGACAGTCATCAATAAAACAACAAGATGCAGGCATTACAACACAAAATCCATCAGAGCCCTTTTTACACAGCAGATAAAATGCATCTTTGTGTTCATCCTACACATTGGTAGGAGCTTTGTGCTCAGTGTTGATGAGTTCTCCAGGCTGCCATTTGAGCATAGCAGAGAAAATTCTTTCTTATATGGGAATACACTGGCAGTTGTCTGTTTATTTGGTGCTCTGGACAGTTCTTCCACAGGAGATCAAACCAATCACCCCAGTTAGGCACTAGGTGCTTTATGAAAGATCATTTTTTATTTGCTCTTCTGGCCAGCCTGTGCACTCACAGGACTGCAGTGACTACATGAAGAAGATGATGGCTTTTAGAAGGCTTTTTTTGCACCATCAAGCACTGCAAACATTGCTTCCTGGCAGTTAGGGAACACGTGTGCAGCACAGGTACCATTACCATCTTCTCCCACTGCCTCACCTTGACATCTCGCCCATGGCAGATCTGGGGGAATCAACTGCTCAGACCAAAACAGAAGACCAGCTTGCTGTGGAATGTATGTGTCATACACACAGACAGCTTCATCGCCTCATTCCCTGTCATTCTTAGCTGGGAATAAACAAAAATTTTTGATTTTATGATTTTGTTTCCAGAAAACCCAAACAGTCCCCTGACTGGCATCAACCCCACATAAAGTTTAGAATAAGGCCCTAGACATATGAGCAGGAGAATCCAGAAAAACTTTTGTATAACAGAACAAGAATTGTACCCCCTCACTCCCGAGTATGTCTTTTAAGCTTAGACAAAAAAAGGACTATGTCTAGGCTTCCCAGCACCAGCAGACAATTCTAAATATCATCCCTCAGTTCAGAACCTTCAAAATTGTCCTTTTTTCCCTTTTTAAGCTGTTAATATAGCCTGCTACAAGCTGGAAACAAGTAAGTTGCTAAAGCATTTTATTTTTCCAGGGAATGACTCTGGCTCTTCTTGCTTTCTATAATCACAATATCAAAACAATGTCTGCTAAAAATACAGGCAGCTAAAAAAAAGGTGGTAAGAATGTGTTCACTTTGGTTTGTGTCACAGAGTTTGATGCAGTTTTGCTGCAGAATGAGAGCATCTGCGCTGTAATTAACAGAGAGTCTGGTACAGAGAAGGTGGTCATTTGTTCTTGGAAATCATTGGGGTTTTAAAGTTTGGGTTTTTTTCTCTAGAGATGGACTAAGCAAGCACTTGCTAGACATTTGTTCTTTTGTGATGTATCATTATTAGCATGTGTTGTTACAGGTTTTCCACTCATTGCAACACAGACCTTCATAAATAAAAAGAGGGACCCTGAAGGCTCTCTGTGAAATATGAAGGTGTTCAAAGATCTACTTTCACCCCCTCAGAAGAGCTTACAAATTAGCCAAATAGCTGCTTTGTTTTTTGGTTTTGTTGTTTGTTGTTGTTGTTGTTATTGTTTTGGGGGGAGGGACCCTGAAGGCTCTCTGTGAAATATGAAGGTGTTCAAAGATCTACTTTCACCCCCTCAGAAGAGCTTACAAATAAGCCAAATAGCTGCTTTTTTTTTTCTTGTTTTGTTGTTTGTTTTTGTTGTTGTTGTTGTGGTTGTTGTTTTTGGGGGGGGTGGTTTTGTTTGTTTTTGTTTTTGTTTTGTTTTGTTTTTACGAATGATGAGCCTGAAAATAAAAATAACTATTGCTTGTTAGGATCACTAGGAGGAAGGGGCTTCTGAACAGTTTTTGAGGGTGCAAACAACTTGTTGTGGAAGGACTACTAAAACAGATCACTGAATGGATCTGGTGAGTTTGAGGATAATTATTTGCTGTAATTATTTGCCTCCCAAGATGAGGAGGCCAGATGCTGGAGTGGCGTGGCTCAGCAGCCACCCATTAAAATCAAGAGGCCTCAAGTGGTTTTCTCCAGCTGGTCCTTGGGTCTGGTGGGTCTGGTCCTTGGCTGCCTGCTGCAGTCATGGATCTGAAACAGACCTGTTTGGTGTGGGGTGTCACAGAATACACAGAATGACTAGGTTGGAAGATACCTTCAAGATCATCGAGTCCAAGCCCTGCCCCAACACCTCAACTAAACCATGGCACCAAGTCATACACACTGTTGTGGTTTAACATTGCTCAGTTACACGCACTTACACAAGAAACAGAACACCAGTACAGTTCCAAAGGATCAGAGAAACTTCATTATTCCCAACCAACACTGAACAATGTCTGAGGTCTTTTCCTACGGATCAAAGCGTCGAGCTATGCGTGGGTCTTGGGTCTTCAAAGAGACAGGAGCAGTAGTTGGTTGTTGTAAAGTTGTTTATTGCATTAATACATCAGTCTTGAAGGCAAAGAGTTCAGAGTATTAAAGTCCGTGCTAAAAGCTTTCTGGCATAGAGTCCCGATGTTCTGAGCAGAAGCAGCAGAAGCAGCAGAAGCAGTAGCAGTTACCAGAAGCTACTGCCACTTTTTTTTGCACCCCAACACAGGGGGACTTTATTAATAAATCATCCAATCAGTTAAAAACATGATCCTAAAACATTCTTCCTATATCTATCTGGGTTTAAGTCTAATGTGAGGAAATAGTGTCAGTTTTTACACAAAATCTACACATATAGCTCTATCTGTTCATGCAAATAGTTCTATCTGTTCTACCTAGAAATAGAAGCAATGTTCTGCTATGTTTTCGTTATGTCTGGAGCTAAGTTAATTTTATAAAAAGTAACACTACTGAACTTTAAACTAGGCTTTAGGGCTTTTTACTAGCTAACACAGTCTCTTAAGGCACTTAAGATATATTTCTACTTACTTAAAACTAAAACTTACACTCCTACTTCATGTCTGTGTGGCTTAATGTATTTCAGTTTCTGTAAATGTTCAAGTTCAATCCCTGCATTCCTTTCTCTCTCTGAGGGACTGCGAGAGGCCTCTATTTCAAGTACTCCAACATCAAAGAAATGACAGAGCGGGCTTTAGACCTAAACCATACAATATGTAATCAAAAGCATCACATTTTTTGCAGCACTTCATTTCTGGGATTTCTGAAAGCGGTATATTTTTCCAAACCCAGTATCCTCACAGCACGTAGCTATATTAGCTCTACAGAGCACCAATTTCTCTCTACAGTTTGCTCTCAAGAACCTTTTAGAATGTTTTCCCTAGGTGATGAGCAGTTCAGAACTAGTTTCTTTTGAGGTGTTGCATTTAGTCATCTCTTTGTGTGAGATAGAAAGGACACCTTAAATGAAATACCCTTGAGAAGAGTTCTGGAAAAGGCAGGAGAAAAAAAATAATCAGGATCTAAAACAAGACGACATAAAGGCCAGAAGTGGCTATATAGTTTTAGCAAGGTTACTGGGGACAAAAGAACCTAAGCAAGCTCCATTTATTCTGCAAAGCAAACCACAAAAAAGCAATTCTTAGGCACAATGTGATTCATAGTACAAGGATTCATGTTGTATGTCTGCTTACTTGGGGACATGAAGTAGCTTCAAAACCTTTTCACCTTGCATTTGAGGCAGCTGCTCCCTCACTCCTGTTGCATTTGGTATCAATTTGGGGTGATCTCATAATTGACTCAGTCTCCTAATCATGCTTGTCACAGATGGGTGCTGCTGAAAACAGTTAGTAATTAATTTACAGAAGATCAGGAATAGTGGAAAAACATTACTCATTCAATTAAAACTACTGGCTTTGCTGGCTTTGAAATCAAAACTGCTTATTAAGCAATAGGAAGGGATTTCTGCCCTGATATTTTTAACATTTACTTCCTTAGGTAAGATCATAAGCTACAAGTGGGATCTGTGCTCAGATTTTCTGCTAGCTGAAGGGGGCAAGAATCACAAAGAAAGGCAAAACTTAAGGAAAATATAATCTTTCCCTGAAGGTTCATTGTTCCCCCTGGAGAATGGGCTGTGATGCTGTTAAAATATGGATGAAGGAGCCCAGGCTCCAACCAATGCAGGAAAAATCTTGTCATTGACTTCAGCAGGGGCAGGATTCCCATCTTAATGAAAATGTCTTTTCATTTATTAGCCTCAACAAGAATTCAGTAATGTACTTTAGAAGTCCATATTTTTAAAAGTTGCTTGTAATTTTTTATCAAAGTGCCAATCATATGTTCTGAGAGTGGAGCAGCCCTTTTTACAATAGACTGGTTTGGGGGCTGCAGTTCAGACAGGCCTTAGTGTTCTGTTCTGTTAGTTGTCTTTTGTGCCTTAAAAAACAAGAACAAAATAGAAGACAATAAGCTGAATTTGGTCCTGATTTGCTCTCATGTAAATCCAGAGTTCTTCCACTGGAAGAGAAGGGTATTTTTCTGGGTATCTCATCTTCACACAGGAGCAGATTTTGATCGGGTGTCACTGCACATCTCATATGAGCTGTGACAAATTTATGAGTACTGGAATTTTTTCCTTTATAATGCTTGGATAAGTGCACAGTGCTGGATTGCACAACAACAAACCCTCTTGAGAATGTTCTTGCTTTGTTCCAGCAAAACACAATGTCCCTGGGCGACTCTTGTTTTCATACCATCTTTTACTGTAGAACAAACATGATAATAAACCTGTTGGAATAATAATTCCTGGCTGTTGACCAGGAGGTTTTTCCTCAACATAAGTTAGAGATTTGCTCTGGGCACCAAACCAGAGGGCTATCTACTTTTCCATTCTTCCCCTTTTAACTTATTTTATGTTAAAATTTTAAGTCTTGTTTTCTTCAAATGAACAAACACAGACATATGCACTAACAAAACACCAACTGGCATTACTCATCCATCATCTTAGGGAGTGAAACGGAAAGAAATGCACCTTCCTAACATCTATTTTCAGGTTTGTCTTGGGGAAATTGTCTGAAACTCTCTATTGCTTATTTGATCCTGAGGGATTAGTTTGATATCTCTTCTCTAAACAAAAATGCATGGAGAAATAGCAGGTTTCATATCACACAGAGCTGAGGAGCTAGGAGAGACTAATCCACAGTTCTGCCTTAAAGATCATCTGTTTCTTTTGGTCTGCAGTGGTTTTAGGGTTTCCCTTATATGCAAGCACTGATACTCCACAAAAAACAATGATTATTTGCCTGTGTCCTAACTAAAGAAGTGCTGTTATAAATTTCTACTTCATCTGCTTGTCCAAATCTCATATTACGCCAGTTATGATCTCCAGGATGGCTCATGAGGATCTGAGAAACCCGGAAAAATGCAGCTGACTGGAATATGAATAAAATGCATGAGTCTATTTCGTCTCTGTTTGCTTTCTTCCCAGGGAGAATCAACTGCAAAGCAGCAACAGATCAGTGCAGTTTCTTCCAGCCGTGCTAGTCTACCAAATGTGTACTCTTTGCCAATTTGTGGTCACATTACAATAATTAGCATAGCTGGAGCACCAGAGAGATACTTTCAGTTTTGATATTTCGTAAAATGAGATGCTACAACAGATGATACCACTCCCTTATCCAGCATCTTCCCTTTAGCACCCTCTAGTATAGATGCTTTAGTAGAAAATGGGAAAACTGCATAATGCTTTGGAGGAAGGAGCAGTGCTTTACCACAGCGAGTAACTCCCTTGTTATACCTGCTACTGATCCTGTACCTCCAAAAATCCAGCTCTTGGTCGCCTTAGTTTGGTAATAACTTTCTATAATCCTGGAGTTTGTTATCCTTGGGGCACTGCTGACTTAGCTCAGCAGCATACCATGGCAGTCGCTGGGGTGTGGAGCATACTTAGAGGGAATTATTGAACTGAAGTAGAAAGGGCAAGAAATACATAGTGGCATGTACCAGTGCTAGCATGAAATTCAGCAGTTCGCCTTCTGTTTATTTGAGAACTTGGTGTTCCTTTTGCAGGGTATCTGAAATAGCAATGACTATTCAATACTGAAATAATTTTTGATGGATAACCAAACTGGTAATCTGTATCTATCCCTGTGTGTTAATACAGAAATGACAACATATGTGCAGACTGTGGTATTGTCTAGAACAGCTTATTTCCACAGGAGTCAAAGGAAGGACGGAAAGGAGAGTAAAAGTGAGAATATAATTGGGAAAAATGCTCATTGCATCCTAAAGTGGACACAGCTCAGTTCACAGAGGGGTAAAGTGCACAATATTTAAGCTATTCAAAAAATACCCCACAGCTATACACTTTTATTTCTTAATTTAAGAAAAATAATACCTTAGATTAAAAAAATGGATAAATTTCAAAAAAATTCAAGCTGTATTTCATGTATATTCCTGTATAACCAGAGTAACTATGTTTTAAATACCATTTTAAGTCATTCACTGTCTTGGCTGAGGATCTACTGAGCTCTCAGATAAATGAATGCAAATGCTGTATCCCATTGATTTCTTGTGAGAATGCATCAGGCTCTGAATACTGATCCTTTCGGTGGGAAACAGCAATAACTTAATAATAATGTAATTAGTTGTTTGCAATGGCACAGTGTCTTTCCCTCACACATCTCCAAGTGCTGGCTGGTCACTTCAGACCTCACTGCTGCCCTTGTGCACAGGCACCTCTATCACAATGAACAACTTCACCAAAATTAATGCTGAAGGCACAAAGGAGACAGGCAGAGTTAGTGCTGGGCTTTAAGTGTAACAGAAAACTAGTGTGAGTGGGGGGATGTTTATTGTACGAGTTTCAGGGCTGGGAAACAAAGTCCCAGTGTAATTACAGAACTTGCCCAAGGCCACAAAAAAAGGCAGTGGCAGAGAGTACATGGCAGCTCCCACAGCTCGAGTCTGACGCTCGTGCTTCATTTTGCTAAGGAATACTTTTAGAAACACAAACAATGATACTCACATCCCAGGGCACACTTAAATTGAAATGTATTCAGACTGTATGAATGTAAAGATGCTCTTCTATAAGCTCCAATCCAGGACAGTACCAAAGGACACATATTGCCCACAAGGTGCTGCTTTTGATTTCCTTCTGCTACAGGTACTCCTTGAAGACACATCTTTATTATACAAGTTGTCCATAGCAGAGTAACCCTTTCCCAACAAGCAGCTTTTCTGAGTCATTCATGCTGGGATTTTAACTGCAATCAGGCTTGTTTTAGCACATTTAGCCGTGAAGTCTTAAACATAATGGAAATAGAGTTATTTTTAATGCAGCGTAAAGCAAGATGGAGTGAAGCTTGGTAGGAACAAGCTCAAAACTTTGGCAGGAGCACCACTTCCAGGCTCTTTTCCCTTCCCATGTACAGAAATAGCATTTCATCAGTTTCGTAAGGAAAAGCCCTGTGGAACTGCCCTCCACCCCTCTCAGAGTAGTATGTTCCAGCATGACTACACAGTGCTATACTGTCCCCTCCAGCAGCCACTGCTGCTTAGCACTTGGTGGGCAGACTGTGAGCAAGCAAAGATACCAGTCTAAGGTTTTGGAACCTCTTAGCCAAATATGAGGCATCCAAACTGTTTTTTAGACCTTGTGCTTACCAGGAAAAGTAAATATCCAAAGTGTCAAATAAAGATATTGCAAGACAAATGGATTCTCCCTATAGCACACCCATCAAGATAAAATCATGAAGCAATAGAAATCATGCAGACATTTGTGTTGCAGCAGGAGCATGTGACAGTACAGGTTGTCAGTATACTGGACAATGAATCCTGAGAGCAGCCAGAAAAGCAGAATTCCCTCTTGTTTTTCAGCTGGTGCTGCCCTGTGACTTACACACCAAAAGGGGAGAGGGAAAGGGCAGAAACATGCTCCAAAACAGGATACTGTAAAGGTTAAATCCCCATTATGGGCCCCACAACATCATGATTAGTTCTTCAGGGAGGTTTCAAATAATAATCTCTGCAGAAAATCATGATAAGATGCTTACCCAGCAAGCCATCCCACTTTCATGCAATTTTTCTCCCAGATTTTCATGGATCTAAGGTTCAGGGTTAGGAAACACCATGGAGAGGTTTGTTGCAACTTGCAACAAGGATGTCTCAAAGTCTATTTATCGGGTAATTAGCCACCTTTCTGTCCCATCTTTCTGTACTTAAATGATCAGACCTGCAGCAAGTGTTGAAGAAGTCATTGGACTTTGACCTCTCTAAACATTCCCTTCTTGCTCAGGCACATCTAACTGTTAAGTATATTTTAAAAATGAGAATAAATGAAGTTAATCTTGGAGGATGGGGCTTGTGTTATTCCAGGGGGTGCATGTGTGTGGGTGGGTGCAGGTATGCCTAGTAACCATAGGATCATAGACTGGTTTGGATTGGAAGGGACATCAGAGATCATGTATTTCCAACAGCCCCACCCTGGAAAGGGGCTTTTCCTTTAGCCCAGGTTAGGATGAGGCTTCCTCAAAGCCTCATCCAGCTTGGTCTGGAACATTGTCAGGGATGGGTCACCCACAACTTGTCTGGGCAACCTGTTCCAGTGTGTCAACACCCTCACAATAATGAATTTCTTCCTAATATCCAATCTAAACCTGCTATCAGTTTAAAGTCATCCACCCCCCCCGTTCTCTCTCTGCATGCCTTTAGAAAAAGTCCCTTTCAAGCTCTGTTGTAGGCCCCATTCAGGTGTTGGAAGGCTGCTCTGAGCTCCCCCCAGAGCCTTCTCTTCTCCAGGCTGAACAGCAACTGTCTCAGCCATTCAATGCACAGATGAAGCCCAAAGAATAAAATTTGGCTGCTAAAGAGATGAAAAATGTTAACTGCATTCTGGTAGTTGAGAGAAGTGTGAGGTCAATGTCACAGAACGGAAAAAAACAAAAACAGTCTAGTTGATTCAGGCAGATAATTCCCAAACAGTGTATGAATAATTGTGTGGTCCACTGAGCTTTGGAGGGTTTCCAAGGAAAACTTTGATGCTATCGGTACATGCCGGACTGTGGCAGCTGTCCATGGAGAAACAGTTTGGGAAAAAGAGTGAGACCTTGTGAACAATCCTTTGTTTTAGTGAGTGGGAAGTAAGAAAAAGGCCTGTTTCCTTTCCTGTCAGATGGTCCTGCACGAGACAAGTCATTGTGCTCTCAGTGTTGGCCCGAGCAGCACTACGCTGTTGTCACCCGTGGGGCAGTGGCAAATATAACAGCCCACTTCCCTCTGCAACCCCCAGGACCACAGCTCACCTAGCTTTTGCAAAGAAAAAAATCCCAGTTAAAATCAGGGATGTACTGTATACAAAGATCCTGGCAGGGAGGTCCCAGTACCTCATGGAAGTGCAAACCACCTGAACAAGTTCATTTCCCAGGAGGCAAATGCTCGGCAAATTCAGTCTAGGATAACATAACCAGTACAATCTTTACCTGAACCCAAAGATAAGGGAACTGGCTCTCTGAGAACCCCTGTGCTCGCCTGACAGAAGGAGAGGGTGCCAAGCATGAGGTGGAAGAGGAAGCAGATGTGGGAGAAGAGACCAAGCGTGTAAGTCAGCTGAACCACAGCCAGATAAATCCCCAGGCACCCCACCGCAGGCAACTTCCCTTGGAGAGCAAAGCTGGAGCGTTCTGCTAGAAAATAAAGCCTGTTAAAGAGGCTGTTTATTCTGGTTCACTTCCTATAAGTGACTTGGTGACCTTGGAGTGCGTATGTTTGCAGTTTGAGTGGCAGGCTGTCGGCACAAGCACTCACCCCACTGATACCTATCGAGCACACAGCCCTCAGGAAAGGGGAGCTCAGCTCATGTTTTTATCTTGCTACAAATGGTTGAGACAGGCTGCTCTGTTTGACTGTGCTCCTCAGAAGTTGTACTGAAAGGATATTTTTCACTCCCCATGGGCTCAGTCTGGCAGGCAGCAGTCCCTCAAGAGAACTCTTCCGCTTGCTCGACATTGTACTGCAGCTGAAAGGGAGACTGGAGGTCCAGGTTTCAAACAAGACCCAAGCACAGCTGGTAAAGCCTGTCCAAAAACAACCTATGAGTTGTCATGGCTTGCTAGTGAGGGGAAAGTCATCAGTAGGATTTGATCTTCCCTTGAAAAGTTACTATTATCTTCAATGAAATACTGGAAGCAAATAGAAGACCACCCTCTGCCGAGCTTTTAATCTTCTCCAGAGCAAAACATCCCTTGAAGAACAGGACATATTCCTCCAGGAGCACTCTGTGTGTTGGAATCACCATGAGACAAATCTGCCCTTGCTCATGGCTAAAACACGGCAACAAATCCTTCTCTTTTGATCCTGAATCCTGACAGACCTTATAATTTTCCTGTTAGTAGGGGAATGGGTTTAGGATCACATTTCAGCTGTTAGTTGCCCTAACTACTATTCATCTGCTATCCGCCTGTGGTCCCGGTGTTAACAGCATGCCACTTGTACATTCATGCTTTGGAACAAAATACACATATCTATGTTCATTATTTAAAATTATTGTTTATCTAAAAACAGGCAACCCATTGTTAGCAAACAGAAGTGGTGAAGAGAAGCAGAATGATTCTTACAATCCAGCTGCATTCTGATTTCCTTTCCTTTAAAAGGTCAGAATACCCTGAGGAGAAACAAACACAGTCTGTATGATGTCCTGAAGTGTTCCTTGGAGAAAAGTAAGCAGTCCTTCCTGCCCAGTGTATGAAGAGGATGTACAAAGGAATGACCAAGGAGGCTCTTGTCCAAGATGCTCAGATCTTCTGCCCAGTAAAGGCACAGTTGGGAAGGCTGAAAAGAAAGGTAGCAAAAATACTATTCTGTAGATGTCTCTGGCTTTTCACAGGCTGTGGGGACCATCAGAAAAGTTGTTTACTTCTCTGTCCTCTGAGAAACTCTCTGGTGGTGGATTATCCATGCCACATAATGAGACAGACAGATTTCAGAGACTCGGTGATTGCTTCAAAGCTGTGCTGGAGGATGTGGGAGCCTTAGCAGAACACAGCATTTCTCCTTGAGGGGACTAGAGCCTTAATACCTGAACTGTAAAGGAGATGTAAAGATCCTTTGGACTGCTCCTGAGGCAGAGAAGCCAGCAGAGCAAGCTGAGCAATGTGAGGACCATACCAAAGGAAGAAGCTGGCTAGAAAACAATGTCTCAGAAATTCCTGTGGCTGCTTTAGGTTCTCTGTTGTTGAGATATAGGCAGGGAATACAGGGCTTCAGCTCTTTCTCTGCACCAGGAAATGTGGGCAGGCTGTGAGTAAATCCTGCCAAGTGTTCAGTGATATGACCTGCACTTTCCACACCATAGTGGATCTCTCATCTTGTTTCACCTGGTGTACAGAACCAGTGCGCTGGAGATCATCCTCAGATGACCAAGTGTCTGATCCCAAAGGATAATGGGAGTGGGCCAGAACTTTCAGATTAGTCTGTTCTCTCCAAATATTTTATCCATACCCACACAAACATCCTTAGCAGCTCCATGCTGTTTTTGTGGGTGCATTTCAGTGATTCCTAATACAAATCTCTGAGCAATATTTTTAGAATTACTTTTCTCTCCTGACTCTTAATTAAAATCACATCATAAAAGTTGTATATTTCTCTTAAAGCCATAATAATAAATTATCAACATTTCTCGTCTCATATTTAATACCCTGCCTGCTTTCCATTCTTTCCACAGCTTATGCTGAGCTGCCTGCCTCCTATTTGCATTTGTGCAAGATTGCAATTTTTATTGCAGTAAACTAAGCAGTAATAAATTCCAGAGGCCTTTGCTGATTGTCCTCACTGCTCAGCTTCCTCTGGCTCTCAGCTACATTACATTTTTCTGTCTTGCAGGGACACAGGAACTGCCATCAATGGCTCAGACCCATTCACCCATGAGCTGTATCTTGCCTCCAACACTTGATTATCCTGTATTTATAAGAAGCATCCCCAGAAGAAATATTTTTACTTCTTTTGATGTTACTCTTATGGACTTAGACATTGTATAAATCTCATATTTAAGCATCATTCCTTTAAAAATCCCAAGAAATACATTGCAGCTGAAAACTCTTCAAGTGATGGAGGCCTATCTTTACTTTCAGTACTTTCTGTTTCTTGTTGTCTGTGCAGGGTCTAAAGGAACCCAGCTGCTCACAAGGACAGTACCAACAGGTGAGCACTATCAACAGAGGCAGCCATGGCTGATATACCCAGCTTTCCCAGTCAGCAAGTGTCACTCACCTGGATCCGAATACAAAGCACAAAATCACCCAGTGATGCAAAGTTATCTTAAAAAATAATCTTGTGCCCCTTCCCTCTGTTCCACACACAGCTCTGCATGGTGCACCAAATTCCCAGCTAAACCATCCCCCACCACCAAAGCCCTGCAGCCCATCTCCTCCTGCTGTGGGGTCAGGAAGGGCAGGAGCAGACCTGGGGCATTGGTGGGTGTGGGGGAAGAACATCAAGTATTTCTGCCCATCACTAGTCCAAGCAAGAGCAGCCTTATATGAGTTGAGGGTGAGGGTCCTGTAACTTGCCACCCCCTGTATGTCAAAACTCTTGACTGTAAAGCTCTGGCACTAGCACCTTCCCTCCTGCTACTCTTTCAGGTATTACTCTGTGCCACTGCAACTTTACTGAGCTAAGAGGGATAAGGAAAGTGTCAATACCAGGAGTCAAGCATGAAGTGCAAAGCTGTAACCCTCACAGGGTGCCATAAGCCTGAAACATTGTCAAGATGCCATGGATTCATGTCTAGCAAATCAGCCTGACATCCCCATGATGGCTGGACTGGGGTTGTACCACCCCCCAAATTCTCTTCTCCTAATTCCCAAACCACTATTCCCACCTTAACAAGCAGTATTTAGCCTAGATACACTATGCCTGATGACTGCCAATAACACGTTCTCAAAGGCTGATAGGGTTTAAGACACTTGTTTTCTTATTCCCCTGTTCCCAACTAAACCAATCCTTTAGCACCCAAACATGAGTCAATACAATGTATAGAACAAGTCCTGAAATGCATTCATAAAAACTAAAAACAAAAACACCCCCAAAAAAACACTAAAACAAAACAAAAAAAAATACAAAAGCAGTCCACAACCTCCACAACTCTGAATGTACTAGTGCAGAGGAAAGCACTTCCATCTCTGTTACAGAAGATGCTTTTCAGAATCATGCCCTGCAACAGGCTAATAATATTTCAAGGGAAGTGGCAGCAGCTCCACCAATGAAGTAATTCAGAGCAAGGCTCACTAAAGTCCCACTAGGGATACCCTGAAACCAGTCTGACACTGGTCTAGTGGCTTCAGTACCCCACTGTACGCAAGGGAGCTTGGGCTAAGCCTGCAAAGAAGGGAGAGAGACATCAGCCCTTTGGGGCCAGCCAACTGAGCCCCAGCTGCTGATAAAATTCCCTCTGGCAGAGCTCCTCTGACCACAGCCTAGCCAGGGAGCCACGCTTGCCACTGGCACTGAGCCCACCCTGATCTTGGGCAGCCAGGGACATGCTTCTCCTGCCACTGCGCCTGTGGAGGAGTGAGGGAGAAAGGATGCCAAGTCATGACTCACAAAAGGAAAAAGCTCAGTGAATATCAACATTAGGGAAGCCTCTGACACTGGAAAGGACTCGGTCATGGCCAAGTTGATTTATCACTCAATACAGTTGTTTTATAGCTCCTGTTTCACCCACTCATTAGAAGCTGTGTGAACTGATGCTTCATGGTTAGAACTGTATGTGTGTATTTTCCTTTTCCCTTACAATTCAGTTTGTTTGAGGGTCTTGTGATTTTTCAGTTTTTTCTTCCTGCTAAAAGTGTGTGTTTATAACATGGGCTATATCGCCCCTTGAAGAAACTATGATCACCTTGACTGCAGTCCCATCTACATTTTAAAATCTTCAAATAAAGCCAAACAAAAAACCACAAAACCACTACTTCTCCTCCCTCAGCTTCTGTTTTCTGAAGAAGCACACTTTTTTTTTTTTTTCTTGCTGAAAATAAGGAATGCATGGGATCTTAGTCACTGTCTTTTTTTTTTTTCCAACCCTAACTGCCTTAGTCTATTTGCTGAACTGCTTGGCAGCAACAGTTGCTCAAAAATTAGACAATTTATAAAAGAAGAAATTATCTGTTTTGCTTGCTACCTCACTGGGATTCAGAACATTCCCTGCTCTTCAGTGGGCTATATATTTTTTTCATGGAATAACTCAAAAAAAAAAGAAAAAAAAGGGGAGGAAATTAAAGTGTTGTTTGTCAGGTGTTATTCAGCACTGCTGGGCAATCAAATCAACTTGAATCCAAAAAGGAGTGCAGAAATGACCACTGTGAAAGAGCCCTGAGCATGTCAGCCTGCCTCTGACACACGTATGGAGGCAAACATTAATGTCTGTCAAAAGCCACAAAGGAGCAGTATTTTTACAGCAAAATAGCAGCAGTCCTCTGAGTCCTCCTTTTGCACTCTATACTTAAAAAAAAAAAATCAATTTTCTTTGCAAAGTGGTAGAAACCACTCCCCCTCCCATTGGGTTTTTGTCTGTGGTGGATATAGCTCTGTCTTTGTTCCTTGAATAGAAACCCCTGACTTCAAGCACACAGCGGTGGAAAGGAAAGACCTTTGAAACACCAGCCCACAGCACCCTTGAACAGCACTGATGGAGCATGGCAAGGCTACAGCAAAAGACCTCTCTTCACATTCCCCTGCCCTTTGGGAACACCTCTACTCAGCAAAGCTGGGTGCTTTTCAAGGGCTAATTAAGGCTGCAATTCCCCTGCAAGGCTGATGAAGTTCACTTGGGAAAAAGGGCAACCTACTTGTTTACTCATTGCAAATATCTCTTTGTACGAAATTCTTTCTTTGGTTATTTATTTGCAGAAGTATCCCAATTTCTTGTGGTTTAAAATTTGTTTTGTTTTATTCCCTCCTTCCTTTTTTTTTTTTTTTTTTCTTCTACTCTTGGTTATTTCTGATAGGTGCCAGCCAGTATCTGGGCTGTACTCAGCTCCCACCAGAGTTTCCACTGCCCAGGGAGCCATATGGTGACACACAGAAAATTACACTGTTCTGCAGCCTGAAATTTGGGTGGAAACTTGGTCTAGAAGAAGAAATAGTCAGACTTTAAGATCTTCACATATTTGGGCTCCTAACTTTCAAAGGCAGCTGCTTGGTTTTGATTTTTGAGCATGCCATACCCTTTCTGACCCATACCTTCAAAAAGCACAGAGCTCCCGACTGCTACAAAATCATGCTCCTGCGTAGCAGCCCAAGCTCTGTGCACAAACACTTTGACAGCCTCAGCATCAGATGTTATTTTTAAAAATCTTTATCTTCATGTGGTCATGTACCACATACCAGAAAGCAGCTTCATGTGGTCAGAACTGAGTGAGATCCCCTGAAGCCCAGGGATAGGTCTGAGTAGGGGGGTTAATCTCACCTCTGTCCTGCAGCAAACACACCTCTGCCAGCTGTTTAAAAGCAGCATCCCAGACTTTCCCACCTGGGAGACACACAGGCCAGTTCAATTGTTTAATTAAAATGGCTTTAATGGGCAAATGGTTTATGGTGGGATTTTTTTTTTTCCCCTTTGTTGTAAAGGGTCGTTGCACACAAGGAAAAAATTTTGAAAGGTTTCAAATAAACTCTAGTTGAAGCCATATGGGAAATGTTAAATGACATGTCAAAATATCTCTCCTGTTCACTTAAGCAAAGCCAGTTTGTGCTTTAATTTCCTTTATGCCTTAAACCTCTTTCATGATCAGTTTCCCTCAGTATCCAGACCCTTCTACATTTTGACTGCATTTCATATTAACTGCAAAATACTATAGGACTAGATCATGGGTTGCCCTCTGCTCTGTTATACGCTGGTTTATTATTCAGGTCTCAGATAACCAAACATCTATGAACTGCAAGCACTGTATTTTAAAAACAGTTTGCAAAAAAAGTCAGTGACAGGACACAGCTGGTTGTAATTTAATGACTACAGAGTATTAAGAATAGAAACAATTTCAGAATGCACCAAAATAGCTAGAAATATAAGACCCTTGGCTGACTTATAGCCCAGCAGTCTCTGTGTGACTGTGTGAGGGGGATGAATAGAGCAGCTCTCTAAGAGCCTTTAATTCCAACAAGCAATTGGCAACCACGCTTTAACCTGCTGATGCAAAGTCCTCTTGGCTTTGCCTTTTATCCTGGCTTTTAAGATAGATCTACCCAAGACCTGGCTCACATATGCCTTGCTCCGAGTTTATTTCCTGTAGGGTTTTATTACTGTCAGTTGCTGTTGCTGCTGCTTCAGAGGCAAATTCAGATATTAAACGCAGTTGGCTTTAGCTTTGAAGCTGAACAAAGCTCTATGCAGATGTTTGACAGGAAAGAGAGTCCTGGATTCCTAACAATTTTCATCTCTGATGGCTAAGGAAGTTTGTAAACAAATATGAATAGTGCAAATGGAATACACAAGGGACAGAAAAACACAGGACAATTCCCTTAGTACTCAAGATTGATACGTATACATTTCTTTTTTATTTTAACTTTTTTCCACTTATAAATGAATTTAATATTTTTAATTCCATATAAAAGAACTTCACAAATAGAAGACTTTGAATACTGAATTAATCTCTGTACTTTCCTTATTGTTTGCACACATTACTTTTTCCAAGGGGAAAAAAAAAAAGCTAAAACCTCCTAAACAACTCCCAAACCCCAAATCCTTTCCTAATTGGTAATGGACTTCAATCTTTCTAGCCTTTAGCTGTACGTATTCTGAGTATCAGCCTCTTAGGAAGGTATGGTGTTCCCTTCAAAAATTCCTTACTTAGCTCTGAGACAAGCCTCCTACCAGTCACAGCTGACAGGAATGAGGCTGTAAAGTCCTCCCTCCTCCACTGGGCTACATTTGGCCCAGAGGAGTGGAAGTAGCCACACAATTTTCCAGGTTACAGTACCAGAATGGAGCTCTGGGGATAGCAAAGCTGGCTTGGTTTGTGTGAACAGGGCACAGTCGCCGCTCTTATCTGGCAGTCCCTGGCTACAAACCCGTGCAAAGACACAGCCCAGGGGCAGCTGCACATCAGTGCATGCAGGCTACACAAGGCAAAGCATTTGGTGACCAGGCTTTTGTTTCTGATAGTTTGAAAAGATGACTTTTACAGCCAGATTTCTTTTGTTCTCTTAGCCTTGAGTACTTCCTGTACGTCTTCCCCCTAATCTACTCAAACCAGGAGTGAACTGGGGGAAACCATGGTGCTGATTTCCTGCATAAGGCAGAGTGGGACAGGTAGAGAAATACATCAGGGCTCCCTAATTTGTGAAGAATTCCATAATATTCTCTGGTCTTACCCATGGATCGAGGTGAGCAGCTCCAGGGCAATCCACTTCCACATCATGTTGAAAAAGGTACAATCTGCTAGGGCTGGAAGTTGGGCCAGGAACACAAATATTTGTAATAGGTATGTTACGGCCAAATAGAAAACACTAGTGGAAGTCAACAACAACAAAAACTCATTATTACTTCTACTTCACTGACCTTTCTTTTATGAAAAATATGTGCATTGCACAGCTGAACAAAAAAAAAAAGTAAGTTTTGTTTTTATATATAGAAAAAACTAATCTATGAGAAATTTTCTGGTACAAAGAAATGCTCTATGGCATTTCTGTCTCAGTGACTTGTCCTGGTGATGTCAGTGCCACCATGGTGCACAGCAGAATCTGCCATGCTAGAATCTAACTTTGTTTTCTTCAAAGGTCCTCTAGCTAGAATGCCCACCTTGGTTTTTTTTTTCTGTCAGATCATTTTTAAAAACCTGTTTGTACCCACGATATATTTACCAAGTCCTGTAATTGTCTGAAACCTTGAGCTTATGAACTGAAGTGACATTTTTTGTCTGCATATAAAACATCCTCTTGTGGTACCCTGTGAAGGTGGCAGCAAGACATGCCTCAAGATGGCCAGGCAGCAACAGAGGCAGCCCAAGAAAAGGTCAGGGCTGATTGGGAAATTAGAGTGGGGAGAGTAGGTGGAGATGGATAGTTATGAGGAGAACAGTAAAAGGGAAAGACAAAGAGGGCAAGACAGATAACAAAGCAAAATAGATTGAAATTGAGATCAAGTCATGCTGAGGAAGCAGATGGAGGTAAAAAGCCATTAGGGCCAGGTCTGCAAATACAAAGTACAAACATGCAGAAAGACCTCTGAATAATTAGAAGGCTCATTATAACAAGTGATCAATTAGTGTACAGAAGTGAGCTCTCACCTCCTGAACTCTGGTCCATGGCTAGACTATCAATAAATCCAGTGGAATTTTTATTGGTTTCAAAGGTATTAATCTTTCTAGCTTAAAAAACATCCAACATTGTCTTTCACTTTTACGCTTCTGAAATGTTGATTCTTTGGGATTGACAAACAAACTTATGGAAAAATCCCTGGTCTCCTAAAATAGGACTTTTGGACTTTTTATTTGCTTGTGGACTTTTGGAAAGAATTGCCAAATACACTTATGCATTTTTCAGGAGGATAAGGCCTGGCATGGCTCTGGAAGCATGGCTAATGGACAGCCACCAGTGGGGGTTCCTGTCCTGCAGTCTTAGATATCTATGGCCAGAGCAGGAATGAGAGCATCAGAGAGATGTTTAATTTTTACACCTTCAGAAATTAGCATAGATAGAACCTCTATTTTAGAGATAAATTGTCCTCTTCTCTGAGTTGCTGTTGTTCTTGGTGACAAATTTTCAAATAGGTCTGAAGATACCTGAACTGAATTTTAAAAGTGTGTGACTGGGCCAGTTATATATAAAATGTGAGGTTCCTTAGTCCAGAAGGTTTCTGTTGCTTCAGAAGGGGGGTCCCTGCTGAGCTAGGCAGTGTTCAGCTATATGATATTGTTCATGCTATCAAGAACTTAGGTCTCTATAAAGAAGAGAGGCAAATTAAGAAAGCTTATTTTGGGTTTCAGATTTCTCCTCCTGTAGAGAAGTCTGAGCTCCTCTTCATCTCCCTGAACCCTACAGGTGACAGCAGCACTGCCAGCGGCACCAAATCCAGCCATCCTCCCTCTCTCATTTCCATTGTGAGCATTTCCAGTCCACCTGAAGCCTCCCAGAATAAGGCTTCATTTTGCCCTGGGTGGAAGGAGAATCTGAGGGGACCACCAGAGGCGGTGCAAGGCTTTAACCAAAAATGTAGTGCTGGTATTTACTGGGCAGTGGTGTAAATGTACATGGAGGAGGCAAAGCCCTTGCAGAGGGCAAAGAACAGTCCCTGCCTTGGGCAAAGATGGTCTTTGTCCTGCTGAGCCTTGGTGAGCAGTGCAGAGGGTAATGCACAGTGCTCTCAAGTCATACTGCACATATGGTAGAGACAGCGTTATGGCAGGATGCTTCTGTAAGGAGCTGAGATAACAGGGTGGTAAAATAGTGCATAAAAGGACATATTATGCTAAAGTGGATGGAGCAAAGTGCTGCATTGAGGCAATGGCCCATAAAAATAATGTCATTTGCCAGTCCAGAGTCATTTCCAGGGCTGTAAAATTATTTGCTGGAAAGAGTCAGAGTGGGCTGCTGGCTCAGAGCAGCTCCTGCGCTGGGCTGGCAATTCATCCTCAGCTCTGACCAGTGTGGCAAATGCAAATGCTGTCAGCCCCTGCTTTGGCTGGAGGCTGTGGGCCTGGGAAGCAAGCCTAGGAAATAGGAATAAAAGCAACAGGAAGCCTTGGAGTATTTGGAGTGGTCCTAATTTCTTAAGAGGAGATTTTTCTTTTCCTAGAAACTCCTTAAGATGCTGATTTCTCCTACTGGCTATAACAAAACTGTGGTCATACTGTTTTTCTCCTACTTCACGAGTGGAAAAGAAAAGATTCTCTCTTGTTTTCCTCAACAGAAATGAAACAATACAGCCTTGTTTCCCTTTGTTTTGGTAGCTCCCATGTTGATGCACCAGCATCTCCACTTGTGCCAGCACAGCTGTGGGAATACACGTAATCCTTCTCCCTCTCCCTCCACTGATCCGTGCGTTCTTCACAAGCAGAACTCAAAACAATGTAGACCCTCTACCAACAATGGTATTCATGTACAAACACAGGACAAGAGGAAGAGGATGGGACAGCAGAAAAGTTGCTCTTGCACAGCAAGAGCTACCTGCTAATTTGAAACTCACCCCTCTTCCCCAAATAACACCACATAAATTCAGACCATAAATTATTTGTGGATTTATTTTATTTTGAGTATAAAAATGAAATACCCAAGGATGGACAGAGAGGAGAAACAGAAAAAAATATGAGGATATGAACGCAATCATTCTTCTTTATGCAGCAAAGTACAGCTTTGTGGTTTTCCCCCATCTGTTCTGTTACATAGAACCAAATTGTAGCTAAATGTGCTTTTAGAATAAATCATTATGGCCTAAATTGAACATGATTTACAGGGAAAATAAAGCCATATGTGTTACATTAATTTCTCATTTTTGCTCCATCCCACTTCCGCTTGGTTGGATCCATGTCATGCTCTGTTCCTAAAGGGTGTCACTGATGCTGAAAGTAGAAGGTGACACTACATTTTCCAAAGCTGGCTCAATCTTTCAGCTGTCTTTCCAAGAGTGGTGAGAGTGTCCATGGCTCTCAGAGTCTGCAGAGGACATTCTCATTAAAACTGCTGCAAACCAGGAGGAAAATACAAGTAAAGTAATCAAAGCACAGCAGAGTAGCACCCAGAGCAGAAAATGAGAAAAGGTGTGGGACTAAGGCAAATGAAGACCTTTTTTCCCCTGCATGGGGCATCATTAGATAAGCAGATCAAAAGGGGTGTTGTACTAAACCTGCAGTGACAGGAGTGGACGTCACCCATTGCAAGCTACAGGTTAGTCTTGCAGAAGGCAGAGTGAGCAGTGTACCTGGAGGAACATTTTCTGCTGGAATATTTCTGAACTGAAGAAAAACAAGCTTTTCAGGAAAGATTAAAACGGTAGGAAAGTTCCCTAAAGACTCTGCTGCTGCTTGTTTAGTGGTGAATAAATATAATGTGGAATCCTGTTAGGGCCCTTTTGCAGAGTGCTCAGGCAATTTTTAAGCCATGGTGTTCTCTGAAATGGGCAGGATAAGTGCTTGAGCTGAATTTCCGCCCCCCCCCCCACCACCACCCCTTTTTGCATCCCAACATCTCTACATAAAGACATATGATGAAGATATGTTTTTTTGCGGTTTCTTGGAAAAAATTCTTTGTATTGATTGTATCCCCTCTGGAAGCTGATATACCTGTGCTTTTTATCTGTTTGAAGATCACAAGCAGAAAAGAAGAAATAGTGATGTTTAGAGAGTGCACAAAGACATTGCTTTGCATTTTAATGAGGCATGACAGCAAACAGCTCTCTCTGTTTTCCTCTAGCTGTGGTGAACTCTTGAATAATATGTTACTTTCACTGATTTTGTCTCCTACGTCCTTGAACCCTTTTCCTCTCATGTGTTGAAAGGCTGACAAAAACCGTGTCTCTGGCTCGAAGGTTTATACCCACAGTTCTGTCAGCCACACTGTGAAGCAGAGATCACTCAACAGTCTTTCACCTAACTCGCTTCAGGACTGCCAGCACTCTGCCTGCTGCAGGCTGCTGGAGAAGTGACTGGCTACTGTATGGAGAAACCCACAGTGTTTCCAGTCTCATTTCAACATACCTTTCCAAAATGCCTCTGAATTCCAAGATGAACATTTGCTTTGGTCCTCTGAAATCAGCTTCTTCTATAATAGTACATCTGTCTGTCCCATTTAGGTCAGTGGACCTGGTGGCTGGTCACTGAGGGTTGGCGGGGTGAATTGCAGGCAGAATAGAAATTTCACATGGAACGTGCCTGGAGACAGAGTGATGGATAGATAGGCAAGTGGGAAAAGAGTCACACAGGGGGGAGAATTTGACATTGTGCCAGGATTTTCTAGCAAGCATCTTCCTGTTTTATGTGGTTGTGCTCTGATGGCTTGGAGCTTGTCAATTGTGCTCAGGTTGTGGGTTTCTCCTGCGGGTCCCCATTCTTCATTTGGTGCTGCCTCATGCTCACCCACTACTTTTACACATCTCCAGAGACCCAGAGGGAACACTTCCCACCAAGTAACCTGTATGAAATAGGCAATTTTGCATCTTGCAGTATTTTTTAACTTGTGTTGGTTGGCTACTTTTAGCTTTTGGCGGCATATTCAGTGATAAATGAAGTTGGTGCTAACCATTTTTTTCTTGGCTCAGATTCCACTGAGCAAAATATAATTTACTACAGAAAAACACCACTGTATGAAGACCCACAGGGCATTGGATTTATTTGTTCCTAAACAATTTCCCGATCCAAAATAGTGTAAATACACAGAGTTCTACCAGTCAGTATGGCAGCTACATCAGCTTAAAGCAAACACAAGCAGCCAGTGCAGCATTAGACACTGATGGCAAAGGTGAACTCTTCGGTCTGCTGCCTCCCAGCCTCTCTTCCATCATTGCTTATGAGCAAATAAGGTGCACAGACTCTCTGATTGGGTTCACACACCTGCTGTTGAGGGTATTAGTGAGGCTGGATTGCAGAGCTCATCTGTCTGGCTGCAGATAATTCACAGCCTTTTAACCCCACAGACTATTGAATGCCTCACCTGGGCTTCCACTGAGCACAGTGGGCAGGGGAGCAGCTTCTTCACGCTGTGATCATGTTTTCCCCATGACAGGGAAAGTACCTCCATTGTCTTGAGAAAATATTTGTTACTATGTTCAATGTACTTCTGTAACATGGGATAGAGCTGTTTGGAGCGACCCACCCAGCATATTGCAGGAATTTGTGCTGGCCTGGGGTGGGTGAAAGGTCATCAGAGGTGCCAGAATTCCACCTTCTTCTCTGGCTCCAGTGCAGACATTCTGCAAATGGGGAGTTAAGGAGGGTGCATTTCTTCATCTCACACACAGGTGGGTATGGACCCATGGCTAAATATTTGCAATCTTCCTTGCCCTTCTCCCCTCTTCAGCTGGAGGCTCTGGTTCCGAGATGCTGTACCACCACATGGATAGATTTTTCCAGACTTTCTATTCTTCATGTAAATCACTGCCTTGATTTTGCTGCATAATAGGAATACCTGAAGCTGAGCAGGCAGGAGCTGACAGAGGAGGGATGTGGTTGCAGAGGAATGGTTCTTTTGAGAAGGAGAGGTGAGGGTGAGCCCATGGAGAAAGTGCTACATCACCTACGGCCTGCCACCTCATATAACAAGAGCATGATTTGCTAGGAGAGGCACAGAGGAGAGCAAAGAAGTAATAAAATTCTCATTACAAAAAGAAATGTTCCCATTCTCTGTGGCTGTGATAGTGTCCAGAGCAGAAACACAATAATGATTATCTCCTCAAATATGGATGCAGCAATGCTTAGGCACTTCTATAAGAGGAATGCATAAATAGATTCATAGAAAAATAAGAGTCAGGCAGTTCAGTCTTTCTATCAGTATTCAGTGGAAAGCACAATAAGGCTGGATACCTAGTCTGTATTCTCAAAAATCTCACCTCTGCTGCACACTATTTTCTGTGGCAATCAGGGCAGTGCTAGAGATTTGGCTACCTCAAATTAGGCACAAACATAGTAATGACCTACTTTCCAAAGACATCAAGTGCTTGCAGCTCCCAACGGATCTGTGTGAACTTTCTCCTTTTTGGAAACAAAACCTCATGCTTCTTTACAATCACATGGGAAAATATAGCTGCAGCTGTTTAAATAGGCCACAATATTTTCTCCCAGGTGAAGTCCACAAAAAGCCAGGTTTTCATCTCCAGTTTTATGAAATCTCTGGGTTTCAGCTACTGCATGGGAGCACTGTGAGTAACTCATACCCACTGCTGTTTGCCTCAGTGCATGAAATGCAATACGTAGAGCACCAGCCGTCAGGGTCAGCGACAGATGAAGGATTGTATGGTATGGATAGGAGGTTTGCTATCCTCTTCTATCTCTTGGAAACACGAGCTTTACCAACAAATCCCGGTTGCTTTCCAACATCTAAATTTCACAGCACATCTGTTGTGTCTCTGCTAATGAAACTTGCTTTTTTGAGAAATGTGCTCATGTCTGGGTCACTACTGCGGGTACATCTGTCGTGTATAAAATAGCTAATCAGAAAGGCTAAATCAAGAAAGACTTCTAAGGCTATTGATACACATTCTCACAACGATGCTTGGTTTTCCTGATTCTGTTTACTTGGAGTTACAGTCAAGTGGGAAGGAGGGAGGGAGTGATAAGAAGAGTTCTGCCACTTAGTGAGAAACCAGTCTGTGGCATCCCAAATGTGGGACTATAATGCTTGTTATATTACTTTCCTCTTGCTTTATTGTTAGGTTTTCTTCTTCCCAACAGAAACCCCTAGAGGGAACACTTTGTTAAGCCATATCACAAATAACATACCTGAAGAGTATTTCTGTATTAGTGTATGGAAAATATTTAGCTAGAGAGTGAAGAGCTCTGGAGGGACACAGTTTGATAGTGATATGGTCAAACAACAAAAGACAAGACCATGATTAGATCTGGTGAATAAGTAACTTGTCTCTATTTGAGACATAAGTCTCTATTGGTTCCCTTCTACTGGTTGTGGTTAAGCATCTGGAAAGGAAACAGAAATCCTTAAGACAGCACATTGTCAAGCCTCAAGAAGTTTGCAGTAGATACAGTCATATCTGTGCCCTTCTACTGTGCATGCACCAGTGTTACTACCTAGTTACATGAGCAGAGATTTATGCACCACTGATTTTTTCTTACAGCTGACAAGGCCAAAGAGAACAGCAATGGGGAAATTAAACATAAAATGTTACCTTGACTACATCTTTAAAAGAATCACTCCACTAACAGCACCAAATTAACCCCTGCAAAAATCATAACTCAAAGGCCCTTGGGCATGCATAACATTTTGTATCTCAGTATGCCATGGTAACTTTTATGTCTTATTGTATACATGTACTGTGACTGAAATATAGTTACTGAGGGACCCATAACCTTGTATTATCCTGACCTATTTCAGCATGCCAAGCCGCAGCCACAGGATTGCTAGTGCATGGGCTTTCCTACATATAGTGACAAGGAACACGCCCTGCTGCCTTTTATTGGTCAGGCATTATGCTTACAGTAGACTCATCTTGTGGGACAGCAAAAGAAGCCAGCAGATTCAATTTCAGGAATTCAGATTGCAAGTACTCCATAAAATACTTATACTTTAGACTTGGACATATCGTGGTTATTTTACAAGATTGGTTTTAAATATCGACATTCTTAATATGTTTTGATTGGTAAATACAGCTAAAGAATAGATTCTTGCTGTCGAATGTACCAAACTTCTCAGAGTAGATGCTGAAGGACAGAAATCAGTTCAATTCTCGTTGCTCAGCTGGAGGAAAAACTAGTAATAATTACAGTAATAACTGTTATTATCAGACTATGTGGTCTCCTACTGTTTAAGCTGTCTTGTTAATTGCAATTGCTTCAGCAAACAGGTTCTGGCCTCCAGGTCAGGTGGAGCTGATACGTCCTTCAGAGCAGGCAGCACTGTCCTCATGTGTATCATTTACCACTTGATAAAGACCATGAAAGTCCTCTGGGCCCCATATGATGCCCTTGTATCCCTAAGGCACAATTATTGTTTTGGTTGTAGAGTTCTCTACCAGCTGCAGTATCTATAAGAACATGAGGGCTGTGCTGTCACTTAACAAAGGGGAGAATTTTACAGTATGAAACTAAAGTTAGCTATTATTTCTCTATGAGAAGTTTGCTGGGGTAGCCTTGGGGCAGTGTAAAAAAGGAGGGAGTCAATTTTAGCACAAATTTTTCTATGTTGTCTTGTAGGAGATGTCCCCAGGGAAATGTATCCTCAGCACAGCTCATTCAGTTTTGAATGGGACTAATCAAAGTGAGACATTGAGGTGACCAAGCTGTTGGACAGTGTGGCATGTCAAGGGAGGAGGTGCTAGAGGTGGATGATGGTGTTACTGGTGCCTGTAACCTAACTAAAAATGGACCTGTTCTTGGTGTCAAAGAAGGAAGCAGCTCCTTCTACTTATACCTTCTCCTCATGAATCCCAGGGGCCACCCAGATGGAAAGCAGCTTGGTAGAAACAGCATTGGAGAGTTCCAGTGTACTGCTGAAAAATTGCCCTGGAAGAAGTTAATTTAAAAAAAAAATAATTATACATGTATATATTCTTAAAATATTTGGGTTTTTTACATGCTGTACAGCACCCCATATGAATCCTGTACTGCCTGCTCAATAGGAAACTCAACTGTCTAACAATGGATGAATAATGAGTGAAGAAGGTGTTTCTTTCATCTACCTTCCCTCTGTGTGCTAGAAAGGCTCTCATGTTTATTGGTTTTCAATGGGCAAATTCTTGCTAAAATCTCCCATGCCTCACAGAATGCCAAAAAATAGATTCCTCCCCCAAAACAAAATAATCCCTCCACTGTATTAACCATCCAAAGCCAAAATACTGTGCAAGAGGTCTCTGCTCTTTCAGATATATGAATATACAAGATCCTGTGACTCCCAGACAAAAACGGAAACTGGAATTTAAAGCAGCTTCCCCTGCTTTTGTTTTTCTCTCTCATTTCACACATGCATTTGTTCAACTTGTAATACATTAGCTTCAATTAATTTGAACTTTTTCTTCACTTTGTGGGCATGAACATAAGCAGCTCTGACACATGGGCTTGGTGAGGGTATAGTTTCATTGAAGTGAAATCATCTAATCAAGTCAGTATTAGAGTGGCTTTGGTTTTACTTGAAATTGCTGCAAAATTACTTGAATTAAAGCCCTACAGGAAACAATCACCTTTTTGATTGTTTTCTCAAGAAATACCATGAGATTATCTTGCCCCATAATGTCAACTTTTCTAGTGTAACATGGAGAGGAAAGCCAGTCATTTGGGCTCATGGACTCCAGGAGCAGCTGCTGCCCTCTTTTGTACTGCTCCCTGCAGCGGGTGCAAGAGCAGCCTGGCTTTCCATGGCTAAACTAAATAGGGTGCTTGGGAAAAGCTTGAAAGGGTGAGCACCTTGCAGGGAATGGTGCTTGTGCTGTGCCACCATGGCACAGCAAGTGGAACAGAGAATGCCACGAGGCAGAATCTTTGGCTGACACAAATTGCCTTAACAATAGGAACACCAGCCTTTATTTTACGCTGTCAAAAATCATCCATCAGAGCAACACAAAACGCCAAACAAACCATGGAAAAACAAGCCCATGTACGGTCTGTGGGAAAGAAGCAAAACTTCTTTCTCCCAAAGTCAGTCTTTGCATGCAAATATCTCCTTTTTAGTGGTAAAATATTTTCCCCTCATAGATATAACAGTCATAGTTATCAGACAAGATATTTGCTTGCTGATGGAAGAATCAATATTGCCTGATATATTTGAAATCCCCCTCCAAATACAAGTAAATGTAAGAAAAAGTGATAAGAATTTAAGCACCTGAATCTTTAAAAAACTAAAATTAAAATGTGTCTAACAAACCGATATTACTTATTACAATTCCTCCATTCTTCCAAAATTTCAATGATACTAACTGTAGCTGTTGTATAGCTTAATTACGAAATAAGAGTAACAGCCTAATGCTACTAGCTTCTTTACCCTGGACTTCATATTCTTGCCTCAATTATGATACAGCATTTTACTAAATAATAGCAAATCTCTCTCCATCTTCAAACCTTTGTTTCTTTTGTTCTCACCATTCAAATACTTCTGGTTTTGATTTGCCAAAACATTCCTGAACCAAAGCTTTGAAACACAACACAACCTGAAATTTGGAAAAAATTTTTTCTTCCAATCTCTACGAATCTTTGCTGACAGTTGAGCCAAAAATCTCTATCCAAGGATCTGCAAATGCTGAGAAGTATTACCTCTAATCCTCACAATTCGGACCCATCTCTAGTTTTACTAAAAATAGGAGATCTAGGTGGCTTGACATAAAGTGTCAGACTATGTAAACTACTCTGAAATTGCTTGGAATGATTCATTCTCCTACTCTACTCTCACTTCTCTCACCAGGATTTATGAAATCTTATTTAAAGTCAAACCCATACCATTTTTCATCGAGTGGCACTTGCCCTACATTATTTCCAATCACCTTGCGTCCAGTACAGACCACTAATACCGAGAACGTCCTCTGTGTGCTGTTGCTGTTCTCTTCCAGAATTTGCTTCCCCTCTGCCCTTATTTTGCACAACTATTGAAAAACTTCAGGATAAAAAGCTGTATTATGAAGCAAAGCCACAACCTGGCTGGTTGCAGACAAAAGACAAACCTATACCCAAACCTCTATAGGTCCTTTGAGAATTGTGTGCTGGCCCTGCATACAATGTATTCTTATCTCAAGTCCTCTCAGCCAGCTTTTGTCTCATCCCTGCTTATTTCTTTGTGCTAGCTGAGTCTGGGGCTGAGCCTTGGGATGCCCAGATACCCTCGGGGCTGGGAGTGTAAAACGGGTACAGGAAGCAGGGAGGAAAGGGAAAGCAGAAATCAACCTAGCAAACCAAACAGTTTCTCCTTCTGACTAGCCCTGTTAGGAACTGGGTTGTTTGTCCATTCAGGGAGGGTAGCTGTGGATCTAATTGTCTCTTTACTTATGTTGTCCTGAATCAGGGTTACCAACATTGGGGTGCGTGATGCGGATGTAACAAGTCCTAAGGGAGTAGAATGGCAATTCCATGTTCTTTTCTCTTTGTTTAAAATGAGTGAAAGCTGACAGCATAGAAAAACTAATAGTAATAATGGATAGCTATTAAAAGAATAGTATTTAAAGCAACTTTGGACAAGTCACTACATTATTCCTGTTCTCTGCTTTAGATATCTCATTTTACATGCAAGTCATTTAAACAGGATGGAGGGCTCCAACTGTAGACAACTTCAAAGATTTTGAGAAAACAAGGACATTTATTGGGAAGTTTTTACCACTGCAAGTATCACAAACCACCTTACAAAATACAAAGGAGCAAGCCTGCATGAAAACTGCCCCAGGCTCTACAAAAGTAGAGCACCTTGCAGTGTAGGTCCTGCTCTGGTGAGACTCTGCTCTATGGCAATCCAAGATGCCCTTGCATGGCTTGAATTAAACAGGTGCATAAAAAGGAAGATTAAAATCTGATGGTTTGTATCAGAGGTCAGAAAATTAAAATTCAAGAGTGACCCTTAAATATTGAGAATCTGGTTTGTTTGTTTGTTGTTGGGTTTTCAGGTTTTTTTATAATCACCGAAGAAATGTTAAAAATTTAACTGTACAGAAAAAATTATTTATATTGACGTCTGTGCCTCTGCAGTATTCCTTCCTCTAAAAAGAAAGATAATGGTTTAGAGCAAAAGAAGAACAAACAACTGAGTACAAGGAAATTTCCATAGTATTTTTTAGCAATATTGCCAACTGGCTTTGAAGATTTAGACCCTATCACTATCCATTTTTTTGGAAATAACTTCTGAGAAGGCCAAAGACAAATTTCATCTCATTACGGTAATTGCAGCTATAGTCAGTCCAAGCAATTCTCAAACGTTTATCTGTCAGCACCATCCACTTAGTCCCTGACACTGTGGCCGGCTGGAAAACTACTGCAGCTAAACAACATACTATATGCAGATCACTTTGATTTCTTCAAATACCTTGCTGCAATGCAGAGGCAGTTTCTGTACAGTTTCTACAGTTTTTTGTGTACTCATGAGAACACTCGCCATGGAGTCTCAAGCAAAACCATTCCCAGGGACAAACAGCCTCCTGTGCTGGCTTATAGAGGGAAAGGTTTGGTTTTTTTCTTTTATTGTTTTTTTTTTTAGATTTATTTGCACTTGAGTGGAAACCCGACTTGCTAGGCAGAATAGGGGGCTATCAGAACAGAGGTGATGGATGTTATAAAAAAAAAGTAACATAATGTAATGAGTCTGAGACTACACCTTTAAATTAGTGGTGATTTTGCTGGTGACTTCCAAGAAAAAGTGGGCCAATTTACCCAATATTTATAAGCCCAGGAGAGCAGTGAGAATGAGGTCCAGCACAGTAAGAGGCACAGCCTGCAATAAACCAAGTGCCGCATCCATGGCAACTCACAACACAGTTAATAATTTTTCAACATAAAAAGAAAGATATTTATCCGGGCCACCGAAGGAGAAGCAATTTACAAAATTGACTGAAGTGAAGGCATTTCACATCTGCTGTGTTTCATGGCTTTGGTCTTTTGTTGGAACCTCACTTGCTCACTGGGATGCTCGGGGAGTGAGGATAGCCTCCGGCAAGCATTTTTCCATCCCTGGGCAGCTGGTGGAGTGAAGTGACCTATAGAGGTCACTCCACTTCTCTTTTCTACAGACAGACATCCCTCTGCTGGGGTGCAGTCATGTTGGGCACTCGAATATACAGTGATTCTTTTGTGGACCCAGTGCATACTGGGCTTTGATAATCGTGCCTACTTCAAAAGATAGAGCAGAACAAATAATTAGGGTCTGAATTTTATAAATATGAAATTCAATCTGGCAGATACTAAATGCTTCCCCCATGGCCCTGGGCAGAGCTGGGAAAAATTCTCAACACACCCCAAGTGTCAAGCCAAAGCCCAGACCTAAACACTATCTTTCCTTCAAATAATCAAGTGTAATAATTGTATTTCCCATACCAGGGAGATAAAAAATTGCTGGCTGATATGTTGGTCATGCTGTTCTGTACTGTGTGCAAAACACTCCAGATGTATTATGTACTAGTGTCCCTAGTTTCCCAGTAGCATTCAGCTTTCCCTACTCTTCTGGTGAAAGGCAGCAAAATTGCTCTCATCCCTGAAAGTAGTAGGCTGTCTCCACAGAGTTCCTACTGAGCAGTTGTTTTGTAGTTTCTTTCCAAGCTGGGCTGGTTTATTTCTCTTCCAAATTGCAACTGTCAGATTGTGTCACCAGTGGAACTCAAATGAAAACATCATGTCCCTACCATATGTTGATGTATTTGTTATTTTATGAAACCTTGCTGCATCTGGATAAGTCAATCAAGGTTAAACATCCTTTATTAAGAAGTTCTGTTAAGGACATTGACACATCTCTTTCTCTGCACTGTTGATTTTTGTAGGCTGTGTTGATTAGCACTAAACCTGAGATACTGCCACAGCAACTCCGTTGAAGCAAAAACAATGATCTTGATTCTATCCCTGATTTTGGACAAATCATAGTGCTAAAGGCTACAATGAGCCATACAAAGAAAGCCCTTTTTGTTTCCCTCAAAACTCATATATAGAAAGAGAACTGATAATGTTCAATTTCTGCTGGAGGGATGGTTATATAGGACCTGGCTGTCTCCTTGCAAATGGACTGCTTTCCACAGAAACACAACAATCTGGTAGTAGCCCTGCACTGATATGTCTCTGTGGGCATTAATTCTCCAATGTGTGTGCAAACAGCCATGAGCAATGCCCAGCAGATCTGCATTGGAAAAATACCTTGAGGCTGTGGTGCCTCAAGATTTGGACACAATTCTAGATGGAATGGCTCAAGGGAGGCAGAAATATTAACCAAATCTGATGCTAGGTGAGGTATTTGCAGAATATAAGAAGTTCAGGCAAGAAGTTCAATAGAAGTACATGATGTACAGTGCTGGCCGTATTTTTTTCACTACAACCATCACAAAAATCAGAGAGCTGGACCTTCATTTCTTTGCAGCTTAAGGTGTTTTCCACAGACAGAAAAACACCATTGCAGTCAGACTGCCCAGAGGCAAGGATGGGTGAAGCCATAGCTTCTTCTTGCTAAAGTTAATTTATATACATAAGACAGAGAAATACACCCACTAGGGATCCACACCTGAAGGCCAACACAACTAACAGAGTTTTAGCAAAAAAATATGCTCTTCAGAGTGCTTTTCAAGTTATTTAGCATGAAAAGGGTCTTATTCAAGGAGTTTTACTCAAGTGAAGAGGCACCTAGTTAAAAAAATCTGTAGCACATAAACACTCAAAGCCATTTTTATCAGCAGATAACAGCTTTACCTTATCACCACAATTTCTCCGAACATGAGAGTTTGAAAACAGAAGAGTGAATTGACATGAAAACAGTCTTTGGTGAAAAGAAAGAGGCAGTAATGTGACACAAAGAGCGTCCTTAGGACCAATTTTCTTCCCTGTATATCATGATTTAGGGAAATGAGCAGGCATTAATGTGAATAATTTTTCTGACAAGGCAAAATGTGGAGTTGCCAGTCCAGTCTAAATGATGTTTAGAATCATGCAGCTATATTAAGAGAGAAGGCAAATGAATGGTTTATGCATATAAATTCAGTGTAAGGAAATCTAAGGTAATGAGGCTAGGCAGAATAAAAAAAGGAGACAGGAGAGAAGGGAAGAGGAAATATGCTCTCTCTGGCCATATGCTTAGGGCACTGAGCAGGGAGATAACCAGATGGTGTGGCTCAGACTTTAAAGTATAGTTCTCCGACTTTTAACCAATACATTAATGCACACTGGATATATATGATCTTTTAGAAGACATTTGGCACTTTTTTCCATGAAAAGGACAGAAATTATTTCATCTTCTTCCTTTTCTTAACCTACATGTTTCTTACTTTCTTAAGGTTGTTAAGGTTTCTTGCTTTCTTAAGGTTGTCCATCTATGGATATGTTATAAAACTCACTCCAGAGCCAGATTTTTGCCTTATCAAGGCTTCTTTTAAAAGTTTAAGGTATTACTCCTTCTGATCTTTGGAAATGAAAGGAGAAAAAAAAAAAAGAAAAGAGAAAAAGAAAAGAGCACCCAAAACACTCAAGAAGGAATTGTCTGTTCTGGTACTTATTCAGAAAGCCCTTTGATATGGAAATCATTGGCATTAACTCTTGTAGCCTCTGATAATGCGTGCAAATGCCTAGACCTATCACCCACTGTAATCAAGGACGAATATGGTTGTTCCTCTTCAGACATATCCAGACTCTTCCTCTACCTCTTGTCTCTGGATAGCTGAGCCTGCCCACCCGCACAAGACTGTACAAGACCTGAGTGAATCACTGCTGAATCGCTGCTGCCCAGGATTCTCCCAGGAAGGACTGATGTGCAGGTACCACTACAGAGAACAGATGTGAATGTCTGAACCAGAGGCCTTCAGCATATCTGCTTGGATACACCCTAATAAATGGAAATGCCACATTACCAGCAGATGACCTGTAAGCAGGCTCACTTGCTGACTAACCTGCTGTCCCTTGGACACCTTGGTTTGTCTGCCATTGCTAATGCTCCAAGATAGAGAAAAATGAGCTATGGTGAGACTAACACTGCTTACACAGATACCCCTGGCAGTGTGTGTGAGCCACCCTCAGAGGTCAGGAAAGGGCTTCTGAAAGCCCTTTTGGGGCTGACAAGCAGCACCTCCCAGTAAGGTTGAGCACAGTGTCCTACTGCTGCATCATTGCAGTTGTTGCAGGCCCTGCTCTGGACCTTTGTTGATTCTGAGGATTTATTTTCTCCTTCAGAGGGTAGCTGGTACACTCCTGTTTGGTGATCCATCCCTTGTGACTGCTCTCATTACATAAAACCACAGTCAGACCCTATTCTTCCCTTTCAGACCAGTGGGACTAGGCAGACCCAAACCACTTTGGTTTGGGTCTGTCTAGGCTTTCACTTTTCTTGATTTGTCCTATTGCCCCCCCGATCCGACACATACGCTTCTATTTATTTTTTCTCTAGGACCTGGAATATTTTGGGGTCAAAGGGAAATGTGTTTAATTTTGTCAGGACCATATTGATGAATATGTCTATCTAATATGAAGAATGTATAAGAATGGCGTCCACAGTCAGACATCCAGGGAAAATTAAGGAAAGGACAAAGATATGTATGGCACATCTCCTGAGTGCTAACCCCACCTTCACCTATTTTCCACTCAGATGATTTCCAGAGCCTAATGCAGTTTGACTATTTAGTAACCTTCAAGGGATTTCTCTTACAACTACTTATTCAGGCTTTCAGACGTGCATCCACCTAAACCTTTTTGCATCCACATCCCTCAGTCCTTTGTGGGATGCAGAATATCAAGGCTGTTATTTGGTGAGGCAGTGTTGTGCTGGGGAACAGGTTATGCAAGCATATGAGCTATGCATTTACTTGCCTAGGGTGATGAATTTCAATGCCTTGGAAGTTTTTAAAACCTGTTTGGAGCAACAGCAAGCTGCGTCAGAATCAGAGTCTGCAACAGTAAAGAAAGAGTCTCCCAGAGAATGTAAATGGTCAGATGTACCCTCTGCATCCCTGTTTTGCAGTGTGCCCAGTTACACCTGTACCTTCTCTTCACCTCCCCCAGGCACTAGCAAGGCAGACTGTAAGTATTCAGTACTATAGTGTTTCAAAGTCATAAACCCCCACACTCCTTAAATAACTTCTCCTGGTTCAGAGAGAATTTTGAACAATTTCTCAAGCAAGTCATTCTGAACCAAAATGACCACACAGTTCCTCAAGATACTGCAGTCAGATTTCAGCAACTATCTTTTCTCCACCTAAGCAGGAAAGTGGAGACGAGAAAAAACCTTAGAATGGAAATAGAAACATCAGTGATACTAAACCCTCAGAGCATGCTGGATGCTCTGATCACACAGGTGATACTGCAGAGCCCTCAAAACAAAGCTGTTTCTGACACTAATGGAAGCAGGCTTACCCTGGAAGGAGCTCACCTGAAAATCCCATCCAGCATTAGAGTGGTAATATATAAAATGACAGCTCTTCATGTTGCAGTCAATTAAGCATTCCTGGAAGATCCAGTAAATCAAGACAGCTGCAAGAAAATTTGGATTAGCTGCAGCAAGACCACTCTAAGCCACCAGCTTGATGGGTCTGATGGAGGGACCTACTATCCTGGCCTGAGGATTCCCTCTGCTCTGTGGAGGATGAGGAGGGACATGTAGCTCAGCTGCGCCCAAAACAGTGCCTTTCATCAGCTCAAAATATGAAAACTCCATGAGAAAATTATTGCATACAATCAAAACTTGGACACTTTTCCTCCTGAAATTATGGGAGACAGGAGTGAAGAGCTGACATGGAAGTTAATTAACTTCCTTTTCATACATAATGATTTAATCCAGTCCCACCAGAGGAGAGGGCACTGGTCAGATAAACCCAACTGGGAAAAGCCAGAGACAGAAATCTGTAGCAATTCACAATTCCACAATCATACTGAACACAGTATGCCTGGGGCATATAAACTGAGTAGCAGCTAAAAAAGCAAAATTTAGGATGCGCAAAGGAAGCAAGTAGATAAGCAGTGATATGTCTCCTTTTTTAAGTCTTGTGCAATATGTGTTTGGTAATGCATCCATGGCTGGATGCTGGGGTTTGACAGACTGCAGGCTGCTCCCAGCAGCACCTTTGCTGTCACTTCCACTGCAGCTCCATTCAAGGCTCTCTCTTGCACATCACCAGGGGGCTGAAAGTGCCCTTCCTCCTGCCTAGAGTGAGGGGGAGGGAGGAGGAGCTGTCAGCTGACAAGACAGGGAAATTGCTTTGGCTTTATGCAGCAAATCGGTGCTGGTCTCTCCATAACACCCCTGTTGCCCCCGTATGCCCTCTCTACAGCAGCTCCCCATCCAATCCACCAGGCATGGCTGTAAACTGGGCTGTCCAATCCAGTTTTTTTCTTTTGTGCCACCATCAAGTAGCACACTGCTTTATCCTGTGTTTTAAACTCAGTGGTCAAGATGTTCCCAAAAATTTGAGCTCACAGTGCTGAACAGTACTAAAATCACACTCCACCACACTTTTTTCTGATAAAAATTCTTCTGTCACAAGGATCACAACCTGTATGTTATGACAATTACAAGGAATAATGGAGATGGCTTAGGATTTTTTTGTTTTGTTTTGGTTTTTTTGTTTGTTTGGTTGGTTTTTTTTAATGGAGACAGAGCAGTAAGCAGAGATGTTCATCTTGGAGCACACTTCCAAATTTTCCCCTGTGCTACATGAGCCCAGCCTCACAAGCAGGATGGGGAGCTGGACATAGAGTGCCAGTGTTAGAAACATGCCCCGAGCTGGATGCAGGAAAGCAAGCAGCAGCTGGAGCTGTACCATGTAACATTGGTTAGATGATACTTTTGCAGGTTTTCACACTTATTTGTAATATGCCAAGGCTCTTTTATATGAATGCTTACAAATGTTCTGTCTCATAAGAAGTGTCTTCAACTGTATCATTCCCTCTTCATAGCTTTAATGAATTTTCTTTTTCTGATTGGAAAACTCCATTTTCTACATAGAAACAGGACGTTTTTTACAGTGCTTTGATCTCAGCACACTTTCACTCAATCACAGAAGTTTCATGTGGGTTTGCTTTACCAGCTTTGATTGTTTAGGCTCCTTTCTCCATCAGGAGATGTATTCATGCATTGCCTTTCCTTTACCGTGAAAAGCAACTGGGTATATGACAAGACACCCTTGTGATATACTGTGTCACAAGAAAGAGGTTTCATGC
Organism: Passer montanus; assembly: GCF_014805655.1. Classification (NCBI taxonomy): domain Eukaryota; kingdom Metazoa; phylum Chordata; class Aves; order Passeriformes; family Passeridae; genus Passer; species Passer montanus. The sequence continues at coordinate 7,252,894 of NW_024367930.1, read as the reverse complement.
TCTTCCTGGTCTTTGAAAAAGAACAAAAATATCCAGAGCAGAAGATAACATGAAAAAGAAGTTAAAACAATTGTCTGGGTTATTTTGTTTTTCTACAGCTCTAATTCATTGCTGCATGATCAGCAAAAAACAGGCAGGGCCAATGGGCAGTGAATTTGGAAAACCCAGGAAAAAACATGATGTCTGCAAGACTTAGAAATGCAGATAACAGATTATACTTGGCAAAGCACTGAGATGCATTTTTTAAGCTCAGAAGTAGACATGGACTCTGTGTGGAAACCATCCTGGTCTCCTTTCAGAGATGAGGCACAGAAATTTGCAACAGGGGACAGGAATCTGGGTGTCCTTTAGCACTTGGGTTTGACATTGCGAGGTAGCATGTTTTCCATCATGATCACAGATAGTCTACTTCCAAAAATTATTCAGTACAGAGGGAGTACACTGCCCTTCTGGAAGGTAGAAAATGAGGACACGGAGGGCTCTCAGGACTGCCAAGCCCAGAAGGCAGGTTGCTCTGAAGCCTTCTCAGGCATCCACGAAGTGCTGTTCTGTGGGGCCAGTGGGAGCTCAGTCAAGGTTCTTGTATGCTGAGGTGAGTGGGGAAGGCTTGACTGCTCAAAAAAGCACACAGAAGACATATTGATGATCTCTGCCTATGCAGAATGTCTGAAATCTGCACCCTGTCAGACTAGTGGTCTGTGCATTACAGGTTCCTCCAAGTTAAACCTGGGCTTGACACAGCCTGCAGGTAATCCCTGTGTTGTGATCAATAGGGTAAATCCCACATTCTTCATGAGTGGCTTGCTATGGGTGTGCATCAGTATTGCTCTGTGTGCACAAGAGCATTTGCAAGAACATTTGCAGGACTCCTGTCATTAGGCAGCAAGGTGTCTGACTGACATGCAGACCCACAGAACTGACTGGGCCTGAGTTGGCCACCAGGCATTTTTAAGACAAAGTTTCAGCTCCTGTCAGCTATCACTGCCCTACTGATAATGGGGTCATTTCCAGTTGCATTAACAGAAGATCCTATTTAGATTTAATTACAGATCTGCTACACTCATACCTGGGGTGATGGGGACAGGACATTCAGGGATTTGGGGAGTAGATCAGAATGTGGATGTTGAAGCAAATTCTGCATCTCACACCCACCTCTTACAGCAAACAACTAAATGCTCTTGAGCATGCTCACTCTTGCTGAGATACATGGGCTTTAGTTTTTCCTCTGAGGAGCTAATTAATTTCTCACAGAAGCATTATCATGTGCTTTTAGCATTTATAGATACTTTATTTTAAAGTGCTGGTCTTCCCAGAAGCAAAATGGCAACCCTACAGAAATCCAGAGCGGAGTCTTTAAAATGTTCTGGGCTTAGTGTGTCCATGGCTGATGATAGATGCTGCCTGGTGTGTCCAGGTGGTACGCCCAGATAGCATCACGTAGGTGTTTATAAATCAAGACTAGTGTTAAGTACAAGCAGGCATAGCACAGTAAGTACTTGACAGACTTCCTGCAATAAGAGAGAAAGATAAATGCAAAAAATTTAAAAAAAATTACAGACCCTGTGAAAAAGCTCTATTAATATTAAAAAGTATCAGAGCATATAATCTTGTAATTTTTTGCCCCGGTCAAAGCAGAATCCTTCCTTCCTGTTGTTGGCAATACTGGGTCCATCCTTGGCAAGAGTTTAACACTTAACAATGGCTCTTGCCATCAAAGGTTTTGTGGTGTAAACACATAAGGACACAGTGAATACTATCATCACTTTACAGGTGGGCCTCTGAAGCCTGAAGGGAAGGAATTTGCCTGAGATCATTGTTAGTCCTGTCAGTGCTCTTGGTCCACACCACGTCTCCATTGTTGTGTTCTCATAAACCCTGCAGTGCTTTTATGTGCTCCTTTTAAAATACTATTCCCACAGGTGTATGCTCCATGTTGGCAGGAACACCTTCCTGATGTGAAAATGCTCAAATTTAAATAGAAATGAAGCTTCACAAATTTTTTTTTAAAGCCATAAGAACTCACTAATTGTGCTTGGCTGTGCAACAGTGAAATAATGCTTCTCTCTCCTCATCAAGGAGAAAAACCAATTGGTCCATTTTCTGGAAAACTGTCTGCAAGATCCATCTTACAGCTTCCTTCCTTATGGAAGGAAACAGAAGGTTGCTTTGCTTTTACAAAGGCACTACAAGGAGTGGTAGAAAGGACAATGTGTCTTGTGAGACACTCCTGTCTGTGCTAGTGGAAAGGGACAAATCAAATGAGCAACGTTGGAACTCTCACACCATGAGCCTTCACCAGATAATCTATAAATAACTTCAGAAACAGCTCTTCCCTCACCAAAAAATGAACTTGCCCTGGGACTCAGGAAGTTCACATTACTTTGGTCCAGGCAGGTGAAAGTCCACCAGCAACCCCTCAGTATCCATCTGGTGAGGGGAGTATGGCAGAGAAGTGGTTTGATGAGGGGCTGATAACGGAGCACCCAGGGGGAGAAAAACAGGAGGTTAAACTTTCAGCTTTCTTCCCTTTCTTCTTCAGGAGGAGGGGAGAAGGAGACATTTGCCAGCATGCCCATAATTGCTGCTTTCTCACAAGTGACAGGTGAGCAGATTCATAGGGAAATGTACCTGAGGCCAGAACAGTGTTTGCACCCAGATTACTTCAACCTGCTGATCCACTAAGATTGCATACACACTGCTCTACACTTGCAGCACATTTCTCTTCTTTGCTTGCACTGTTTCTCCCCTGATGTTCCAGCACTAGTCGGAATGATTTTATCTCCATGATGCTCCAGGTATAATGAAGTGTGCATGCAAAGAGAACATTCTACCTACCCAAGAGAGAAGCAGCAGATGTTTTTTTGGTGGCTGGATTTCTGGGTCTAGAAAGGGAAATAAAAGACATTAATCACTTTGAAAATCAGTTTTCCAACTTCAGGACAACAAACACTGAACAATTTATGAAGATCTGCACACTAACAAAACTGAGCAAGAAGTGGAGACCCTGAGACACAGGAAATGAGTGATACAAGGAACGACTGGGGCTGAAAAACTCAATTAATCTAATGAAACAAGGAGGTTTCCAGCTTAAAACAAAGAGAGGTGGAGTGTGCCCTGCAAGTGCAGGTGTAAGGAGAGCAATGAAGTTCTCTTTTACCCGTTTCACCATAGTTGTCTTCTGGGTGGGAGAGCTGGGGCAGTTGTAGACCTTCTCTCTTTCTTGACTGCGGGAAAAAAAAAACCAAAAAAACATCAACAGAGATCTAACTCAGTTCATTGCCAGTGCTCATTAACAAAAATGATAAAACTACATCATGAGGAAGAGCTGCAACCTAACAGATGCCTTGGTTGTGGAGAACAGTTTCTTACTGCTTCCCATTACAAAGGCAATTGCATTAAAAAGTATCTCACAGCAGCAGCATAAAAGGTAAAGACTAGATTGATGGCAAAGCCAAGCAGGTCTTTTGAGAACTTTGTAAGAAATATTTAATTTCTCCCTCCTAATTCCCTTAATCTTAAATCTGATCTTACTAGACTGAACATTTATTGGCTTCTTCTCTCTAAAAATACGTGTTGCTATGTTTTGTGTTGAACCTTTCTTTATTTAGCTTTGACTGGGCAGGAGCAAGGACCTCAAGAGCATGGTGTCTGAGGACAGCTTTCAAAAAGCATCTGTCTCCAGCAGCTCCCTAGGCACTCAAGAACAAATAAGGATCCCAAAATACAGTCAAGCTTCAGGAGCAACAGCAAGGGCATGAGGGGCACACACTGAATTTTGTGACCAAGCAGTGATTATCACTTGACTGTCTTAACAAGATCAGAATTTTGTTTCTTGCCAGCTTTTACTGCCAGGCCATTCAAACTCCCTCTTCCGCCAAAGCATATGCCTTTCATCTTGTGCATGCTTTTTCATCTTCTCCTCCTTTTTTCTGCTTCCTGCTCCCAAGGTTTTTATTGGAATCTGCAATTCCTTTGAGTTTTTTCTTCTATCAAAAAGAAAGAGAAGGATTTCCATCATGATCATTTCAGTGCAGCTATGTATACATCCCTCTGCTGCATGTTATCCAACCATCTATGGAGAGCCTCAAACTTCTTGTGGTGGGATATTGTACCTTCTCATGTGTTAGTAACACCTAATTTGGGAACACTTTTTACTTGGTCCGCTTTCACAGGAATTACTGCACGGAACAACTGAATTAATGGATTCATCCAGTCTTGAATATCAGGGAAAACAAAGCAATCCTGAAGTTGCCATGCAGTGGTAAAAGAATATCAACAGCATAGAGCTAACACTATTTAGATTGGTTTATTGCTGGAAAGTATTAGTATTACTGGGTTTCCTCCAGCAAACGTGCTACCATGGTGGCAAGGTAAGGTCTGGTATTGTCTTCTCTGATGACTTTGCCTAGTGGAAGCACCACAGTAATTAAAATAGATCTGTAGTGCCCCTCAGGTGTGGGGATAGCTGTACTATTGCAAGCAGTAGATTTACTTCAAAATGCTTGTTGTTTTAAACGTGGTATTATAATTCAGCCTCTGTTCTTACAGTTAATGCAGTGCATGCATAATATCATTGCACAGATCTTCTCTGCAGAACACAGAGAACAAAATTTAATCTCAAACCACTTTAGAGATCTGAAAGAGGAGCTTTTAAACTGGGCTCATAGTTCCTGCTGGCACATTGTACTTGGAGCTTAATTTGGGAGTGATTGCTAGAAGGAAAACTTAACCCCTCCTGTTCTGTGGGGTTGGAGGATTTCTGCATTGCAGTGCAGTTAGGAAAAGGGAGAGTCAGAGTGAGAAGCTTAGTGCTGGGCTCTGTACTTAGATAAGGTGTTTTGAAATTCAAAAATCCTGCATAACCTTGTTACTTAAAGGAAACTACAGTCTAGTGGTGAGGTGAAGGGGGAACATGGTTTAAGTGTCACTTGGGCCCTGGCCGTGAAGACAGAGCACTTGCTCTGAAAAGAAGCATGTAGCTGCAGGCTTTGCTGCTGTTGTTCAGGCTGCTGCTTTTGCTTCTTACTCTGCAAAGTAATGCTATGAGCCCCTTACAGGTTATTAGGAAAGATAATTGAAATTAATATCCAGGGTATGCCCTACAACTTTTGTCTACTGAGTAAATGATAAGATACTCCTGGAATCTGCTGAAAAATGAGATGGGACTTTCCATATCTAAAAGTCATTTACATTTCTGTGGTTGGGTGATTATGTGACAAGAAAAAGCTATTCTACATAAATATGAGGTGCTTGTTTGATGCTGCATATTAACTGACAATCAATAGCATGTGCTTCACATATGGAAGATGTGGAAACATTCTGGACACTATAAAAAAGAAACACAGAATAGAGGGCATTGCTAATACTTACGATTCAATTAGTTCAGGGTGCTTGAGCTGCTTGTGCAAGTGATTTATTTTTATCTGCATGTCCTTAAAAGTTCAAAGGAAAAGCAAACAATCTTAGTATTAGTCCATCGTTCTGCTGTGCAATAAAAGTCAAGTCAGAGCTTATTAGCATGAGATCAGCACCAGTGCTGCCCTTGCAGATATTATATCCTGCTCTCTGAAATTGGGTCTGATAGAAATCTACAGGAATCTACCCTCCTGGTATTAGTTTTATATTGCAGTAACTTTCTGGATGACTTATGTTCCCAATAATACCAGGTTAGCTGTTTTAAAAATACTCTTGCTGGTTTGCAGACTATGGTCTGAAAAACTTCTAGACCCAAAACTTCTCAGTGTTGCATTATTTTAGTATCCTGGGGACTAATGGCCAGCCTACTCTCTGCACTCTTACCTGTGCTAGATTTGACTCTATTACATCTCTATTTGATGCTCTTGTACTTACCTTTGTAAAAAATATTCTAGAATGGTGATGCTTTAAAGGAAGAAAGAGCACATATTGTTATATGAAATAAGATGTCATACCTTTAAGATTTTTTCCTGTTTTTTGATTAATTCTCTTCCTTCCAATATTCTGGCTTTTTCCTAAAAAAAAACCAAAACAACAGTAAGAAATATAACTTGTTAAGGAAAAGTCTTAATATAAAAATAAGTCTTGGTTGCATTTTCAATGTAAAGACACTACTAAAAACTACAAACTAACACTTCATATATCTCAAACATTTATCAGAAGTGAGGATTATGTGATCACACTGTGTGTTTTAGTCTTTGTAGCCCCAGAAATTGTAGTTGGTCTCAGCAGTGAAGGAAAAATCTTACAGAAATAAAATTCCTATCTGTTTAGTAAAAATAGGCAGCAGGATAGGAGGCAGAAGCTGAAGCTGGTGTCCATGCTGAGATAAATGCTTTGAGGGTGGCTATAACTCTTATCAGACCCAGAGGATCTACAGAGGCAAGCTGCTTGTGACCACTGGGAAGGCATTTTTTCATTATCAGCAGGAACTAGTGCTCTGCAGTGCCCGTGCTACGTGCCAGGCTGGTGTGACAGGCAGCTCAGTGGGGATCAGCAGTGCTGCACAGCCTCCTGCAGCCCTGCTTAGCCGTGCCACTGTCTGCTAATGCTGAGGGGATGGTGGCAGGGTGACAACTGCCTGTGCAGCCATGGATTGGACAAGATGCCACGCATCAACCAAGCTCCTGGCTCTACTGTCACTGCACAGGGCTCAGTAACCTGTGGGATGCAGAACACCCTGAGCAGAAACACATCCTCAGGAGCAGGGGAGTGTGGGAAAGGCCTGGAGGTTGGTGGGACAGGAGCTGAGTGTGAGCCCCCAGCGTGTCCTGGCAGAGAAGAAGAGGAGCACCTCCCACCCCCATGTGCAGAAGCACCGCCCAAGGGAAGGGGTTCTCTTCCTCCCCTTGACACTTTTAGACCATGTGTGGATGCTACATTCCCCATGGTAGCTGGTGGATGAACTCTGGTAAGGGCCACAGAGGGGTCAGGAAAATGGAAAGGCTCTGTCCCTGGGGTTTTCATAGCCCAGCTAGATGCAGCCTTGAATGCCTTTCTCTGAGCTTTTTGTGGGAGGTCAGACCAAACACATTACCCACCCCCAATCCATCCCCACCTGAAATATTCTGTGATCTAATGACTCTTCTGACTCATAAATCAAAATGGCTTGGTTTATGGAGGCCTTTCCTATATAAAATTGTTGGTTTTCTGTAGCTTTGCATGAAATCACAGATGTCTGCACCATTTCAAAATTTGCTGTAGATTTTTTTATGACAAGTGCCTGCATTAATTGTTTTGTTGGGGAAAAGATCAACTGTTCCTACCGCACAAAAAGAAAAATCAGCCAGTCAACGGGAGGAGGTGAGGCAGGAAAATTAATTTATATGTCAAAACACTGTTTTGTTTAGCACTGCACTTTTTCAAAATCTTATGATGGTTGAGGGAATATAGAAGATTTTAGTTCTAGAAGGCAAATTTAAATCCCAGCTGTGTGTTTAGAAACACAAGGTACCTTCCACTGGAATGAGAAACCAAGGTGCCAGCTACCCTCATGCTTATATTTATTCCTGTGGTAAAACACAAGAGGATACCCTCTTGTCAGGAAGTCATGGTTTTGTCCACAAAATAAGGCATAAGGAAAATGCACATTTGAAAACTGTTCTGTTACCAGGTGATATTTGTGAAAGAAAGGTGGACTGTGTCAATCTCTTTGTGGATAACTGCGTGCCTTGGGACCACATGATTTGGGATCCACCTTGATCAGCATTAGAAGAATCCCCAAAGACTCAATAAGCCACAAACTTGAATCTGCTGTGACTCATCCAAAAGTCTGTTCTAAAGACATCCTTGCACTCAGAGACAGCACTGATAGGGGAGTTTTGTCATGCCAGTGATAGCCAGCAAAATCTTTGCTGTGCCATTATCTGGACAGAGTTGCACATCACAGAGCTGCCCTGACATGATCTTCATTGCTCCAGGGCAAGTCCAAACTTACAATCTATTTTTAATAATTTTATGGTTGACTCTCACACCCTTTCATCTCATATCATACCTATTTCTTTTTTCACAAGACCGTTTTTATACCTTTAGAAGTTTCTTCTTCCTTTCTTCCAATATTTGCAATGGGTCCTGCAAACACACCTGTGAATCAAATGGGTTAGGAGTGGGTGAGAGTGGACAGAACAAGACACAAAGCAGTCACAGGTTAGTGAGATGGGAGACCAGACACAAGACTCAATGTAATATTTTCAGGCCTCAATACCAAACTATAGATATTCTTAATGTTAATTATGACATTTGGTTTCATTCCTTTCAGGAAAAAAAAACAACAAACAAACAAACAACAACAACAACAAAAAAACAAACCCCAAAAACCCCCCAAATAAACGAACAACAAGCCAAATCCTTCCCATACCAGTCATTTGGGTTTGTTTCACAAAGAAGATGGAACAAATGTGTGTGTGTATGTATGTGTATGTTCATTAATTCAGCCTAACTCATTCCTTGCTGCAGTTACACATAGAAACCAGTGGAAGAGCCAGCTGAACAAGAAAAAACATCTTCCTGCCTGTTTTTACCAATAGCAGCAACTCTAGTCTCTGGTGTTCTCGTGCTTATGTCTAAACTGAAAAGCTCATAAATGAGGAACTGGATTTTTCCTTATGAGTGTAAAACACCTGGTGCACCAAATGCTGTACCTGGTTGAGGACACCCTGCATACCACAGGTTAGTTCTGGCTTTATTACCAGCCAGTGTCTTCCCCCACATTCTTCCCCAGAAAAATGCTCTTGCTCAAGTTAACCAACCCTTGAGAAAAAGGGGTGTCGGAACATTTCTGGGCACCAAGTAAAAATGTGCAAAATGTGTGTGCTACAGAATTTGTCAAATCATTAATAGCTGGATAAGCTATAATTTGACCACTTGCCTGCAATTTTTTTATGTCCTTTGAACACAGAACCTGCTGATGCTTGAGACGTTTGTATTCAGGGAATATAACAACATAAAAAATTAAAGCAAATACATGTCATGAAAATTTTTTGAAAATATACATTATTAAGAACAAAAATACACAGTGAAGAGTAGGGTTTTCCCTTCTTTTTCTTTATACAAGGATTCTTGATTCTTTAGACCTGTGCATTTTGTTCAGGAGAAGTGACAGAAAGTTCCCTTGTGAAGAGTAGTCATGAAATCAACTTGCACAAAAATGTAAAAATTTCTAATTGTCTTTGCAGGAACAGCCATTTTAGTTATGCTTCAAACATGATTTTCAAAATATGCCTGAAACATTTAGATAACAATAGGTATCACTTAAGAACACTGGAAAGAAGAAGGCTGTTCTCAATGTAAGTCCTTAAATACTTTAAAACCTATTTGGCATTATTTTCCAGTTGTCTTTAATTGTCAGGAAATTCACAGTATTTGGAAAGTCCATAATATATGTACACTCCTTTTTTTGCAGTTAGCTAAAGTAGAATATTGCCTGGTCTCAGAAGTTTTCTTTTGACACATTGCTGTTGGTAGATATGTTTGTGTGTGATTGTATGCATGCTCTGCCCCCTTCTCTGCCCAAAAGCACAGGAATCAGAGGGTGAAAGGTATTTTGAATCACCTGGAAAAATTATGCCAACTTCAGTGAGACCAAGGCAGTATAAATGACTTGCTCACATTTTCACCATGAATCAGCTGTAGTTATTACAAGATGGTTCGGGGTCCTTGGCCAATGACCCATTAGAAGTCTCCATCCTACCTCCTTCGTCTGCCTATCCAATTCTTTCTTGCCCGTTGGAGAAGACAAGTCTGCAACGTCTTCCTGTCCCATCTTGGTCTTTGGGGACACAGGTGATGTCTGAAAACTACAGAATTAGAGTGTCAGGTGAAGGGTTACAGAATTAGAGTGTCAGGTGAGGGGTTACAGCTTGGCCACTGTTCTGGTTGGATGAAAACAGTCAAGGCAGGAGCAAGAGCATTAAAACAGAAATCCAAATTTCACCATACCCTTTGCATTTCATTCCCCATGCTTTTTATAGTTACATGAGATGATAATAAAATAAGTGAATCAAGCCTTGCAATCTAACACCACCTTAATCCTATTTTTGAACAACTAATGGTTTGGCAAACTTTCCAAAACATTTTATTGCATTCACATTTTTCTGCACTTTTTTGTTGTTTGACTTGGCCAAGAAATAGGTGCACCAAATATATAAGGAAGAACCTTATCTCATGTTTATTTTAGCTGAACAAGAAGAAGGAAGCTGAAAAATTCTCAAAAAGAAATTGTGTTTTCCTGGTGAGATTTGAGTGGTTTGGGAATTGTCTGCTCAGGCCTACCTTACACAGAAAAATGTCTGCCTCATAACCTTATTATGCTAAGTACTCTAAAGTAGATTAATAGAATCTTAGAATCACGGAATCAGAGAAAATGCTGATTTGGAAGAGACTCATTGGGACCATTGAATCCAGCCCCTGGCCCTGTGCAGGTCACCCCAAGAGTGACACCATGTGCCTGACAGCACTGTCCAAATGTTTCTTAAACTCTGTCAGGCTGGTTCTGTGATCATTCCCTGGGGGGCCTGTGCCCAACCACCCTCTGGGTGAAGAATCAGCTTCAGGCCATTCCCTCAGGTCCTGTCACAGGTCACCAGTAGCTGCCCCTCCTCTTCCCCTCATGATGATATCGTAGACTGCAATGAGGTCTTCTCTCTTCTCTTCTCTTCTCTTCTCTTCTCACCAAGTTACCTCAGCCACTCTTCATATGGTTTCCCCTCCAGACCCTTCACCACCCTTGAGAACTTCCTTTGGACAGCTTAATATCTTTTTTATATTGTCACACCCAAAACTGCCCCCAGCACTTGAGGTGAGGCCACCCCAGTGCAGAGCAAAGGGACAATCCCCTCCCTTGTCCAGCTGGCCATGCTGTGCCTGATGCGCCCCAGGTCATGGTTCCTCTCCTGGCTGCCAGGGCACTGCTGACTCATGTCCAACTTGCCATCCACCAGGACCCCCAGGTCCCTTTCCATGGCACTACTTTCCAGCGTCTCACTCCTCAGTCTGTGCACACAACCAGGGTTGCTCCATCTCAGGTGCAGAATCCAGCACTCACCCTTGTTAAACTTGATATGGTTGGTGATTTTCCATCTCTCTTATTTATTGAGGTCTCTCTGCAGGACCTGTCTGCCCTCAAGGGAGTTGACAGACCTTCCCAGTTTAGTGTTATTTGCTTTCTGCTTGCTCTAGAAGACAGAATAATGAGGGAATTTGCTCAGGTGGCACTCACCTTTTGAAATGTTGGTTTTCACTGAGAGGCTGCTTATTTTCATCAAGAAGTTTGGAACTCATCTTGCTGAGATCAGTCTTTGCACTCTGTGGATGAGGTCACATCTGAAAGCAGAATCTTCCTACAAAAAATTGTACAGAAAAATCTGTTGTTTCACACAAAACAGTATGTCATGTCCCACCTCCTGCAGAGCTGAAATGAGATGCTCAGGTGGACTATACAATTTGCTCTCCCAAATTTTTCATGTCTGACAGACTTCCCAGTGGGTTGTTTCATATATTTGTAATACCAGATTTTTTCAGATGTTGAGACAGGTTGGTACAAAACCAATCTCATACCAAGCTCTAATAGAGCAATACAATTTATTTCGTAGCACTGACTGCCATAAAACTGGAAAATGCAAACACAAAACCTCTTGGCTCTTTTTCTTGTTTTTAAGCCTCAGTAAGTTTAATTTTCTTTTTGGTATTGTAACTGTTGAATTTATCTTTATTTCCATTTTTTGACAGGACATTTGAGCATAAATAGGCTTGAGGCCATAATACAGAACATAGGGGAAGAACGGGAAGAACAGTCCCCGTTCAGGCTTTGGCTAGGAGGTTGCCACAGGCCCAGGACTGCATCCCTGGCCACAAGGGATGCTGCAAGGGAGGAGGCTGCAGCAGCTCACTCAGCCCCTGCTCAACAGAAGGAAGTACTGTGGGAGGCTGTGAAACAATTCATTTTATTTTTTCCTCTTGATCCCAAGCACAAGAAGCTCTCCTGAAATTCTCCAGTCTTTCAAGGACAAAGCAATCTGAAGGAAAGGAGCTTTTGGAGTTATTTCCCATGAATAACTCACCCACCCTACTTATACAGCAAGGGGATTGAACTCCTCCTCTGGCATTCACAGCAAAGATGACAGAAATAAACTGCAGGAGAGATTTGGGACAGCTGCCCTTCTGAGTGCTGCAGCTACATGGCTACTGCTGTGGATGCATCCTGAAGCCCTGTAAGGGTCTATGGGCAGGACTGGAGGCTGCACAGCTGGGCATAGAACCAAAATCCCCTTCACTCCAAACGAACAAATGTATTTATGGGGTGAGAGGCAAAAGATGGGGGTGTACACAGGGTGGCAGAGGAAATGTGAGTGCCTCAGTCCAGCACTGTGAGACCTCTGATATAAACAAAATTTTTACTGAACATGAGAACAAGATGAGAACAAAGATAAAGGAGGTTTCACACAGCACCTCTAAAACACAGGATAATCCCAGCTAATCTAGACACTTGCACTTTAATCCTAGGCAGGATGACATCCCATACCTTCTCCTCTCTCTAAAAATTGCTTGATTTAGGCTGCTTTATGAGCCTTGAATCTTTCCAATTTGGCTATCCAGGCAGAGAAACAACCTTAGATTTGTACAAGTTTGTTTTCTACCAGTAAAACAGTTACTGTGTACTACCTAGTAAATATTTGCACTGTGGAGGGGAGGAAGTGAAGGTCCAGAGGGTCTTGAGACATGCTTGTACCCTATACCACCTTTCACCAAAATTCACCCCTATGAGACAAGCAAGGAGAGCGACCAATGTAGCAAAAACACATAGAAAAAAATCCAGAAGCCTTTTCTACGCTTTCAAGCCATTCTGCTAGCCAGACTTACTTACACCCAAAAAGCTGGACTCTGCACCCAAGACAGGAAAAAAATCATAGCAATTTAAGAATTAAGAAAATCATGGAGTAAAAAGTAACAGCTTGAACAAGAGGCCAGTCAGCCTTACTGAATTATGATGAATTCTTTTCCAAGCATAGTTCCAGTTATGTGGAGGGTGATATCCAACCCCCCAAGCCCTTGGGTACAGTGAGGTGGTGCACAATAATAGTTCCTTACTTAACAGACACTACTCAACATCTTGCCTTTGTATTCCTTCAAGAAAAATCAGTTTTGCTCCCAGCTGAAAAATCCCTGCCACCACCCCGGCACTGGCAGAGCCCCAGGTGTGGCTTTTGCACTTGTGGGTTTGGTGCAAGTAGGTTAAATTTCCAGTGTCCTTGATGGAGAGGTATTTCCCCCATGGAGATGGCAGAAGGGTGAGTGCTGTGCAGTGTGGGTTGAGCAGGGCAGGCAGGGCTGCTCCTCACCCTGCCACCTCAATCTCACCACAGCTCCCAGCCCCACTGCCTCAAGGTTTTGCTCTTAAGGGTCTCATCCTTTAGCATCTCAAAGATCACAACCTAGTGTCCTTGATGGAGAGGTATTTCCCCCATGGAGATGGCAGAAGGGTGAGTGCTGTGCAGTGTGGGTTGAGCAGGGCAGGCAGGGCTGCTCCTCACCCTGCCACCTCAATTTCACCACAGCTCTCAGCCCCACTACCTCACATGAAAGGTTTTGCTCTTAGGGGTCTCATCCTTTGCCACCTCACAGATCACAAACCCTCCATGCACCCCAGCAAGATGTAAAACTTGTTGATTTGGCTTGTTATTTTTCAGCTTTGCTTTGAAATTTTTTTTGTCCTGATGGTCATTCTCTCAGGTATCTGTCCCATCATTGGCATTATTAATTATTGTTGTGAAAGTTGTATATAATTTCCTTCTTTGGTTTTGTCAGCAAAGCAGCTAGGCTGCTGGAGCAGAGATTGCTGGAGCTGGAGCAATCAATTTTGTAACACAGGACTGCTTCATATTCAGGACCCAGTTCAAGAAAGCACTTAGGCAAAGGAAAAATGACCAGCTTGAATGGGAATAATAGTGCTTAAAGTTAATTGTGTGCTTTTAAAATTGGGCCTTATATCATGCCAATCAAATAATAAATCTACTCAATTACAAGTTCCTGCTACCAAATACATACCGTGGACTTCCTTTACTTAAAAGGGGAAACATGCAGCTAGGGCCTTGAAAAAGCTATCAACATTCAATAGTAACACAGCAGAGAATTAAAATAATGTTGGCTTACTCCTTGCTAACTTTTACCAAGCAGAAAATTGAGTGTGCCAGTACTAGAGTGACAGTCAAGTGTTTTAATGAGCAAATAGACTATATATTAAAAGTTAAAGAGGGCTTTTGTCTCCTCCCTTGAAGCAGCCTCAGTGGAAACTGAAAACAATGTCTTTTTTGACATCGCAAGTCCTCAGATTTCTAGTATGCATCACAAGGTCCACCAAAAAGTAATCTGAGTGACAGAAGGATTAACTGTGCATGGAACAGCAAGAGAGACAGGATGATATCTGCAACATAATGCACATAAAGCTGAAGGGAGTGATTAGATGTGATGCATCCTTGTAAAGCCAGATATATTTTTACACGGGCATAGTCTACAAGCACGATCATGCAACTAACCACCTCGGAGATCTTGCTGACCAGCAGATGATATCTTATGCTGTACAACTCTATTAAATTAAGCACAGAAACATCCTAAACTAAATAAACAGAAGAATTTATTAATTAAACCACGTATTTCTATAGGAGATGAAGACAATGTCAAAACTTTCAACTTTTTCAACAAAACCTGGGTGATGGACAAAACCTGTGATCCATCTGTGTTTGAAGTGGTTGATGCAGCAAGCTGCTGGCTCATGACAGCTTCATTTGCCATGCCGTTGCTGAGGTCTGTTTTGAGCAGCCCATCTAGGCTGTCACTTTTCAGAGACAGCCTCTGAGGAGCTACAGATGCTAAAGTTAGATGTGGTGCTACATGCTAATGTACAAGATTCAATAACCTGGATCAAATTATTGCTGCAATCCATGTCTGACCAGCTGGAGCTGGCGTTATTTCCACTAGTCCCTAAATTAATTTCTCAGTTTAATTTTAAATGGAAGAATGATTTTGCTGTTGCTACTGATGCTGTTTTAGATTCATTCTGAGTTAGTTTTTTGTCCAGTTTGCATTTTAGAGACATTTTAGAGACATTTTGAGTTTCTGCATCAGCTCCTAGGGATGGGTTAGTGTAGTATAATGAAGAGTTCTTTTGAAGTCCATTGCCGTGACTGTAAAATGGGAACCAGAGAGCTGGCTCTCATGCCAATTTGCACTCATTTTTTGTTGTGTAGGTGTGATGTGTTAGCAGGAAGCAGTTATTTTTAGTTCAGACATCTGAAACCTGTATTCAATGATGTTCAGCTATGGACTATAAAACAAATCTGTCAAATGAGGATATCGCTGTTTGTGTATGTACGTGAATGCATGCATGTAAAAGACTGGGGAGACAACAAAATATAGCTGACTAAGATAAGATCCTTTTGGCTTTGTATACGCTTCTAAGAAGCTCTAGAGGTAGGAATGGCATCCAGCCTTTCAGGAAGAAGCCATGTTTTAACTAGAGGGGTAATGGGAGTGAAGCCTTAAGATGTTTTCCCATAAGCAGGGTGGTACAGAGGGGCAGTGACTGAAGCAGTAATGGTGTAGGAGGTGATACAAGAGGCCTAGGTAATTAGGAGGACATTGGCTTGCCTCAATTTAAAACAGCAACAGATATTTCCTTGTAGAGGCATTGTTAACTGTCACTTTAGACTGCCAGCTCTGTCAGGTAATGGTCAACTCAGCAGTGCACAAAACACCATCAGCTCTGTGGGGCTCTCCTACTGAACCCCAGCCCTCAAGCACATCCACAATGGCTGCAGTTTTAGCAGCTGTAGCTCAGGTGAAATATGTTTAGGTTTAGTGCTCAGCTGACTCAACAGAATGTATCAGCCTGGTCATCCCATTCATTGGCTCTCCTAATGAAATCATCAAAACAGCGTGACTGATGCAAGTAAGAGGCAAAGTCTTCAGGCTGACCATCCCTATCACAAATATGGCTAACCCTAACAGCTTGCTGGCAGCTGTAGTGCAAACACTCCCCCTCTGTGCCCATTCTCCCAACATTTAGAGATTTAGAAATGCTGTCTCCCAAACAGAGGAACATGGCTGTAAGAAAAAACTAGACAAGAGAGAGTTGGCTTTGCACAGCTCAAATTTCCCCATTCCCTGAATTTGTCTGCCTGATTTTGCAGTCTCAATGGTGTCATATTTCTGACTTCATGCCTTTACTTCTAATTCCTTTTTCTGCCTGTGCTCCTTTACACGTTATGGCTGTCTTCTTTCTTGGAAACATCTCTGTCTCTTTACAGACCACATACTTCACTCTGTGAAAATACTGAGCTGCCACTTGTAATCCTACGCAGGACAGCCCTCCCATCCTCTGGAGGAAGGTGAAATCTTGTGGTTACCACATGCAGAGGGCCTCACTTGAAAAAAACAAGGACTTCAGCTGTTCTGTGGTGCAGATATCTGTCCCATTTATGCAGCTTAATGGTCATTTAAGTTTCATTTATACAGAGATTTCTCATTTATGTATAGGTAAAAAAACCCATCAAACCTGAGTTCATCACTGCTCTGCATCCATCATGGCCTCTCAAAATTCAATTTCATTTTTTATTCAATGGTATTTTTAAAAAATTCTGTGCTAGGTTTAAGTCTGCTCAAAAAAGGTTGTTTGTCATGAATGCTCAGACAGCGGATGCCTGCATTTTGTTTTTAGTAGACAAAGTGCTTAAAGAACTTCTGCTTCTCTTCCATGTTGTTGGAAAGACTTGAGTTTCCTTTGGGGTTTCTTTTTCATTTGTTTTTTGCTGTTTTTTTATGCTAGATTTGGCAACTGTGAAAACCACATCTGAACTGGAATAAAAAAGAGGGATATGTCTTTCTTGGTTTATCTTTTAAACTCAAAGTGTTCCAGGTGCATGTTCTTGGTTCTGGTGCTTAAGACTGGTAACCCTCTCAGCAGAACAAGACTTTTGTTTGTTCCAGACAAGGAGACAGACAAAAGATAATGGTAACAGATACAGTTTTGGAGTTCCTTGCGTTTACAGTTTTCTTTGCAAAATTAAGTCACACACTTCTGCAGGAAAGGAGCTGACATGCTGTAAAATTTCAGAATATATCACTTGCTTTTAGTCATTTCATTGCTTCTAGTATCTAATCTATCTTTCTTGTGTCTAAGCTGCTTCCTTTTTCTCACTGGCCAAAGGTTTTGACCAGGTTCCACTGATTAGCAGCACTGGAAAACCCAAATGGCAAAATTAGAGTGTTGTTACCTCAAAACTGGCTGTCTGCCATAGACAAACTCACTCCCAAACCTGGCTACTGCAATAGCAGAAGTAAAGATTGCTTTCTATTTCACTCCCAGCACAGCAAACAAATTTTGTCCTTCAGACATTGGAGCAAAAAATATGCTGTCCTCTTTTATGAGAAAGCTCCCTTCCTGCTTTTTTAAGGTCCCCTCCAACACAAGTTTTTCTATGATTTCTATGATAAACCCCCCAGAGAACTCATTGCCATGGTGGATAACTCAAGGTTTCAGCAACTGTTTTGACCACTGCATGCTACTGTTCTGTCTTGTGGAAGAGACAAGAAATAGTTTTAAAACTAATCCATACCTCCTGTGTCTAGTAAAGGTTAGCTAAAACTGTGCCCTATTCTAACAGCAATCAATAACAGTTTTTTCCTCTAAGAAGGCAATTCATTGGCTTTTCTGTGGAAGTTCAATAATCTTTTCAATGTTCAAATAATCTGCACACAATCCACTTAACTTTGATTCTGAGGGAGAAGCTTTGAAGAAAATAGTAAAAAGACAATGCAGACAAGCATAACTCTACTGAACATATCTGGTAAGGTCTATGAACAGGGAGAAAATTTGTACAAATTACTGAAGACACCTCTCTTGTAAATTGGGTTGACATCTTGATACTGCAACTCTTCAGTCTCCTTGCAGCCTTCTTCAATTTAGACTGTTCTGTGTTTCTCATTCACAAAATATCCCCGGATTGATAAAAGCCACAAAGGCCATGGCTGTTTCTGTCCTTTAAAGTCTTATTGACTCTCCTCCCTTCATTGCCCAAATAGATTCTCAGGTCTTCTGTTCTGCTCTCAGAAAACACCATGGATATATGTTTACAACTCCCATTTTCACCAGATGCAGGCATAGTCCTCACGGACAAGTGTTGCTGCACAGAGCAGGGAACAACACCTAGCTGAAGACTGATTGGCTCAAGCACTTTGGTGCTGCTCGTGCTTTCTTCTTTGCAGTGAGACAGACATTAATTACAGGAGACTGAAAGGAGTTTGCAGACTGTGGGATAGCACATCAAACAGATATTGGGTAGAACTTCTGGTCAGTTAATGAGCAGTTTCTGGGTGCTAGAGAAAAGCTATTATAACTCAATTGGCAAATTCCAAGCTCTGATGTTGTTCTGGTTATAAAAACTTTCTACAACCAACTAGGAGGTAGGAAAATTGCCTTATCACATTCATATGCTTTTAACCCTTCAAGGGTTGCTGCTGTTGAGCTGAAAAATAATCAGATGTTTCTCATCTAAAAATAAGTTTGGGAATGAACAAGAAAGAGAAGGAAAGACTGAGAGATCAGGAACTGCAGGTCTGTTCTTCTGGTGACAATTACTTTGTCTTCACACCTGAACTCCATACCCCTTTTCTATTCCATTTTGCTCCATTGCTATACTTTATCCTTAATCCTTACCCTGCTGTGTTATAAGACTATCTGAACACAAAATAAAAGAACTGAACACCAAATAGATATTTCAGAAAAGTTAAATATTATGTGGTTGCATATTTGCTCAGGTTTTTTTCTCTCTTCATGCACCTGTAGTTAGTGGGAAACTTTGTACAGTTCTGCTGCTTTTCTCTGGAAGTGACAGTATGAATCAGGCAGTTTTCCTTGTAAAGATTGAGAAGGCATTTGAAGGCTGATTTCTAGTGTGAGTTATTGGCAGGTTACTGTGGCATAATAAAAAATTACTCCCAAAATCACACAGATGAGCAACAGCTGGTGAATCTTTTACTGCCTACCTGAAGGAGGTTTTACTTTGGAGGAAGTATGGACATGTCTGTGCCTACAGGTATGTAGCCTTGGGAGATGTTGCAGCAGGGCTGCCAGCCTTTGTGATGGAAAGAGTGGACTTGGCAGTGAGGTTCCATGCCCAACAACAGCCTTCTCTACACACTCACCAGTGCCCATCTGGCAGCCAGAAATCATAGAACCATAGAATCACAGAATAATGATCATAGAATGGCCTGGATTGGAGACCAGCCTTAAGGATCATCTAGTTCCAATCCCCCTGCCATGGATAGGGATATGTTTCGCTAGACCAGTTTGCTCAGAGCTCCATCCAAAATGGCCTTAAACACTTCCAGGGATGGGACATTCATAACTTCCCTGGGAAATGTGTTCCAGTGCCTCATCACTCTCACAGTAAACACTTTCTTCCTAATATCTAACCTACACCTTCCCTCTTTCCATTAAAAGCCATTGACCCTTTCCCTCTCACTACTTGGTCTTGTTAAAGTCTCTCCTCATCTTTCTTGTAGGCTCCCTTCAGCTACTGAAAGTATAAATTAGGTCACTCTGAAGCCTTCTCTTTTCCAGGCTTAACACTTCCAATTCTCTCAGCTTTCCCCCATAGGAGAGGTGAAAATTGACATTATTTAAAAAAAAAAAAAAAGAAAGAAAAAAAAGAAGGTGGCCAACCACATCCTGGTCTGCAGTATGAAAAGCACAGGCAGATCTTATCTCTCTGCACGTACTTCATGAGAAGCAGCAGAAAAATAAGGATGTGTATGGTTCCCACAGGTGACTAGATGAGGGACAAGATGCAATGGATATAAGACACAGCATGGGAAATTCCAGCTGGATGCTAGGGAAAAAAATCTACTGTATGAGAACAGTCAGACTTTGGGACTAGAGCCTGCAGATGATGTGGCCTCCATTTTTTGAGCTATTCAAACACTGCTGGTCCAGGCACTGAGCAACCTGATATAAGCCAGCCCTGCTTTGACTGCCTGGTTACAACAGAGGACCTCCAGAAATCCATTACCTATATCCTAAGACTATGCAAATAGATCAGTCTTAGAAAAAAACAGCTAAAACTACATTCCCATTGAAAGTGTGAACTTTGCTTCTCAAAAAATCAAATTATCAGGAATATTTAATGCTCTATATAACTGCTGAGGATGAGCAGCTTCTTAAAAACCCACAGGTGCTTTTGCTTGAGACAAGAGTTACTGAGTTCCACAAGTCAATGTGAGATTTTTTTTTTTAAACCTTCCTGCCACTTATTGAAAAACAAAATACAACCTACAGATTAAAGCATGAGACACATTAGGTGAGAAGTAGTCTAATTCTGACTCAGTAGCAGACTTGTTAAGTAACTTTGAAGAAAATGTCTGAAGGCTTTCATGCCTTTCATAGCACGTAATATAGGACTATCAGCTATTACACAGAAGAGACAAATTCAACACTCTTTTTAATTTCTGCATTTGGTTGTCATGGAAAATATTGCTGTACATTTCATTTGAGAAAAACTATTACTATATATTTTTAACATTAAATTTGCCATAATTTTTAAATGGCAGATCACTAAAAATATTTCTAAGCTTAACTGGCTATTGGAAAAACCTTTTCTATATTAAACCTTGAAAAGAGCAGTTAGACAGTGTTAGAGAAAGTATTATATTTTCTACAACTATTGTTTTTTATCTTGTGGAATCTTAACAAGGGGATAGGACAAAACATTTAATGAGCTTTTGGATTTAAAATCCCCAAGCACATGCCCTTAATTTGGAAGAAAGAGAACATCCTTATTCTGAACACTTTTATTATTCATACTGAGCTCCTGGGAATGCAACATCAAGATTTTGAAATATGAGTTTGTTCTACCCTGCTACTTGTTGTATGGCCAGGTTTTGTAGCTATTCTGCTATATCACTGATAGAGAATGACTTTTTGAAATTAAATGGGGTCAAGGAATAATTGCAGCTTTGCGGATACCTGTGTTTCTCTGATAGATTTCTGGTAGCAGATGTATGAAATGGCTACAATTAAGAATAAAGCCAACAGTGTATTATAAAGATGATCATGATATCTCATAGCAAATTCACCCCACATCCTCCTTCTTTTCCCATGCTTCATTTTCTTTGTCTATAAAAAGTTTGAGTCAGTACTTTTCAATGATAAAACAACTGCAGTATACAAAAAGCATATGCAAAGTGGATGCTTACAACTCTCTGGAAGAATACTTTTTGATAAAGAAACAGAATCATTTCAGGAGTTCCAGAACATTTTCAGCTTTTCAGGATGCCCACTTTCAGGGTTGCTACAGATGATTTATCACTGTATCCTGAGGAAAGTTCCTCCAAGGGCTGTCAGATCTCATCTTAGATATTATCTGAGCAACTGAGAAAATCCTGTTGAGAGGCTGAGTGGCCTTCATACTACAGGAGAGAGATACTTATGCCTATATATATCCAGAAACACATACTCTCATGTGTTATCTTCACTTTCACTACAATTATTCCTCTTCCTTTCACCTATGGCCACTTACAGGAAAATGCATTTTGCAACAACTGAAAATATTTATCGTATATTGAGGAGAAGAAAACACATCTTCATCAATGAACTTGATGAGTGAGATGATAACAACTGGTACAATCCTGTCTGTCAGCTGTTTGTGGTTGACGAGCAACGGGTGGCACTTGAGGAAGCAGACAGAGCTGGGTTGCGGTAGCAGTTCCTCAGCAGCGCTTCTCTGCAAAGTCCAGGAGTCACACGCAGTGAGGAGAGTGTCCTGCTATGCTGCTGGAGAGTGGCTGGTGAGTGCTGCAAAAGTCCTCAGCAGAGGTACTGAGTTACTGGAGACAGACCAGGAGGAGGGAATTACCATTAAACTCAAATGGGAAGGCTGAAGGTCTGGATGAAGCTTAATGGTTCCTGGTGGGAGGTAAGATTACAGCAGAGCTGGGGGGAAACATGACAGGAGAGAAGTTAAAAGTACTTTGTGTTCTTCGTCCACTGCAGCAGTTGTGAATGTCATATTTTATTAAATCAGTGGAAGTAAAGTGGTAGTTAAAAGTGTATTTTGGGAATATTATTGCAGAAAGGGCTGCTGGTCTCCTTTTATAATAGCATCCACACTTTCATAATCCTTTCTGAAATTTATTAAAAGAAAAGAAGAATGTGTTATTGGTTTTGCCAATTAATCTTTGAACAAAAAGTAAGAAGGAAATTTTCATAATGATTACACTGGTTCCTCATTGGCTCCAGTACTTTTCATTATGAGTAAATTTTTCAGAATCAGTTCAGATGCTGGTCATCTCAAGTCACCCTCATAAAAGGTTGCCAGCTCTGCCTTCATTTTGGCACATTTAGACACCACCCCTGATGCTCTCAGGCACTCACACAGCTCAGCAATGAAATGAAACCTCATGATGGGCCACAGCAGCAAGAGCCCAGCCAGCTGGTCAAGGCTACAGCTGTCAAGTCAAGAATGTGATTATTCCACTTCATTTACTACCTGTTAGGCCACACCTGGGATGTGGTGTCCAGATTCTGTCTTCCTTGTCCAAGACAGACATTAAAAAATTCAGAGTAGCATAATTTCCCCTGCTGGAAATATTCAAAGCTCAGTTTGATGGGACCCTGGATTCCTCAGTCTATAGCCCTGCTTTCAACAGGAGGTTTGACAGTAAAATCTCTCGAGGTGCCTGCCAGCCTGGATCTTTTTAAGAGTCAACAGTCACAATCCACACAGACTGGAATAT
Organism: Passer montanus; assembly: GCF_014805655.1. Lineage (NCBI taxonomy): Eukaryota > Metazoa > Chordata > Aves > Passeriformes > Passeridae > Passer > Passer montanus. The sequence continues at coordinate 7,230,136 of NW_024367930.1, read as the reverse complement.
GCCTGTTACTTTCTGCAAAGTCATGCAGAGGTACCAAAACTGGCTCTGGAGGAGCTAATTGAAGTGCTGAAGCCTCTTAAGCCTGAAAAACAGGGATAAATTTGATGAGGGAGTGTCACTCCAACACACATTTATCACAAACTACCTATTTAAAGCTAGCCTAGATATTTTGACACAGCATTGTGTTCTGAATTGCACACATACCTCAGGCTCACATGGCAACCTGCATATCTTCTATATCCAATGCTGTACAAAAAGACTCCATGAATTCTACCATTTTACCCCTAAAAAGAACGTGTGCAGGCTTCTTCTGAATCTGAAACAAACAAAAAAAAAAAGTCCTGGGGAAAAATACTTCAGAAAAAGTATAATATAGTGCTAGAACCTCTCACCAATTTAATGAACTTCTTCCTAGCTTAGAATTGATCTCTGTTGCACAGCTGAAATTAAGTTCATGTGAGGATAATCTTAGGTGTGGGCATGGAATGAGGTCAGACACCCACTAACATGGATAGGGGAAAAAATCTGAAAGTTAAGTAGAGATAGTTTTTGATACAGAATTCATTATCTTATTGCAATCTCACTGAACAGACTGAAATCTTTCCTCTTCAGGTAAAATAAGGGGAAAAGAGTTTTAGCCAAAATAAGAGACATAAAGAAAATCTGGAGTGGATACAAAACAGGCATTGCTTTATCTGCACTAGAGGTACTTAGTAGTAAATGGTGAGCTCTCTCATCATGAGGGCTGTAGAAATCATCGAATCACTTTCATTGATGATGCTGATTTGATGGTGCAGAGAGAAAAAGGCAGCAATGGAAAATGCTACTCAGTGAGCTGATGCTTCTCATTTTCATCTCAGTTGCACAATTAAACACATTAACTGCCTGCTTTACTTTCTTAAACTCTCCAAATTCTTACCATTGCCAATACCAACATGAAGCTATTTTGGGGAAAGCTTTTCTGTGAAGATGAACTAGTGCTTAATGTGCTAACCTGAGAACCAGAAGCAATGGGGCTGAAGAAGCATGTTTCTGTGGCCAGTCTATCCTATCCTGTTGAGAAGATAAAGGTCAGATCACTGCCCACCTGTGGCTGTTTTGCTTTGGGATCAGAGCTCATATCTGCAGTTGCCCACCTTGCCAGGCACCCATCCAAGCCTCTATCACTCCTCTGTGCAACTGAACAAGGGAGAGAAAATATTAAAAAGGGTTCATGGATTGAGATACGGACCAGGAGAGATGTCTCACCAAATATAGTCATGAGCAGAACAGACTCAGCTTGGGGATATTAACAGAATTTATTACTAACAAAATCAGTAGGACAATGAGAAGTAAAAGCAGACCTGGAAAACACCCTCCTTCTCAGCTCTACTTCCTCCTCCAGTCCAGTGGCAGGGGGAGATGGGGCATAGTGGTGTGATCAGTTCAGCACACATTGTTTCTTTCCCTGCTCTGATGTGCAGTCTCTTCCCTGGGAGCTGGTACTCCATTAATTTCTCCAGTGTGAGTCCATCCCATAGGCAACAGTTCTTCAGAAATTAGTGCAACATGGGTCATTCTTCGCTGGGTGCAGTCCTTCATGGACACCCTGCTCCAGCTTTGTTCCCATGTAGTCACAAGTCCTAGCAGGAGACCTGCTCCGGTGTGGGCTCCTCTCTCCATGGGTCCGCTGGTCCCTGCCAGGAGCTTGTTCCAGCACAGACCTCCCTCGGGTTCACAGCCTCTTTTGGGCATTGAACTGCTCCAGCACGGGTCTTCTTCAAGGGCTACAGGTGGATCTCTGCATCCCTGTGATCCTCCATGGGCTGCAGGGGCACAGCTGCTTCACCATGGACTTCACCACGGGCTGCAGGGGGACCTCATCTCCAGTACCTGGAGCACCTCCTCCCCCTCCTTCTCCACTGACATTGGTATTTGCAGAGCTGCTCTTCTCACATGTTCCCACCCCACTCTTTTCTGGCTCTTTCTCCTTCTCCTTCTTCTTCATCTTCTTCATTTTCTTCACCTTTCTCTTCATGTTATCACAGAGGCATTATGCTCATTTCCAGCTGGCCCAGTCTTGGCCAGTGGCACATCCATCCTGGACCTGGCTGGCATTGTCTCTGGCAGACTTAGAGGACGCTTCTGGCACCTTCTCACAGAAGTCACCCCTGCAGTTATGAGGACCTGGCCATGCTACCCAATACATCAGGGTTTGTACATGTCCTACACAATTCATTTTGTACCAGCTTATGTTGGTGCTATTTGGGTCTTCTCTCCACCATGCTACACTGCTACATGTAGACTAGTTTTATTTTACCTTTTCATCTATCATGTAGGGCTCATAATATCATAAATATCCTGTCAGTCCATCTTCAACTTCTGCTTCATTACAGCTACAGTGAATAATGACGTAAAATATTGGGCTCTTATGCTTTCCAGTGATAAAGAAGACGTATATAGCCTGGATGAAATGAAAAGAAGGAAGACAGAAAGGGAAGCTGTTTCATAACTTATTGTTTTCAGATCTGTTTTTCTGCAGAGAGGTCTAAAGATCAGCCAAGTACAGGGGCCCAGTGCAACACCACAGCACAGGGTACTCCAAAACTTGAATAAAAATATTTGCACTGGCAAAATATCATTAAGACAACAGCATGGCCCAAGATTTTCTGCAGACTCCTGTGTCAATGAAACGGGGAGAAAATATATTAGGAGGACAATGAGACAAAGGGCAGGTGTGGGTATTCTTCCACAGCCCAGAATTGCAGCACTTATCATAAGTATTTCTACACCTGTGGCTGGGCTATGTAGCTGCTTTTTAAAATATTTCAGCTGAACTTCATTTAAAAATGCATCAGTAATGAGCTTATTGACAGCACAATTGGCTTCACACTTTGGCATGTGCACTGAAGATCTTACTTTAATGCAGTTAAAGTTGTCATTTATATCATAAAGTAATCATTGCTTATCATTCGCTCAGAATGGAAACTCCCAGATTTAACAGCAAAATGAATCATTTCAGCCCAAACAATTTTATGTAAGAGAGCACTTGCATGCACACAGCACCTCAGTCTAATAAGCAGAGTGTAGCTGTGCTGATCAAGGAAAGGCTCTTGCAAAACCTCTGTACTTTGAGAATGCAGCATGGAAAAATTCCCTTGAAGTAAATTCCTTCTTTCTGTAATGACAGGAAGAACCTGAATTCCTCTCTAACCCAACTGTAACAGAAACATCATGTATTTAATTGTGGTTATGCTGAGGTAGAAAATCATTATCAATCAGTGTGGACAGCAAGCTTTGCTTTCTGTACTTCTCCTAGGCAGTGGGAGCTTAGACTAATGCAGGGAAGTTTGTTCTTCAGACAACACACTCTAGCATATTAAATTTCACAAATATCTGTATGTGTACATTCAACATGAAAGTGATCTTTGGTAAAATTATTTTTCCTTGCTCCTGATGATAGAGTTTGCATTACCTCTGCAGTCAGAAATCAGATGAAATAAGAAATCTGGGAATAAAACAGTATTAGTAGTTGCAGTACACATTTTGAGGGTGAGTAGCAATAGACTTGCGTTGAAATCCTGTAAAAAAAAAAAGTATTCTTCCTTACAGCATGCTGCCTAACCTAGCAGGCAATTAGTGAGATTTAGCACTAAGTTCTAAAATATTTTAGGATGAGCACTGTCTTTTCAAGATGAAGGGAAAGATGTTTTTTCTTCTCAGAGAGGCATATATGCTTATAGAATTGGCATGGTGCTGCATATTTATTTCTTTCTCTGCAGTCTAATGTCATCTTCATGGTAGGAGTAATACATCTCCTTGTCAATCAGCTCCTCCTTCCATTTTTTTTCACCCTGGTGAGAACAAGCTCCCATAATGAGTGAATTGTTGTGCTGGATTCCTGATAAAAGGCACACCCCCTGAAAAACTTACTGGCTTGCAACAGATACGAACTAGTAAAATCCTTTAAAAAACCCCCAGTAATATTAAAGTTGGTGACAGACTGTTAGTAGTGCGCTGTTGTTAAATATAGGACACCTTCTCAAACTGTCCATTTAGACTGGATACTGAACAGATACCTTTTGTATGCAGTTCTGATTCCTCCTGCTGCCCTTGGTGACAAACACTGATGCTGAAGAAGAGCCCAATAGAAAAGAGAAGGTATGGCAAAAGTTGGGCAAATTGCTAGTGTTATTAATATTAGAATAGTTGGTTTCTAGATCTGGGATCCCTCCCATACAATCAAAGAAGAATGTGATGTGAACTTAAGTCTTGGTTTGTTTTCAGTACTTTTCTGAAAGATCTGGATTCTAGTAAGACCTAAACAGAAATTTGAGGAGGTTTTATTAATATGCTGTACTTCAACATGGTGCAATTTTGGCATTTCTGTAGGAGGAAAAGGTAGTGAGATAGGCTGAAGGGAAAACAGATTTTCTCCATGACACTTTTCCTTAGGTACATTTAAGCAAATTTGAGTAATAATGCCCAGGTATAATAACTTGCAAAGTGGGTATTTTTTCCCTAAATCAGTTAAAAACCTAGGAGGAGGCCACCAGATGCATTTCCACTTTTCAGAGGAGCTTAAATTTATGGCTCTGCTATGCAAAGGTGTGTGGAACAAGGAATTTCAAATCACATTTACTCCCTGTACTTTTCCAAAATGTTCTTTCAGATGTGTCACAGGCAGTATTTCTCACTCACAGGACACCTTGCACTGCCTGGGTGACAGCCACAAATCACAACTGATCCAAAACCCAGAGAGAGACATTTTGAGAAACCTATTATCTATAAAATGTTTTTGGCTGATACTGATACTGAATGTTTTTGCCTTTGTAGGTAATTAATATCTTTCTATTCAGGTGATTGGAATATTAAAGCACAGCAGAAATAGGATTTTGTTGGTAACAGGTATAAGTTACTCTAATTACATACTGCCTTTATGTTCTTCATATTAGCAGCTGATCTTTTACTTAATAATGGACTTCAAAAAATCTATCACAATTGCAACTTAATAACTGATCAGCCAGTGTTACCTACCAGCCCCAGGCCCACAGCTGGCACTAGAAGGGACTCTGAGCAGATCAAAAAGCAGGCTTTTTGTAAGCAGTACAAATCAGTATGAATTATGTCCTCCCTGATTCTGTGTAGTTCACATCAGTTCAGTGTTGTCAGGACCACCACTCAGGCTCTACCCACAACTAAGAGCCAGCTTACCCACAGTCAATTCAAAGTGTACAGGTGGATCTTATTTTTGCTTTCTGACACTTAAATAAGTGAAGGAGAAGAATATTTTTGTAGAAGACCCAACCATCATGCTTGAATAGCTCCTGCTACCTTGTGTAGTCCTCTTCTGAATTAATATTCCAAGTTGTTGAGTCCTGGCAAAATAAATGCAGACAAACAAAATACCTGTGTTGCCATGGTTATTCTATGTACAACTTTTAGTTTGGAACAGCTGAAAAGTCACTAACAGCATCTATTCTGCCTGAGCATAAAGGGAAAGGTTCTGTTTCCTCAAGGACCTCTTGAAATCCAGAGTAGAGGTACCTTGATGCTAATCAGCCTCAGGACAAGCAGTCCTTGAAATCTGGCCCAGCCTCTCATCTGTTATTAAACGACTTTGGCTCTTGAAACTGTTGCTTTAATGCAAACTCAAACTAGGTGATGGTTGAATCCACATGATACAACAGTACTATGAAAACACACTATCACACTTCCAGATTTTTATGGTATTGCTAAAACTACCAGCAATTACTCAAAACTTGTAAAATACATGCATGTCTAGTATCAGTGTTTAAAACCAGTGATGCTCTAAAATAATCACATTCTGCCACCAACTCAGTGCATTAGAGCTGAAAATCTGAACATACCAGTCTGGAAGCCATTAGACATGCTGTTGGTAAACGCTGGGGGAAAATTGCATCAATTTAGCAGGGAGAATTAATTGCAATTATGTCTATTAAGCATTCTATACCTATCTAGATCTTGATGCAAACTACAAATTAGAGACCGACAAAGACAATGAGGGTGTCTGTCCCTGATCATACTCTAGTATTTCACTATTTGGTTTAATCCTGTATTAAAGGATTTGCCAACTACAAACATGTGGAAAGAATTCAACCTGAAAAACTCTTTTTTTGTTTTGACTGCTTGAGGAAACAACATTGTTACTTATCAACAAAATTATATAACTTGTATCTTACGTAATTATTATATTGCATCAAAAATATATGTCAATATACAACATTAAAAGATTACTTATGTTTTAACTTATACTTAAGCATGTGTAACTTATTTTATGTATCAAAATATTGTATAATTTAAAAACCAACATACAGAAGCTACCCGAAGGTTTTAAAGATACCTTAGTTTTCTTTCCACTGGCATGTATTCACTCTAAAAAAGACCTAGAAGGAGCCAAGACAAAATTACTAATTTGAGAAGGCACAAGTCTTGATTCAAGGTCTTTAGGTCTGGCTTTGCCATGGAGTTTTTAGCTTTTTATCTGTATGCCTTTCAACAGATCTTTGAGACCAGCTTCTTTTAATATCATCTAAGCAGTTCTTTAGCTGTCGGGCACTGTTAAAATTGCAAAATGCAAAAAGACAATTTCCATCACATAGCAGTTTGTTGTGAAGCAGCACAGAGCAGGACTTCCCTTGTGATTTTTTTAACCAAATGTGAAGCAACAGGATGCAGTCAGTTAAAACATTCTCCTGTGAGGTTGCATTTCAAGTTGTATGTCTATGCTGTTGCTTTCAAAACTAGCACACTCAAATAGAACCGTGTGTTCTGACAGAAATGTGTTAAGTCTGCAGGAGGGCAAAACTGACCTTGCACAGACTCCTTACAGAGACTCAGTCCTGCAGTGAGACGTCTTTTACCACACATACACCTCACACAACCACCATTGCTCGATGAGCCTTTGACACTGGTATGGCTAATCACTTTTTAAATTAAATCTCCTCGTTTCCCTCTGCTGGCACTGTGCAGGTGGAGTGATGGCGCCATATCCTGAGATTCAGACACCGAGCTAAAATCTTGGCAGAAAGCAGAGATGAGAAATGGTGCTGGGCTGTAGAGTGAGCTTTGTTTCATCCCTCACACTTAGGTGTCTCTGACCACAACCACACCCACACTTAGTCAGTTACAATCTAGATAATATTTTGCTCTTGTCCTGCCCTGTTTTCTCAAACCACACCTTCAAATCACCCCTCCACTCTGGGAACAACCCATCCAAACATATGTCTTCCTGAACTGTGAGGTTCACTTCTGTGTGTATAATTTATCATTTTAGGTAGTAGTATAAAGCCCTGTGCAGCAATGGGAGGCTTTGAAGACCTCTAATGGCTAAGAAGTAGCTGCAAGGTAAGGGATGATGTGATGCAACTAAAAATCTTCCCAAGGTTGTGTGCCATGGGCAGCTCCATCCTCACAGAGCACAGCTTCAAGGTTATTGTTTTGTCATAAGCTCAAAGAAAGAAGCAAGGCAATGACTCTTTAAAGCATCAAGTCTTTTGCTTTTTGTTCTTAGAGCTTACATAGAATGAAGATCCAAGTAAACAACACTTGAAGAGTGGAGAGAAACTCTAACCTGTAAGTACACACAGAATGAAAAAAAAGCCTCGGTTTGCAAAGTAAATGAATGCTTGCAAGTTTAGGAGGGGGGAGAAGCATTCAGTGGTCTATTTTTTTATTTTCAACCTACTTTCTGTACAAATATTTTCTCATTGTGTTTGGTAGTTTCCTAGTAAGGGACAGAATTGCTTCATTCTTTCCCATATTACCACCCTGTAGCTTTACACTGCCTCCTAAAACTGGGAGGCAGTGCATTTTGTTTTCATCCATCCTTTGTATGTGTGTTTGATATCACCCAGTCTCTGCAAGGACAAGAAGGGTTTGTTTTCTCTGTTAAGATACAGCTAAGGAGGCAAATAATCCTTTTTAGGAACACTTCATTGTTTCCATTTTTTTTTTTGTGTAAAAAATAGTGACAATCTCAAACGAAAGAGGACTAACTTAACATGCTTTTCCATCCCATTTGTTCTTCAATGGACTGAATTGAAACCACAAAATATCAGTATAATGTTGACACAGCCTGCAAGACATGAATTGTTGAGCTACCAAATGAGTTAGGGGAATCATGAAAAGTTGTTTGAAAAAAGTCGATGCCTAAATGTAAAAATGTGCTTGATATTTAATATTACTTATTGTTAGTGTTTTCTATTTAGCAGGTTTTTATACTTCAAACTTTAGGTGTGTGTGGTTATTTTGAAATTAAAGGAATTCTGCAATTATTCCAGTAGCACAGCCTACGTTACCATAACACAGCATGGAATTAGAACAAATTGAAATGCAATTACAATGCCCTCAACAGAAAATATTTTTGAAACTAAATGAGGATTCTGTGAAACAGATGCAGATTTTAAACAGACTTTTGTTAAAAATTATTTGTATTTTTCACTTCCAACATAGTCTAGTTCAGTGTAGGAATGTCAGTTCTGACAAACACTCATTTTTCAATGTATTAAAGCTGTCAAAAATAGAAATCTTTCATATGAGTTGAAATTTTTTTCTCCTCCAAATTCAAATGAAACTTCTCAGTTGGGTGCATGCAGACAGCAAATGCTTCTCCTGCAGAACCCAACTGTCAGAACACATGAAAATCTGTGTGAAGCCTGCCAGTCTCTCAGCAGACGTGTATGGGGGGATAAATTTTGCAAACACTTGTTATACAGAGTAGAGCTCACTGTTTGACAGAGATTGTAAAAGTGTCATCATTTCTGACAAATGAGTGGTTTTTTTAAATAAGTTGATATAATGTTGATGTAACATAATGGTGACTCATGGACTTGGTTGGGAAAATAGCATGGAATGAAGGGAACAAGCCAGTGACAGGCTGATCTGGATTGCTAAATCAGGCACAAACTAGAATAAGCATTTTACCCCTGCCAAATGTGAAGTTCTTCGTCTAAGAACCAAGTACAAGTGTAAAGACAGTTCACTGAGGAGCCACAGGTATGTCTGGGATCAAGGGAGAATAAGACTCTTCTGTCTCATATAAGGTACCTACAGGGGAAGGCAAAATTTGACCAAAAATTTTTAAATCTGAATGCAGAGGCAGAAGCACAGCTAATACCTGGAAGCTGAGGTTCTACAAATTCTGTCCAGAAGTATGGTTCATCTTTTTTTTTTCCTTTTTTTTTTTTTTTTTTTTTTTTTTTTTTTTTGTTTTGTTTTGTTTTTAAATAGTAAGATAGATAACAGTAAGTAAAAAGAGAAACAAGTTCCTGAAGTTTGGAATGAATATTTCTTACCTGGAAAATTTTTGACTGAGATCAAATTGTTTTCAGAAATCATAAAATCACACAACGGTTTGGGAGGAAAGAGGCCTTCAAGATCATCTAATTCCAACAGACCTGCTATGGGAAGAGGCATATTCCACTAGACCAGGTTGCTCAAATCCCCATCCAACCTGGCCTTGAATACAGACAGGAACTGAGCACTCTGGGTTTTTCTGTCCTGAAGAGAGCAGTCCAGGGAAATCTCATAGACTGTCCTTCACAGACAGTCACATGAAATGAGTGTGATGGCATTATCCACACTGACAACTGACAAATCTTGAATGCACAAGAATCTTTTTGCTGATCACATTTCTGAAAGAAACTAGCCTCTGGCCCGTTGGCAACCTACCTCCTTTGTCAGACTAAACCATCTATTTTTGCAGTTGTCCCCCAGCCCTTGGCACCAGCAGCTGCTGTGGCATCCAAATGAAGTGGTGCCCACTATTGCCTTGTGGCTGCTCAAGGCTCATGTCCAGCAGAAGTTCAGCTCAGTCATGAGAGGCTTAACCCAGAGGAAGACCAATCCTGGCTCCAAAACTTGAGCAATATCACTGAACTGGCAGTTGCTAGAGGGTGTGGGAAGGCACAGAAACAAGAAGAGCTGTGTTGTGTGAGGTCCACATTAATTCTTTTTTCATGTGCCTCCTGCTGAATTCTGGCAAAGGGACTTGTAAGCCGCATTTCAGGTCAGTAGGTTATAGCTCTGTGAATGTCAGTATAATAGGAAACCTCACTTTGCCAGAAAGCAGCATTTCCTCTGTGAAACATGCCCTGTGTTATGTTACACTCAGTATTCATCACGCAATGATATTTCAGTGGGGTGCCTGGGCTACTGAGGGAGCTGATAATCTCCTATCACAGCTGCTAGTAGCTTTTTTTTTTAAGATAAATGAAAATTACATCTCCTGCAGATTCTTACTATGCAGAGATTTAACAACGACTGCAGAATTCTGTAGAAACCTGCATTTCAGTGAATGTGCACTGGAATGTCTGAGTAAAACATCAGTTATCTTAGTTCTGCCTATCTGTTCTTACTGCCTTCAAGTTTCACTGCTGGCCTCTGAAGGGTGACAAAAAGAGGTTCTTCCTCTCCAAGTGCAACCTTGCTGCTGGGTCTGCTCATACCAAGCCACATTTCCAGCATATTGCCTTTCCCTCTGTGACACTTTTAAAAGTTTAAAACTTGAAATATGCATTTTAAATCAAAACAGTGTGATAATGCCTCTTTTTAGAAACATATTTTCAAACTGAAGTTTAACAGCTTGGAGAAACCGATGAAGAGTTCTTGCATGGTTGTGAGGATGAAGTGACTCAGAAACAAGAACAGAACTGGAAGGAACTTGCACCATTTCTGATGCAAGAGCTGCAGTGTGCCAATCTGCAGTGACTTTGATAAAAATCTCCTTCACAACAACCCATTGTAATTCTCTTAATGTACTGGAATTAGTTGTCCACATAACTCTGAAATGCAAGATCAAACACAAAAGGTCAGTAATGCCAGCAATCAACGCATCAGTCTGAGATACGGCACTTATACTGATTATAATAAGATATCTGGAGTCTTAGATGCATTGGGATAGCTGGAGAATAACTTTTCAATGTATGAAGAGACCTTGATTACTGTAAGTGCCTAGAAATATTGCTAAGAAACAACACAAAACACCTGAGGTGCACAACAGATATTCATTGCCCACTATGAACAAAAACAGTTTATAAAACTGTTACAGGCAAAACTCTTTTCCGTAAAATGAGTGGACTGCTAAAAAATTTTTCCCCTCCTAACTTTTGGCAGTTTGTGCTACCTAAAAAAATGAAAATAAAGCTGAAAAATCGCCCATACAAAGAGATTAAGGAACTACTTTCTGAAGTGTAAAGCATTTGAGTATTAAATGAAAAATCACAAAAACTCGGGAGAGAACTCCTTCTTGTGCTGTGGGATTCATTGGTAAAATGGATGACTTACAAGAGTCAGTTTTACATCACAGTTCAGGCAGCAGTAGCAGTACAATTGTGATAGTATGGAGACCAACACTGTTCAGTTTTCCCTGCTTCTTTTCTGTAACTGTAATGAGAAGATCCCCTGGACATTTTTACAGATGCAGGTATGCTTCAGGATAACACCCTACCTGAGCTCTTCCCCTCCTATATGATCTTGTAGTACTTAAAATCCTAGCAGGAGCTGCATTTAGATTTATAATAATTATTTCTAATCTATTTTTAAGAGAGTAATATATTAAAAATGTATAGCACACTTTTTAAGCTTGCTATTAACTTGCATCTAGCTTCTGCTTTGGTCAGACAGGATGATTTACACTCACCCAGGATGTCCTTTCCTAATGTTTTTTAGCAGCCCATTTTGTAACACCCAGTTACTACATGTAAGGTTTGAAATGGCCCTGAGAATCAGGACAGTACTGCCCATATTTCTTGGCCTGGCAGGATCTAAGCAGGATTTCCACGGAGTCTGGGTATCCATGGTGTTTAATCCCTTGCTCAGAGAAACTGTACATGGAGAAGAAGTTGACTGTAATGTTTTCAAAACTCAGCTTTCAGTGACAAACAGAATTTGTATCTTAGATAGAACAACATATGGCTGTTATCTGGCCCTGGGAAGGACAGATTTGTGTTGCAAGTAAACAAATTGATGAATGAGAGCAGAATTAAAACAATATTTCTGACCTTTACTGTAAAAGCATGCAGATGCTCAGAAGAGAGGAGAAAAAATAACACAGCATAAAACCAACATAATGATGGCTCTCTAAAGATCTTTAAGGATCATTTCTCCTCATATATTATTGATTCATGCTTGTTTTTTTGAGAATGGCTGGAAATATCTTCAGGACTAGAGCAGTTCTCTGCCCAATGTTCTCATCCATTTTTCCTTAGGCTGGAGGACGTTTGAAAAAGTTATAGCTACTGACGCCACCTGTTAGACCTCAGGATTATTCCTTAAGCAAGAAAAAGGTGGGAAGTCCTTCTGGCTTTTTAGGCAGGTCATCTCATTCCTACCTTATCTTAGTCTTTCTGTATTCTTCCGTTTCCAGAATATGTTCCAGGAAGATTTCAGGAACATGACTGAAGGGACCAGGAACAGCAGTGACTCCTCTTCTGCCTTCGTTCACACCAGCACCGTGAGTGCCATACTGGTCACTGTCTACTCGGTTGCCTTGGCTGGAGGTGGAATTGGGTCCATCACAATGTCCTTTGTGCTGCTCAAGATGAACACTCTGTCTGTGACCACGACTGCCATCATTAACCTGGTTGTTGTGCACAGCCTCCTCCTCTTCACGGTGCCCTTCCGCCTCCACTATTATGTCAAAAAGAAGTGGGTATTTGATATGCCATTTTGCAAAATGGTGAGTGCCATGGTGCACATCCACATGTACCTGACCTTCATATTTTATGTGATCACCCTGGTGATCCGGTGGCTCGTCTTCTTTCAGTGGAAGGACAAGGTGGAGTTTTACAGGAAGCTGCACGCCATTGGGGCGAGCGCTGCCGTGTGGCTCTTCGTCATGGTCTTTGGGGTGCCGCTCTTCTACTTCGAGTATGGACGCTCAGGCTTATACAATAATACAACATGCTTCAAGTTCCATAAAGAACTACAGCACGAGAGTGTGAAAGCCCTGAACTACACTGTAATTGTAGCTGTTGCCCTCATTTCTTGCGTCCTCTTGAGCTTGCAGATTTTTATCCTGGTAAAAGTGGCGAGAAAATTTTCCACCTCCCTCTGTTCACACCAAGAATTCTGGGCCCAGGTGAAAAACTTGATTTTCATCTGGATCATCATAATTTGGTTCCTTCCCTATCACCTGTTTAGAGCCTACTACATACAGCATGTGAGTGATTTTGACCAGTTAGAAAGTTACAATGAGGTTTTTTTGAGCCTGACTGCCCTGAGCTGCCTGGACCTGCTGTCATTCGTGCTGAGTGGAAGTCGCTTCTTCAAGCAAAATGTGGGGATGCTCCACAGGAGGTTGCTTTGCTGCTAGCATCAGCATCCTGCAGCGTGTGCAGGACCTGGGACAGAACAGTGATGGATAGACACAGCAAATGCACTCCTCAGCAAGTGAGGGCGTGCTCTGGAAATGGTGCAACACACTTGCACAGGGCTTTGCATATCAGCTTCCTGAAGTAATGGAACAAACTGCCTCCCGAGTCCCAGTTAGTAAACAGGAAGGTGACCTCAGCAATTTCCTCATGGTGCTACCCAGTGAGTTGTGGATGGACCTGGAGAAGAGGGAAGAAAGGTCATGGGTTCTTCTCTCTTACTGTTTTTACATCAAGATTTGTGAAGTTAAAGGCACTAGGAGGAGACCTGAGAATTACAGTGTAGAAACACAAATAAGAAAGCTGGTTTATATGGACTAAGGTACAGATTTATGAAACTTAAAGATCTATGCAATTTTCCCATACATTTCATATTTATTTCCCACAAGCTCTTATAAAATATTAGGGAAGATATTGTTGTTCTTGAGTAGGTCTGTTTCTTCATTGTTATGCATAACTTTCTAAGTGAATTGAACTATTAAACCAGCTATTTAAAACTAATTCAATGATAGATAGTTATTTCTTAAAATATTTTCTCAAAAATCACTTTTTGAGATGATACCACTGCAGCAGAAAACAATATTATCTTTCTCATATTATGAAAATATGTCTAAAAAAATTGTACACGCTTACTGAAATGGATATTGCAAGTTCAAACAAAAACCTGTATTATTATTCACAAAATTTTTCAATTAAAAGTAATATTTTACAGTCAGGACAAGTTTTTTTAGGTAATTCAGACAGAATTTGTCTTCTCTTCAAAAGACAAATATCTTAGGTATCCAAGGTAGCAATGTTTCTTTGTAAATCTTATGTTGATTTTGTGCATTTATGAAGTTTATGAGTAGTCACTCAGAGTGTTTTTAACTTGAAAGCAATTCTATAATTTTGTATCCTGCACTGATGGAAGGAATGAAAATGTTGCTGCTTAGATTGGAGGGATGGAAAAAGCTAATAGACCTAGTGTAGCTAAAAAGCATATTCTATCTCAGTGAGGCATTGCCAGTTGCTGTCTTTGAAGACAGAAATAAATTCCACTAAAAAAGATGAAAAATTTGGTAAAATATTTCTATGAGAGACACCGAAGCTTTCATAGCTCAGCCGATTTATACATATCCCTAAAAAAGAATATAAATCTTGACTCCTCTAATGCAAGACATCAATGGCTAATCTTTATTTTTCTTGCCATATGCATAAGGTCACATTTTTTTCATCCAGAGTTAGTGGGATAATAATTTAATCATTTAACTAATTAGAGGTTATTAGCTGATCAATTTTCATGAGAGTCTTTACTCATGATGCTGTTGAAATCCACCTTTTCACCCCTGTGAATCTTTCCATTCCTTTCTGCTTCACCTTCAACATCTCTTGCACATCAGACAGCAATAAAATAACAATTGGTTGATCTTGTTGCACCTGTGCAATCTCATTGCTGTGCTCATTGCTTTTGGTCCCTCCAAGATGGTTATTTTATGAGATCCCATCTCTTCTGTGGTCTTTCTACCTTGTCTTCCTTCCTTCTTGCTTCAAGGTCCTTTATATCTATCAGGATCTTTGATCATAAAAAGGTATTTTCAGGTCAGAGTATGAGTGATGCTGTACAACACCAAAAGGTGGAAATCACTGAAATTCACAATACAAGTGAGGTGTTGGGCAGCTCTCATAGTTCACCCTTGGCAAATAGCCTGGACCACATCTGTTAAGAAAGAAATGTGAGAGCTTGCAGTGTGTGTGTACCTGAGAAAAATCTGTCCAAGAAGGCATTTGTTCCCAAAAGACCACAGTAAAAAGGATGACAACTACCAACCAGATTCAACAGTAGCTGAGGAACTACTTTCAAAACATGAAGGGAATCAACTTGGATGTGCAGCTCACTACTAGTTAACTGTGTGTCATTTAGAAAGCAATAAACTGCTATTATCCAGATTTGTTTTAAAGCTACACAAACAAATCATATTCTCCTTGTGGCGGGAGAGGATGAAAATTGGCATAACATTTTTGTTTCCTCCCGTAGCAACGTGGTTGGTTAAAGAAAATGCCTTGCATGCATTCTGTAGGCACTGCATAGCTTTGTAACATTATATAATAACCCTTCTACTATAATAAAGTTATTAACAAACAAAATGACTATGTGCTGAAAAAGTAAAGTCCCTCCTAGAAAAATGCACATAAATTAGAAGTATTTTATCTGCATTTGGAATGAAAGATAAAATATTATTTTAAAACCAGTACCTCCCAAATATACAGACCAACAAATCTTGTTCATCTGTGTTAAAATCAGAAGTAATTTAATTCCTGTAAAAATGCAAACTTTCACAGTAGCCTGCACTATAGCATCACAAAAAATACTAATGACTTTTTTTCCCCTAATAAAATTTGTTGCTAATGATGTTAATACTAACTCAGCATGATAACAAGCTAATTAGGAGGTCCAATAATCACATGATTTAAGATGGTGATGTTATCCAGCACCACATCATGCCTTTTATGGGTTTGTCTATGCAGACTTTATGTCTACCACTTGTCTTGCTTTGTGAGAGCCAGTGTGTGGCAGAGCAAGCCTTCCCCAGCCCTGAGAGAATGATCTCCCTTAACTGTGCCAGGAGTTGACCGCTATAGAAGAAGGGGAATTTCCAGTTACCTTCATCTGCTTGGTCAGAGGCACCACAATCATGAAGGTGACCCTTTTTTATTGCTGTACTAGATGACAGAGGACAGTACCAGGATAGGAAACAATCATGAACACAAACACACTATTAAAGAAGGACATAGAGGGAATAGAATCTGAAGAATAGGACTGGGAACATAGGACTGGGAATGAGGAGAAGAGAGCAGAATATCAGTACACTTCTGCCACACAGCAACAAGGTAAGGTGACGGTGTGTCTGGCCTCCATCTCAGGTTATTTATTTAATCCTTAAAGTTGCTAAAAAGTGACACTCACTGACGGGAGCAAGCTTGCCCTCAGCCACTCCTTGTTCCCACTCCTGCATTGCTCTTTCCATATGGCTGGAATTTGCCTCCTGAATGTCATTCAGCTGCATCAGTTCCCTCTCTAGCTCACCAGGGAATCATGGAAATCAAAAAATCAAGTCAAGGCAAGGACAAGTTCAGCTGCATCAGTTCCCTCTCTAGCTCACCAGGGAATCATGGAAAATCAAGTCAAGGCAAGGACAAATACAGCAAAGACTGCATTTTGCAACAATCCTGCCTTGAGGGTTTTATCAGACTGTAATCCTGCTTTGTCTAATTCCACTTAGCTTACAGATCTTTTCTTCCCAGGCAGTTTTCCACAGTCTGTGGAAATGTCACCTGACATTTCCATTTCCATGTATTGCCAATAACCAGGGTGCCTTGATTGAGGAAGAAGGTACCTCCGTAGCTGCAGGCCAAGAAAGGGGGTTTGGGGGCTTCAGGCACTTTATGCTTTCTCCAGGGATAGAAAGAGATGGGCATGAAAAACCCTGAAGGCAGCAGAGGCAGCAGTTTCTGAACAAAAGCCTCAACAGAATTGCAGAATTGGACATTTCTGACCCATAAAGTCACTCATTTCTGCTGTTTTCAGAGAAATAGGACTTGGCATGCATTTTCCCTGTAAGTAAACCCTATGGCTAGGACTTGACTGGAAACAAGGGCCAGTTTCAAAAGTCAAGGGGTCATTAATAAAACAGCTTGACTTCCCAGACAAAAATTTCAGAAAATCTAACTAAACTTCCTGAGACTCAGTGAAGTAATTTTCCTCACTTGCTAACAGCTGCTTAATAAATCAAAATTTTTGCTGAATAGAGAAATACCTATAAAGATAATATACACCGTCACCTTACCTAGAGGTAACTATAAGTAATATATAATCCTCTTTTCTCTGGTGAGGCAGCAGACATGCAGCTGGCTGCTTTCACCCTCAACCAGTAACTTCCCTCTTTCCTAGCAATGCTTCCAGTTTGGGGAGTGCCAGGATTCTTTTGCTCATCAGCTCTTCCAGTTGTGCCCTCAAGGAATTGTGCATCACTCACCTGCGGCTGGGGCTTAGAATCACAAAATCAAAGACTGGGTAAGGTAGGAAAGGCCCACAGTGGGTCACCTGATTCATCCTCCCTGCTCAAGCAGAGTCATCCTAGAGGACATAACACAGGATTGCATCCAGATCGTTCTGGATATCTCCAGTAATACACACTCCACAACCTCTCTGGGTAATCTGTTCCAGTACATGGTCACAGCAAGTGAAGAAGTTCCTCTTCATATTCAGGTGGAATTTCCTGTGCATTTATTTCTGCCCATTGCCTCGTGTCCTAGTTCATGGCACCACTGAGAAGAGCCTGGCTCCATCCTGTTGGCACCTTCCCTTCAGATAAGAAACTGATGAGGGTTCCTTTCAGACATCGCTTCTCAGGCTGAACAAGCCCACCTCTCTCAGCCTGGCCTCACAAGGGAGAGACTCCAGCAGAACTGCAGAGGTGCTCATCTTCGTAGCCCTTCACCCAACCTGCTCCAGAACTCCTTGTCGCCCTTGTACCAAAGAACCCAGAACTGGACATGGCACTCCAGGTGTGGCCTAAGCAGGACTGAGTAGAGGGGCAGGATCACCTCCCCACTGACCTGCTGGCAAAGCTCTTCCTAATGCCAGGATACCACTGTCTATCTGTCTTGGCCACAAGGGCACTGCAGCCTCATGGACACCCAGGTCCTCCAGGACCTTTTCTGCAGAGCTGCTTTCCATCAGGTTGACTCCCAGCCTGTGCTGGTGCAGGAGGTTATTTCCCCCCAGGTGCAGGACCCTGCATTTTCCTTGGCTGAACTTCAGACCAGTAGGCTCACATGACTAAGGTCTTTCTAATGGAAATGGTGCCAGTGCCACAGCTGGGAAGGGTAATGCACAGCCAGCTGGGGGCTCAGTTACCTCAGTTACCAATTCCAGAGGAAACTCCAGCCATAGCAGGGTCATAGTCAGGAAGGGACATATGTCCAATACCAACAATAGAGGCAAGAAAGACTTTGGCAGAGAAATTTGATAGCACCCTCAAATGCTTCATCTGAACCTGTAGGAAGACCCTGATTTGTGCTCAACAGGAAACACACACTAAAGGAAGGACTCATGGAAAAGAGCTCATAGGCCCTGCTCTGCTTTAGAGTTCTGCAGCATGGAGAAACACAACAGCCAGCCCATGGCTGAGGGGGAGGCATACCCTAATGGAGTGGTGGCACCACAATCTCTAACCACAGCATGTACGAATTGCACATTGGACTTTGTCTTCCCAGTACTTTTCCTCAGTGGAGCAAGAGCTCACAGAGACTTCACTAATAAAATAACTACAAAAATGTGAGAGAAAATAAGAAAGGGGAGGCTGTGCCTGTGTTAATGGGAAACATGATGGACAACCTTCAGTCATACCCTTGGAGAGGAGAGTCTCATGTGTCTGGAGGGTGCCCAGGGAGAAACACAAATGGATGCAAATTCCACATACATGGAGACAGATCACAGTCCCTGTCCTCTGCTACAGAATGAGCAGCTGGAGGAGAATCCTCTCAAGACATGAAATGTGTCTGTACAGTAGAAATAGCATCACAAAGTTTCACAGAGGGAAAAGCAGTATATAAGTTAAATTCAGCTTGCAAGAATAAAACTGTCTTTACAGTGAACTGGCCATCGGAAGTTTAAACCTGAACAGTTTAAACCTAAATCCTAAATCTGAACCTGTATATAATATCATGAATCTCTGAAAGTGGCTACTAAAAAAAGAATAAAAAGCTTGGCAATTTGCAGTTCTTTGATGAAATGACAGTTTCAGCTACATAATATGACTTGGTTTAGGTATTTCAGAAAATAATGGTCATTTTATTACACCCCTGGACCACATTGCTTGCTTGGTCATCACCTGAAATACCTAATGGTTTTCAGCACTTCACAAAATGTCACCTTTTATCACTACTGTTCTAGTGGGGAAGGTCAGGTCAAATATCAATCCAAGGAACAAAAAATTTAAAACACTGTACATTTTACAAAGTTGTCCTCAGAAGAGCCTTTATTTTAGAAAATGTAATATATAGTGTGCTCTGTAATATACTGTGGGATTTTAAATAGTCTGGGAAATAAAATGAAAAGAGCTCTTTCTGTTATCTTTTAAACTAACAAGTTCAAAAAGCCAGAGGTTAGGTATTTTCCATAATGCATGCCTACTATTTTCTGTCATTTTGCAAAATAACTGGAAGTCATTCTGAGAAATGAATGAAAATTTTATTCATTTTGCAAAATGTGTGGCTTCATAATATGTCTGTAATGTATGTCAGAAATTGGTGCAAGAGCAGTTGTACATAAACAGAGGGAGTTGAATCAGATTTCTCTCTAATTGCTCAGTAATCATTCCTGAAGTTGCCCCAGGATTTTAAATTAAATTTTTCAGAACAACTGTACAAAAAGAATAAGAAATGCTCCATGTACTTAATCACAAGGAGAGAGTATTGTGCAACTATTGCTGGAATAAATACAAGAAATACAGAATCCCAAGTCAAAGTTGAACTATGAATACTATCTGCTTAGAAAGTAAGTATGGAGAACACACTCTGGTTTTTTAAGTCTAAATGTATATGTCAATGCTTTCCCCATTTACATACACAGAATTATTTCTAATAAACTGCTTACTATGTGCCTCGATTCAGACATGAAATTCTAATGTGAACACACTGAGAAGTTGATTAAGAGCAGGCAAACAGAACGGGAGTCTCCTTCATGTGAGCATTGAGGATATGCATAATATAATCATAAAGGGACATATGGCCATGGTGGCCAGGACTGTGCCATGAAACATTTGTTCATCTAAATATGCAAACATCACCAGAGATGCTGTTGAGCACTTCAAATCTTTCTGTGTAGTGTGCTAAGAAAAGAGAAGGCACTACTTTGAATGGTTTCCTGACTGGTCTGTTTTGAACAAGGAGAACTTAGCATGAGGTAAATTGACTGTCAATATGCAGTCTATGCGTCTGGGCAGCTTGAAGTGATAATGATGTAAGAGGAGTGCATCACCAAATTTTGTGGTTTCCATCCACTTAGGACCAAAAAAAAGCAGCTGAGGTGGTTCTACAGCTTCTTGACATCTCTCTCATTTTTGATGACTCTTTCATATTTCAGGATCATGATGGAACAAAATTAGTTACTCAGGTAATGCAAGAAATAAAGTATTTGTGGTCTCAGCTCAGCTTTGAGCATGGAAAACCAGGATACTATAGAAGGAAAGAACTAGCAGACCTTCCAAACAGCATAGTAAGGAAATGCTTAAAAAGTATCAGGCAGATGATACTTCATAGGACCAGTCAGTGGGAATATGCTTTGTGAAGTTTGCTAAGAATTCAGCTTATCACTTGGGAAAAAAATTCAAGCTTACAATTTGAGCTTATATTACTTTTAATAAATTTATATGGGCAAACTTATGTATCAAGTTTTTTTTTTCAAAAATTAACTTTAAAACTTTTAAGAGAGAAATTGATTTCACTGATTTACCAGTCTGCATGTGTGCAGGAAAGGATGAGGAAATGAAGCTATTGGGGCTTTTCGTGGAAACTGGAACAAGCTCAGCCTACCAACAATGCTTACTGTCCCATGCCAATATAAAATCATGATATTGTTTATGTCACCCTACCATAATGAAGGAGTTAGAAACTGATATACTTGGGGTTTGTATTGACTTTATTGTAAAAGTCTTTTATAGCATGAATTTAATTTCATTAGGGAGCAGAGTTAATTAGTGGAGCTGTTTCTCATTACTAATGTAACCCATATATATGCAGAGTCTCATTAGCTCTGCTGTTATCTCCTCTGTATGCTCTGTTATATAAATAAAGAGGCAATTTACTGTAGCACTGCTCTGATATTCGAGAATATGCTCCTTTCAGGGTTGAATGGATGCTGCACACTTTTGTGCACTTTACTTTGTCTCAACAATAATCAGCCTGGAAACTCAGTCGCAAATAACAAAATGAAAAATAACCACACTTGAAAATGGAGTTCTCACTCTGTCTGCCACTGAGAGGAGGCTGTAAATCTGAGCTGATACCTGTTTCACTGAGCAGTATTAATGTTCAGTCGACTAAGCAGCTTGAAAGGCTGAGCCTTCTCTGGTTCTTTTGAATGAAAGCAAAAAAATTTTGCTTTGTAATGCAGCAGTGGGTGTGGACAATAAATAAGGATGGCAAACCACCAAACTTAACACTCCAATGAATGTGAAGCACAGGAAGCTGCAAAATTAGAAGAATAAATAAAACACATGACAAGGCAGTTAATTCACAGAGAAATAAGAAAATCCAGGCTGTGACAAAATAGAATCTGCAAAAAGGTCTCAGCTGTTTCTTGATTAAATACGCCAAACTGGTCACTTGTGAGCATATTTAAGTACACAGGGGACCAAAAAAGAGTGGTAGCAGACACATATGAAGAAATACAGCGTGTGAAATGTATCACCATAACAACACCTTTTACAAAAATGTGTAGGAGTGTGAAACCACTGCAGTACTCGTGAAGTAAAAATGACAAAAGTAATAATTATGTTGGACCAAGGTGGTTTCACATCGTTTAATGTCAAGGGGTATTTTGCTAGAACAGAAAATTCCTGAGATGATACAATAATAGCAAGGACAAAATCTTGTTCTGGAGGTCAGGATGTGCGTAGGAGCAAATGATAACTTAAATTTGTGTTACAAAATGTTCCACGTTAGTAATTGCTGCCAGTTAGTAACTACATTTAGCAACCAAATTTAGTAACTTGAACCTTCACAAACTTGTGAACACTAAGTAAAGGTGAGGAAGGAAGATTCACCTCTGTAGTGTTGAAATGAATTTAGATCACAGCCAAAATTGGATAGTAAGCAATTTTGCAAAATCATCCAATCCTATCCTCTGCTCAAAGCATGGCTAAACTCAAAAGTTAGATGAGGCTGCCCAGAACTGAGTCCAGTTGTATTTCAAAAATCTAAGGATGGAGGATCCAAACACTTTCTCTGGTGTTGGAGCTCTAGGCCTCCTGACTGTAGGCTGTAGGCTCCACCACTCTCAAATGAATACCACAGAATCCCAGATTCAATAGAATGTGCTGAATTGGAAGGGACCCTCAAGGATCACCGAGTCCAGCTCCTGTCCCTACACTGGACACCCAAAGAATCACACCATGTGCCTGAGAGCTGTACAAATGCTTCTTGAACTCTGTCAGGCTGGTGCTGTGACCACTTCCCTGGGGATCATGTTCCAGTGCCCAACCACGCTCTGGGGGAAGAACCTTTTCTAATATGCAACTAATTCTCCTCTACCACAGCTGCAGTTCAAGAAGACCCTGAAATGGAAAGAACACTCAGGGTACAAAGTCCAACTCCTGTTCCTGCACAGGACAACCCCAAGGATCGCACCACGTCCTTGAGAGCATTGTCCAAATGTCTCCTGAGCTCTGGCAAGCTCAGGAACAGCCATTTCCTAGGAAGTCAGTTCCAGTGCTCGACCACCCTGTGGGTGAAGAACCTTTTCCTAATGTCCAACTTGAACTTCCTCTGACAGCTTGAAGCCATTCCCTTGAGCCCTGTCGCTGGTCACTAGAGAGAAGAGACTGGTGCTGCCCTCCTGCTTCCCCTAAGTGTTCCTAATCCAAACTTTATTTGTGGTACCCAAAGCTCTTATTAAAAAAGAATAAAGTGATCTGACAAACAACACACAATGGGTTCCATATTCTTACCTTCTTCTTCTTTTCAAAGCATATTTTACCAACAACCACACAGCTTGCTGCCCCAAGGCACAATTAACTAAATTACAGCAGGGGGAGGCTGACCACTATTCCCCCAGCCTGCTGAGGTCCCTATGAACAGCAGCCTCAGCTGCCAGCACATTACTGCTTCCTCCCACTCCATGCTATCCACAAAGCTCTCTCTCCTGTTACACAGCCAGATCCAGCACTGAGGAGCTTTGCCACTGACTGGCTGCCAGCTTCTCCTGGCAGCTCTTCTCTGGAAGTCTTTCAGTGCCATGTTTGACCCTCACACCCTTGCTCACCTGATATGCCCCATCTTCCAGTGACCAAACACTTTTTAACATACCCCACTCTGTTCCTGTCTTCTTCTGCCAAATGAGAGTTTTGATACCAGAGACAGATGCTTTTAGGAAAATATTATGTAAGTATTGTCCTTATTACTGGTTCATTCAGAGGAAGGTTTAACCCAGAAAGGTTTTTTCCTGGATTAATCCATATTTGAGACAAGCTTTTCAACTTACTTTTCAAATTTTTTTTCCAAACAAAAGTTTTCATTTTGAAATTACTAATATTTTATTACATATCCAGATTATTTAGACAGTTTTTTTCACAACTGTATTTTTCTTTTCCTGTACTGGCTCTGGCTGGGACAGAGCAATTTTTCTCCAGAGCTGCCCATATGGTGCTGTGTTTTAGATTAGTGGCAAAAACAGTGTTGATAACACACCAGTGGTGTAGCCCTTGCTGAGCCAAGGTTTCATGGCACCAACACCTTCTCTCTTTTGTGAATCTGCTCCTCTAGCCCATGGGCTGAGGGGGGGAAGGAGGTGGGGAGAGCACAGCTGATCTGAACTGTCCAAAGGAATCTTCATACCACACAACAACACACTCAGCAGAAAACTGGGAAGGGGAAGTTTTGCCAAAGTAGCTGCTGCTCAGAGACAGATCGGGCATCATTTTCTGGTGGTGAGTGATGACTGCTCTTGCATGGCTTAATTCATATTTCCCTTTATCCCTCTCCACTTATTAAGCTGCCTTTATCTTGACTCAAAAGTTTTCTTCTCTCTTTTGCCCTTCCAGTTCACATCTCCACCCCTCTGGGGAAATGAGGGAGGGCTTAGCTTAGCTACTAGCCAGAATTTAGAACACATTTTTAAAGGAGTTAAAAGACTGTAAAATTCCTTAAACTTGTGGTTTAAGAGCTTTAGTTTTGAAAATAAAATTGGATTCTAATACAATCTCATTTTTATTCAAATTGTTAAATTTGAACTTGCAAAGCAAAAAAAAATTCCTAAGGCTCAAACAGGAAAGGTCTGTTATTTGTTCATTTTTTAATCAGGAGGATTTTGAAATATCAGGAGGATCTAAAAAACAACATTTGAATTCATTAATTTTATCCTCTCATAGGTAGCAACTGGTTTCTGCTGGCTAACAATGTTTTGACAGTCTTGCCTTAAAGCATGCTTAGTGAAAAAAAAAAAGTAAGAAGGAAATTAATTGGTCTTTTCAGTGTCCTCCTTTGAACTGAGAACATAATCCCTGGATTTATTTTTGACAGTTTATGTCTTCTCATATAAAGGAACCAAATTTTGAATTTTTCAATTAATTAAGCCTTCAGGTTTATAGCTAAATATAATGTGCTTAAAGATGCTTATTTCTACTACAATTATTTCTTCTATTATGTACATTGAAAATACACAATTGAAGCACATAGGTCTATGAAATTTGAAACGTGTAGGTAAACTTCCTCCCTGATTTTCATCTACATTTTAGATCAAATTATTATTAATCATACTTAAGGCAATCTTTTCTCTCTCTCAGTCTTGACTTAAATAACTAGCTAAATAAATAAATAAATAAATAAATGGATTTTCCCATCCTTCATTTCTACGAATTACTGGTGGTTGAATAAAAAGCAATTAAATTAATCACTTCATTTTAAACATTCCCCTCCATCCTATTCTTTTGTTCTAGAATCTATTTTTGTTATGATGGAAAGATAAGTTCAACAGGACTCTGATGCACAGTTCAGTTGGAACCTATCACATATTCCATTTTCACAGAGTTAGGGTAAAATATGTTAATTAGCAGCATGGCCCATCTATGCTTTAGAGTAGAAATATTCTTACAATTACAATAATTGCTCAAATCCTTGAACTGAGGAAACAAAGAAATAGTGAAAACATTGAATGGATCTATGTAGACAGTTTGATGGCACTTAGGATTATGATCAATTTATCATGAGAGCACTTTTGTTGGTTATACATATTCTCTTTGCCATGTGCTGAGAGTATGGGCTATAAACAGACTTACACACAGCATTCATTGCATTTCATTCCTCTAAACAGTGTGCATAATGGAAGCATAGAGATTTCCCAACTAGCAAAAAAGGCAGCCAGAAATGGCATTGTTCTGCTGGAACCATGGATGATGGACTTGCCAGCACAGAGGTTCATTCCTGGCTGCCACTGGCATCATTGAAGGAGTGAACAGAACCTTTCCCAAGGCAGGGATTGGAAGGAAGCCAACAGAACCTTTCCCAAGGCAGGGATTGGGAGGAAATACACTTTAAATATATGGTGAGCATCTCTTTTTACATCCCTTAAGATTATTCCTGTCTGCACAATGCTTGAAGCCACTTCTGTCGCTGAGTGCTGCAGACCTGCTCTTTTTCTGCTGTGTTTTCCTCTGCAAATGGCAGTCAACCTATGGCCAAGGCTCTCTGAAGTTGAGAGCATCCATTTTTGTAAACACAGGGCTCTGTCCAGCGCCAAATGGCCTCAGCTTCAGAGTTTCCTCTGTTTCTGGGACTAACCCTGTCTTTTCTTCAAGGGGCTTGAAGGAAAAATTTCTGTGGGGGCATCTACTAGCCAAAATGTTCAAATTTCAAACTCACTTTTGCTTCTTTAGGCATTTTGGATATCTCACAGGAAATTAAATCAGAAAAGTCTGATAGCTTGCAGGATGGTTTTTATATTCAGTTCTCTTTTTAGTGATAGGAACTAAAGAACCTTCTCCTTTCACAACCAGTCCATTTTGTACCCCTGAGAACAGAATGAAACATCATTATTTTTTGAAGGTGCTCTAGGTGTTCTCTTTTGTACTCATATTTAATATATTTAATTTCCTTTGTATCTTAGAATTTGTGCTATTGATATTCATTCCCACTCCCTACCACCCAACACTCTCAAGAATAAATGCTAATTATTTTTCTTCTGATTTGCTCACAGGTTTCATTCCTATGGAGCTGATATTGGATACTTCAAATTCTCAATAGCTCAAAATCCTCCTTTTTTTTCTTATTTTATGATTAACTGACTTTTATAGATGTGCATTTTGATGAAATTGGGATGACAGGCCTCTAGATACCAGACTCATCTGGATTATAAACTAATTTACTGACAAATTCAATCATTTTTAGTATTTAGAGTCCTCATCCCTGTCCTCTAGTGCTCTCTCTGCAACTCTATTCAGAACATAAGCACTTTCTTTTCTTTCAGAAATATGGGAACCTCCCTTCTGTAAAACCAAGATTCATTTTTGTGAAATGTGGCTACAAACACGCAGTTTTAAGATCCTGGAGAGTTAGGATCAATGCAAATTTGTGAAAACAACCCAAGCATAAAACCTGATCATAGAATCATAGAATCCCTTGGTGTGGAAGGGACCTCAAATATCACCAAGTTCCAGCACCCCTGACATGAGCAGGAGCACCTTCCACTAGACTACTTTACTCAAAGGCTCTTCTGTCAAAGTCCTGAACACTTCCAGGAATGGGGCATCCACAGCTTCTCTGTGTAACCTGCTCAGTGCCTCACCACCCTCACAGTAAAGAATTTCTTCCTCCTATCTAATCTAAATCTCTCCTCTTTCACTTCAAAGCCATTACCACTATCCTACCCCTACCTGTCCTTGTGAAAAGTCCCTCTCCATCTTTCCTGTAGGTCCCCTTTATGTACTGGAAAGTTCTCCAAGGTCTCCCCAGAGCATCCTCTTCTCTGGGATGAACAACCCCGACTTTCTCAGCCTGTTTTTATAGGAGAGGTTCTCCACCTCTCTGATTAT
Source organism: Passer montanus (assembly GCF_014805655.1). Taxonomy (NCBI): domain Eukaryota; kingdom Metazoa; phylum Chordata; class Aves; order Passeriformes; family Passeridae; genus Passer; species Passer montanus. Next base: position 7,202,976 of record NW_024367930.1, on the reverse strand, counting down.
TTTGTGGCCTCCTCTGGACTTGCTCCAGCATCTTCACATCCTTCTTATTAACTGCATGAGTTAATTGGCTTACATGCTTCCTTTCTAATTGCTTTTTAGTTTAATAAAGATTAAGCCTTGCCCAGCTCTGTGTCAAGCAAGAATTAGTTTCAGGGATCTAATTCCTGAAGAGGCTTGTTGACTCTGTGTATAAGTATCAGGAAAGAATTCAGACTCTGTGGCTGTGGTGTTATTTATCAAGCAGAACATGAGAAACCACGTATAGCAGCATTATGTGGAGCTATCCCTTGAGACACAGACTTCTGAGAAAGGCTGTGAGACTGAAGCAAAGGGAAGTTTGAAAAAGACAGGGAGTAGCAGCATGGTCAAGCAGAAAGGAAAGCATTTGGGATAAGGAAAAATTTATGCTTTTGGTGCCAGATCCTTGACTTACCTCTGGTTTTCGGCAGCTGTTCCCAAGTAAAATGGCTTTATAGCCAGTAATATCAAAGTAAACTAAAGCAACAACAACTTTAATTGTCACTACAGGTGTTGGAGGGCAATTAGACCAAATAGTGGGACAAAACTATTCAATAACTCTTCTAACTTACCTCTAAACTGTTATGTACCAGGATAGGAGAATAATGACAAGTTCCTGAGTTCATAATAATAAATCTCTTCTCTTTGCACCAAACCAAATAAATATCAGCTTTGTTTTAAAAGGTACGTCATAGCCTGCCTGCGATATACTCTGCCAAATTCCTCCACAGAAATCCATTATTTATTACTTCTATTTATACAAAACATAATGTCTACTTTTGAGGCATACTAAATATATATGACTAAGGCAACTATATATTATGATTTCTAATAAACAGAGAGTCCAGACAGCCTCTTCCATGCTGGCAATGCCTGAGAAATCTCTCAGTAAACCTGCAATCAAGTAATTAGAAGAGTAGTCCAAGAATCTGAAAAGTTCTGCTAAACTTGTTGACCATTTACTGGCTGAAGGTAGTAAATTATTCATGATGCATGGGCGGGTGGGACTGGAAAATTAAAGGGATTATAATGTATGTTCCCTAACTATGGAGTATGATTTTCTTACTATCTAGTACCTATGACTCACGTCTGACAAGGTGGGAGTGAGACAGCAAGAGCTATTTCACCTGCAATCCCAGAAAAAGCAGTATGATAAAGCATAACACACACCGGTGTTCCCTATTTTACCATTGTTTATGTCCTATGTGTAGCCCAGTTCTTGTAAGCAGCTAGCTATAGAGGATTAATATTAATAAATAATTTGAATTATCAGCAGCTTTCACCCTAACTTAGAAGTAGGTACAACTGAAAATCTATCCAACCACAAAGGACAGGACAGAAAACATCTCTTGAAACCGAATGTGAAGCCTTGGTTGTTATTATACTGACCAGAAAAGATAATATTTTTTTAAAAACTGATGAGATAGCAGAGGAAATCATGCAGACATGAAATGGAGAAGTTAGAGCTCTACTGTGGACCCAGTCCCTGCTAAGAGGAAGTCTGCTGCACACATGCATGGGCACCAGCAGTGACACTTCCACAGAGATTCGTCCCATCTCCAAACACACAACAGGCCTTGTTTCTTTTCTCTCAACTGCTGCTTCTTCTTCCTTTTCTTCTGTTTCATTTTTCCAGTTCGGTAGTTGAAATCTCCACTCTTCTTCTTTGCCTTCTGTTTACCCCAGTGCTGAACCAGATACGCCCAGTCCCTTCCTTCCTTAAAATCTATGTGTAATTCTAGTCTTGACCTGAATCTCTGCTGTGTATAAACACATTCCTCTTTCAATCTTTATTCTCACCACTGGTCAAGGCATGCTGTGTACTGACTAAATTTTCTCTTGTACTCAAATAAAGGCTAACCTAAACCTAGATTACAGGGCTGAGTTGCCTGATTTTTAAATTATTTTTTATTTATTTAACAGAAGAACATGAAGATACAAGGTTACACATTGAACGGCATTAGCATACAAGTTTCAAGGAATGTTTCAAGGAAAAAGAGATTGAGAGATATGAAAACATCAGTGGAGAAGTCCAGTTTCTGACCTTCAGCAGTTTTGGTGCCAGCCAACAGCACTGTCCCCAGGGTGACAAGAGAATTATCTGTGCAACATCTTTGCTGGGTTTTGGCCTGATTTTACATCGAAAGAGCTTAGACTGGACTCAAGAAGGTAACAGAGTGCACCAAGCTCCTGATCTCAGAGTCTGATTCAGCTCTGGCTGGAGTACTGGCTGTCACAAAACAGCTACTTGAGGAATGCAATTTCTTCACGTCTCTTCTGATTTCACATGGTGGTTCAAGGTTTATGGATTCCTTCAAGCTCTGTGGACAAGGCAGCAGCCATTTCTCTGCTTCACCCAGAGGATGTGGCTGTGGTTTCATGATCTTTCTAACACATGGAAACCACCAGTGTCTGACATCCAGGCTGTTCACTACTTTGCTGCACATTGCTGCAGACCCAGCTATCATTTTGCCATCCAACCACCATCACTACAGTGTCAGGCAGCAGCCTGTCCTTATGTGGGATTAGGTGATACTGGAACCACAGCTGGTGAGTACCATTACCCAGGTAGCTGCTCTCCATCAGTGCTCTGATGGAACAATCACACGTTTCTTTTACTCCAAGCCCACAAATATATGCACTGTCCAAAATGGGCATCCCTGCTGTTCTGAATCCTGGTCTGAATGAAATGGTAACTGCTCTCTCAAAGCTTTCAGGATTTATCCTGAGAATGTCTCACAGACTGCTGTTCCCACATCCTTGCTCACCCTCAGAGACTTTCCTGTTTCTGTTCTCAACTTTTTATTTTTTAAGTTTTTGTATTTATTTAGTTCTGGTAGCACTCTTTCACATCTTGATCTTCCTAACACTGTTCTTAGCAGGAGACATGCCTCTCAAAGGGAACCATCCTCTCATCCAGAGCAGAAGGTGGCTGACTGATGGCAGGGGCAATGCTAGTTCAACCCTACTGCAATATTGTTTTTATGCTATTGTTTGCTCACAAAACCTTATGTGTTGCCTATCATGTTTGAGTAGGGATGACTCCAATTGAAGTCTAGAACTTTAGTAGAAAAATAAACAGGACTAACATTTTTTTGTTTAATTTTTGGTCAAGAATATGCTTTTTAATGTCTCTACAAGAGATATGACTCAAATTCTTCCTCTTTTTAGTGAGCTGCCATGTACTAATGATATGTTTTGGGATCTGCATTCATGCCTTTGGTTCAAGAATAATTTTCAAAGCCCACTGGCTTCTCTATGTCTTTTTTTTTTTTTACAGCAGGAACTCTTAAGTTGCTTTTCATATATGCCTACAGCTTGTTTTATATATCATATTTAAACAGTGAGAAATCACCTCTGAATTCTTGACAGTCTAGTAACATGTTAGAGTGAAATCCCCTGTTGACTCTGCTAAACACTTTGTTATTCTAGAACATTTAGCTTAATTATTAAACACAAAGCAAGTTAAGGGGGAAAGTGGATATTTCTTTCCTTGATCAGTTTGCTCAGGTGCACATTTCTTTCCTTAACCATTGGCACTTCTCACTTGTTTAGCAGCAAAACCTGGTACCTTGTGGAGTTGTATGGCTCAGGGAATCACTGTCTGCCTGAGCTTTAAGACAAACCAAATTGTGGTCAGGGGAAGTCCTGACTTGATATGTTCTACATGTCCCAGCACAATGATAGTCTCTGGCAGCTCAGCAACTTTTCTGTGGTTCTCCCTGCATGATGAAAAGAGCGTTAGACATCACACATATGAGATTGTTATCACAGAGGAGCAAAAGGAAGGCTTGTTCCTTCCTGTGTGTGGGCTGAGAAAACTCAGTCCTTGGTCAAACGGGTCAAAGGCTGTCTTTTTCACTTTGCTAGTGTATGCCATATGCTACAGCTGCATGAAATGACACATTTCAGGGTGGAGTCACAAAAAGAAGAGATTATAAGGTAAAATTCAAATATTTTATTGCTATAAATAGCAAAAAAAATTGCAAGCTATTTCAAAGTGATATAAAGTGCTGTAATTAAACTGTAATTATGCTGTCTAGAATAACTAAATCTTGTACATTTTCAAAGCCAATTTGAAATATTCACAATATACATTGGAAAATGGATTGGTTTGTAAAACTTTTGGTGTAGCAAAGTTTCTGGGAAATTTCTTGTGCTTGTCTTGGGAATATTAGGCAGGTAAACAATTTTAAACATTTAAACACTTTAGGGTCATGAATTTTAAAAGCAGGTGAACAGAAAGGTTTATATCGATCTTGGCTTTTTAAAGATGTTTTGCCTGATGCTTCATAAATAAGTTTCTCTGAAAATGTTTTGCAGTGGTAGTCTATCACTTTACAGATGAGTGCAAAGAATTAAGAACTGCCGATTAAAACAAGCTTACTGATTTCAAACTTCAAAGGAATTAGACAGAGAAAGTGCTGCTTTTTTTAAGAGATAATTTTTTAGCTCTTACTTTGTTCTTTCAAAACTCTATACAAGGTAAGGATACATTTCATTAGCAAAGTATCTATCTACCCCGTGAGCTATGCTTGTCTATTTGTACACAAATCTGTATACAAGTCCGCATTTTGAGTTAAGTCTAAATAAGAATGCAGCTGTATGTGGCTATGTTCAACAACTGCCAAAAGAATTATATCTTTTAGCAGACTATTCCCAAATTAATTTTCCGCTTTTCATCACTTTTTATAGTAGAGTAACTCAGGTAAAATTCTGTAGCAAAAAATACCTGCAGATGAAGCAAGAAGAAATTGAATTTTCATCTGCAAACCTTTATTTTCAATTTCCTCCGTGTATCTAGAAACAAACCATTGCTACCTATGTGTATTTTGTATCCATCCAACAAAATGCTAAAAAGATGGATAAGGTGTCATCACAGAGTATCCACATGTGATAGGTATGACATCTTCATGTTTCAGTATTTTTCCACCATCAATTTAAGCTTGATAATATGAGTGCAGATAAAACTTGCACAATTTACAAACAGTGTCTTCGTTATAACAAATGGCTGAATCTAGAGGCAAGTAATTTTTTAAAAAATCCTGGAAAGCAGTTTAGTAAATCAAAATCTCATTCATAATTATGCAAAAGGTAGTATTAACCTTGAGGCACAGGTTACTGCTGTAATATGCAGGATCACAACAGTTATAAGACTGTAAACTTCATGGGATAACATAATTTCAGATGCAATTCAGTAGTTTCTCTTTAGGAACCTGTGATATTCCAGTTAACAATAAACGAAATAACAAAGAAAAATGTTTTACTCCTATTTTTCCTTTTCAGCAACCTTCAAAAGAGGAACTTACGAGAATGCTTAACAGCTGCATAACCCAACAGAACCATTCCTCCAATGGCACAGTGCTGGACTCCTCAGAGAAACTCCACGCTGTTCTGATAGTCCTGTACATCATTAACCTGGCTGGCGGCACCATTGGGGTCATCATGATGTCCCAGCAGTTGTTTCAAAGGAGATCCCAATCTGTGATGACCATCATGATCATCAGCCTCCTGGTGCTGCACAGCTTCATGCTCCTCAGCATCCCCTTCCGCCTCAGCTACTACATTTTGGGGGAGTGGAAATTCGGGAGGTTCGCCTGCAGGCTGGCGGGCGCCATCATCTACCTGCACATGTACGCCACCTTCGCCTTTTACGTGGCCATCATCGTAGCGCGCCTCCTCCGCCTGGAGTTTCGCAAGTGCTACACCGCGGCCTGGGTGGGGGCTGTCTGGCTGCTGGGAGCACTGGTGGTCACGCCTGTTCTCCTCTCCTACTACGGCACCTCGAAGACTTACCGCTCCTGCGAGTGCTTCCAGTTCCACAGGGAGCTGCAGGAGGCTCACATGGTGATCATGAACTACTGCCTGGCTGGGATTTTGGTGGCAGCATGTGCTGTGCTCACCGGAATCCAGCTGACTGTGATCTATAGAGTAGCCATGAAATACTGGCCTGACATTAACTCTCACGTGGAATTCAGGGCTCAGGCAAAGAGTTTCTTCTTCATCTTGGTAACATTAGTCTGCTTTATGCCTCATCATGTGTTCAGAGTATACTACATCCAAAACTACGACCTTGATAAAGACCATAAACTACTACTATACAACGAGGTTTTTTTAGCTTTAGCAACAATGTGCTGCCTGGATATGTTGTGCTTCATAGCAGGAATAGCCCACTGAACTGTGAGCTACAAGGAAGTCCAGCTGCAGTGTGTCAATACTGGCTTTTGAGAAAAACAAAATTGTGTTGGGATTTTCCTGAGCTAGGAAGACTGGTGAGTTTATGCCATGCCTGTATAGGTCTACAGCATTGTTTGGCTTTTGCAGGCCAGTAAGATTCCTCTTTCACAAACTACTCTTTTTTACCTTCTCTCTAGAAGGCAGACACACTTGAGTCTTACTCTAGTCTTGACCTAAGAGTCATGCCCTGAAGCTTCATTAAGATTTTCCTTAGCTGTCTTTCTCTAGCAATTACAGCACAAGTATCCATTCCTTTGCAATTTTTTTCTCAAAGTGTCTCAGTAACCACAATCCATTATGGCCAGTAAGTTCTCTTCTCTGAAGGTCTAACTTCTTCTGGCATTGTGATACTGAATGGAAGAGCTGTAAAATATAAATTCCTTTACAGGATATTTGTACTAGTGATTTTAGATAGCAAGGACATAAACTCTACTCAGATGAGAAGTATTCACAGAATCACAAAATGGGTCAGATTGGAAGAGACCAATGGGTCATCTGGTCCGACCTCCCTTTGTATAATTTATACAAAGTATATATTAAATTAAATTATGTGAAAACTCATTATTATCATAACTTTGTCTTTACTTGTGTCATTTCAAATCCACAAGGAGCTCTGAATTGTGATAATTATATATTTAGAGTAAATGAGGGCAGAACAGGATTCAAAACTTCTGCCTTTTGTCATTCTCCCATCAGGACTGGATCTGTTACCTCTTAGGTCCATTATAGCCAAAAAAAGTTGCTGTTCTTTCATAACTGGATCTGGAATTCAGTGGAGGGGAAAGATCAGACCCTCTCCAGGATGGGGAAAGACTTTATTAGCCTTCAAAACCCTTTGATGTCTGGTCACTTTCAGTTGTCTGTTGATTTTGTTATCAGATGCCATATTTTTTCCATTTACACACATAAAAAAACAGAACCAGAACAAACTTACTGAGCAGTGCTTAATCAGTTCTGCATATGCTTGTGTATGTGTATACAAACTTGTTCTGAAGTATATCTTTTCTCCATTAGATAGATAATATTCTGTGGTAATCACATCTGTTTTGGAATCTCTGTTCTATCTTCATGATTTAAAAGTTCTTTTTAATGATTCATTCTTCCTGTTCTGCTCAGTGCAGAAGGTCTCTAACCCCTCTGTTGAAGGCCCCACAGTCGTCTGCTGCATCCCAGCAGCTTGAGGCCAGATTTCTCCCACCCCACACTCCTAGGAGTCACTCGAGGATACACTTCCTTCTTCACAGCCCTATAAGTACCCATAATTTTTAGTCTGGAAATCCTTGCTACAGAAACTGCTATGATCCTGGACTGAAACAGATAAAAGCTTGATCTGGGAGGATAATAAGGTACACTTACAAAGTAATGCTACTAATACCTCAGATTGATGGCATTTCTTTGAATAAAAAAAATTATGCCTACTCTGTCAATCCTGAATAAATGTTTTTGCCTTGACATTTACATAAAAAAAACTTTGTTGAAAAACCTATGGTTTCATGTTCCTTTCTGCCTCTTTTAAAAAGTGTAAGGTGTCCAGCGTCCAGCAGCAAGTCCCAAAATCTGAAAATACTGGTCTGATGGCTTCTTCTGGAGTCACCGTGCCTTCTTCTAGAGTTATCCTATTCAAAAATAATTTGATTAGTCCATGATTTTCAAAGGTAGACCTAGAGATTAGTATCACAGAGATGAAGTAGAAAGGGAGAGATTTTAAAGTTGGATCTACCAAAGCCTTTAGAAAAATTGGCAAAGTTGCAGGTGGTGCAACAAGTACACTGTTTTTCCCTTACTGTACTCCTGGGGCTAAATAAAAAAATTGTTCTTTGAAGTAATATCCTGTGTTGCTGCCTATTCTCACTGACCAATGTTTCCAAGGTGACCTGCCTGGGAAAGGTCAGAGTCATCTGACCTTGCTTGTGAGTCTGCTGGTGATCTATCTGTCCAGCAAAATGTTGTGCAAGTATGGGGGAGAAAAAAGGAAAATACATGCATGTCCTCAGCCATTCAATCAATCATGTCTTGATGTCCTTGGCTGTGTATTGTCTGACATTTTTTACCTTGCTGAAATAATCCTGACCCACTGACTTGACTTCCTGGTGTGATGCTGAAGCTGTGTTGCCCATCACAGCTGTCTGGCAGCCACTGGCTGCTGGCTGGAATTGGACCTTCTCTTCTTGCTCTGCCTGGGTGCCATGGGGCTGCGTGCACCAGCACCAGCTCTGGTGGGATGGAGTGAACTTGCACAGCACCAAGATTTCTCTCTTTCCCACTCTGCCCCAGTGGGTAGGCTATGGGCAGAAAAGACAGTGGGAGAGCAGATGTGTAGATCTCACTGTGGTCCTCCTAATTCAGAGGATAATGGATTAAGCATTGATCTCAGTGTTGTAACATCAAAGACTCACATTAAAGCAATAGAGATAAGGTCTATTCAATACCTAGACCCCTGCTGAGATCTTTAAATGCACTTTAAAAACTGGTTAGATTAAAAAATGATCACTCTTCGGAAGAATGGTCTGAGAAGTAAATTCTGAAAGGACAATAATATTGAGCTCAGATTGTAGGGTACTATTCCTCACTATGAATTATATAATGACATCCCCTTGAAAACAGTTAAAAATGTTGATTTGAATGCTGTTTGCAAGACCCAAGTAGTTCTGGAGATAATTATAGACATTAATAATTGCTTTCACATCAAAGGATCATGTAAAATTGTAAGCCATTTAGTCACCCCATTAATTTTTAATGATATCCAATGAAGACTGGGAAAATCCTCAGACATTCTGGAGCAAAGAATATCAAAACCCTAAGCATATCTTCTGTTTTTGTTCTCTGCATGAAGTTCTGCATAAACAGAGCAGGCAAGCAGACCAAAACCAAAATCCCATTTGTATCCCTGACTTCCTAAGTTAGTTTGATGGAAAGCTATGGGTGGTTCTTACCACACAAATGAGTGTGCTCACTGCTGTCACAGCTACACCGCTGCCACAGGTGGCCTGCTTCCATCTAACTGGAGCATATCCTTCCCAACAGTGCAGAGGGTGATGCACAAGAGACACCTCTGGTTTTAATTCATGTGTTCCTTTTGATTCATCTGTTCCTTGTGCCTACTCACAGAGAAAGGTCATATCGATGGCGTTGTCAGATTGACAAACCCCTATCTACAAAGAAGCAGAACGAACAGGTGCATTAGAAGGAAACAAAGGCACACTCCCCCTCCATTCTTTTTCTTCTGCACTCAAGCAATGACACTCTTAAGACTAACAGATACTGTCATAACTATCTGTCCTTTTTTTTTTCTATGTCAACTCAAAACATAAAAACACACTACAGTCCTTGACTTTTATCACATATATTCAATTTTGGAGCTTTGAGTGCCACCATGAGCCACAGAGCAGCTATCTGGCATACAGAGCAGAACTACATGTGGGTTAAAATTATGAAAGAAATTGAAAATTGCTTTATCCATAAGCACATGGGCAAAAACATTGCAGATAAGCTACAGGAGGGCAGCACTTGTTGCAATGATTGTTGTACAGAGAATTAATACCAGACAAAAGTAAACCTTGAGAAATCATGAAAAAATTAATTTTAAAAAAATCAAAGCTACAAAAGACCATGAAAAAAACCCTACAATTTCTTCATACCCTCTTTACTACACTGTTTTCAGCTGTCAATGAGGAGCCATATATTAAATCCATGATAAGTCAAGACCATGTATTGCCACACAAAGTGGGTGACAGAAATTGTACAGAAACATCTTGTTCATCAGCCAACAATTTTCTGATTAGACTGACAACCAGAGAACAAAAGCCATTGCTCAGGAAGAGGATGCTGATCTTGTACTTGATGAAAGAGTTGCAGCTTCTGACTCTCTTGGGACTGAGATGGCATCCCTGCCTGCAGGAGCTCTCCTGCTTCAAGGAGATGTATGCAATTGTTTATGGAAAACCACAAGGAGCACCGAGGTACACGTAGAAACACGTGAGCAGATTTGCACACAGCAGAAGAGGGGAAATCTGGGCTCCAGAGGAAGTAATTTTCTTTCTGACAAGGAAAGATGTGATGGGGGTTCTCAGGTCCTCAATACTAGCAAAAGAGTAGTGCTAGCAACAGCTGTCTGCTTTTATGTCCTGGCAGGCAAGGACAGGGATGATGAATGTGTCAGAGGAAGAAAGGCTGCAGGAGATAGACTAGAGGACATTGACTTGCATGATGATTCTTTCATTCATGAATTCTCATAAATATTTGGAAAGACTGATCTGTGCTTTCTAAGACACTGCATACTGCTGCATAGAACACCTTGTAAGTTCTAAACCTCCATGGAAATAAATTACATTAATCTATTGAGCAACAAAAAAAACCAACCAAACAAAAAAAACCCCACCAAAAACAAACCCCTTCCAAAAAAAACCACTATGAAAAGGTAGAACCTTTTCTATTATATTAAAAAATAGCGTAAAATACATGCTACTTTATTTTCATGCTCTGCCTGCAGAAGTGTCAAACACAGTGATGAGTCTTACACAGCACAACAATTTACTCAAAGATGTGATAAAAAATGCTTCAGACATATTTTTTAATAAATCCGCTTCCTGTAGCAATTCTTCCTCTCTCATTTTCATATCCTCTATCTGTGGAAACCCCCTCCGAAATGTTGCAATATGGAAACCAGCAGGTGAAAAGTCTTCCTTCTGGAAAAAAGCTGGAAGAAGAATTTTCACAAGCTCCACATTTTGTTTTTCTATTTGCACTATCATTCCAGCCCCCTTTCCAAAACTTAACCTAAGCGGGTAACTGGTTGTGTGTCTTGGACAGAGCAAATGAAGAAACAAATTCAGAAAGAGGCTTTTCCACAATGAGGAACAGCAAGATGACTCATGGACTCGTCTCCTGCTCCTGGTGTCTCTCTCAGTGTCCTTTGACTCTGATGTGAAAGCACAAAATGTCAGGGCAGAGGCTGGTTGTGCCTGTCCCATAAACGAGGCTGTGCAACATAAGTCACCAGGAACGTCCCTGCTTTAGCTGTACTGCTACTTTCTACAGTCACACTAAAAACATTCCTATCTGTAAGAAGGCACTTTTCTTCCCCCCTAGCCCACAGAACATTTCCAAGGAGAAATAAATTTTCAAACAAATGGCACGTGAAATCTGCCAGTCTTTTTCATCTCGAATTTCCCCCTTCCCCTGACATTTTACCTGCTAACTCCCTGAGAAGAGTAACATCAGCAAAAATTGCTACTGGATTAGTTAAAACGTTTTAAAATTTTAGGCTGATGGACAAAATATATCTGTGCAATGTTCCTATGTTCCACTTTTTGCTTTAGAACAGATGATCACATTTAATGACTTACCATGTGTGTGTGTAGTTTAGCCCCAGCTGGCAACGAAGTATCACACAGCTGCTTACTCACCTTCCTCCCCTTCTCTCCCCGTGGGATGGGGAGGTGAATTAGAAAAAATGCCAAACTTGTGGGCTGGGATAAACACAGTTAAATAATTAAAGTAAAATAAAATAATGTTACTAACAATACTAAATATGATTATAAAAATAATAATTGTGATGAAAAGGAGGGGGAGAAAGAGAGGGGGAGAGAGAGATAAAACCCAAGAAAAACCAGTGATGCACAACACAATTGCTCACCACCTGCTGATCAGTGCCCAGCCTGTCCCCCCGCAGCAATCAGAGGGTTTCCAGCCAGCTCTCTCCAGTTTATGTCCATACTGAGTGTGGTAGTCTATGCTGTGGAATGTCCCTTTGGCCAGTTCTGGCCAGCTGTCCTGGCCACACTCCCTCACAGCTTCTTGTGCACCTGGCAGAGAATGAGACACTGAGAAGTCCTTGACTTAAGGTAAGCACTACTCAGCAACCCCCAAACCAACAGTGTGTTATCATCATTATTTTCATCCTAAATTCAAAACACAGCACTGCATCAGCTACTAAGAAGGAAACTAAATCTATCCCAGCTGAAAACATGGATTTAGCATGTTGTTCTTCAGAATACCTGAACGAAGAGCCCTTTTTAAGTAGTTACTACCCCCTTTAAAGATGAGTGGTTTGATATCATATGGCACATTGTTCATCTTCTCATTGTCTGTTTTCCTTTCCTTCTCATCTGTTTGGTGAAATACTGGTTTGTTTTTTTTTCTGGGTGGGAAAACTAACTTACTGAGCACCAGAAAGGTTCAGTGTGATTTTTCCTGGTTTCTAGACTTGAGCTAGTCTGTTACTGATTACCTTAATGCTTGACTTATTTGATTTGTTGCCAAGCAAGTTCTGGCAGGATGAAGCTGGAGAGTATAAAGTTTGAGAACCATTGCCTTAAACCGAAGTTACAGTGTGATTACAATCACTTTTCAGATTTATACAGCTTTAAAGCTTATTTGATTAACAAAAACTCTTACTCAACCTGGTGTCTGCCCACAGATGTGTCATCTGCTGTTTAAGAAGGTTCCTACCATTCAACCATCACAACTCAAAAGCTTTGTTCTAAGATCCATATTGTATACATGGAATGGGCATAGCCTTCTGACTCACAAGATAATCTTTGTGCCAAAGCAGGGGCTTTTGGTTGAAATACCTGAACAGCCTTAATGGTGGATTCCTCTGACAGGAGCAATAAATATGAGAATAATTTACAAAACAAATTTTTATTTTACAAAAAATACTGTAAAAATTTATTTTTTACAGTATTTTTTTGCAGTATCTGCATGTGAAGGATTAGAGCAAGATTAGAATCGCATAGAGGAAGGAACTATTAGAAGTCTGAAAAACTGAGGCAATAGAACCAATGTAATCTTAAGTTTTACAAAAGAGAAACAGTTCAATTGTAAAAGTTGGGCCATTAAAATTCAAGACAAAACAATGCAGGGGAGAATGGGAAAGGAAGGAATGGTGTAACTGATACCTATCTACTTGTTTATTATTTAAAATGACAAAGAAGTTAAGAGAGGGCAAGAGAGAAACAGACAAAAAGACAAAAAAAAAGTAGCTTAAAATGTACCTCTGAAGAATACTAACAAAATCTGAGGGACCAAAATAGATAACAATTGCTATCTGACAAATAGAGGTGGCTGAAAGATGAAATGTGAGGGACATATTAAAGATATTTTCAGGAGAGTCCTGGCAGACCAAAACCATGGATTGCCCTGGCAGAAGTGGAATTGCCCTCTGAAATCACCTCTGAAATTAGAATATCTCTATATTTAAGTAAAAGGATAACAAATTCCATTCATTTTCTTCTAGAATTTTTCTCCTACTAGCACTCACAGAGCTTGAAAAGGAATTCAATTAAAAAGGAATGATCTCCTCTCATTATCAGACGGAATAAAATCTTTTTAATAAGATCTTGTCTGATCAGACAGAATAATAATCTAATAAGAAAGTAATACATCCTCTACACCTACTTCTGCAGTGGTGAGCTCCTCATGAAATTGCTCCTGGGAAAAAGCTGTCAGCTCACCTTTATTCCTGCACACCCACACTGCCTGAGCCAGCAGGGATCTGATCAAAGCATCCCAGGTTTTCTGCCAGCAGGTAACAGACACTGAACAGCCTCCATGTGCTGATGTTTCCCTAAGCAGCTGCTGAGGTGGCATGGAGGCACTTCCACCGAAGCAGTGACGCAGTAATCCAGACACAGAGCACAGTCCTGTGCCTGGGATACCTCTGCCTCAGGGGGATTGCGGTGCAGGAACACCTTGAGGAGCCAGGGAGGAGTAAGAAGGTGGTCTGATTCAAACACCGAACAGACACTGGTTGTGTCAGTCATCAGGCTCTACAGCCATGATCTCTGGACTTTAGAAACACTCTTCTGGCACACAGCTAGGTAAGCTAGAGCTTGGCAGGTTTTGCTGAATTTTTAAGTGAGAAGAAAGCCCACAGGGCTTCCTACCTATAAAATCTACACACGGCTGCAATCCAGCAAGTTTTGGATCATCGTCTCTTCCTGTAAAACCAAAATAAAATATTCCCCATTCCTTCCTGCTAAGGGTAAGCCCCTGCATTTGTTTTCTGCTGAGCAATATCCTCGCAGAAGGAGCATTCCACGAGGTGCTGCCAGCTGGCCAATGGAACATTGCTGGGCATGTGTTCCTGGGAGGGAGGGCAGTGGGAGTATAAGCAGCTAATGGAACCAACAAAACACACTTTTAGAGTAATAAATGAGGTGGATTCTAGCCAGCCAGAAAAATATGTGAATGCATATAAAAATTATGGTAAGAAATCAAGTTGAAGTATACTCTTAATCCCTGTGGGAGCCTGAGAAACCCTTTCTACAAAGATTTAGAAGAGGCACTGGCAGAATATCTCAAATAGACCTCACAATGATGCAAGCACCCAGTATGGCAATAATTAAACCACCACATTAGCTGCTCTGGGGAATGCCTTCTGAAATCTGTATTAGCTTTCAGAGAAAAGAACTCATTAACCTCCAAACTCAAGTGTAAGTGTGCCACACCACAATACCGTGAGGACATCCTTCCACTCTGATTTATTGCTCTTAAAGGGGCTATGCTATGACATATCCTCAGATTACCAGTGGGCACCATGAAAATGCACAGAAAAATTATTTTCAGGACTCTTAAAGGAATTAACAGTGCAGACTTCTTTACTGGATTAATTTAACTTGCCCGCATCCATCAGAGCTGTAGAGAACTCCTCTTCTCTTGGCAAACTCTCTTGTGTTGTGTAACAGCATTATGAGAGTAGTTTGTTTCCAAATGATATTGAGGAAGACTAACTCTATTAGGTATGGATGTGTGCAGTACTGTTATCACAGTGCTGTGCCTTGCACAGCTCCAGGCTGGCTCAGTATGAACCAAAGCACAAGCAGTTCTAGCTGCATGACTGTTCTGTTCCAGCAATGGGAAGAAGGGACAAGGAATGATCCATCCCCTGTTCTGATGCACTTAGTTTTTCCCATCTAATATTTAGACCTCCTCTTCCTGTCCATCAAAATGCCAGGACCCACCAGAGATTCTCTACATATGAAGGTGGTGTGTCTCAGAAATGATACATATATCTGGAAAGAAGTAAGGCAAGAGATGTCAGTAAATTACTTGCCTGGTGTCTGTACTGAGTTTGGAGAAGATTTACCCATGGTGTGCTAGTACACCAACCACTCCCACTGAATGTTCAGGGAAGGCAGACAATTTTTCAAGTTTGTTTTTCACTATATCTAAAACACAGGTGCAACCTGGATGTAGTGGACCTCATGTCCTCTTCATCAGGAAGGAAGTGATCAGCAGTGTAAGAGTGCGGGTGCCAGCAGAGACTAAATGGCACAATTAACAGCAATTAAATCACTGAGACATTGATACAGTTTACTGACAAGAACAAAATCCCAATTTTCATCACAAAAAAAGAATTATTTCAGAACATTCTGAAAGCTACAGAGAAATATCCACCATTAAATTCTCAGTGGGAACTGAAATGCTGGAGTTTCTCACAATAGCCTTGTCAGTTTTTAGCTTCATGTTTTCATATGGAGCAGCCTGCAGCTATGGACCTACTTGTGGCAGTGATGGTTGATTATTTTCTAATTACAGGGAAAGAAGTGACAGTGATCAGGATGAATGGCACTGCTTCGCCTCCCTGGCAGCATTCTTGGACATCCTAATGTAGTGTAGATTATGTCACCAGACCAAATCAACAACCACCTCATAAAGCACATTCTGTAGGTGAACCTCTTGCTTTGGACATCTCCATGTGCCCGGCAATAGAGAATTTGCATCAGACCCAGGTGGCTGTGCATTGCAGCAACAGGCAGTGGTGACCACAAGAGATGTCAGAATTTTCAAGGCTATTTGTTATAATATTGATACTCTGAGACTGGAAAAGGAAAGAGGTCCTCACAGTTTGTCTAAGAAAAACATGAGCAGTTTGGTAATATTGATGGAAATTAGAAGTTCACAGTTGTATTTAAAACATTTCATTTCAAAGTCAGTGTAAACTCTGCTGGAAGTAATGCCGAAGTGGTGCTAACAGTCTGATCCACTGATGATGATGAAAGCTAGCACAAGATCCCACAGCACATTAATTTCATAGGTGAGGAAATATCTGTTGCCCTGCAGCAAATCTGAAGCAGGGTGTGTGTAACATTTCTGGATTTATCTGTAGTCCAGCATGCAGCTGCCTTTCTTTTAAGTACCCAATGTCACCTGCTTTTTAATTAAAAAGGTAACAAGCAGTGTAGCAACTGGGGACACAGCCACATAACTATTTCTTTCTTTTGACTTGACTTCTGTTTTATTAAGTAGTTTTTCCGGCAATGTCACAAAGAAAAAAAGTCTTCAGATTTGTCATGCTAAGTGGCACACAAGTTTTTTTGTGCAGAATGTTGTATGCACATAGCAATAGCTATGACAACATGGAGACCACCACACCATGAAATTTTGAAACAATGCAATTATTAACTCAAGTCACTCAGACATGTTTTCCAACTACTGCTTTGTATGTTTGATACCATAATCATTCATGTTAGATGACTCAAAATGTGACACCATTAGAAGCCTTGTTGACATAATTATTTTACAAACTTGTTTTACAGAACTGTGGTTCTTGGTGGTATCATGATATTTTTTTTAGTTTAGTTCCATGAAATACTCAAGTGATATTGCTCATCAGCACTGTCTTCCCTTTCCTTTTCACCATGCTCTGTTGTATCTGCCCACTTGTCAACTGCTCAGAAAGCATCTTACAAGCTTGCAAATGTGTTTCTTCCTCAGCCGTAGCCTAACCAGCAAGTGACATTCTCAAACTTGCCTGTGTAGTTTCTATGCTTCCAACATTTTGGTTTTAAAGAGGAGCTGTCAGGTTCTTCACCATGAGCTAAGCTGGCCTCTGAGCAGATTACATTTCATTACCCCTCACAGACACCATAAAAAATCCCACTCACAATAAAGATCCCTCATACCAGTGGAGTGACCACAAACCAATTATGTCAACTAATCTACTGGTTAGAAAGCGCACTGTGAAAAAGACCACCAGTGCATAACATTGAACAGAGTGTTTTTAAAAAAGATTAGAGAAGGCTAAAAAACATCTTTTTTCCATTCAGCTGTAATGAATCACTCTGTGGCTGGTGTTATCTCTCCCTGTTTTTTCACTGTTTAAACTTCCCGTACGTCACAAAATCACTCACTGCTGCTGTGGCCACCCAAAAGATATCTGTGTAGTTTGAGCCAGTTATCTTGAAGAGATGGGTACTTTCAGCAGGCAGTCCAGCCCTCTCAAAAATAGGTGTTTCAGATAAATAGGAGAACTAACATCTGAACTCACCAATCTGTCATTACCACCACTGAGAGAGTCCAGACATTTGCCTTATTCTGTCTTACTTCTGGACCCCACCCAATCTCCATCCATTCTTGGCTTTAAAGAAGCAAACTGAGAGCCACCCCTCTGACACTCCTAGATCAAACACTCAAGCTTCCTGTCCTTCACGTTACAAATTATTGTAAATTGCCTAAGTGGCCTAATTTCCAGTGCTTTACAATTTGCTATTCATGGCCTCATTATACTTTTTTCTATAATCTTTTAGAGTTGTTTTCAGTAATAGAGATACAGTGGACACTGCAATCCTGACAAATCCTGAGGTCTTTGAAAGGAGCTATGCAGAATTCATAAATTAGATTATTCACACAACACTGAAGCTGGTGAAGAGATTTGGTCTCAAGTTCCTCAATATTGATCACTAATCACAGCAATCAAGTTGCATAGCAAGTAGAGCCAGGATATGCTTGAAATCAGTCACTACATTTAAAAATAAAAGTAGTCAGCAAAACCAAGGAGATGACAGTCTGAGATGAGTTGTAGTTTAGTTGCTTCATTAAGATGCTTTAAGAATTTATTTTTTCCCTCCCCATCTCTCCTTCCAAATGGTTAGTCAGCTAGAAAGCTACACAGTGAATTTTCATGTCTGCATCAGTCTTTCTGTCCTTTCTCACAGAAAGGTAGTCCTCCATTCATAGCTTTACATTAGTAAGTGCTGCGTTTAGAGTAGTAATCTTCCCTTTACATAATCCTCACCTTTATATACTCCTGCTTTCAATTGGGAGCAAATGCTAATTTGATCATGCATAAGAGACATGCATAAATGTCAACCAGCTCGGCTGTCTTCCTCCTCTGCTTCCAGTATTGTTGCAGTGGATGATGCTGAAGTGCATCAGTGCTGACACTTATCCTATTAAAGCTCTGGAAATGCACATCAGTGCTACTGTAATATTATCATTCTTTGCATTTTTCTCTTCTGGCTGAACAGGCAGTATGATTGATGACAGAAAGCCTGGTTAAGCAGAATGAAGTTACTAGTAAAATAAGCATTTGAATGAGTCACAAATAAATATTCAAAGGCAAGCCAGAACCTACAGTTAAACATGGGCTATAGATCAATTTTTTTAAAAAAAAGAAAACCCTTCTTTCAGTTATAACTGAACTTTGCCTCAAAAGAAACTTCAGAAGACAAAACTACACATACATGAATCAAAACTATCCGGCTTAAAATCCAGTGAGGCAGCATAGATTCTAGAACCTGAAAGATATAAAAGGATGATAAAAATACAATCCAAACTCAAAAGATAAAGAGCACCAGAAAGCGAGAAAAGAAAATTTAACATATACACAGACTGTGAATAAAAAGGAGAAAGGAAGAAACATTCCCCACACAAAAACAAAGAGACTGCCACTCTGTGGCATCTTTTTTAACAACATTTATAAAGTTTCTTCTATGACAGAAAAAGGAAGTGTGAGAAATGTATGGGTTTACAGGGTAGCTACACTTCATTTTTTTTTTTTGGTTTTATAATTATTCTCAAAATCACTGTCTTATCATCTGAGCAATACATATATGTAGAGAGAGATTCCCTTAGCAAACAGGAAAAAAAACCCTTCTCAAGCCTTCCTATTGAGACACTTAAATTTTTACCCCTGCTGCGTGTTTTTGAAGGGTAATTTCAAATTTGCTATAGAAGGGAGTTTCATCCACAGGTAATATCAAACTGCTGTTGCACCATTACTCATGAGCTGTGTGTTTTTGAAGGATGCCCATTTCCAGTTGCCAGAGCTGCTGCTTTTCCACTCATCCCTTCCCAGTCTCTTCCAATGCAGTTAATGCCACTTGCTGGTTTTCTGCTGCCAGTACAGGTTTCCATGATGCGCTCAGCTCTGGAGAATAAGCTTAGGACATCCCACTGAGTTAAAGAGATTCAGAAATTGAGATCATGATAAAAGTGAATCTCAAAAAACCAAGAAAAATATCACCCCTCCCACCTCACACCCCCCCTGCCCCTGAAGAACAAAAACCAACAAATTACTTCAATGTAAAATCTACCAATTCTGGAAATAGACAAATTAGCAGGAAATATCAACATCACAGTGTATTGGCAACTTGCAGGCAGTCTAGTTTTATAAAATAAAATTAAATAATTAATGCAGAATTGTTTTCTTAATTATTATAATACAAAATTCCTACTCTTGCAGGAAAATGTGAATATGACAGAGGAAAGCATCACAGAACAAAAAAAGGTCAAGAGAAAGTAGTTTGAAGGAGATTATTCCAAAGTGCATGTTAATTAAATACTAAATAATAATTTTTTTTAACACAATACCTGAGGTGTATCTGAAGAATCCACCTAGATTCCCAAATTTAAAAAGTCTCAGTTTATTTCTCCTTTTTTCAGTTGGTTCTTATTTTGAGGGCAAAGAATTACTAAAGAAAGAATCTGCAGGAAGGGAGAAGCACTGATAGCTGCTGGGTGTTTATGTGACATTACATGTCTGTCACTCCAGAACAGTAGGAGAAAGTAAGTGTGAAGTTTTAGTACAAACTTGCTACCATTCTGTCAGCTGTCACCATTTCCTCGCTCCATTCCTCCACCATTCATACTTCTGTCCAGGAACCTGTTCTGCTGAGGTACTAACACAATTTACAAGCAGTTCAGAATAGATTATATCAATTTTTTAAAACTTCAGAAATGATTCATAGCCACAAGACTCTGGCATTAACCACATCATATAACTCTCCTCTATTACTGTTCTCAACTTTTACAATTTATTTAAATTAAAAAAAAAAAAAAGCACAATGAGAGGGCAGGATTAACTACTCCTGTCAGAGCAAAAACATTTCATTTTTTAATATGTTATTGTATTTTTGTTTAGAAATTTTCAACATTCTGTACAGCATATGTAGAATTAACCTTCCACCTTCCTCCCCACAGAAATAAAACTCACAAAGTCAGGGTGGCCAATGCTGGTGAAGTCTCAACAGAATAATACTTCAGATTGGCTTGAAAGTATTTTGAGAAGCTCAGGTCTGAATATATAGCAGAAACAGAAACTTACCATTTAAAGGAAAAGACTATCCATCAATATATTTCTAGGTGGAAAAGCTTTCTTGCTGTGGATGGCGCAGCTCTGCTTAGCTCATAGACAGCTTAATCAAACTGGTGCTTATAGAATTCATACACCACTTTTCAGGACCAAGAAAAAGATATGTTTTCCAAGTATGAGGTCCTTATGAGGTTTTTAATGGTGATACAGATAAATTTTGTGATGAACTTGCAGTGGTAAAAAGCACCATACCCATAAAGCTGCCCCAAAAGTCACCTTTGTGCCTGTGGTTCACACACTTCACAGCTGAATTGCCACAAGGTGCTCCAGGCATCCCTGGCAACCCTCGCAGCTGTTGTGGCAACAGGTCATCAAAACACGTCTACCTTCATTCTAAGACATAACAGACTCATTTAAGTGGTGCAGTTACTTCATCTGTTGAAAATTACTTTGATGAAAATCTTGATTATCCAAAAATGATTGATGTATCCCAGACAAAGAAAATTTGCAAGTGGCACTATTTGTAATTAATCCAATGGATTGCAAAAGATTCTATTTAATTTATGTAAGTTCAAGATAATTATTTTTGTCATGTGATATGCACATAGTTTAAACATTAAACTGAGTTTTCCAGGATATTGTTCTTAAAGGTATATGCATATTGACGTTACATCATGAAATTCAAGATTATTTATATACTAGGATTTGTAGCATTTGGGAAGTTATCCTTTTTATTTGCAAGAGACAATCTTAGCAGCTGCTTCGAAGTGTATACATTTTATTTCCCTACTCATTTCAAAGAACATGCTAGTGAAACCTTCAGAATAAATAATTTCACTAAAACAAAACAAAGGACAAAGGAGGGAATGAAATCTCAAAAATCAGAAACAAGAAGGAAGAACATGACATACCTGAAAAATGCTGAAAATTCAACAGTGATTTTCTGAATCAAGCTCAAATGTTGAAAAATAATATGGCATACTTTCTGTGGGTTTGCATTCTGTTTCTGTACACATGCACACAAATATCATATGCAACCTTTCTCTGTATTAATAATACTATAATTATATTAGACTACAGATTTCACAATGAATCTTCACTCAGTTTTAACCAAGTATATGCTGCTTGCCGGGGGAAATAATCTCCCTTTTTAAAATGTGCAATGTAAGGCTTGCATCATTACCACATCATATGAGACTCCAGTGTTGGATGTTTCCAGGTCCTCTTAAATTAAACTGTAGTAGAACTTGCTGGCAAATTTAAGCAAAACTAAGCAAAAGATGCTGGTGGTATAGCTCTCTATGCCACAAAAGTTATGTTCCCTCTGTATGCAGAGCCATGTAAAAAAGTGGAGACACAAGAAAGTGATAGCTAATCTCTGCAGTTCAAAGTGTAGCAGGCCACTTCTTTGGCTGCAAAACCATGAAGGTACAGGGCTAGCTCACCACAGCACTCAAATAAATCACTGCACCAAACCATCAAAGCCTTGTAACCACCCTGCCTGCACTTTTTGAAAATTATTAGGTTTGCTTCTCCCTCTTGGCAGATCTTTTACACACCGTCCTTCTCAAGGTGCAGACCTGTACCTGCATCTCCTCCACCTGGGATTGTTCTTCAGCACAGCCTGCAGATGAAGCCACTCCTTATTTTGTGATGTCTTGGTCTGTTTATGCCTTTTATGACCAAGGATGTGGTCTGTGGTGGGTGGCAGAGCCCTGGAAGCCCCACAGGCAAATGAAGAAGGGGCAGGCAATGAAAGTTCCTGCCTCAGGGGTAGCATGCACCCGCACACATTCCACGTGCCTGCCAAAGTCAACCTCAGCTGGCAGCTGTAACCACTTTAAAGTGCTTGCCATCAGGGTGCCAAGCATGACAGGGAGCAGAGGTCCTGGTGGGGCCCACAGCTGTTTGCCAACAGGCAAGCTCTGGTTGATGCTATTTTCTCTGCTGTTGTTGCCATAGGAGATTCTCTGTTGAGAGGAGCTGCTTCCCCCGCTCCAACTTCCCCCCTTCCAACCTCCTGTCTGCTACAGCACATTCCCTGCCTCTGCACACCTTGCCTCACATAAAAAGGCACCTGTCTCTAAACCTCCTCAGCATTTAGCTTCCCTCTCTTCCATGAGAAAATCTAAGGTATAAACCTCAATTTTCCTACACTGGAGGAAGCCCCAGGCCAGATCCTATTGTTGAGAAGAATGGTCTGAGCAGGACATCAGCTCATGAGAGAAAGGCCACTGGGCTGTTCTTGGGAGTTGACATAATTCTAGCGGAGAAGAGTGACATAAAATAAAAATCAAAGGAGAAGCTTGGAGAGTGTGTACTTGGGATGCTCTCCTCCCAGCCCAGGCCTCAGATTTGAAGACCTACTGGAGACCAACACAGTGACTTTTGACACATGCCAAAATACAGCTGACTGAGGTTTCAACTCTGTGCTGTTCTGAACATCGCCTTGGTCATTTTCCATGTCTTGAGAAAATGGAACGTGATATTCAGAACTGCTGTGGTCCCCAAAGAGTCCCAGATGGAGATGAGCTCTTCCGTCTCTTGTTTCAGACCCTGTTTGGCTAGAAGAAAGGCAGACACCCTCCTAGCACCATGCCCTTCTTCAACTCAAGGTCAAAACCACAGAAAGGTGTTTTATAGCATGACATTAGTATGTCCAGCAGAACCTAGAGCACAGACTGAGGCTTCCTTAAGACATTGCCAGAGCACCATGTCAAAGCAAGCATGGCCATATCTGTAGGAATAAACAGCAGGGTCCCTAGAGCCCTGTCAACTTCCACATCATGAGCAGATGTTTATGAAAAGTGCTGGCTGTCAGAAATAAATACTTTTCTGAGACCACTCACCACATTTACAGATTATTCTAAAACCTTACAGGCTTACTAAGCAAGTCCAACACCAGGGAATATTCTTGAACATGGTTCAATTCAGTAGGATAAATGCAACCAGAGTTTAATGATACAGAATGGCTGCTGGACAGACATTAAAAGGAAAACAAGAAAATCTGAGAACTTCCACTTGGCTTGAGCAGACATCTCTGGGTGTTTTCTCTCAATATGACTGTAACTTGCTGCTATGGCTGTGTTTTACTGCCAGGTTTCCTACACACACACAGACAAAATATTCTAAATGTTGTATGGAACATTTCAGTCTAGCAAAATGGCCAAGTCAAGCATCCAACAAAGACAAATTTCTATAATTCATTCTTCCTTAGGCAGTTGTTTTTAATATAAAATATTCTCTTTGGAACAACTTTATAAGATTAAAGTGTGTTGAACCCATCACCACTCCTGTCTAATGTGGATCACACAGGGAAACAAAACAACTGAAGATGAGCCTTGTAGTAGGACACTGGGCCTGGAGATGAAGTTTCATACTGTAGCTATTTTGGAATACAGCATTTATATTTTCATGTGAAAATTAAAAGTTAATTGAGATGCAGAGGAAAAATTTTCTGACTTCATAAATTGTGTTCGTTAAAACTCTAGGTGTGTTGATGAGTGCATTGTGCTATACGCAGCACTTGACTTGCATTAAAAATAAACAGCTGTTACAAATTTTATACAAGAGAAAAATGTACTTCTGCTATTTGTAACCAAAGTAACCGTCTGCTTCTGTGCTTCTGATACTGAAAATTTCAGGCAAAGTGGTGAAATTAGGAGGACACATGCAAAATTTCAAATTTCTGAGCTTTAGTTAATGAAATCTATGAAGTAATTATGAGATCTATTAAATGGGCATAACTGAGAGCATTGAACAAATATAGGTGAAAACTGTGCACTATGAGGTTTTAAAACTAATTCTATCTTTGTATTCAAAGTTGAAAGTGAAAGAATATTTATAGCTACTCCTATAAAACAAATAGACCTGTATTGTTTTACAGAGGAAAACACTGAAACTAATATCTGAAAGACCCTTCATTTACTTTTAAAAATATTACTATTTTATAGCCTATAATAATTATTTCTGTAATTGAAGTAAAGATAGAACCTCTCTCATTTAAGGATCAAACAGCTGCTGGCAACATGATAGAGGTTTTGTATATGTAGAAGAGGAGAAGGAATAGTTTAAAAAAAATTATTAAAAAAGTTTCCCAGATAGGTCTGATGGCCTTATAATTGCATTTATATATTTACATACTATTGTCAGTATCACACAGAGACCTAGAACTAAAACATGCATGGAAAGAGAAAAGATTATAAATTTTCAGTTCAGCAGCAGGGTGAAATTTATTAGATTTGGTCTTGAAGTCCATTAAATTTGATCAGTGAGAATAATTCACTGAGATATATAGGTATTTCATATCTGTCTTTGTGTTCAAGATCCATACAGGGGGAACAAGTTTGTTATACCTCAAACCTCTGTGATGATCCCATGGGACTAGCAGGGTGTTTGGCTCTGGAGTTGTGTGCAGTAGGGATCCTTGCCACCAGGAACACCTCCTGTTCACATGAAGTGTACTCACTGCACTGCATAGAGCAGGGACACAGAAAGGAAACCACGACAGCAGAGGCAAATCTGGTTTTGAGATGACTCAGAGGTGATTTCTGATCCTCTAGCACACATTGTCCTGGAAACCCTGGGAGAAACCCAAGCTCTAGCTCACAAACAGGATGAGTCATCTGGCCCCAGGCTTGCTCTTATCATCCTCTTCCAGTAGGACCTTCATCCATAGATTAAAAACACATCACCAGCAGCACAAAAAACTTCATATTCCTGCTCACAAGTGGCTATTGCACTCTGTCCCAGTGACCAGCCTGTTTGACGTATGAACACTCACTACATGACCAAACCTCTGATTTTTCTTTTCCCATCCACAGGAACCTATGACAGAAATGATTGTGGTTTATCTCATGCTTCTGTCATATATTAGGGAGGCACATGATATTTATCCCTCAAAATTATCCCCTTAGCAAAAAAGCTGGTCGGTGCCAGGTGAAATAGCTTGGCTATTTCCAGCCTGTACAGCTCTACTACAGGCAGATAAATTCTACATCCATTAGACAAGTTGAACCAGAATAAAACCTTGGATGTGAAACTGGCACCTGAAACAATATCCAGCATTTTAAATGTTTCTGAATGTCATGCCAGTACTCACCATTTCTAACCAGCAATCTTCTAAGGACTGGGGTTTATTTTTGAAATCTTCAGTTGGCTAAATGGTGTGATAACTGAAGGCTATCAATAACTATTTTCTGGCCATAATAATTTTATTAACAGATGTTCAACAATCTTTTTTCAAATTTATAGTCTTTTTTTACTTGCATGAATTGGATCAGAGTCTGAAAGAGTTAAGAAAGAGAATAACCCAATGTCATTCTTTTCTGCAGAAGCTTGAATGAATGTAATTTGTAGAGCTTCAACTCCTTTGAGATCTTCTTTAGGCTCAGAATATTTTAACAATTTTGTTAAGACTTAGCCTTCTCAATGTGGTCGGTTCAACTGCCTCTGCCTTGTGCACTCTTTTTCTTTACAAACCACTCATTATCCTACTTTTTCTTCTAAATGACCACATATTGCCAAGTACTAGGGAATTTAAATACAAAACCAAAACAAACTTACAGAAGCCAAATTGTGCTCCAATTGCTTGATTATTTTATTCATTATGTCCATAAAAACTTACCTCAACTAGCCTCTGGCAAAGTTTTTAGTGGCTCTTTTACTGTGTCTAATTTCCTCTCCTATTTTAGCAAGGAACAATACTTCACATGCTACAAAATTTTTTACCCCGTACAGCTGTGCAGATAATAGCTTGTCCCATGACTGGAGTGTAACAGCTTATTCTGCTTGGACTACATCACAATTCAAGTATTCAGATAACTTTCCATCATATTTTCAGGTCTGGTATTCTCTAATCCCCAAAATCTTCCCTTAAGCAAATCTCGGTCCTTACCTTCATGTATTAGTATGAATATTTTCTATTGTTTCTGTCCTGCTGGGAATTGCTACCATGAATATAAGTCATGCTTTTCACATATTTCAGTCACATTTTTCACATGTTCAGATTTTCTGTGCAGATGAACTTTTCCTTGTCAAAACAGGAATATGAAAGAAAATTTTACTAGTTGAAGGTCCATCAAATATAGAGAGGTCTGAGTTCAGCTGAGCCATCTTAACTATTCTGGAGGTTCTTAAACTGGGGCTCAGGACACCTTTAGGCTTGGTAAAATAGAAACCACTGTTGTAATTTTACCAGTTACCTTTGGTTAAAAATACTTATGTGTGCTCCAATCCACCTTTGTTACCTGATATCATGGGTTTTGCTTTTCAATATACAGGAAGATATTTTTTTTCATTTCCTTACACTTTCTAGATTCAATTGCAAAGACCAGTCTTCTCTATCTCTCTTTGAGTACAAGGCTAACCTGTACATATAACTACTGGAAAACTGTACACATAACTGGTGAATCAGTGCATTTGATATTGCCAGAGAGCAAACTACTAGTCTATTTTCAGGTGGCTTAGGTATGATGCAAATCAGAGCTACCAGTTTCTTGAGCTGTTGGAAGCCACTCATTATGTCTCAATAAACTCTTGTGTTCATGGGTTTGCACATACTACAGCAACAAAGGATGTTCTTTTGTAGGATGTACAAACGTGTTTCATACACTCAAAAAATGAATCAATATACAGATGAAAAATTAATACATAAAAATATTAATACTCAAATTACCAAACTAAAAACTTTAACAAAGGCTGTAATTAAAGATAAAAGTATAATGTGTACATCCACAACCATTAGCCATGCTGTTATTCACATAATTTTGAGATGCTTTGAGTAAGACAAAATAAAAAAATCCCTGATTTGTCTTGCCCTAGGGAATCAAGTCCCAGAGGCAACAGCCATATTACTTGGGAGGATTAACGCCTATATTTCTAAAGACATCTTAATCACTACATTATCTCAGTTCCTTTTCATCTGTTCATTTCATATATATTGCACGCTAACATTCATGAACATCTCTTGTGTTGAAAACTGCAAAAGTTTATGTATTAGTAACTTCCTTTAGGGCTACAGTTCATGTTGTCTGCAACACAAACTAGGGGAATTTACCTACCACTGACAAATTTTGGGTCATTCCTGAAAAACAAGCTGTCAAATCCTTTGTGTCAATCACCACTTTTGGGCAAAACGAATTGCTCCTCACAACTACAACTTGTGGCGGTCTTGGGCTGCCACTCAGAAACCAACTGCCTGGTTTTGGAGTCACCCGGACTCTCACCCCCAGAGTTCACAAGCTGGTGTGTCACAGTAAGTCCTTACAGAAAGTTGTTAACCTATTTATTTTATGTTCTTTCTTTGTTTACCAAAACAGTCCTACTGCACAGAACCATCTGACAGAGATCTGCACTTGCAGCAGCACAAAGCACGTACTTCAGTTTTGCACTTTCTAAGCTCTAAATGCTATTTTTTATTTCAAGAAATTGTTGTCCACCATTTCACATTTGTGTTTTAGAGGAAAACACAAGAAATCAGAAAGCTGTTCCACTGCTGTGAGATCCATGGTCTACTTGTAGCTGATGCAGAAAAAGCCAATATACACATACAGAACTTTCAAGTTACAGTGACTGCCACACTGCCAGGCAAAGAACCGTTCTGCAGAAGACCTGGGAAGGTCAGATGTTCTGTCATCATGAGCAGTCCTAGGCTGAATCCAGGCAGAGAGGCAAGAGGAACACTAGGGCACGTGCAGGAGATCTAACATGCAGAGGGCATAGATTGAATTCACTGTAGCACCAGTATGCATGTGGACTATAGAACTACAAAAGAGACCACAAAAGTTTATAAATTAAGATTATCAAGGCCTCCACTGTGTTTACAAGCAGGTAGTCAGAGCTACATATGCATTGGCTTCTAAGCATATACTAGGACACACAGAAAGACTGACTAGCAGGAAAAACGCATCTCTAGTTTTGTCTCAAGGGTTACAAGTCTCAGCAGGGTGTACAACTGCTTTCCATTACATTGTAAAAGAGTATTAATCATTTGGAACTAGGTCACTCTGGACATTAACAGCTCATGACAAAGAGCAGACCTGAAATCAAGTGGTATGCACAAAATGGAGTGAAATAGTTTAAAAGTTACTCAGAAAAATTATGCAATCATTCATCATGAATCCACTGTGGTTTATCCAATGCATATTTTCATTATACTTTTCATATACATTATACCAAACTTGAATAATTTTGATTCAGGGAAAAACCTCATAAACTCCTACCCCTTCTCTCTGGATGCCTTTTATAATGACCATGAATACTGTTGGTCTACATAAGCTAAGTATGTCATCATTAAATTCATTAAAAATTTTATAGAACTATACTCTCTAAATGAAAAGGATGATTTTTTTTTATTTTTTCAGAGTTTTGAAATACCAAATCCCTTTACATTAACTATTTTGTAATACCCAAAGCATAAATCTAATTCATTCCAACAGAGCAGTTAAAGAACAGGCTGTGTCAGCCTTTTAACATTTGGTACATGAGCATTACCTCATTCTAGTGTTTTTCTTCAAGACTTTTTTGGGGGGAGGGGTTTTGTAATATATAAAACACTGGCTGTTCATGAAGAAAGTGGTATGGATAAAAAAGTCAGCAGTTTGTGAAGGAAACCCCAAAAACATAGCCTAGCCTTTGAGTCTTTAACTTCCACATGGCGGTTGGATTAATATATCATCTTTTGTAGTTCTTTCCAATTTTGTACGTCTCTGAAAGTTTCAAAAGTGGTTTTTCTACTTCATGCAGGAAAATAAAGATTATTCAGTGGCACTCTCCTACTCCAAAGCAGGCTAATGCAGAGCTTGTACTAGTTCCAAAGTTAGGGTTTTCCAGTAAAAAATGTAGGAAGTGATTTATGTTGGCCATATAAACACATTATTTCCAATCTGAATACAAAATCTCTCTTGCCACCTAGCTGATCTAATCCATGTTGTTAGGCAGAATTTCAGCCTTGAAAACTGCTGCAACTCTGTGGAAACACTGCCTCATTGCCACTGCTGCAGAATGAACATCCATCAGTTTGGGAAGATTTAACTGTTGGGAAGAAGATCTATTCTAGTGCCTCTAAGAACTTGTTTTCCCTACTTTATTCTTCATATTATTTTCACGAAATAAAAGTTTCTGTGGGGCTTTGCAAGTCATGCTTTGGTAAGCAGCAGAAGAATGCTCAAGAAAAGCTACAAGAAAGTCACTGAAACTAGATTTTCTTAAGATGTGCTAGACAGACATGACAGGACAGAGTATGCTTGGGCAGGGTTTCAAAAATAAATTGGATACAAGGACAATTTATAGCTCTGTAACAACATGCATATGTGAAATGTGTGCAGTTTAGAGACACCAGCATTTGATTTGTGAACCTTCTCAAGCCTTTACCTTCACAAAGAAATTCCCACCAGTTACAATGCCTGTAAGATAAAAATCACCACATTGTACTGTGGAATTGTGCTTTCTAAGTGTATAAATAAGTTTTGCCTTTATCTTCTGTGACTTTTTGGGGACTGCTGAGGTGCAAATGTGCATCTTTAAAATGGTAACTTTGTTTTGCACCAGCATGATGACAGACCTGTACTGATACTGCATGAGCATGGGCAGTCACCACTATTTGACTTTTGAGACCCTTTTTTGGTCACTAGGACCGCCACTAAAAACTTCCTCTTTTAGTCTCCATTGCCTCACAATTTGCAAGTAAGACAGAGTGAAGGCAGATCATTAATTAGGTGACAAGATTAATTTTCTCACATGTTAAAAGAATAAGACTGACTTTCCCTAGGGTAAAGAAAACAGAGAAAATGGTGACTCTTCCTCCCAACCTTTCACTCCATTTCCCTCTCAGCCACAGCTGTCTGTGCCATGTCAACCCCAGACTGATAAAACAGGGTGATGGGGGGAAAATGACCCTGGAGATGGAGCAGAGATGGGGCTGGGGAGATAAAGGATGGGGGAGGCCGTTGGGACCGTTGAGGAGCGGCAGTTGGGTGGCCACAGAGTGTCACCAGGCGAGTGGCTGCTCCAAGATAGGTGCAAAAGGATGGGGGAGGCCGTTGGGACCGTTGAGGAGCGGCAGTTGGGTGGCCACAGTGTCACCAGGCGAGTGGCTGCTCCAAAATAGGTGCAAGTGGGCTGGGTGGGCCTGTGTGCTCCTGAGTGGACTCCCAGCTCAGGGCTGAGTGGTACCCAAGCCACTGTGCTGTGGTGTGCTTACTGTGGAGGGTGTGTGTCAAACCACACGAGTGTCTGGGAGCTCTTACTGGTTACCACATCTGGTGTAGAGCAGCGTCGGCCCTGAACTGGCCCATGTGTGTGCATTTGTTCACTTACACATGTTTCTCTGTGTGTTTGTGAGCAGATGATCCACCAGAGTGCCACCTAGCAACTCCCAAGGATCCACTGTCACACACAAGAGCTTATGCTCAGGGTGTTATGTGTCTGTAAGCACATACACACAGCAGCGTGTCAAAATCTCAGAAGCTCTTGGGTATCTTCATGTGTGTATGTGTGACGAGGGTTTGTGCTAAGATATTGAAGGCTATCTGCAAAGGCTCTGCATATTTGAATATCAGTTTTCAGAAGCTCTTGGGTATCTTCATGTGTGTATGTGTGATGAGGGTTTGTGCTAAGATGTTGAATGGCTCTGTGCAAAGGCTCTGCATATTTGAGTATCAGTTAGACAGTGTATCTGAGTGTGCACCCAGGTCTATTTTTATGTCTGACTAGTTCAAGGAGGCAGTTTTGGTTGTAAAGAGTGTCGTAAGAGATGCAGAGTTTGCACATCCATGATGAAGTGTGGCTAGAAAAATGCTTTTTGTCAAGGTTAGAGAAGCATGTCGCCCGTATCATAGAAAAGGAGAAAACCCGCTTGTATGTTCAGGTTTAATCAGTATAGTACTGACTGCATTACTGAGGGAATGTTATGTGAAAATTTTAATTAAAAGTAAAAATGTCACATGTAGTCTTCCCATGTCTGTCACATACAGCTACTATGCCAGACTAATGTGCACATTTGCATACTTTCATACAGCAGCACGTCTACACTGCAGTGCTTTGCTTTGCCATTTGAGTGTGTATGACTGTATATTTTTAGTTGGAGAGCATGTGTAGAATGATTGGGATGTATAGACCATTTTCATGCACTGGTTTATGTTTTGCAGAACTGATCTTGCAAAGAGTTGATTGTCATTGCTCAGTGACAGAAGGTAACAATGAAAGATAGGTTATTTTGATGAAGATTTCCTGCTAGTAAGACATATTTCCGTCTGCCAGTTCCCTCTAGTGTCAGTAGTCAGCATCATCTCCTTAGAGTCTTTAAAGGATATGAATTAATGCCATGCATTCTACCATCACCTGGTTTAAAGGATTTGAAGAAATCCTGCATTTAAAATTTTAGTCCTTACCAACATTTTTACATGAAATGTGAAACAAGCACAAGATTAAGAGTTCTCATATTCTCTCCTATGCCTCAATCTGTGCTGTGAAGGGAACAGCTTTGGCGAGTGTATCAGGATAGGTCAAACCCTGGACATATTTGCTGGCTGACTTCTCAAATACAATGCAAGAGGAGGTCACATTCATGGGGGCACTATCATTTTCCCTGAGGCAAAGACCACTGGCTGGCTGACTTCTCAAATACAATGCAAGAGGAGGTCACATTCATGGGGGCACTAGGGCACTATCATTTTCCCTCAGGCAAAGACCACCATCTTAACCAAGAACTCTAGAAACTCAAGCTGCCCATGCTGAAGTCAAACTCCATACACATATGTATCAGAGCTGTTCTTCTGTCCAGTTCACAGTTAATTGTCTATCATAAATATATGAAGGACATTATTTATTAATGACAGAATGATAAACATATCAGGATTCAGTTTGGGAGTTTAGTTATGGGACACAAGTATTATGTATCCCAGCAGACAGGAAGACTGATTTGATGTTATTAGAGTTGAAGCTCTTTAATCAATATTTTTCCAAAATGGCCCAGTGTTACAGCAGCTGTCATCCTCCCATCAGAGTGCCTGTGGCTATTCTGAGCAGAGTAATTATAAGCTTGAAAGATTGTTGAGGTCAAAAGTTTTGCACACCCTAACAGATTAAGATACTAAATTTTCTTCTGTTTCTTGTGCCATGTGGGTTTTGCAAACAAGTTGCCTATTTCTCCACAGAATTCCAAAGCAGAGTATAAACTACCATCATTGTAGGGGCTTCAGCTGAGTTAATTGCTAAGGGAATCAGAAGGCAGTGATACTTTGAGAACCATGAAAATCAGTTCTGTATGTCACATGGTCTTTTAAAACTTTTCAAATACTTCAGATTTCAATATTTTTCCTATAATCACAGGGAAATGGCTGGCAAGAAGAAAGAAATTCACCTCCAGGTATAAACCTTAATTATTTGAACAACTTTGGAGGGAAATAGATGCTTTTTCTGCCTTTTTAGAATGTTAAAATGTTAATTAATTTTGTTTCAGACCACAATAACTGATGAAGAGCAGTGGAATGAAATGTTGAAGATAAAGGGTATAGTAGGTACTAACAGCTGATAATTTATTTTGAATCTTTCATGGACATATGTGCATGTTTTCATATTTATATATTAGCTTTAATAGATACTCTAGAAGACTAGCACCATATCTTTTAAAGAAAGGCTATATTAATATATATTTACAACAATATATCATACAGCCATTGAACCATACAATTCTTTCATTTGGAAAACACTTTTAAGATCATATATTACAATTATGAATATACAGTATCTTATATGATAAATACTCATCAAAATTTATTTAAATTTTATTTTTATATACTGCTGTACACCAGTGTTTAGAAAATACCTTTCCAATACGGTATTCTCCATGGCAGGGAGTTGGATGCTTCTGTGTGTAAAATCTTTCACAGACTAAATAATTTTTGCAGCATTCTAGAGAATGCATGACATGCATTATTCCCAGTTTTTAGTTCATTTAGTCCACTAACTGCCTCCTAGGTGTCCTAGGAACAGTTTTTTAGTAAAAGAAGAAAATCTGTAACAAGATCATGTCTACAGAAGGAGAGTAATAGTCAAAGGCTCAGGGAGGTGAAAATCCTGTAGAATAAAGGTCTGGATAAGAAAGAAAACCAACAGTGGGAAAGAAGAAGAGAAAACAAAAGGAAAAGGAATATGAGATAAAAGTTGCTATTTTGATTAATCATCTCAAAGAGTATTCTGAAGTAGGTTTCTAACGTCAAAAGTAATTGAAATTAAAGAGTATGTATCCAGTAATGTGTCCACTGAACCCATTGATGTATTCATGATACATTCATTGTCTAGAAGAGGACTGAAAGATCCATGTGAATGCCCTCCCAGTGCTGCTTCTGTGCCATCATAAATGTCTCATTTTATAAGTTCCTCAAGTCATCTGTTTGTAATTCCAAACTATTACATTTTAGTAATAGATGTGTATCAAGCTTGGTGTGGTCCTTGCAAAGCTGTGCTGAATTTATTGAAAAAACTAAGGAACGACTTTAGTGAAGACAATGTGCTACATTTTGCCGTGGTAAGGACACAAATCCTGTGTGTGACCATATTTACATTTTGATTTAAATATATCTTCTGATCTGCATAGGCTTTCATTTCACTGTCCTTATACTGAGTTACCGTAATTTTGGCCTGGTTGCTTTCCCTGCATGTATCCTCATAAGACTTTGCTTAGAAGTAGATTAGAAATGGCAATAAATATGTAAGAAGCTATAATAGAAAAGAGCTGATATCCCACAATATTTTGTTTTCCTTGATGAGATTGAAGAAATATTCAAAAGCCAGACTATATGACTTTTAGTTTTAGGTCTCTGCATTATGGACTATTGCATTTAAAATTCTTACATCCCTGAAAAACTGTTGCATCTTTTTTGCAAATGTTACCTTTTATTTCATTTTGAAGAAAACAAAAATGGGGAAATAAAAAAAAAATCCCAAAACCGTAGTAGTAAAAATATTTGTTTACACTATCAGTATATATATATATATATATGAGTGTATTATACCTCCCCTTTAAGGTAGATAAATTTATTTCAAAGACTCAGTTTATCCAAGATGTTGACCAAGTTCATCCTTTTTCACATTAGTGAAAACTTAAGATTCCATGATGAAAGAACTTTTCGGAAAAACATTAATTTTTTTTCTACATGAAAAATGCAGGGAGTTACGTTCCAAGACTATCTCAAACAGTTGACCATGTTTCACAAACAAATTAATACACTGGATAAGCTCTTCCATCAAGACTACATGGGCTACTTCTTCATTTATATATGTTATTATAACCTACATGAGAAAATAGTATCAAGAGATTATATTTTTCCATGATTAACTGCTGTAATACAAAGGGAGGACAATCCCATGTTACCAAAACAGCTCTTTCTTCATCACTGTAAGGACTGTTAGCTGTATTTAGGACTGCAGTTTGAGTTTGCAACACCAAAGTATATAAGAGTGGTGTTTTCCTGCAAGTAAAAAGGTTTTCTTTATATATGCATATGCATACGTACTTACGTAAGCAAATAATCTTTTTTGTCTGGCTTCAGGCAGAAGCTGACAGCATCGAAATTCTGAAACCATTTAGGAAGAGCTGTGAACCTGTGTTTCTTTTTTGTGTTGTAAGTACATGACATCAGCTTCCTTTAATGTGCTGCCTACTTCTGCCTTAACTTTTGAATAGATTTTAAAATTTATGTGAAGCTGTATATCTTTACATTTTACATTATGGAGGATGATACTATCTGATGGTTTTTACTTGAGCCATTTCTCATGTCTGAATCTGGTGGCTCTCAAGCACATTTTTGTTGTAGCTGTTGTACATACAGCTACAGAAGAATTGTGGTAGTCACTGTTTTGGTAGTTAGTGAGAAATCCAGGTAAGTTTTCCAGGTTTGCCTTACATAAAGTGGCTACATGTGGTTACACTGAAATGATTATTTTATGCACCATTTTCATCATGGAAAGAGAGTTTACATTTCCTGGCATTATGAGATTTTTAAGATAACAGATTAAATTGTGCTTTCATACTTTAGGAACTGTAGCAATTAATAATATATTTATTATCTCTCACTGATGGACACAGAAAGCTGGCTCTCCTAGGACACAGCTGTAGCGCACTGCTCACTTAAGATGGGTTGGGGGTTGTTTTAACTTGAGGGTGTCAGGATTTGAATTTCCCTAAGTGAGGACCAAAGATAATGACGCTTTCAGGACTCTTTCAGGTTTGAATCTTAATGCTGCCTAGAAATGTTAGCAGTATTTTTGGTCACCATTAGCTTCGCTACTGTGCACCTGAATGTGGTAGAGAATGCAGTGAAAAGTCACACACACACACACAAACAAAGATGGAAAACTCTACATTATATAAATTGTGAGCAAATAAAATCCATATTTGCATTTGCTTCCAACTGTATTATTAGTATTGAGCCTAGAAATAGAAATGGAAAATTTGGTAAAGATGGAAACAAGGAATTAAATGCACAAAAGTTTCATTCTGAAATAATAGAGGCAGTAGTAGCTTTGATATTCCCTTCAGTGGGCATAAGAAATGATCCTGTAGCTGGAAAAAATTATCAAGATACTGCATGTTTCAAAAATTCAAGTAAATGTGTAAATTAAATTATGAAAACACACTGAGAGTGTTATTTTCTCTTCAACAGCATGGTAAAATTCTTGCAATGGTGAAAGGTGTAAATGCTCCTCTCATAACTAAGATAGTAACAGATTTAGTGCAAGAGGAGAGGGAAATTGCAGCTGGAACGAAGGAACGTGCTGAGGTACTGACAAACCAGATACTCATGCATAAATGTACATTTTTAGTACACTTACACTGTTTCTCTAAATGTCTATGATGGTGTTTTGATAATGCTTAATTTTTTGCATTTTGGTCCTAACAATAAAATTATGTATATGATGCGCCTATTTTTTAGAAATCAAGCAAAATTATCTGGGTTCTAAGGTGCTTTTAATAATCATATAGCCCCACCCCTCTTGCCACAGGCTGTGGCACCTTTCACTAGATCAGTTTGCTCAAAGCCATGGGGATTGCTCTGTACCTAATTAATCCAGTTTGCTACAAAAAACAAAGTCCATTCAACAAGTGTATTCTATCACCTTTGACTCCTGAATTCCAGGTAACATGAGGACATAAGGACAGCTCAGTCTCACCTCAATAGCCTGCACTGTGAAAGATCCCACTGTTGGAATTCACAGTAGCAGCAGAGCAAATCTTCCCTTGTTGCTGGTTGTCCTCAAAACCCCCAAATTTCCATTATGGTACTTTATATAAACTTAACAAATTTACAGGTTAGCCTGGCAATGTAAGAAATGGAGAGATGGATGAAATGCCACTAGCTCATAAATGTTTTAGCAATCTTTTTTCTTTCAGGACTAAGTATTTTTTAATATATAGCTTAGGAACTACATCATATGAAACAAAAGCATGGGAAATAATCATGTCTCATTGCTTGTTTTGTTTAAATGGAAATGAAAGACCTCCACAAAAAGAGCTTTTTAACTGAAACTCAGTTAAGGAAAATCAGACTGACCAAAGGTCCTTCTTAGAATTGCTTGTTTTCCAGGGTAGCAAATCCATTCTTACATTAAAATAAATGTGTTATAAAGATGTCACAGCTGTGTTTGGTGACTTTACTTTTGCACTGGTGATGCACTTTTACTCCATTTGCAATTACCTTAGGTAGAAGAACTTGTTTTTCATGAAGGTTCATCAGAAGGGTCTGCTGAGGAGGCTGTAGAGGAGGGTAAATATATTTTATTTATTTTAGAAGTGTTAACAGAAAGAAAGAGAACAAATATCGTTTGATTAATAATTGTCTATGTCTAGCACTAATAGCCCTTCTTTTGGGTGTGTTAACAAAATGCTATGATTGAGCTTTCTTCTGTAAGGAATTAATGTACTGGACTGTCAGCATCAACATTTTCACCACCACACTAAGAACCTTCAGACTTTAGACAGAAGTGATATGTGCCAGGGAATTTTCCTGTGTAAAGTTAAGGCCTGAAAGGCACTTCTACACATCCCTGTGTGAGGGGAGTACTTCTGTTGAGCTGGAGTATCAAGATAAAACCAGCCTGAGAAGACTATAAGAGTTAATCTGTGAAGCAATGGCATGCCTTCTCTCAGATTACTCTTTCACCAGATTAGATTTGATAACAGATTTAAAAAAGAACATAAATCCACAGTAGTAGGATAAGCTTCCAAAAAGACTGAAAAATAAGCACCATCCTGTTTAAAAGTCCTGTCTGTGATTTATCTCAGGTTTTTCATTAGCTGAGACCTGCATCTTTTTTATTTTTATTGTTATCTGTGGTTACTGAATGTTCCTACTGCTTCATCTATGTAGAGAATGCCATTGTACAACCCTGAGATGGAACAAACTCCTCCTTCCTCTCATTCTTCTTGATCTTGCTTTTTCTTTTCCCTGTGAGAGGCATTTGATCACAGTGGCATCCCTTTTCCATCCTCTTCATGTTTTGGTTTTGTTTTTGTTTTTTTTTTTAATTGTGTGGTTCAGCTGGCATATTCCTGACCTCAGCTTTAGCCTATATTTTTTCTCATAAACCCTCTGAGACCGCGAAGTACAGTATTGTCATTTAACAATTATCTACAGACTTCACACTAATCCCCAAAACCTTAAAATTATAGAAAATCCGAAAACAGAGCTTTAGCTCAGGTTCACCTTCAGGCTAGGGGATCTCTCAGACATTGTAATACACTAACATTTGGCAGGAATACTTTCTGCAAAACATGCAGTTTCATTAAGTGTTTGTAGTATTGGTAACAAGTAGTAGTCTGCTGTTTCCATTATCACGATCTTAAATTCTTCTACAGTTTTTGGGATCTGATTGAGTTACACTCAAATGCTTAACTGTAAACTTCAGGTCCAGTCCCTTTATTTTGATGAATGTGTTACTTAGCACATTATTTTTTCCCTTTTTCAGAAGTACTTACTTATTCTGTCGGAATTATAAAACCTGATGATGTCTTAGCAGGACGTGTAGAAGAAATTAAAAAAAAGGTAGAGAGAATTTTAAAGTATTCATTTATTCCATTTATTTAAGAGACATAATAGTGAAATGTAAGGTTAAGTAGATCCTAATTTATGCCCAGACTTTGGAACAGAATCTGATAAAGCTTCTCTGCTAAGGATGATAAAAGCACAATAATTTTTACCTGAAACAATACAACATTTAAATTTATACTATTGCTTTAATATTCTGTGCCAGCAGAGGTTAGACATTGATTCATATTGCTTCTGTTATGAAAAAATAAAAAGCCTTATAACAATATATATCAAGACCAAATTAAAAGAATTGTAATAAGTGTTATGACAGGGATAGTGAACTTTGCAGGAAAGGGAATCAGAGTGCTATATGAATTCTTTCTGCAAAGAAAAATTCTTAATTACTTTACCTTAGCTGGAAAGGAAGGAAGCTCAGTAAAGGCAAAAAAAAAAAAAAAAAAAAGCAGAGTTCTTAAAAAGATTTTAGCTGGAGCAGCTGCTACTTGGCTGATGAGGTGTGTTCTCCAACACAGGATGCACAGCCAGCTTTGTTGGGGCAGGCTGAAAACATCCAGCAGCACCACAGGGGCTTTTACAGAGCAGAGTGCTGGCACACAATTAATATTGGTGTGTCATCAGTGCTGGGGCTGGATACTGCCTTGGCTGTTAAAATATCAGTATATGGTACAAACCTCATACCAATGGACTGTGAACTTTGATGCAAGTCATATGTGCACCTCTCACAAATGCTTGCATTTAGTGCAGTAACCTAGCTTAAAACAGAAAATCATAAAGTAGATTCAATTTTTTCCTTATTTGCTGTTTCTAAAGCCAAGTAGTTTAGCCTAATACAACTGTTAACACGTGCATATTTATGTGACTACAATGGCTACAATATAATTTATAATTTCTTGCAACATAAGTTGCAAGAAAACCACTCACAGTGACCCAAATGAGTTTAATCAAGGTGAAATAAAAGGGATTATTAACTATTGAATGAATGTATTTCATACATTGAACTGCACTATATTTTTTCTCTAACATTAACTTAGAGGTATTGTAATCCTGAATTTAAGTGAAGTGCTTTGAAAGACTGAAAGTTCAGTTTAGGCATAGATAGCAGTTATATTTTGAATATTTCAGAGAATTTAAAATTTAAGATAGCTTCCAAAGCTAATCAATCTTTAGATTTACAATAACATATGATTTTGCATGTATCTGTTTTCAAATTCCCCTGAGTAATAACTGAATAATTGCAGATTAAAGATGCAGGATTTGGTATTGAAGCAGCCGAGGAGAGAATGCTTACTGAAGAGCAAATCAGAGTATTTTATGCCCGGAATAAAGATGAGGTAAACCAAACTAAAAACATAAATGAAAGGAACAGGTAAAACATATAATTGTTAATCACTGTATGGTAAATTTTAGGTATATTGAAGAACTGAATTAATGTAGATTTAGTACATAAAAAAGAGATATTCTCTCTCCCTTTTTTTCCACTGACTCATGCAAATATGACTATGTAGCAATACAATATTCCAACCAAATTAAAATTACTTCCAATTAAATACTAAAAGATTTAGTTATTCTTTCTGTTATCTAAATGTGCGTGATCCTTAGACATGGAGCTAAATTTATAACACTATTTATCAAAATAAAATTATACTGATTTTAAAACGTGTTGTGACATGCCTAGTGACCTTTGTAGGAAAGAAAATTAGAGTGATGTATAGATTATTTCTGCAATTACTTGACCTTGGCTATTAGGTGCTGAAATATGGCACAAACTCAAAATCCAATGTGATTTATATGAGACTGCATATCTATATGACATATATCTTTTCAGCCAGAAAATAAGTGATATTACATTTTATACTTTTTTTCTTTTCAGATTTTATCATGGGGTAGTTCTGGGAATAAATATGTGCACAGGTGGAGAGGGAAAGCATCTCAGCCAAAATCTGGTTTTTGTGCCTTGTCCTATATTAGGGGACAAAAAAATAGCTAAAGACAGATATAAAGCTCAAGAAAATAATTAAATTATGCTGTCCACCATTAAATGGCAGTGTTCTAGCAAACTGGTACCTGGGTATGGTCATATTTTCTAGCAGTGTGATAACTAAAATTAACTCTTCAGAAGGATCTAAGACAAAAAATGAAGTTCCTTAGAAAATATTTATACCTTCTGCTATATGTGTAACATAGACAGAGGCTGGAAATATGTTCAAATAAACAGTTTGTTTGATTTTATTAGAGGGAGAAATGGAAGGGTTCGCCTAATCTGAAGTAGAAGGTTGGACGGTGTTCCTGTGGCACTCCAAATGAATAAGAGTGAGATGAGATGGTTCCTACTAAAGTCAGAGAGAAGAAAGAAAACTGATAGTAATCACTAGATGGCTGCACTATGGTTTAGAAAAGAAGTAACAGGGAGATCTTGCAAGAAACCAAGAAGAGCTCGGTTTTAGCAAAGCTGGGATTGTAGGTTAGACAGAGGCAGTTTTGAAACAGGTGAAAGTAACTCATCTTCATGGGAATAGCAGCCAAATTTGGGACTAGTTTGCCCACCTTGGGAAATGGGTTAAGAATATGCATAGATATGAAGATAATTGTAAGAGAAAAGCAATGAATTGAAACCATATATGTGAATACTTCATCCCCGTATAATTAAAGGAAAAAAACTATCATATGGAATGACATGATGCTGGCTGGTAAGGATTTAGTCAAATATTTAAAAAGAGAATAGATATCCCCAAGAAAAAGGTGACATACAACAAAGAAATAAAATTAACAACTCGCACCACAAGTTTCAAAAGTTATTTTTCTGATGTAAATGTATTTTTATAGGATTGAAAGTTGAAACTGAAGAAGTGAAAAGCACATAGCAAAGGAAATGAAGGGAGAGCCTACAAATGTCTTGCAAACAACTCAGTGTTTCATATTTATAGCCAGCTACATGATTTTTAGTTTCAAAAATTATTCATGGAACTATATTGCAGTTTCTTATATCACACTACACGCTGTATTACAAGCATAGCAAGTGAATTTCTAGATAATTTTCTTCACTCTTGTCATTTGCATTTTAACCTGGAAGAATATCTAGTACTTATTTAAAGCAGTTATATGACTTTATTTATCTCAATTTACTTTCTTTTTGGACATTTGATAATGTTTTCTCAAATGATTGATAAAAAAATCTTCCCAAACAATATATCAGAGTTCTGAGGAATGTATGTGAATGCCCGTTTCAGGAACAGGAATGTATGAGTTACTTTAAAAGCATAATTGTCTCCTTTCCAATGACAAACTCAGAGGTCCTGCAATTCATAGGGGGGAATATTATGTTTTTTAGCCTGACTTTAACGCATTCGTTCAATTCATGATGAGTGGACCATGCCATGTTTTGATAATCAGTAAAAAAGAAGCAACTGGTGCTATTCCTCAATGGATAGAACTACAAAAAACAAGTGAGTCTGGTGATCCTGAGGAGCCAGTCAAGTAAGTACCAGTGAAAATGTGTATCTGAGATTCAGCCACAGTGTTTAGAGCACACCATAAACCAAGGCACGTTCCTACATATGCAGATGTGCCCACATGTGCAAGTCCAGGGACAGGACCACCACTAGAGATGCAACCCCAGTTCTCATTGGAATTCAGAAATTCTTTGCTTCCTAGTTAAAGATGACAAGCCAAGGTCATTGATCTCTTTGAACTCACCTTCAGTGGGTTCTCGGAACAACTGGAACAATGACACACTTCAAAGCTGATGTAGTCCTTGCAATTCCAGTTCACCCATGCCATGGGACTGCCTGCGCTGCCTGCATTGAAGGTTGCACTCTTTCCCATGTTTACCCCTATGTTCCTTGGAAAGCTGTAGATATGGCCCAGGGCAGACCAGGGCATGCCTGAGACACGCTCTTCTGCCTGGGAACACTCTAAAAGCCAGCAGAGAAGAGGAAGCATACTGGGGTTTGTGTCCCCACCCTGGTCCAAGATACAAAAAAATTTGTTACGATTAGATGTTCACAACCATGGTGTCTTGAAATGTGTGTTTTTCATCTATGCCAAGGGCTTGAGGAGAATTTTCAGGATGGTAGTTGTATACACAGCCTCAGACAATAGAGTATTCACAAAAATTCAAATATCGGATTAAGTTTTATATTTAGACAAGACATTTACTTAACGCAACATGAGCTTAAATACTTTGTCCGACAATTAATTTGTTATAGTAATTGACATTTTTGTCGATGCGTGCTGCATCCCTTTCTGCATTAATTAAGTACAGCTGGGGAATACTGCATTTTCTACAAGTGGCCGAGGGACTTTATTTACACAGCTAAACAAACAGGCAAGAAACAATGAGAAGTGTCTCTGTTATCAACAGCTCTGTAGTGCTATCATTTTTATGATCGTGCTGTACATAAATTAAGCAAAAGACTTCTATCGATTGTGCATTGTGCACTGTACACTTGTCAATAATAATTCTATTTCATGAAACAGAGAAACTATTTTGGATAAGCTAGAGGGGAATTGTTAAAGCAGCCTGGCTAAGGTTTCTCCTTCAGAGCACATGATCATGCACTTTTTGAGAAGATTAATAATTCTCTTCTCAGAAATGTTACTTTACTCATGAATCTGAATTTAATAGAAACTTAGTTTTACATTCTATTATGTTTCACTAAATTTTAAGAAAGTATGTCTTCAAAAATTCAGCTTGTTAACACTAAGCAGTGACTTAAATACTGTATTACTTCATGTTTCATCAGGTTGCCAGGACTCAAGGAAACTGATAGTCTGGTAAATTTATGTGATGTGCAAGACAGTATTGAAGATGCCAGCAGACAGCTTGCCTTCTTTTTCCCAAATTTTCAAATTGATGAGGCAGGACATCATGCTGAAAGGACTTTGGCCATAATTAGACCTACTCTCTTGAAGGAAAGGCGAAGTAAGTCTTAGTAACTGTATTTTCTATCAAGGGTATATAAATACTCTCATATTTTGAATTTAGAATTATAAATTTTAACTCAATTAATGATATTTTTTAGGTTATACTGTCTCTCCAGCATTAGGCCAGCAATAATCTTTGTCTGGAATGAAGTTATGAGGTTAATGTTTTTCATATATTGAGAATGCAAATGTCAATGGTATTT
Organism: Passer montanus; assembly: GCF_014805655.1. Lineage (NCBI taxonomy): Eukaryota > Metazoa > Chordata > Aves > Passeriformes > Passeridae > Passer > Passer montanus. Next base: position 7,159,228 of record NW_024367930.1, on the reverse strand, counting down.
TGTTCCTTTGGTTAATTTTTCAAAAAATTCTGCAGATGAAATATTTCTAGAAGACCTCTCTGAGAAGCTCGTATTTTCAAATGTAGTATAGGGGACTAGATTTCTCACCATAATAAAACAGCTGTTATTTTTGAACAGCAGGTTCAGGATAGATCAAGGGGAAAAATATCCAACCCAAGATGTTCTATGCTGCATGAGGCAGTGCTGCTCAAAGGCAGTTCTAAACAGACAGCATTTTACAAATTAAATTTTAAAAAATCTACCCCATTACATGATGCTTCATCCAGACAAGTTTACTGTTCTTCTTAGTCATATATTTACATTTCTTCTTCAATTTCAAATAGTATTTTTATTAGTAGTAGTATTAGTATTTCTCTAACTTGAGAAACCCTGTAGCTGAGCAATCTTATGTGCAGAGAGTGGAAAGACTACAATTTTGATCTTTCCTTGTGAATTTATGTTACTTATGGTTGTCTAGCATGTTGCTTAGAGCAGCAGTTCTGCAGTTCATGTTTAGGTAATTACATATTAATTTTGTAGGTAATTTTGACTTGTGCCAAATACTGCTTACTTACCCATGTGGTCTTGTAAGACTTAGTTAAATAAACATTTCACCTATTCAAATTCCTTAGAGCTTCTTTTGCTGGTAGTAACATGTATCATATTTCTCAGTCAGGATTTCCTACTGAGGTTTTTTAAGCAGGAGAAAGCCTAAATATGATGAGGATCAGTTTTCTGAGTGTCCAGGCAACCAGTGATGCCTCCTAGCAGTTCCTTTAAATTAGTTTCCTGTTCTTTAGTTAGGAAACAAATTCACCTGTAAAAAAATTAACATTATCATTGAAAAGTCCATGTCATTTCTCTACAAGTGTTCAAATGAATGAATGTATGGAAATTTAGCATTATTTAAATATATTTAACAGATTCCATCATTCAAAAGATAAAGGATGATGGTTTCCAAATAGCAATGCAGAAAGAAATAATTCTATCTGAGGACCAAGTACGTACATTTTACAAAGAGCATGTAGATCAAGACTACTTCCCTGTCCTTCTAGAGCAAATGACCAGGTACGTTGAATGAAAAAGGAGATCATAAATCTATAGACTCTGTATAGAATCAGACAAGACTGAAATTTTCACATTAAATAATTGTTGAATCAGAGACTCACAGAATGGTCTGGGTTGGAAGGGGTCATTATTGCCCATCTATTTCCAACCCCTGTCGTGGGCAGGGACACCTTTCACCTGAATAGGTTGCTCAGAGCCCCATCCAATCTGGTGTTGAATATTTCCTGGATAATGCATGGCTGCAAGATACACATGTCTAAAAATTTAGTAAAACACAAAACAGGAACAGATAACTGCAGATAATGGAATAATTTCCAATTACAACAAATAAAAAATCAAGCCTTAAAAGTTACTAGCTATTCCATGTTGTTGTATGTATGATGTGTCAGTGGCCAAGTTCACCAATTTGAGTGAAAACAGTTTAGGTCTGCTCAGAGAAGGCTGCATTTAGGTTGTGTGTTGGAGAGCTCTGAAATCTTCAACCAGGCCATGTGCTGGATAACTTGGGGAAGAGAAATGAATCATGTTTGGATATTCCCTTCATGGCTGGGGCATGATCAGTCTTTCTCTGTCTTGCCATTGTGACAAAACATAGTAACTTTGCAATTTAAATTCATATTTAAGCCCCATAAGCTTTTATCAGCCTGTACGTGTTTAAATAATCAGATCAATTTTAAGGGCCCCCAATACTGGGGCTCATTTTCCTAGTCTGGGCTATATATAATCAAATTACTTTTTAAAAGTTCCAAGAGGGGTGTTTCCGTTTGGTTTTTTGCTTTTTTTTGTTTGTTTGTTTGTTTTCTTAATGGTACTTTTCCCCTTGTACAGTGGTCCAACTCTTATATTGGCTCTAACACGAGAAAATGCTGTATCACACTGGAGAAGTTTACTAGGCCCAAAGATCCTTGAAGAGGCTAGGGAAAATCCAGAGAGGTAATAGTCACAGAAGTAAACCATCATTCACAGCCTTCAACTTACCTTCACACTTCTCATCTCATACCACATTCCAACCAGTGTAACTATGGTGCCACCATCTGGAAACAGATAGGCATTTCTGCAGTTTTTAAGCTTTTCTTGGCGGTAGTAGTGTATTACACATAGGAACCTCAGCATTTTTTGAGATATAATGGCTGCTAAACAAAATTAAAATCTGAGTTTTAAAAAGTGCAATGAACTGAAATGGGAACTCTTGAGTCAGAGAAAAAATGCTGGTAATACATATTCTTAATAGTCGGGGGGAGGGGGGTCTTAAAATACCGTCATTATTTTTTCTTGAAATACCACTAAGATTTTCTTGTAGCTTATTGAAAACTTTGCATCAGTAGAATATTTTGTTTGTGACTAAGTTTCTCCTACACAGTTTATAAACAGACACCTTAGTTCTGCCTGCTTCTCACATTGCTCTAGGAAACTGCAATGGTATCACCTTACCTGCTGCTGACAGAAGTGCCATCTCATTAAGAAATAAATGGTATTTCTTGGAAATATAACAACACCAGTGTTTATATTTCACATTTCACATTTCCAGATCAACACTAATTTATATTCCCTGGGTTGAGGCTAATTATAGATCAGAGCTCAAAATGGCTATGCTTTTAAGTAACTTCACTCTTTTAACAACTCTCAGTTTGCGTGCACAGTTTTCGTTTGAAAATGTACCTATCAATCAGCTGCATGGCAGCTCTACACCCAGCGATGCTCAGAAGGAACTAGAGTTCTTCTTCCCTGAGGAACATACCTTTGCACTAATCAAACCTGATGCTGCTAAGACTCATAAAGGTAAGGCATTTAGAAAGTATGAGCTATATCTAGTGATGTAATAATTTCTGCAAAGGATTAGCAATGCACCCTGCAGTAAATCACATCTCTGAAGTACATTTTCTGTGCAGAGAAATGCTTTTACACGGCTTGCATAATTCAGATTGAGATCTCAAATGTGACATTTTTTTTTGCTTAAGCTGCCTAAAGGTCTTTCTTCACTAGAATAGTGGTGAATTTAAGAAAGAGAGCTCCTAGCTAAGTTAAACTGTTTAAGGGCCAGGCACTTCTGCAAACTAACTGCCCAGCATCTTTATTAGTCAAAGGAGAGAGATACTTGCCAAACCTGTATTACTTATTTCAGGCAGAGTATCTCTACTGACTCAAAAGGGGTCATTGCTCAGTTAGATGCATTCCCATCCTTGATTTTACTTACTGTCAGTCTAAGGGAATAAGGAGAAAAAAAAATAGAATAAAAAGAGCACTATGTAGAATTCAGAATCTTGCCCTAAGGATGTTTGCTGCCACTCTACAAATCCTATACCTACACCCACTACTTAGCATTATTCTAGTCTGTCCTAACAAATTTCGGTAGTCATTCTAATGCTACTTCATCATTGGCTTTTGTGAGTCTATCTTCCCCTCTTGTGAAAATCCAGATTGATTTTGGCCAGCCAGTTGATGTTTGATACAGCACTACAACTACAGTCCACATTCTATTTAATGTGAGAAACAACAGTGAATGCAATTGGCATAGTTTATTAAAATCTGGGTTTGATATGTGCATCAAGATGGATAATGCAGTGACAATGGTTTCTGCCTATTTTGAAGTGTTTCTTATGTCGTCCATATTTGGTTTGATATTGTAAGAAGAATTCTAATAGCTATTGGTGATTTTTTTCTAGAAAAAGGCATCTAGTATTTTCATAAACTTTTAAAGTTTGGGTGTTTGGGGATAGCATTTTTTGCATCTAAACCATTTCAAATCAAAAATGAGCTTGTTTGTCATTCTTCTAGATGAAATAATGAAAAAAGTTAAAGAGGCTGGATTTAGCATCTCAAAGGTAAAAGAACAATCTTTGACTCGGGAAATGGCTGCACAATTTTACAAGGATCACGAAGGAAAACCCTTTTTTGATGATCTGGTGAATTTTATGACACAGTAAGTGTCTTGGTTTACAGTACTGAGGTATGTAAGTAGACATCACACTTTCTACAGTGCCAACAAAACGTGCTACACCATAACTGGTGGGAGGATTTTACAACCTGTTGCTCTTTCTGGCAAGTTTAGTAGCTTCTAGCACAGAATACTCTTCCTTTAAAAGAGAGATTTACAATTCTTTTCAAACTTAAGTATAGTTTTATTTTGGATTTTATTTTCCCTGAAAAGAACTGCTTTCCAATGGGATGCTTTTTCTCCTCATGCAGGACAAATATCTTCCTCATAATATTGTTAGCATAGTTGATAAAAACAGTATGTATTGTCTTGCTTCAGAAATTATTGGGTGAGAATGTCTTTTGGACAAGAAGTCCAAATCCAAATATCTGATCATCATAATCTCTTTGGCTTTCAAATACGGAATTTTTCCTTAAACAAAACATGCGAAAACAAATTTTAATATTTAAGCAGCTTAATAAAATTAAGACAGCTCAATGCTTATTATAACCCTTCATGGTACCTTGACATTAAACCTAAGACTGCATCTCAGAATAGTTTAAGAGTTTTTTAATATTGATTTTACAGGGGTCCATCAGTGATAATGGTCTTATCAAAGGAAAATGCTGTGGAAGAATGGAGGAAACTAATGGGTCCAACTGATCCAGAAGAGGCAAAGAAGACCTGTCCTGAATCAATTAGGGCTCAGTTTGCACACGATATTTTGTCTAATGCTGTTCACGGTGCATCTAATATAGAACACGCAGAGAGAAGCATTCATTTTGCATTTGGAGAGCTGGATGCAGACTAAACAACTAAGAGACAGTCTCTGAAAATTGATATTCATGTAATTAGATGGATTTGTCTACCCAACCACTATATTTAAAACTACATAAACACACTTCTTTTTCTTTAGAGTCCATCCAATTTTAGTTGGGCAGGTTTTGTTATCAGCTCTTCCGTATTGCAAAACATAGCAGGGTAACAAGTAATGCCTGCTAGGAGTTTGACACTAGTAATGGTGTCTTTATGTAGGCTTAGTAGATGTTTTCTTCTTTTATCGTTTTAACAGATTTATGTATTTCCAATAGTTCCAGGATTCTAAAGTGTTTTGTGTATAGCTACTTTAAAAAGAGCAAGGACAAGGGTCAAGGAAGGTGATTAAAACACTATTAATGGCACGTCAGCTGGTGATGTGGATCGAGTTCTGCCATTCCAAACGTGAGCCAAATGGGGCTCCTGGACCCACTGGCCAGCTGTGTATGTGTGCACCCCTGGTGAGACTGCTCTGGCCTATTAAGGTCTATTGATTCCCTCAGGACCCTGAAAAGCATTTACATTGTTTATTCATCCTTTTCCTAAATATCTTGTAAGGATTACTTTCACAGGTAGGATAATAAACTAAAAGGTCCTTTCCAGTCCATTTACTTAATTCAAATATATCAAAGGAACTAAAATATAAAGCCAGCTCTTACATAACAGCTATTCTTGACATGAACCTCCTTGCCAAACTAGCGAGTTCATATCCTGTCCAGTCTCACTTGGCTGGCCTTCATGAAGAACACAAATATTATTCTGTAGCTGATGTATTCTCACACTTGTTGTCTACGTCTGTTAAAGGTTGAGGTTCTAAAGAATGGCATTCACTTAAAGTAATTTTCTTACATCGTTGATTTTAAGTGTTAAGTCTAGAAAGAACTAAGTCCTTCTCATACTTTCTTTATTGTTCCTCTTGTATTTAACACAACTAACTGCTATAAAGACCTTCCTGACAAATATTTCTGTTGTGATGGGTCATTTGTTATTATAGACATTCCTCCAGGAGAAGTTGGACTGAGCATTCTCCTCGTGGCTCATTTTCACCTACAGCTGCTTTACTGCCACAAACTCAGCTTGAGGTTCACTAGCCTGTAGGAGCTTGTAATCAGTGCAAAATTTATATGTCACCTCACAGAGGTGTGTTCTAAGAAACATACTTCAGGATAGTTGTATAATCTTTGGCTTCTTTTTTACTTCAAAAAATCATTAAAACTGTTCTTCCTGGCATTATTTAAGGACTCTGGGTCTCTTGGGTCCTGGCATGCTGTACTTTAAACCAAGAAGCAGCCTCAGAAAAAAGCAGATTGCTTGAGTAGTGCAATTTCACATACATCAATTCAGCTCATTTCCTCAGATCTTTGCTGCAATTAATGTCTTCTCAACAAGTGGGACAAATACAAAGTTGAAAGTTCATGTGGGTTTGTTTTTTGACAGGAGCAGAAATGTTGAAAACAGCAAAGTGCTTTTATATCTTATTAAGAGTCCATAACATGTCTGGTGGAAGTTCACAATCAAAGAGCTTGATAAGTATCATACAGGGGTGGTGAATACTGTGAATCACTTATTGCTCTGGTGTGAGAAATTTCAGTTTGCTGTGGGCGTACTGTAGCTCTGCCTCTGCCTGTTTAAATACGGTGAAATTTTGTATGCCAAGTTATTGCTCTTGCTTAACCATTGTCCTCCATATTGCATCGCATCATTCATTAACAATATAACATTTTTGTCAGTTTGGTTTAACTATTGGATGTTGGATTTTGTCTATTTGGGGTTCCACATTCACGTGTGTCAATTACAATCCCTGCTTTATGCTTGATTAGAGTGATCCATTAGATTCCATTGAAATATTATGCATAGATCTAAGACAGTTTTTTCTTCATGTTGCTTAAGTATCCAAACCCAAATTGAAATGTGGGAACATTTCATTTATTAATGCTCATCTTCTTCTCCTAAATACGTTCTTGATCTTAAAATCTTCTAGCAGCTTTGGAATGGAGAAATTTAACAGAAACATCTTAAAATATCAAACATAACTGTTTCATTAAGATGATTAATAGATTCAGATTTGCAAAGCTTTTATGTCTTCAAGAACAGAAGACTGTAGATTTTATACAATTATCAAAATATGCATTCAAAAGAATGGCAATCAAAATACTGTCAGTATTTTAAGAGATTGCTTTGTCTCTTTAAAAATTTAACTCACCCTGTAGGTATTACATACATTATTTGTACTGCCAGCCACTCTACTTTGAAAATTATATTACGGCAATATAGATATAGTTGCAATTTTTAAGAATTTAAACATTTATTGTGGGATCAGCAATTATTTGATTTATAGAGTCAGGAGGACTCCGTTCCAACATAAACTCCATGAAGTCTCATAGATTAAAATCTTTCTGCAATTAAATTTACACAAAACTGCTGCATATAAAACTTACAGAAAATCTGACTCTGTCCATTTAGCTCATATCTAAATGCCAGTTCAAAAGAGAATGTGGCCTTTACAACTGTTTATTTAGAAAACATCTTGTCGTTCATCATAGAATTAGGTGGTGCAAAGATTTGATTATAATTCTTCCAAGACTAACAAAAGATAACATAATTATTCTTCTGATTTTTGTCCCAGCAGGAGAGAAATGGAACCACAGGGCATGTTTATTTGTACCACAAACCACATATTTCCTTGTTTAGGAACTTTAATGAAATCATAACCTGACACTAAAGACTATATTAAAGATCTGTTTCAGTTTAGAATGATAAACAAGAGGGTTATAAATCTCAAAATACTGTTTTAGAAGAATAAGTATGTCTGATTGTACTGAGATTTTGTACTGAATTACTACATTAAAAAAATAAGACAACTGGAGAAAAAGCTTTTTTTCCCTGCCAAGAAGATGGAGTCAATCAGCTTGTGGCTCTGTACCACTTTTTTCCTTTTGCTCTGACTGCTGAATGAACTACACTGGCAAGTCAGACATTGTTCAGTTTATCCACAGTTCTTTGTGAGCAAATGGTCAGCTCTCTGGTTACTCGGCTCAGAGAATACATACTGAAGTTCTCTGAGTATGTACAAATTAGAAAGTTTTCATCACACTGTAACCACAAGTAATCAAAATACTTAGGGTGTTCTGTTTGGGGCATTTCTTGGTCAGTCTGATACAACCATAACCTTTATCTGCTTGATATATTTAAGGTACTTTTGGGGCTTGATGTTAACATCCCCATCTAGAGAAAAGGAGTGCTGCCCTCTCTTGCTTTATGCTCATTTCCATAGTGTTTTATCCACCAGCCTTTTGACAGCAGCAGGAACTAAGCTAATACTAATAGATTACCTGGAAGGCCTCAAGTTGACTGCATATCCAACAAGCAAGTTTGAAATGTTGTTTTACATTCCAATAAAGCTGTTGTTTAATTTCAGAGATGTTATATGAAATGTAGTGTTAGCAGTTGGAATTCACTGCAATTTTTCCAAGCTAGCCTTGGCTAGGTCTAATCAGAAGTAATGCATTTCTGTGGAAATTAATTACTTGCAAGTTGTTGGGGAGTGGGGGAATTTATAAATGAAAACATAATTTTGAATGTTTGTTGACCCATATTGATGGATTATATTTATTTACAAAATTAATTGTTGCTGATGTAGCTTACCATAAAAATCTGGTTGAGGAAATATTTTCAGATGTGCATTTACATTCAACTGCTAAGTGCAACCAAAAAGCATGTGTTGGTTGTGCATAATAGAAGTAAATATTTTTTCAGGTTTCATTCCTAGATTTGGAATCTAGGTTACAATTCTGGATAAAAGAATTTAAGAGCTGTTTGAGTATTTTGGACAGGAAAATCTTCTTTTTATTTGCTTAGGAAGTATTTCTCAGTCATATGCACTGACTGGACGAAAGTTGCAACACTGAATTGAAGTGACCGGGTCAGTCAGGTCTTGTTGGAGGGAGGTTTATGGGCTTTTTAAAAATGTGTTTCATAAAAGAGTTCTGAGTTGCGTTTACAGTGAGCTTCTAAAATGGTGCCAATCATTCACAATTAGAGTAAATATTTTTTCAGGTTTCATTCTTTTGGAACTGAGGTTAGAACATTCAGTGAAAATACTGAATGGCACTTCCAACTAAACTGGGCATGTGTGTGGGAGGTAGTAAGAAATTCACTAGAAGCATATGTTTGGTGTTCCAGGCAATTTTTATTTTATATTTAAAAATGCCAAGCCCCTCAGTAGGAAGGCTTAGCTGCAACACTAGAAAAAGACCCATTTAACACTTCAAGAATTTGGCATCTTAATTTTTTTTCATCTTTAAGTAGTTACAGTAATTACATTCATCCATCAGCAAACTATTTGCCTCCCTCTGCTGAATGGAGGTTTCATGACTCCAGTGGTGGAGTGCACCAGCACAGCAATGGCTACACCTGGCCATGGATGTGCACGAGAAGAGGCGAGTCTGACATTTTTCCACATGGCAGGGAGCAGAGGTGGGGACTGCACCCCCTGGGGAGGAATTTGCCTGTTCAAACAGCCCTCACTGCTTCAACACCTATTTCATGCCAAGGGAAGGGAAGGGAAGGGAAGGGAAGGGAAGGGAAGGGAAGGTGTGGACATCCTGGGTCCAGATTCAGCTGGCAGTTGATGTCACAGGGAGTTAATAATTGTAGGGGATTTTCAAAACCGAGTGACTAGCATTAGTGATGAATTGGGTTGACCCATGGCTTCTTAAAATAAAGGAAAAAATGGGTTTGGAAAAACACACTACCTTATTAATTTATCCCTTGTATGTCTGTTCTTTGTATTATGATGTCCCCTGCTTTTTGTTGTATTATCTTTCCTTCTTCCATATTTTCACCATATCAGATTGAAATTTATTCAGCATAAAGTATACATAAAAATGTTAAGGAGTTTGGAAACACCTGGCTTGGTGCATCCATGTCTACTCTCGCATATTGGAATGGTCAATCTAATGACCGCAACTAGGAGAAGGAACGGTGACAATTCATTGGAGAAAATAATTTGTACGTTTTTTCCTCTGACAAAATGAAAAAAAAAGTTTTGTTCTAACAGTTGTAAAATAATACGTGATGTTGCTGTGGAGTCTAGGTAGCTGTTCCAAAAGTTCCATTTAACAAACACCACATTTGACTATGTTCACAACAAAATTTCTTGAAGTGATATATTATGACTTCAGTATTTGTTATTTCAACACCTCATTTATGTGACTGTCACTCCTTCTTTAATGGCTAACAATATATACATTTATTGGGGTACTTTAAATTGGGATCAATAGGTAATCAAAACTTAAGAACTACTGCTACACAGTACACAAAAATATTTTAAAGTTTTCCAATCATTTCGATCATGCTTACTTAAGTCAGCATTTTCAAACCTGAACTAGTCACCTGCAAGTGAAATTCTGTCTCCTTTGATTTCCATTTCAGTTTCTCCATTTCACTGAACATGATTAGGTTTCCACCTACAGGCTGTATTTAAGCACCTAAGTTTGTAGTCTCTTTTTTTAGACATGTCAAACAGATAATTCCTACTAAAGTCAATATATCCTACATATGTTCAGCATTCCTGGCACCTGGAATGAATTTTGGATCTAATTCTGCAGGTGTTCTTTGTCAACAAAGTACTGCACCTGCCCAGAATTACCAGTAGTGCTACATTCAACTCCTAACCTTTGTATATTTTAACCAGTTGCTCAAAGCTCAACAATGACCATTTCCATTGGTTTTTACCCCCGAATTATTCTATATGCTATTATTGCATTTTGTTGTAACACCTGCCGATCTTAAACATTGTAACTTGGCATCTAGGCCCCAAATTCGTGTTAGCAAATTACCAAGTATGTAATTGCTGCTACCAGAATCACTCCAGCACATTTTGCTGTGAATTTCACACATGCCAATTTCAGTGCAATTTTTGTCATGGCAAAGATCAACATGCTGACATGACCAATTGTTATTCCTTATGATAATCTACACAGAACTTTTTTTTTTCCTGACATAGAACTTCTCTATTATAAAAACCCTCATTTTACCAGAATTGACAAGTCTAGCTCTTAAGTCTTCCTGCAGGAAATCAGGAGGGTCTTTCAAGTATTTATCATGATCTTTTCTGATCTTAATGTTGGTGATCTTCTTGTGTGTTACATGAAATTGAAATCAGAATATATTATCTATGCTGCCTCACTGAGGTATACCTCAGATGCAATAGCATAAATGCCACCTTGGAGTTATATTGATTAGATTTGTATCACCTTTGCTGTTCTAATACCTTACACAGAAAATGTTACATCAGTAAACTTTACTGCATTAATAAAAGAATCTGCTTATCCGTCACCCTTTTCAGCGTAAATGTTACTTTCTGATAAGAAAAACTGCAGATAGCCAGTTGCTTTGAGAAGCTCATCAATAGGGACAAGGCAGATTTATTTATTCATTTATTTAATCTCAGAAAAAGGTTAGAAATATGGTATCAAATGATAAAAAGTTATCCAAATGATTAATGATCCACTTGAAGCCCTATCTTCTCCATAATACTGTACAGTAGCTGTCAGTTATCTTTAGAATAAAGCTTCTATTCCAGTTTTCATAGCAAAGCTATATTACAGCAGATGTATTACTTTTAAGAATTCTACAGATCTGTTCACTTGAATCGGTCTTTTCAAAAAAATACAGATTTTTCAATTAGAAGTTTAAATACATTTGAAATTAGAACAACAGAAGCCAGCCTGAAGTACAATTTAAAAAATTAAATGTCTGCTTTGAATGCATTTTTTACTACACAAACCCACAAGATCAAATACAATCTCTGTAAGTACATTTTCGGCACACACATAAAAATAATCACATAATGCATACTCAGATGCTTAATGGTAAACTATGCTTTTGAACACACTGAACAAGGGCTGTGATTCCAAATAGCAGATAGGTTCAGCTCCAGCAACTGCAGTCATTGCTGCCTGAGATATCTGCCAGAGGTTACCATCCTCCTGCTGCTCTTCAGCTGCCAGGTCTAGTGAGCTCTCAGCTAATTCACAGACTAACTCACAGACTAACTCACAGACTAACTTACCAACCACTACACCAGCTGAGGAGAGAAAGAAACTCCATGCAGCTCTCCAACATCTGGCAGGGAAGCAGACCAGACAACTGGTACAAGGAATCAAAACCTCTGGCAGCCAAGGCTAGTTCTGTCTAGATGGGAAAACAGAGCCCAAAGATAAAGCTCAGTCAGCTGGAATATGCCTACTTCATATTAGTGCAAACCTATGCTCTATGGCTTGCAGTGACTCAAAAGGATAAGCAAACCTTGTAACAGTAAAGTGCAGCAAAGAGGTCTATTTATAAAATGACATGATTCTTTAAGTCAATGAGTTCCAGATTAATAAAACATGCCGACCAAGCCAGATTGTGACCCTTGTCATGCAGGGAAAGTCCTTCCCATTGGGAATTTCACACTCATACTCTTTTGGGGTTGATTTCTTTCTGGCCATTTCTTATTTTAATGGCCTTTTTGGGGCCACTGATCACTGGGTTGGTGTTCTTGGTTTGCGGTTTCAGGGCTCCACTCTGACCACTGCGTCCCGAATTCTGGTTCTTACTGCGCGCAGTTCGCCGCTTTTGTTCTTGCAGTCTCTGTTCCCACCTCTGTAGAAATGCCAAAGACAAACAGGATGAGTTAGGGAAGGACATAATCATAAATAATTACATCTTAATCAAAGTTATCCTGAACCACTGATGCTAGTGCTACCTTTAACAGTCTCATACTCTATATTGCAAGGCCACTGATGTCAGCATGTAATGGCTATTTGCAGGGAGTGTATTCTAGGTTAGAAGGAATTTCCACGAAACCGTTGTTGGAAATGACATTGCCCATCTTGTGTGCATGCTGCATGTGAGTGCCTTTTCAGAAACAGAGGGGAGCTGGCATCTTGCCATCAAAAAGTCAGGACCAGTATATTGGCGCTCCTTTGCAAGGCCATTCTTGCTGTCTCGCTGGATGTGCTACTTCACTTTTCCTCAGAAAAGTCTACAGGAATCAAACTATCCATTCACAATACATATTTAAGCACACAGCCACAAGGCGAGCTAGTACTTACTTTCTGTTTCTGCTTTTCCCTGGGATGAAAAGGACTGGGCATGAACAAGCTTATGTTATGGACAGAAAATAGCGATGATCACAGTGAAACCATAGTGCTGAGAGTTGCAATGGCATGGTTTGAATAATGCACCTGCAGCTTTATTCTACAGCATCCCTAAGAAATTTTGAAAAGCAATGAGCCTACCAAAGATAACAGCTGTCAGATTTTCAAATCCAATAGTGCAGTAGTTATAAAATGGGTTTTTACAGTAAGTTTAACTGGTCAGCTCTCCAAAACATGGAGGGATCCATAAAACAGCAACGGAGACTGCAGACTTTCACCTCTAGGAACAGAAATGCCTACTTTAAGGAAAACAAGGTAGGCAGTAGAACCCAGAAAGATCTCACCTCTCCCCTCTATTATCTTTCCCTTCTGAAATTGCTAAAGGCAGTGGATTCACCCAGTGATCAGAGCAAGAGAAATGTTCTCCAGCTTGCCTATTCAGTATCTCTGCACTGACTTTGGTGTAGCTCAGACTTTTGTCCTGGCTAGAGAAAAGACCAGCAATGTTGTGGTTATGTTAACAACTGTCTTCTGTGGTTGACAGACAGCTCAAAACATCCATTGTAAGTGGTAACTCAGGACAAAATTTGGATGCAAGTCTTCAGAGATGAATGATGGGCATTAAAATGAAGCCACTGTGATACCTAGTTCCATACTGGCTTTGTGTGGTCAGAGTTATTTTATGCATCTTTATAAAACCAAAACTACCAGCAGACATTTAGTTGTGTCCCACTCAAACATGTTTAAATGAGGATTTAATTTCTGAAACTATTAATATGAGAGGAAATTACATGTACTTTGAAGGGCATTTTTTTTTGGCAGTCATGCATCTATTTGACAATCTGAAAACTAATGCCCAAACATGATTCAAGACACAGTTAGAAATGATAAAACAGTGTGAGGAGGTGACTAAAACACACTATGAGCCAGTAACAGGCCATTAAGCTGACAGCTAAAGGATTTCAGGAATCCAAGTCATACGTCAATATTCTTCTAAATCCCACATGGCATCCTCTTCAATTGCCATGTATTTATTTTTTATAGATTTAAAGCATGTTTTCTTTTCCACACATAGGTTTCAGATGAGTAAGTGAAGAGGGTATGAGAGAAGCATTGAATCGAATTTTCTGCAAGAAGCTGGTCTGTAATCTAAAAGCTTCTGCTTATGGTTTCCTACATCTCTTTTCCTCCTCTCTATCAACTGCCAATCAAGTCACAACTAAAACACACACGTACGTCCTTAAACATACATGTAAGTCCTTAATGCTCTGAAAACCTTTCTGAATTCCAAATATAACTTTCTTCCATGTCTAAAACTGGGAGGAAGAATCAAAGCCTCTCTCAATCCATCCTTCCTTTCCATTAAAGGGATGAATTTACAAGTAGAGAGTGATATTAAGTGCTATCCTGAAGCCCCAAAAAGCAGGGGCATCTGCTGTGCCTGCCACGCATGTCTCTATACCAAAGACTTTTCCTTCCAGTGTTTCCTGAATCCAGAGAAACAATGCCCAATCCTTTGGGTCTTAGTAGGGAGTACCTAGTGAGAAGTGTGTGTCTCCAGCCTGTAATCTTTAATGTGGCAAAAAACATTAATCCATTGCAGAGGATTTTAACGTCCTTTCTTATCTAATATGGGGTCTGTACTCATCTGCATATCACCTTCGCTTTCATATCATTGCTCCTTGTGGTAGCAGGGATATGAAAGAAATTCCTAAAGACATTACTGTAAGAAACCAGAGTTCACATGAAGATCATCCCACAGGGTAAAATTAAAGAGAAATAAAATTTTAGAGACCCTAAAACACAAGATTAAAGTATTCAAATTTTCACTTATGCTTGGGTAACTATGAGGGCTGAAAATGTTCAAGTGAAAATAATGATAGCCAGTGGAGTTACAGATATCTGAAAGTCATCAAAGTTAATCAATCTGAAGTAAAGCAAAGGTGTTTAACTTTTTATCAAGAACCTCAGCATTCTTTGCTTTGGTTGTATTTACCTTAAATCTTCTGTTTAGTTGGTCCTTCCATTTTTCAACTAGACATCCATCAAGAAGCATCAACCTGAATATTAAGAAACATAAAATTATGTTAACAAATTATGGATATTTCTGATTTTAATTCCTGAGTTGCCATTCCAGATGATTTGACACAGATTTGGGTTGACATGCACCCACAGGTACTGGTACTGGCCAGTATTATGTATGGGATAATGGGATACCATATGTCTCCCTGTGTGTTTGTGTGAAGAGTAGATTAAACTGATGCATTTTACTTCTGACTTTAAAAAAGAAGCTGTTTCACATGCACCAGCTAATATAGCTTACCTGAAAAACAGTAATATAATTATATGACCACTTACAATTGTACCCTTTCTATAAACACGAGGATGGCAGTATGTGTTTCCTACATCTAATTCTTTAATGAGTGCTTTAAGGTGAATTTGGAAGATGTATGGTTAGTGATACTTGCCATACTTGCCTACCAGTGAAATCTGACTAGCTCCTGCATAAAAACATTGAGTCTAGTTGTTATGAAATGAACAAAACAAATATGTGACTATTAAATATATATGCCTTAAACAGCTCCTAAAGCAGATTATTCTAAAGCAGTCTCATGTCACACCTTCCACGTCCCAGCCTAGAGACAACGTTTTTGTTTGTTTGGTTGAGATACCAGGCCTTAACATGCCCTAATATGAATGCCACTAAAATTCCTGCGGGTTTTACTTAGACACCAGTGCTGGCTGGAAACATCAAGACATTGTTATAAATGCACACAACACCACACAGCAGTGTTCTGGTTGGTGAAGGTTAAACAGTGTAATAGCAGGGCCTGACCTCCAGTTTCTATGAATAGTGTCACTGCTCTTAGCAGCTCAAACACAGTACAAAATTCTGCCTCTTGCAGTCATTAGCCACTGTGCATCCAGTGTGACCAAACATAAAAGGCCTAATGTGAGCGTAAACCTTGGAGAATAAGGACCAATACATTGCACATTTCTTTCCAAAGAGAAATTAGACAACTAACACACAGGATTGATGCCAAGGCCATACTGCCATGGATGAAACCACAACAAGGGGTACATCTGGCATAGCTTTGGGTTCAGGTCAAATTATCCAGTGAGGCTCTAACCCTAACAGGAGGCAAGAGGTATTTTGCCATTGACTGCAGAAGAGGTACAGCTTCCACCCATTCTGCCTCTGTCATTTTAAAAAACTGCTGTAACTCAAAACCTTCTGTTTTCCTGCCACTGAGCTCAACAGGAAGCACATATAATAGCTTATGTTTCTTTTTCAAATCCACTTTAGTACACTATATGAAATTAAAAACCTCAATGACCTTTAAAAACCATCACAAGACATTTAGTGAATAACGTGTTTTTTCCATAATAATGGAGATGCCGATTGTGATCTTTGACTTATGAAATTTCCCTTTCCTAACAGCCTCCAGGGGATCCTCTGCAGCCCTGAGCTCCTCCATTGCTGTTCTGGTCATAGTCCTTCTACATTAGTCAGAGCTTGTATCCCTAAAATGACTAACGCAAAGACGGTGCTCTACATTAATATTTGTGAAATACTTCCGGACCTGGAGGGGCAAAGAGCTGGGTAGTAATATAATACTGTGTCTGATAGCTCACCAAAAAACAAGACAAAGCAATCAGATGGCAAATTTTAGAAACACAAAATGCTACAAAATATCAACACAAAGCTCATTAAAAATATGGGCATGGCCCACCACGTCCCACATGTGGATGTTCTGTGGTCCTTACAAGTGCGCATGGCAAATTAACGACAACATCACACAGCCTGCACATTTTACAGACAGCCTTGCCTCCAAACTACACCACACAGGCCTACACGGAACCTAAAACACCGCAACTTGCTCTGCTGGCACCTATTGGTGTGCTTGGAGTGCTAATGTGGAGGGGATGTACGCTTCTGCCTCAAGGAACTGGGGAGAAGAGGGAACTGTGATTCATCACTCCTTACCCTCCAGGCCAGCAAGCTGGATTTCCTTCCATGCCTGGGGCTAGGCTGGCTGCCAGATTAAAGGTCTGGTAAAGTTTGTTTTGTTTTGTTTTTAATTTTAATCATACAGCAGGTCTGGCAAGCTGCTCTAAGAGTATTTACTTTTCATCTGCCATCCGGGAGCTGGAGCTCCAATGGCTGCAGCTTTGGCTGGTCCCAGTATGACTGCGGGATCAGAAACATCTCGCTGATGGCACTGGTCCAAAGTATGGACAGGCCAGTGGAGAAGGCCTGGCTCTGACTCCAGCAGCTCTGCTGACAGAGGATGTATATCATCTCCTGCTCACTCCCCTGGTGAGGCAGAATGATGCCAACACAGACCATCATCTACAGCCACCATTGGGCTTGCTGTACACAAAGCAACTCATCCCTATGGAAAGTGGTCCTGGAAAAACACTCCCAAACTGGAGGTGACTGAACTGCTGCACAATGCTTTATCAGTATGCTGTCAGCATCTAATGCCACCAGATTTTATGCTCTTTGCGTTAGTCAAATTTTATAAACACATCATGGCAGAGAGCTGAGGCTGATGAAGTGGAGAAAGTCAGCTGTGAAGGTAATGGAAACACATATGTGTACGTATGTTATCCTAAAACAAGCCTATGACAAGGAAGAGAGATTTACTGGTCCTCCTTCTTGTCTATCACAACCAGCTCTAACACTTTTCTGCAACACATCATGGCTCACCTTGAGCGCCACTCATAGCACATGATGAGAACATCCTGCTTTGGTTGAAGAGGCGGGCACTGGCAGGAGGAATTTGTAAGAAGAGGCACTTGGGACAGAGGAATTGGCGTTGAAGACTTGAGTATGTCTTTGACTTCAACCACAGTGGTTATCTCATTGCAGTTCCCTCTTTCAACGCTTTTTACTTTAGCGTGAATGACTAGAAAATAGAAAAATAGAGGAGCGAGAACAATAAACAGTCTTAGAAATTTAAACACATCTCAAAATTAAATAAAATATACTGAATTGGAAGCTGTTGTTTTGGTTGTGAAACTAGAACTACTTCTGCCTGTGTGGGCATGAACAGTGGCTTAGAATAACAGAGGCCTGATCTCAATTTGGTTTTCAGTAGGACTGTTGACAACTGTAAAATTAAACATGTGCTTAAATCTTTGCCAGATCAGGCCAACCAATCTCGCCTGGAATCACACACACAAACAGCTCCTTCAACTCAGACTTGAAGAACCCTTTGCATAAATCTAACTCATTCTTCAGCCACATCTGGCTATTTCTGATTAAGTAATGAATAATTTACCTCACAGACAGTTGTCTTGAATTCAGTCTTTTCAATAATAAAATAACTTCCTGTAGATTGCAACCAGGAAATATAGTCTTTTCTTAAATATAAGAAACAAGAGAAGGCTACGAACAATAGTCAAGAAACTAAGAGACTTAGGATTTCCATGATTTACTTGAGTTATACTTTTTTTCATCTTTTGCCTTCGGATTCTATACCAGTAGTGAGATCCTTAAATAAACAAGACACTGAAAAAGGTTCTTCTGACTCTGAATACACAATCATTTGTATTTCTTACCTTTCATTGAGGAAAACTGCATGTCTGCACAGATGCAAGAAAGTGAAATGCTGTAGATCACTCTGAAATGATCCCTGGGCTAACTTTGTACCTACAAACTCTGGCATCACTCCCGCATTTCATCCCTTATCTCTTGTGAGAAATATCAGATGTAATAAATTAAGTATGATTTTTACATAAAGGATTTTGTCTCTAGGAAATGTCAAAATAAAAAGGGTTCTACTGTCCAAAAATTCTTCAGTGAAAGAGACATGAGAAGTGTATAGCCCACAGCCTGCCCTTGCCAGCCACACAGGGTCAAAAGCCTCCACATGAACCTCATAACATTTGGAATAAACTTCACCCATGGAAATCAGGAGAGCAGCACTGTTAATGCAGTCTGGGGTTTATGTGCTACCTTTATTAGGACTTGTATACCAGACACAAAATATGTGAGGAATTTCAGTTTTGGAGACTCACAATCCGTTTTCAAGTCTGATTGGTACAACTGAAAGTATAATTTGGCTGTATGTCTTGTTGTAAAGGTTTTCAGAAAAAAACTGATTTATTTTTAACTCATTAAATATTGTCCCTCAATTCATTTTCCATATAAATAGGTCTATTTATCTCACAGGGCGCTGAATAAAAATTTACATCTCAAAAACAAAATCTTGATTTCACAAATTCAATGGAAGTAAATTTTGGACCCCAACACACAGGTTTTACTCAAGGAACACTCCCACTGAAATCACTGGAATCAGAATTTATATGGCTAACACCTGTCTTTCATTTTGGAACAGACATTTGATATCACTATTTTTTCATAAGTTTCAGGCAACTGTGGAAACTCATTGTTCCACCTAAACACATCTCTGAGCTGTACTGTCACAGATCAAAGAATTATACAAAAAGAGTAAGTTGTGTAAGTGCCCCAAAATGCTGTAATGAACAAAAAATTGTACAATTACCTAAGCTAGAGGTTCAGCTTGATTATTCCCACCAAACATGCTAACAAAGAAGCAAATAGCTACAAATTTACTTCCATATGATATCAAACAAATAGGAACTGAACTATATTATAACCCTATTGCAGAAGAACTACATAAATGACTGGGAAAAAACCCGCCATTGAGAAAATACCCACAAAGTGCAAAAATGAAGCAATACTGCATATAAAATTCATAGTTAATAGGGGCTTTGTATTGACACTAGGTTTAATCTGGCGTTTATCTAACCTTAATTAGAGTTCTTCTTGACTCACACCATCAGAAAACTGAGGCAGGGGGGAGCCAAGGGGAAACAGAGGTGAATACTTATTTTTGTTGCCAATATATGTCACCCAACATATAATAAAACTATCAGCTATCTCTGTGACTGGATGGTGCAAATTGTCACTGAATTCAACAATTCTGCACCAGACAGAACTTTGGCTAATAAGTAAAAGCATATACAAATTTCTAAAAACTTTTTACTTTGCTGCAGCTGGTTCACATTTACAAGTTTTATTTGGGTAGCAAACCCCTGTTTATGCTACCTGCTGGATGAAAACAGGAGCTGGCCAAGTTACCATACTCATGTCAGGGGTAACTGCCTTTACTAGAGTGACCTTTGCAGCAGCAACCACCCTTTCTGTGGAGCAGAAGGGTGCACATTACTGACATTTTACTGCTTTTGTCAGAAACACACCATCATCTGTGCAATTACTACTACTGCCTGCACATGGTGTGTGCTACAGCTGGATTTTGGAAGAGGACAGATAGGTATTCCCCGGCAAACACCCACTTGGAAAGGCTGTGTTGGAGCAGTCTCCTCATGCCACACTTGCTGGATGTGGCCTGGGATGGGTTCAGCACCCACACAGAGCTGCCTAACTTGAAGGGACACAAAGAGGACGTGGGGCAGGCAAAGTGAAGCATTTCCCCCATGCACTTACTGTAGCTGTAGTTCTTGGCCAAGTAGGTTGACAGCGTAGGTTTTGTCTTTTTGCACCTGCACCGCTCTTCAAAGGAAGAGAAGGGAGAAAGGTTGAGGGGTGTCAGAGGAACCCTGTCTCCAGGGGGGTGGAGGCGGGGGGTCGTCCTAGGCTCACCCTGGCCACGGCTCCTGCAGTCAGGCTCCAGGGGTCTGTCTGGCACCATAAAACCCTGTGTGAAGTCCGTCCACTTCACATCTGCAAACAGAGGTGCGTCAGGGAGTGAAAACTGTCGGTACAGGCTCCAGGTAGAGGAGCGTCCCGCAGCCCCCCCGTCCCACCCTGGGGCGTCCCGCGGGGCTGGAGGGAGTCCTCCCTCCCACCTCTCGCTGCCCCCAGGGCTCTCACCCTCCGGCACGTCGGTGACGATGGCCTCTGGGGAGATGCAGACGCCGCGGTCGTAGACGGGGAGGTCGTCGCAAGCCAGGCTCTCGGGCCAGCTGTGGTTGTAGCGGCGCATGATGGGCTCGCAGCCGTCGCGGGCGCGCTGGCAGACGGAGCGGCACGGCTTGATGGGGTCGTAGAGGAACTCCAGGGTGCAGATGGGGGCGTACATGGCGCAGAGGAAGAAGGGCAGGACCGGGCTGCAGCCGGTGGCCACTAGCTCCTCGTACTGTTCGATGGCGAGGACGGCGTTTTCCTGGGTGCTGTGGTGGAGGTGGTTGGGCATGCGGGTGATATTCCAGGGCATGGAGCGGCACATGGGGATGCGCACCGCCTCGCACGGCGCGCCCTGCGCCCGCGGGCTCACCCGCAGCCACAGGGACACCGCCACCAAGGCGCGCAGCATCCTCTTCCTCCTCCTTGTCCTCCTTGTCCGCCGCCCGCCGCCGCCCCGCGGGTCCCGGCGGCCGAAGGGCGCGGAGCGGCGCTGCCTCCCGGAGCCCCGCTGCACTGGAGTGGCGGGAGCCGCCGCGCCGACAGCCATGGACATCGCGGGACCGCATTTATACCAGTGGCACGAGTGACGTGGGGCCGATCGCGCTCCCTTGGCAGCCCCGCTCCTCCGGGGGGTGGGGGGTGTGCGTGTATGTGTGCGTTTTGCTGTGCAGGCACGGTGACATCACCTCCACCCCGTTTAATCCCCCGGCGACATCAGTGCGTCTCTCGGCCGCCGCTCCAGCTCCGTTTCAGTTTTCATCTGTGTCATAAATTCCTTCAGGTGGAAGGGGGGCGAGGGAGGGGGGGAAGGAAACCCAAACCACACGGTTCTGCCGCGGGGCTCTGCGCTCCGGCGAGGGGAGAGGAAAGGCGACGGTAGGAACCGCGGCTTCTTCCCCTGGGGCTGAACTTCGTACGCCGCGTTTTCTCAAGGGAGAACAAACTTTTTGCGGACTTGAGGGAGCTCCGGCGGCTGTTCCCGACGCCTCCAGGGGGTTGCAGAATTCCCTCCCTGAGCTCGGCACGGACGGGGAAAGGCGTGAAGTGCACGGGCGGACAGAGGGGCTCGTGGCCCGGTTTGCTCGGGACAGGGGGAGCGGCGGCGGGGCCGGGGCAGCGCGGGGCCGCTGTGGAGCTGCTGTGCGGGCAGTCAGCCCGCCGGCCCGCTCCCCCCGCCGCTGTCCCCCACCAATCGCATCTGCACACGAGTGGAAGAAGGGGTTTCAGACTTTTCCCAAGATGTTTTTATTTTCCTTTCCCTGGTGCTCTACGGCCACGCGCCCCTGGTGCAGAGGAGCGGCGTGCCCAGGCGGCGGCAAAGGGCTCCCTCACAGCCCACCTCCGTTCCCCCTGGCACGGAAAGACCTCCGGGCCCGTTCTTCACTGTGGGAAATGCCGCTCCCCAGTATTTGAGGGACCCGCTGAGATAAGAAAATTAACTCAATGTTATCCCTGAGAGAGCCGCAGCGTGGCTCTGAGGTACCTGCCCCGGCCAGGTACGGTGGTGCCACTGGTGTTGCCCCCTACAGATGCAGCAGAGCTGCAGGGACGCAGCACCTGTGGGGCACGGGCCTCCCCTGGCCTTAGTGGGTGAGGAAAGCACATCCAGAGCAGCCAGGGAACAGCTGATACACCTAAGAGGGCAGTGGGAGATGAAGGAATTCATGTGGTGAAGGAATGCTTGGTGGCACTGTCTGTCCGTAGGGAGGCACTGAAATGCCCCCCTTGAGGGCAACATTAAAGCAGTTTGTCCCAGCAGGTCACTCCTGCTCGCGTATCCCCTCCCTCCCCAACTCACGCAGAGTGCCCCGGGCTTGGAGCTCGCGGCTGCCCCTCTGGGCAGCCCTCGCTGAGCAGTGGGCACGGCAAGGGCTTCCACACCCTCCCGGCTATGGGGAGGGAGGCGTGAGAGGGAGAGGGTCCCGGTCGCCTGTCGCCGCGCTGCCTCCTGCCCCGCTGGCGTCCGGGCGCTGTGGCGGCGGCCGCCTCTCGCCGCCGAGGTGATGCGGGTTTGGAGGCGGGCCGCCCCCGCCCCCCGGCACAGCCTGCCCGCCGGGCAGCAGCTGCGCCCGGGGCCGGGGCCGCCGCTGCGGCTGCTCCTGCTGCTGGGCGTCCTCCTGCTGCGCGGTGGAGCGGCGGGGGCGGCCGAGCCGTGCCAGGCGCCGCGGCAGTGGGAAGGGCGCACCGTGTTCTACGAGCACGGCTCGGGCCGCAACACGCGGGCCGCCGTCTCCTACGACGGCCCCAACCAGCGCCTCCGCATCCTGGAGGAGAGGAAGGCGCTCATCCCCTGCAAGAAGTAGGTGGCGGCGAGACCTGCGGCGGGGCCGGGCCGGGCGGGGCGGTGAGGGTCGGCACAGAGCCCGGAGGCGCCTCCCGGGGGTGTGGGGTGATGCGAAGCCGGCAAGGGGGGTCTCCCTCGGGCCCGGCGTTGCCGGCGGCTCCTCCCCTGCGTGAGTCGGGGCAGCGGAGGCGAGGCACCGGCGTGCTGGGAACAGCTGGCGCTAGGAAACCTGTCACCAACATGGCTTGGAGCCGTGTGTGTATTTGTATATATATCTCCGTGTAGATATATGTGTATATATATCGAGAGATTTATGATCAACAGTGTCAACTTTTTACCTTCAGAAATACTACCCCCCCCCCAAGGGCTTTTGCTATTGAAATGGAATTTGAAACGAATCCAAAAATTTGTGGTATAATGGGTATCATGAGGTATAATGAAGAGGTTATACTCAAACACGTGAATAACGGGGTAAGGGAGGAGGCTCTAGCTCAGTGATATGCTAATAAGTTTGAGTTACAAGTTCTCTGGGCCTTCTTGGTCCTTGTCAGTGCTTGGTCCTAAATCAGTGCCAGGGTGTCAGGATGCATCCATTACCTGTGGTGCAGTGTATTCATTCCCATTGCAGAGCTCTGCAGGACCTTCCTGTTTTTCAATTATACAGGATGTATCAGTTAAGCCCATAACTAATCCTGAAAAAAAATCCCTGTGTCATTGTCTATTTCTTGATTTGCTGAAAAACAAATGTAGAAAAAAGCTGACGAAAGAACAGCCTCTTTTTCCTTCCTCAGCCTGCCAAGCTCAGGTTGGGTGGAAGAACTGATTGGCCTAGAGAGGCCTTCCTGAGTGAGACGTTTCTGGCTACTGAGTGTCAGTCACTTTCAGACAACATGTCAAAACATACCTGCCAATGTGAGGGTAGCAGGTCTGCCCATACCTCCACCTCTCCCTCCTACACATTGTTCAAATAATAGTGCATCCATCGTGGGGATGTGTGAGACAAGGTAATGACCAGCCTACAAATGCTGTATCTTCCAAACTAATGGTCTCTCCTTTTAAAAGATCAATATTCCTTTTCCCCGCTGTCTTTTTTTTTTCCTGACAATCAATTTCATACCAACATCACACAGTAATTGTTTTAATCTTTCCAAAGCCTGTGCTCTTATGTGGTCCTTTCCCTCCAAATCCCCTGATGCTTGTAGAACTGGTTTGTGTGTTTCATTCTCAGGCTTAACTTTCCCTAGTTGTAAGCTTTTTTCATTACTGTTTTTGCATAGGAGCCATGCAAAGAATGTTAAAAGCAACATACAAGTGTTTGTTGGTGGTCTGCTGGCATAAAGCATAGAGTCTGACACTGGCCATGGGGTGCTCATGCTTCCTTTCTTCTGCAAGTCCTAGGTTAACTTTAATGTTTGACAAGCATAAAACTCTGCTACAAAGCCTGACACAAGTCTTTTCTAGCTTCTAAGTTGTACTACACTTATTTCTTCAAGCTTATGTTTATTTTATTTGAAAACTTTGTTTTAAGATTGAAGAATTACACTACATTTTAGACTCTGGGCCAGATTTTGTCTTTTTCCAAGATCTTATCTTTTTACATTTTTGATAAATACCTGCTGTGGATGCAGTTTGTCTGGGTTGGCACTAGAAAGAGGCAGAGTGCAGGCAGGTGCACTTGTTGATTTCTCCTGTTAGATTTTTGTTGTAGACAAATGTCTAACCTCAGAGGTCTTTAATGGGTTTCTAGACCCATGTTTTCTGCCATCCAAAAGTGGAAGGGGTTGATTTTGTTATATGGGCAGTAGTGTCTGCTCAGGGCAGGGATCTATTGTGACCTGATCACAACTTCATTTCAGTGTGGACACAGTGACTTGTAAACTGAAGCCTTCAGAAGTTAGAGGCAAAGGTATTTATCCTGTCTTTTAAAAAACAACCTCTACTCCACCCTGTTTCGACATTGACAAGAAAGGGGTAATTATGCTGAGGCAGTGAGTACAAAATCAACAAGAAAAATAGTGCTGCCTGGTCTGTAAGGAAATTTCAGTCTAAATTCTCACATTTTGCTCCTATCAGATGTAACTTATGTGCAGCAATCAGGGTTGGCCAACAACCACATTTTTCTACAAAGCATTTTCTGAATCTTGCAAATATGGACCTTAATCAGACACAGCCCTGTTTGAGGTATTGGCTGAGGTTAATCAAGGACACGAAGATTTTCCTGTGTGGGATGGCTTGCAGGCTTATAACCGCAGGAAAACATGAAACTTTCAGGTTTTATTGTAGATCTATGTTTCAAATTCATGTATTCTGCCATGTGGCATTTTCATACCTACATCAGCCCAGTAAAACATACCTACCTCAACTCCAGGCAAGTAGCCATAAGGTAAATGTCCAGTTGCTGCTTCATTAACATAACTTCTTTGTCCATCAGTTGTTTCGAGATCACCTGAGATGCAGTGACCCACATTGGTAAACACTGCCCATTCCCCATTGTCCAGCTGCACTGTGTCACCTGCCACCTGGGCACACACCTCGCTTGCCAGACAACCAACAGCGCCAGTTCATTAGAGAAGTCATAGCTGTGGTTTCAGAAAACCATCTTGTTGGGTGGGTGTTTCTCTAGGTCACGCAATTGGCTCCTGCACTCTGGCTCAGAGTGTAAAAAACTACCAGCAGTGATCCTAGGCTGAGATTTTTTCGAGGAGAACCTATTCCAGTTGGATTCATTTCTGGACTTTCTTTTTCACTTCTTTTACGGACTGAGCCTTAGCTACACTCTGCTTCTTTTGTTTTCTCCAGCATGCCTTGCCCTGCTGCTTCTTTCCCTTTCAGGATCAAATTTTTGTGGGTAGACAAAGTGGGCAGGGACAATCTTGAAGTTTTGTGTGGTGCTCAGCTGATACTGATAGCAGAAGAAGAGAAAAGAAAACAAACATTGAGTATATTGTACTGTTTCCCATTTGGACTAGGTCATTCCAGATATAATGTGAAAGGGGAGCACTTGAAACAGCTTCCTAAACGTCTTGAGGCAGAGCTGAGTTCATGCTGTTAAACACAGAACATGCTTTTTAATCCTTTATGGCCTACAATATGAAGTTAACTTCGTTTTGTGATCTCTGTATGTTAAACCTTCCTCACTTTTGTTCAACCCTCTGTTGGCTTCTATCTCAGGACACTTCACAAAATAGGTAGTAGTCACCAGCATGGTTTGCAGCTGGGGCAAGAGTTTCTTTTTAAGGGAACTTCAAATGATGTAGATTTGAGTATCACATCTCTGCAAACTGGTAACAAATCCTGGCACAAAAAATTCAAACAAAAAATCTTACTGACTGCACCATGGCCAGAACTTCGTGTCATCCATCACCTTACATTTTCTTGGAGAAATAGAGCAAGGGGTGTGCTCTTTGGCACTACTGGAGCCAGTCAACAGGTGTTAGTGTTCAGTTATGAAGAAAAAAAAGCATGAAGTGAGGAGCAGAAATAGTACAGATGGTGTTTGAGAGCTGGAGTGTTACTTGCCACATGCTGTGTTCACAGAGTTTCACACTCACCTTCCATACTATTTTCCACAGAATGATTTTCAGGGAAGGCCCAATAACATACTGTCTTATGAGAAATGTGATGGTGGGAAGAAAAAAAATTTCCATGTGGTCAAGAAAGTGAGTAGGAGGAAGAAAATGTTGTTTTTTGTTTTTTTTTTCTTCTATGCATGTATTTTAACAGTAACCTCCTTGGCCTATTGTACAGTACTCATTGAGATGCCTGTGTATTTGCAACTGACAGGGGGTTAGTGTCTTAAAAACTGTATCTGCACAGCAGAAAAACAATCAGGAGGTACTCTGTCAGTATTAATTTAAAAAAACAGAACTACATGTTGTTAAATTCCTTTAGTTCAATCATATTTGCAAAAGATAGGCACAGTTAAGGGGAGGATAAGCTCCTCACCTGGCCACACAAACTGCTGGTGTGATAGAGGAGTGACAAAGCTATGTTTAGAGAAATAAGTCTCTTATTCTGGCAGGCTCTTTGCCTGTGTGTGTCAATCCCTGTCCTTGACTGAAGACAGGCAGCATAAGGTCAGGTGCAAATATAACAACATTCATCTGGAGAAGAGGTGATGACTTTTCAGAATAAACAGAGTGTGGGCACACATGGCTGACTTATCTCAACTACTTTTTAGTTGTTTTAGGATGTGTGATTGTAAAGGAAAAAACAGTGGTGTCTGACCTATTAAAATCGTATAATCCATCCGTTCTGTGGTCATTGTGGTGACTCAATAGGCTAAGTATTGAGCTATGCTGAGCAACTGCAAATTTGTTTCCCAGACTTGGTTTTGGGAGTGGTTTCTGCAGTTTAATGTTTTGGGGAATGAAAGACTGTCACGGCTAAAATTTTCAGAATTGGCCAAGTTGCCCAGGAACCCAAGTTCCATTTTTTAAAGATAATGTAGAGTCTGCAGACTTGTGAGACCCTTAATTTGCAGTGAAGCAGAAATGAATTTTCAGCAGTTTCTCTAAATGTAACCTGAGTTCTTGGGACCTAAAATTCTTCATAAGATGCTGTGTATATAACTCGCTTCTGAGAACAAGAACTGAAGGAAGGTACTTGGACCTCCTGCATTTACTTTCCTCCTATAAGTGTCAAGTTCTTTCAAGTGTCTGCTGCTGCTAATGTCTATGAGTTTGGAAAGGTGGTTTTGGAAAGCTGCTGTGCTGGATGTACACTGACTGTCAGATGCAAGCCTCAGTTGTTCTAGTGAGTTGTGTGGTGAGGTGTGGAGGGTTGGCTGTAAAAGCCTCAACTCCTGCATTTCCATCAAAGCCCTTTTCCAAGTCAGTTTACTGAGTCCCTCAGTGATGCTCCCAGCCTAGGCAGCTGGTTCCTTGGAGAAGAGCACTGTACAAGGAGGGAGCTGTGGTCCTTGATGGCTGCACGAAGGAGCATCTCGTCTTGCTCCAGCTGTTCACTGTGTTTATTTCTGCCCCCAGGCAACAGCAGTCATTCCCTTTTCCAAGTTCTTGGTCTTGTTGGAAGTCGGCCAGGATATACAGCTCAGGAAGGCACTGGAGTTAATTGCTATTGTTGTTACAGGTGGTCTGGTTGGGAAGCGATGAAAACACTGCTCAGGGGAGGCAGTTCAAATTCTTCAGCCATTGAACTGCATCGGTAACAAGCAAATGGACTCTGTTAGAGGAAGTTGGGAACTGTTAGCTTAGCAAAGCTTTTTCTGTCTTGCGTGCTATGCTTTCTTGGACAACAGCATCTTTGTTAGTTGTGGAAAAAAAAAAAAACCAACAGAAAAAAACACCTGAGTATGAATGAAGCAAATCCATTGTTTTGAGATGGTTGTTCTGCTTAGTGTAGTGCTCTTGAAACCATTGTTTATGCTAAGTGCTCTGCAGCCATTTCATACAATACCAAAACACAGCACACATCCAAACTGAACAGAATAAACTGGCTCTTAAATTCAAAATAGCGGGATCCACAAAGCCTTTTAAAGCTAGAGAAAAAATGTAGATAAAGTGTCCAGTGACCCCAAATTGATGATTTGCTAGAGCACTGGCTGGTGTACTTAAAAACCACTGTCAGACACTCACTGGGATCATTACTACCACATGAGTTCTAGATATTGTTTTCTGGATGTTGTTAAAAAACAGAGGTTCTCATTAAAAAGTTTTGTTTTTCTAAAAGATGTTAAATGGTAGTCGCTAACACCATGTTATACTTGCTACTAGTGGATTGACTTAAGCCTTTTATCTATCTGAACCCTTTAAACTTAGGGAATTACTTCTCTATTCCCTCTTATCCTCTCTTACTTGTCTATTTGAACTTTTTGAAATAATGTGGTTTTGCATTGAAACTTATGGCTCGTTTTGTACTATTGGACATTATGGCAAAAACTTAAGGCAAGACCAGGACTGCACTGAAAATACAATATGCCTATATATCTGTAGCTTGGAGCAGTGTTTTCAAAAGATAAATCACTGTAAATTTTATTCACTGAGGTTTTTGTTTGTTTGTTTGTTTGTTTTCTTTTTGGTAGAGATTTAAAGTAGACATGAATAGAAAGAGATTCAGTGTTCTGTGGTCACAGACAGCTGATGGTGACGTGACTGCACAGCTAAACAAACACAATGAAAGACATCTTTATATTCATGATCTTAATTTGGACTCCATTCAGCTTGAGGCCTGACGCAATTCAGATGTCACAACTGACAACATCACACCTATTCTCACAGGACCAAAGGCCATTAATCTGAAAAAGTATCTCCTCTGAAGGTTAAACAAGAATTTTTTAACATAGGGCTTTTGTGAGGTGAAAAAAATTGTTTTATTTTCCAGATAGAGACCTGATTTGTATTCCATATCAACAGGCTTATCCATTTATTAGCTGCATACATTAGCTGCATCCAGGTTTTCAATTGGATGACGTTTTCCCAAACAAGTAAAGTCAGTGAAATGGCACTTTATTTGGTATGCCAAGTCATTGGTTGATTCAAAATTGAAAGGTGTGGTTCAGGTATCCTTCTGTCCTCTCTATTTCGCTATAAACTAACTGGTGGCTAACCTTGGCATGGCATAATAAATAATACTGAGCTGTTCAGACTTGAGGCTATCCCCCTGTGAATCTGTGTAGCTGCAACAGCAAGAATCCAGCTCCTGAACCTCATCTCGATCAGCTTCATCCCTGTCATCAGATGATTTTCATTTTGGCCTTACCTGTATACTTGCAATGAATCGCCTGCTCAGCAACTTGAGTTCTCTCTCATGAGGTATTTTTACCTGTTGCTCTTCTTTACTCAAAGGGGAAATTATATTCTCCTCCAGAGTGTTTTCAAGGCATGGTACAGTGTCTGATGTGCTGGGGAGGGCATGATGTCTGGGTAAAACAGGGCCACTTTGTGCAATATTTTGGCTCTTATAGAATAAGGAGCATTATGCCCAGGATGGCATTGCATAACGTGAAGGTAGCAGTGGCCAGTGAAACTTCTCCTCACCTCTGCCAAGTAGCCCTGCTTCTTTCAGTTGTTTTTGTTCACTGCCTCACTTTCATGGCCCCAGGGGAGATGTATGTATGTTGACTCGAGATCTGAGATTCCACAGGGAAATTCTGTGTTGTCCCGAGGCTCCGGAGGATGCTTCTTTGCCTGTATCATGGTCACTCACCTATACCTGAGAGTCATGGGCCAAGGACAGGATTTTCTGCCAAGAATTTTTTCCATGTGTGAAAGTGCAGACAGTTCAACCTGAGAGACAGTCTTTGTTTTAAGTAGTGTATTAATTTCTGGAGCTGGTACCTCTTATACATTTATACTCAGGAGTAAATTGGGGTTTTCCAACAGTAGCCTAAATGTCCTTGTCCAAAGCCCAGTTTATGGTTTTCTTACTACAGGTGGTTTTACTACTCAATATATGGTTTTATTCTACAGTAAGAAAGAAGGAATCATTTGTTTTCATGTGAACTCACACTTTTTTTCATGTTTCATTAATAAAGATCCCTGGCTAACATTTATTTGAGAATCAGTTTAATCATTGTTTTGAGGGTTATGTGCAGACATTTGGATTTGTGTCCCAGTCGACTCTTAAAAGATGCTTCCCGTGTATCACAAAAAGTCAGAAAGGTACAGTAACTTCTTCAATTCTTGTTTTTGCTGTGAGAATTTTACTAGCAACATTCCTACAGTCAATGGGGTTGTTCCCATAACTTAGCAATGACCATATTTATGCTTTTACAGATTTGTGTTTATGTGTTTTCACGATTTTAAAAATTTCTGGCATCAGAACGTGAATTTGGCAGGCATTTTCTTCTTGTACAGTGCTCACACTGTAGTTACTACAATTTTTCAGTCTTTGGCTACTAAGAGTTCATATGTCTGGGGAGCTACTTAGCTATTCATTCCATGAAAGCTTATTTTATCCCTTTCATTCCTTATGAAATTTACCCTTCCATTCTGGCATCATCCAGACTATGTTTTGTGGGCTAAATCCAGCCCAGAGGGAACTTCCATCCAGCCTTCTGCCTTTCCCCACTGAATAGCTCCTTGTTGGTTTAATGATTGTCTGAAATTTGGATCCCTCTGAATTGCTGCCCTTCTGTCCATGTGGGAGGAGCAGAAGAGACTGGATGCATAGGTTGGAAATTACCTCAGTCAACCCTGTGGCTGAGGGTCAGTGGTATACACTGCCATATTGAAGGAGTGATTGAAAATTCATGGTAGTATGTGTGCAGATGCCACACTGCATATGTATAGCTTATTTCTTTGGCATATGAAACTGAGTGATCTCAAGATTATTCATTTCTGGTCTGAAAAAAACCTGTAAGATTCCAGCAGTGAAGAAGATGTAGATTGTTAAATATCATTGTGAGATACCAAATCATGTTGATTCTGGAGCTCCGTCTGCATTTTTAAAATTTCTGTTTTGTTTTGTAACTAAAGAAGAACATGTTTCAAAGCTTAATAGAAATACATCTAGGACTGTATAACTGTCTGATTCAACCCAAGTGTCCCCAAAGAGTGATCTAAGAGTGACAACAGCACATCATATTAATGGAGTTCTAAAAGAGTACTAAAAATCTTGATTGATGCCTTCTTTTGGATATTAGAAGACTGAAACTTTCTTTCTCTAGCTTCTCCCTAAATGATAAACAAAAGCAATTTCTTCATTGCTGTTCAAATTATTTTTTATCATGAAGCATCTGAGAAGTGGCTTGTCCTTAAGTTCATTAAACTCATTTGCCCTTCTCAAATGGAAAGTGATGTTGTCTACGTACTAGTTATCTTATTTTCTGTATGTATTATTTTTCCTGAGGATGGTTCATAATGGAATGTGATAATATGATAGATAGCAAACAGTGCAGAAGACCAGTATTACCACATGTATTGCAACATCTCTTATTAAGGTTACTTAGTTCTTTACTTAATTTAAAAAATAACATTGTAATAATAGCCTGCATGTTTACCTTTTGGTCAGTTGAATAGTTCACAAGTAAATAATTCCTAAAACGGCTTCACTGACCCCTAATGATTGACTTCTAGTGCAGTAATGTGCTTCAGAATCTGTTCCTTTACAGCTGTTGCCAAATATTATTTCATACTTGAGAGTGTGTTTTCAAAACACACGGTCAACAGCTTTAGCAGGAAAAGTTTTGTGATGTCTAAAACTAATTTTTCAAGTTGTCTGTTTGGAACAAACCATTTTCTAATGTACATTTTCTTCAGGCTTTAATGGAGTAAGATGAAAAGGGCCCCAAAACACGTCCACATAATGTAAATCTTATCAGCAAGATAAAGAACAAAAACCTCTGTCTTCATTCTACTCTGTTCTTATTTGGAGGTTGGGACCAACTGCAGTAAAAAATAAAAAAAAAGATAGCAAGGAAGATAAACCACTAATAAGACTTTCCACTGAGGTTTTGGTCTCTGATGTTACTCATCCCTTACTCTGTTAGTTCTTGTACTTTCACACTTAGCAAACCTTAATTTGCTGTCCATCTGCCAGTTTTTTGTGGGAATTCATGGCTGCTACTTCATCTGAAAATCAGATGGCTCAGTAGATACTAGGGCTTCTAAAAATGTTGTGTGCTTTGCCATTTATTTTGGTGAAACCGTACACAGGAAAGCTGGTATGAGACCTGTATAGCTGCTAAACAGCTGGAAATTTCTCCTTAAGTAGTCTGTCTGCATGGAAACCTACTGTTTGTATGGATACCTGTCATTTCAGAAATTAATGTTTCTGAGGGGGAATGGCCAGATTTTCCCCAGAATTTTCCAAGGGCAGTTTTGTGCATGGCAGTGCTAAAGGCTTTTAAATACTCATATGGAGACTAGAGTCCACCCAGTGAACACAGTGAAGAAAGATTTCATTTTTCATTCTTTCAGTATCTCCTAATACTATTTGCAACTGTGGTTTTATCATATTCAGATACTTTTCTTGCCAGGAAACTTAAGATTCTGCCATACTTTTAGGCAGCCAGCACTGGAAAGTTTACTCATGCTGTGCAGTTACGGTAATTCTCAGAGGATGCGTATTTGTAGAGCAGAATTCTGTACAGATTGAGGAATTCTTTGTAGAATTAGTTTCCAAGAATTAATGTATCACTATTTTATTAGATCCAGATTTGTTAACTTACATCTTCTGTACAAGAAATTAATTTCTTTTTCTTATCTGTGAGAATACCTGGGGACCTTGAGCAATCTGGTCTAGTGGAAGATGTCCTCCTTGCCCATGGCAGGGGGCTGAAACTAAGATGATCTTTAAGGTCCCCTCAAAGCATTCTGTCACTTCCAGAAAATAGAGGAAGGCACAAACTCAGATAACACACTGATAAAGTGTGACGGTGAGGTATTTTCTGTACTTTTTTTATAGATAAAGAAAAAAGAATTAGGGAGAGTAAAAGAAGATAAGGGTATGAGAGCAGAGACACCCTATTGCATTAAGTTTATACCCTTGCTATTGAAGAGGGAAAATGTGAGAGACCTCCTAATTGCCTCAACACAGCAGAAGATAAAAAATTCCTAATTTTTTAACTTCTGCTCTACCTATTTCTAAACCAAATGTAATCATGAAGATATTGATTCTCAATACATTTATGTGTATTCTTTGTTTATTGACATACACACATTTTTGTTAGTTTCACTGAGTGGAAGAGCAGGTGACTTCACATGATATGTACCTCATAGCCAGATTATTGTAAGTTCCTAAATTCCTAAAGTAAGTCATCTAGTCCTCTGAAGAAGAAAACAGTTGGTCACTAGAGATGTCCAGAGTACCCAGTCTGTCACATAAGTTGTGCTTGCATAGTCAAGCCAAGTCAAAGTGACGTTCAGTCAGATGATATTCGAGGCACTGCCTCAAAAAGGCAGGTGCCACAGCTGCTTAGCTGGAGCCAGGTAGAGGGATCCATGGTGGGTCAAGTAGGACCCCTCTCGTGTTGTGATTTGGAAGTCTAACACGTCTGAAACACAGTTTGGTTCTTTGGATTTTCTTCCTGACAGAATGGGAAAAAATCGGGCTTACAAGCCTCATTCATGCCCCCAAATATGTGAATGCAGTTTCAGGCTGTAAAACTCCATAAATTATTTTTGTAGATAGTTTTTGAGGTTTTTTTAATGTCCCTTAAAATATTATGAAAAATAAAAAAACATCATTACAATATGTATATGATGTTTCCCAGAATCTCAGTCAGTTTCAGGCTGTAAAACTCCATAAATTATTTTTGTAGATAGTTTTTGAGGTTTTTTTAATGTCCCTTAAAATATTATGAAAAATAAAAAACCATCATGTATATGATGTTTCCCAGAATCTCAGCACAGTGTATAAACAAGCATCAAGTATAAGGAATGAATTCAGCTCCAATCATTAGCCCAGACTGTTTGTACTGAGCGCATGTAGAAGTTACGTTTTGTAAGACCAAGCATCAAGTATAAGGAATGAATTCAGCTCCAATCATTAGCCCAGACTGTTTGTACTGAGTGCATGTAGAAGTTAAGTTTTGTGATAATAGCAGCCTCCAGGTACAATGCCCTTGAGATACACCTGCAGTGCAGAGCACTGGGGCAGGCAGTAACAAGATGAGGCTTGGTGGGTGCAGGTTTTTTCCATCCTCTCTCCCCCTGGTTGCTTCAATAGCACTTCTCTCCCTCCCTCAGAAACCACTTTCCTGTTCCCTGGATAAGTCCAACTACATGGGTAATGCAGTGCAGAGAGTGTAGGAGATCAAGTACCCCAAGCAATACAGCAGACCAGAAAACAAATGGATAAATGAAAATGCTCCAAAGATATCTCATAGGCAAATTAATTTTTTTGAGTCTCCATACTCTCAGAGTTATAGGATTTTTATCCAGTTTGCTGTAGCAAGAGACTGCATTAAAAAAAACCTTCCCAAAGGAGAGTTTTTATGACAAAAAGATGTTTCTTATAATTTAGGTGTTTGCAGTTAAGGATATAAAGATATTAATTACTTTGCCTAAAAACAAGGCCCAGAACACTATAAGGGAGAAGAAAAAGAAACGTCACGAAGCACAGAATGTGAAAAAGTTTGGTAAAACTTGTGGAAATACATTTTTGTGTGGTTGAGATTGCATAAAATGTTTGCCTTTCAGCATGTCCTTTTGTTGCCCATTGAAGATAAGTTAATAGCCATGCTAGGTTTTAAACTTTGTTCAAGTTATTTTTTCTTCTAAATGGAACACCTGAAGTAGCATCTGTAAAAATCAGTGAAACTTTTCTGGCTGATTTTGCAAGACTTTGGGTCAGGTTAATGTATAATTTTGGAGAAGGGGTCATCAAGCTATATTTTTCTCTAATTACATAGCTGATAGATGGAAATTGCAAGCAGGAGCAGTTACACGAGGATCTGCTCTTGTAATGTGGAAAGAACAATTGTCTCTTGACAATTGGAAACATGAGGGATGAGAGAGAAAATCTGATGGGCAGAAAGTGATTTCTACTGATATGCATCTCCAGCGAAATAGTTCAGGAGTTTCTTATGCGGTCTTTGAATACAAAAAAAAGTGTCTAGCAAAATTGGGCACCTCCATTTTGCAATGATTACTCTGACACACTGAATTTTAGAAAATACTAAATGCTGTCCCTCTGAAAATTTGCCCCTTTTTTAGTATCTTCATTTTGAATGCCCAAAATAGGAAGCTGTTAAAAATCACTGGTCAGTTTTGAAAATTCTGCCCATTGATTGTATAAAATAATGCAGTTAGAACAGCAAAAAACTGTAATATGCAAATATGAAACTGTGTAATTTTGAAATAATTATAAAGTCATTTTCTCTTTTTAAAACAAGAGCTATGTTCATTTCTGTTATGATTATAGGAGCAGTAAAGGAAAAGACTTTTAGCATGCACAAAAGTTCTAAATTCATATAATTAGGCAAAGCTCAAAGATAACTATGGCTCCCTGTGTGTGTGCATGTAGGACACTGGGCTCCATGTCAGGAAAACACCCCAAAATTAGGTAAACATACCAGCCTGCTAAAGACTTCAGTTTGTATTTGTGTCAGATTCTAAATGGTAAAGCTATTTTTGTCATGTTTTAAGCAGCATGGGTAGTCTAAACATGTTCAATAGGTCTAGTGACCTTTTCCCGAGTAATGGAAAACTTTCGGCTGTGCCAATGTAGTATATTTATACCAATATTATTTACAGGTCTTGCCCTCCTTGCTACTGCTTCTTAGAACTGTCCTTGAATGAAAAATAAACGTGTCAGGGGTTTAATAAAATTGAAATAGCTATAAACATTCTTAAAAATAGAAAGGTATGCTTAACCATGCTTCCCTTTAACTGATTGCAGTGTCTTCAGCAACTGTTGTTTCTGTGATGGACTAACAGATGACCTGGGAAATAGTTCTGTGTCAAACACACTGATGTGGTCCTAATAACTTGAAGATAAAGGTTTTGAACTGAATTTTCATCTTCTAATTGTTTACGTATTTTCAGCCCAGCTGATTTTTAAGGACATGCCAGTTTTTTTGTGCTGCATTATGGTTATTGCTTACGGAGGTTTCCTACAAGCAGTTGGCATCTGGTGACTGCTGAAAGCCACTCCCCACCCCCCGAAGGTGGAAAAGTTGTTGCCATAACAAAAAGCACAATAACTCAATAGAGAACCAAAGCAAAACAGTTCTGTGAAGAGCAAGTTTAACAGATAGTTCAACCTTCTAATTATTCCCTGCGAATGCTGGACATGTTTCATTTGACACCTATCTCACCAGTCCTGATTTTAGACAGTATTGGTCTTTAATTCATTCAGACACTGAAAACAGTGTGATGGTGTAATTAGAGATAATTGTGCAGGCAGACAGAGCTGAAGGTCATCAGTGTGCAGGAGATGGCACCATCTCTCAAATTCCTATATGAAATAAGATGGAGCCCTCTGGTGAGACTCCTCAGAGAGTGCCACTATTGCGTTTGGGAGGTCTCAGGAAATCATCCCCAAAGGTTGTTCAGCATCTTTATGAAAGTAGCAATGTCAAGAATCCAGGTCTTATAATACCAGGATTTATTGATTGAGCTAGTCTGTTACAAAAAAAAAAAAAACGGCCAGCGGCCAGCAGCCATCAGTAAGTAAGGCTGGGAAGGTCCCCAACTTACGTGTCCCATATAAAGTGTTCCTCCATCCTGGGGAAGAAAAGCTTTACATGGGTTGTCCCTGATCCCTAATTTTCTTTCAGTTCTTGTAAAAGCTGGATTGTAAAGAAGACACAGACATTTTCAGAGTATCTCCTAAGTAAGCCCTCCTTGCTTCAGGTGACATGGAGAAAAGTTGGTATTCATTTTTAGCATTTGATGTACTGACCCTCTTATCATTATACCTCAGTCTTGCTGTTGTAGACCAAACATGCTCGATTTCTTCATAGGTCCTGTTTCTTAAACATCCCACTGTCCTTGCTGTTCTCTGGACTATATCCTATCCGTTTATCTGTTCCCTTAAGTGAGACATCCAAAACCAGGAGCAACATCAGCGTTCTGGTCTCATGAGGACTAAGCAGAGCAGAATAAATGACCTCCTTAATGGACCCAGAACTGTAAACTTACCTTTCTGAATCATTACTACACCACTTCGCAGTGGATATGTATGGAAGGATGGCAAAATGCCATTTCCTTCACAACCATGTAACAATTAACATCTTCTCTAATTATATGTTTTCTTTCATACAGACTTCTTTTCCTTAATTCTTCTGTTTGGTACACTTTCTGGAATTTTAACACACTGACACACTGTATTTGAATCCAGTCATTAATTTATGCACTCACCTAACAGTATGACTTTTGATTGATAGCTGCTGAAGGAAAAAGAAAAAGACCTCCACAAAGACCTCTGGTTGAAATGAAGTTACTTTTACATTGGAAGAAGAATGTAGTTCAGTGCTATGATTTCAGGTTGCGTGTATTTCCAGTGAAGTGAATCTCTATCTTTCACAAAGTTTATTTAACAATAAGCTATGCTCAGATCTTTGGATGGAGGTTGAAAAGTTGAAAACTACTTAGCTTTCAAACTGTTGCAGCTGATTATCTGGCCTGACTTCCAAACTCCCTTGAAAACAGTCACAGTCTTTTTATTTTTTATATTGGATCGATATCAGAAAGACCTGAATCATCCCTCTTAAGGAAGGCATTGCAGATGGAAGGTGGAAATCATTACATCTTGGGACGGCAATCTGGTACAAGCGCATATCCTCACAAATTTTTCCAGGGACTATTCCATCATGAAATAAAAGTTTGCTCTATCAGAATAGGGACCTCCTCCCCCATCTGTTCCAAAGGGCAATCTGTTCCTCAGACTGCTTGCTTCATGATTACTTTTTCTGCAGAAATGCATACTGAAAAGCAACTAACTGGCCAAGTGTATGCATGATGGGATTTACAATCTCGATGAAGGTCTTTATAGGGCTCCTGAAATGCATGTAATCCATGTTCATGGTATATGAAGATCCTCCTCTGTTTTTAAACAGAAGATGACGTGGAAGAAGCTGCAATACCCAGTTCTGGTTGAAAAAATGTTTTTTTTATATTTTATTATTATTTTATTTGAAAATATGTATGTGAAAAAGGGACAGTATTTCAATTTAGTTATTTGTAATTAAGGAACTTCATTCTTCCATGCCTTTCTGATGTATAGAATAGATCTTTTTATAGGGGGAAGAGCTAACATCCAGTTTAATATCCTGTCTCAGACCCTGGTTAAGAAAAAGGTGTGAAAACTCCAGATAAATTTGACAACAAGAATCATTAAGTTATTTATGTTGAAAATTACTTTTAGGATCATTGAGTCCAAGGGTTAAATTAACAACAACAAAGGCCACCACT
Source organism: Passer montanus (assembly GCF_014805655.1). NCBI lineage: Eukaryota > Metazoa > Chordata > Aves > Passeriformes > Passeridae > Passer > Passer montanus. The sequence continues at coordinate 7,120,278 of NW_024367930.1, read as the reverse complement.
AAACCATGTCCCTAAGCACCACATCTTCAGGTCTTTTAAATATCCCCTGGGTGGTGACTCAGCCGCCCTGCTGAGCTTGTTACAATGCAGGAAGAAATTTTTCTAAATATCCAATTTAAACCTCCCCTGGCACAATTTCAGGCCATCTTCTCATGTCTTATAACTTGTTCCTTGCAAGAAGACACTGGCACCCACCTGGCTATAACCCCATTTCTGGAAGTTGTAAAGAGCAATAAGGTCCCCCTTGAGCATCCTTTTCTCCAGGTTAAACATCCCTGGATGCCTGAGCTGCTTCTCATCAGCTTTGTGCTCCAGACCCTTCACCAGCTCCATTTCCCTTCTCTGGACACCCTCCAGCCCCTCAATGTCCTTGTAATGAGGGACCCAGAACTGAGTACTGTTTTAAGTGCAGCCTCACCCAGGGTGGGTACAACGGGACAGTCACTGCCTTGATCACCCTTTCTGATTCAAACCAGGATGCCATTGGCTTTCTTGGCCACTTGGGCACACTCCTGCCTTATGTTCAGTTGGCTGACAGCCAGCTCTCTGTGGTCCTTTTCCACTGGGCAGCTTTGCAGCCCCGCCTCCCCCAGCCTGAAATGCTCCCTATGGTTGTTGTGACCCAAGTGCAGGACCCAGCTCTTGTCCTTGTTGACCTCATACCATTGGCCTCAGCCCATTGATCCAGCCTCTCCGGATCCCTCTATAGAGTGATTGTATCCTCCAGCAGATCAGCAACACTCCTGCCCAGCTTGGTGTCATTTAAAAATTTATTGAGGGTGGACTTGGTGCCCTCATCCAGTTCATGGATAAAGATATTAAACAGGACTTGCCTCAGTACTGAGCCCTTGGGAACACCACTCATGACTGGCCACCAGCTGGATTTAACTCCATTCACCACCACTCTTTGGTCCCGGCTTTTCAAAGTGTTGAACCCAGTGAACAGTTCACCCATACAAACCACAGGCAGCCAGTTCCTTCAGGGTAATGCTGTGGATAATGGTGTCAAACACTTTACTAAAACCCAGGAATGCATCAACATCCTTTCCCTCATCCACTGAGCAGACCACCTTGTCATAGGATATTGGGTTGGCCAAGAAAGATCTGCCTTTCATAAACCCCTGAGGGCTGGACCCAATTCTGCACATACTGCATAATGCCCCTCAAGGTGTTCGGCTCCATGACCTTTCATGGCGCTGACATCAGGCTAACAGGCCTGTAGTTCCCTGTATCCTCCTTCTTGCAGATGAACATCACATTTGATAACTTCCAGTCAACTGTGACCTCCCGAGTGAGCCAGGACTGCTGGGAAATGATGGAAAGTGTCTCAGTGAGCAATTGTTTGCACTCCCTCAATACTCTTGGGTGGATCCCATCCAACACACTTGCACGGGAAGAGCCACCTCACACCCTGTTGTCCTGCCCTGGCCTCTACTGCTTCCTGTGGGCTCCATTTATACATGCGAGGGGGGCTTGGCCTCCATTGCTCCTGGCCCTGCCCAGGTCCTGCCAGCCCTTGTGGCACAAGCTGCAGGCTCCTGGATGGCCTTAGATGTAAAATTAAAAACAGGAAGACAGGTATGTCTTTTATGTTTGGGTATGTTTTTTTCCCTTTTTTCAGATTCTCTCAGTCATTGTAGCCATGTTTTTTCTGGCTCTCTACATGCTAAATTTGTTTCCTATTTCCTATGTCTTTACAACTCACAGAGAGGCTTAAAATAATTGCACTCTCAAAAGAGCGTTTCCATGTCTCAGTTTTGAGCATCAACTCTTCCAACTGAGTTATTTACTTCCCTTCTTCATATAGCACAAAGAGGGTGAGAAATGTAATAAATAAATTGTAATGTACCTCTGTCATTTCCCGCTTTATTATTTCATCTTTCCTAAGGTTGTTTGTATATACTGAGAGGTGAGTCCTGGCCTTCCTCACTCCTTTTGGTCTCCTCTAAGCCCTGCTGTGATTTTCCAGTAACATTTATTATTATGAACTTACTCATGGAAGCGTCATTGTACTAGACTTTTTTACAAACCCGTAACAGGAAAATAATCTCTGACCTCAAGTATATTTTGATATTGTGTGGTTCTGCTATTATATACCATATTCCCTAGGAGGTGATTCCATTGATTCATTGGAAAGCATTATGGTATGCTGGCCACATCTTCCATTCCTTTCCTTTTGAGATGCATTGTTGTCTACTGAGGGCTCCAGTTACAAATATACTGTTACTTATGGAAATACACAGATGCTGTCTATTAAGGGCAGTGCATCTTGTAGTCTCTTGCTGTATTGTTTTTCTGAATTTCAACTTAAATTACAATGTATTGTTCTCAGGGCTGTGACTTGGTGGATTATTAAGAAGTGTCAAATAGCCTACGAGGGATAGAAAGGGAAACAGGCTTCTTGATGAAGAGCTGATTTTCCCTTAGTGTTTGCCAAAATAACTAATCTAATTTATGGGAAAGCAATGAAAATAATAAGAAATTGCATAATTTTTTGTTGAGTTTCATAATTAAAGTCACAAAAGTATGTCATCCTTTAGCTGGTGTAGCTTTGACTTTGCAGCTCTTGATTCCTGTATCTAAGGTTCTCTTTCTACACAAATTGCATTATTAACAGGACTTAAATTGGCTAATTCTCTCTGCTTCAGAAACTGGTAGTGTGGTCAAAGTTCCTCATATAACTTGTTAATTAGATACCTGATCCAGGGGGCCTGATTGCCTTGAAAATTTAAAAAAAAAACCAAAAACCTTAACAATCTGTAAGTGATTTAAGTCAGACTAAAAAGTACTACTTTTACACAATATCACATTACATTTACTGTCACATGTATTTGCACAGTCCTGTATTTGTACAATATACCATAGTTCTGCACCACTGCCAAACATGTGAGATCAAATATGGTAAGTTACTGTTGTTGTTGAGGTCTGATATACCAGAAGAAAAACACAAGTCTGAAATTACCGAAAACTTAATGGGAAAGAGGAAAGGAGTTCCCAGAAATATACGAAAAAACGAATGCTTCTCCCTTTTGAAATTAGCTTGCCAGATCCTTCCAAAAGCACATGAATGTTCTTGACCTGATGATGAGTGTTTATCAACTGTCTGCATGTCTGCTTGGCAGCTTTGCTCCCTCGAACTATTCTTGATCTGAGGACCTGAGAAGATGGGGTTATGTAGTTACACTTCTGGGAAAGGTTCCCATTCTCCCAGTGCATCTTAAGTAAAAAATGAGTAAAAAAGAGTGGTATCAATGTGGGGTATTTTATATATTTTATACAAGATACCTCAGGAATTAAATACATGGATGTACCTGTCTGTGCACACTAGAACAGAGAATTTCTTTGAGATATTTGTAGTGCAGTTTCTTCTAGGCAGATGTGGAGTTAGCTTCTTTCAAAATGTTTAAGTGTCTTTTTACAAAGAATTAAGTAGTACCACAAAGGCAGACAGATGCTTCAAGTGTTCATTTAATCACCAAAGAGAAAGTAGAGTTAGCTTGCAAATAATTACAGTGATCTAAGCTTGAAATATCAAATAGCAAATACTGTTTCCTGCTGAATAATACAGTATCTCAGACACAAATCCTGCATAAAATTTTGCTTCCGTTTTTCAGTAGCTTTATACTACTAGGTAATATAAGTCCTGGCTAACATGAATGAGAGTTTTAAGGTTGCAATATCTACAGCTGGAAATCTGGATCAACAGGGTGAAGCCCTAGGTTTATGAGACCCCAGTACACCTTTGCAGTAAAGTCTGTTTTACCATTGTTTCCATGGTTTTTTGGAGCTGGATTTGTGGTTTTCTTCTTTGTAAATACAATGCCTTACACAACTGGTTTGTCATCACAGATTTGTGCCTCTCCAGTGCTACAGCAATCAAAGGAAGATAATAAACAACATTTTAAAGCTCTGGTACTGTAAGTTGATTGTCCAAAGCCACAGAGCAAAATTATGCAGAGGCAGCTTTAGCACAGAAAGAGTTTCTATTACCCAGTCTCAATCTCAGACCATTATTTTGCTTCTCTCTAGCAAATGACCTTGTCTGATATTCTTCAATACATCACATGGGTCTTGCCAGGCTACTAACAGCATCTCTGCTCCTCTGAGTCACTACAAAGGCAGTTGGACAGCAAGCAGCTCCTTTCTTCTTGGTTTGGCTCTCACAGGGAAGCCCTTGGAAGTGCAGATGTAAACCCTGGGAGTCAGGCAGATGCGTTAGGTGATGGGCAGGCTAGCAGACTTCAGGGCTGGGAGGAAGGACCCAGCATAAGATGCAAACTGAGCACCTGAAAAGGAGCTGGTAGCATGATCTTAACATTAATGATTTTTTTTCCTGACAAATGTTAAAAAATAGTTCATTGTTATGAATTGCATTATTAACATACAAAAAAATCACCCGTTCAGAAGACAAGTTTATTAGTTCACGCCTTCGGGAGGGTCCAGGAGTGTGTCTTTATGTTATCTGGGCTATGTCTTGAGGGGAGCCTCTGCCTATCTCCCCAGATTTCATGAGAAGTCTCAGAGCTGGGACAGTATTAGGATGCATCGCCATCCCTTGCAGTACATCCTTAACACAAGTGCTTCACCTTGTGATTGTGTGGTTGTGGTGTTCTGGCTTTGCATATAACTCACTTGGTCTCTTACTCAGAAAAATACTTTCCTTAGCCTGGGAGAAGAAAGTGCTGAACCCAGCCTGTATCCCACCTATCTGACATGATTGCTTCCAGCAAAATCAGTGGAATTATTTGTGCAGGATACAGTCCAGAGTTAAGAAATTCTTTAAAGCATGGGAGCAAAAACATGTGTGTCTTTATATGCTGGAATTCATCCATTTTCAGACACAGACAAAGGGAGTATTAAGGATCATGAGAGAGTCCTGTAGTGTACTGTGGGGTGAGGCGTAGGACAGGGTAGGGGTGGAATAGGATAGGAAAGGAAGGGAAATTATCTCAGTCAGGCAAATAGAATAATTGTCCAAGTAATTTCTTCAAATCTGTTTCAAGGTGCCTATTCGAGGCCTAGTTGGGGCACTTGTTTTAGGTTGGGGCTTTCTTGAAATTACAGTTTAATTAAATTATAATAAAAATAATATTAGAAGTGGGTGCAGGCTGCAAATACATTACATTTTTCTGAAAAAACAAACTAATTAAAAATAATTTCCTCTCCTCTTTCTTTGCCAAGACCTATTTTCAGGACTCTGTGCTTCCCCTCAAGAAGCCAGTGAAATATCAGGCACCTAAAACAAATACAGGCAATACACTCAGGATATACGAAAAGAGGGAAATTATTCCTTTTTTTTTTTTTTTTTTTATTATCATCTTTATACTTGTGTACATTTTGCTGTTAATTTTGGCTGGTATATACTTCTCTTTATAAAACAACAACTTAACCATTCACTTTCATATGCCATTAAACTCAGATCCTGTGTAATCTTAGGTTTCTGTGCTGGCTGTTTCCAGGACACACACTCTGTAAAGCTTGGATGTGAGGCACATCTGGGTTGAACAAGGACAGTGTAAATCTTGCCCCTGCTTACCCAGAGCAGTCATGCACAGTGAGCAGAACAGGGTTTTCTGCAGATCTCCTCTTGTGTGCCTGCCACCACTGAGGCAGAGTTCATCCCAGCAGCACATCAAGGTGTAGGACTGGTGTCTCCTACACATACATTAAGTCTGCCTCTCCCAGAACCAAAAATCTCAGTGGTGGAGCCTCTTACTCTGCAGAATGGCTGTCAGAGGGATGATTAGTGCTGAGTTTGATTTGTTTGGATTTTCCTCATTTTTATTTACTTCGGGGTTTCATCTTGCCATCTGCAGGATTGTTAAATATGCAAGTAAAATTTCTGTGTGAATTAAATTTTAAGTGAGGATTTAAAATAAAAAAGAAATGTAACAGGTTTATTTTTATTCCTAGAAGTTTGTAATGGTTTTCTAATACATTGGAGTATTGTGTTCTTTTACAAAATCACTGTATTATCATTCAGATGTCTCAAACATATTGATAGATTCCTCTGTAAGGCATTTCCTGTCCCACTTTTATGGGAGCTGCTGGGCAGCCAGCTGAAGAGTAGTTGGGTCATTAGACTATCATTGAAAACACGTTAATAAATGTATTTTAGTGTTCTTGTATGTTCTCTGGACCAAATGTGATATAAAAGTTATGTATGTCCATATGTGATCTCAGGTTGGGTTTATGTAAGAAAAGAGTTTAAAAAGATACTGAATTCTTCATTAGCACATCCTGACTGTGGAAACCTTGCCTCTGACTGAGAAAATGGCAGGCAAGTTTAGGTTGCTGAAAGTCATGGCAGAAGCAGGAATATTTTAAGATATGGGCAGAATGATTTACCATGGGGAAGGTCTATGTAGCCTTGCAGTTTGTCAGCCTCTTAGCATGAGTCTTGTCAGTGTGGGAGAAGTTCCCAGTTTCCCACTTGGAAAGCAGGACAAGCTACCTCCCATGTTTTGTAAGGTTGTGAGTGAGAGATGAGCCCCGGTTTACATCATGTCAGCTTCCTTGTCCCATTTTATATTCTCCTTCACTGTTCAATTTGGCTAAGGGCATTTAGCCTGACTGTGTTTCCATACATGCAGAATAAATGATGCTCTCAAGAAGTGGTGGGAATGTTGCTCAGATGATTTTAACCATGCTGAGACACTTCTTATTATGCAACCTTTAAATGCCACAGTGTCAGTGGTGGGTGAAGTTATTGCTGTCTGGTGCAATTGTGTAGTGCAAAAATTAAAATTAAAATTGTTTTGGTTTTGACCCTATTTTATGTAAACTTTGCATCCTCCCCAAAAGAATGTGAGGACTGCAGAGAGAAACATGCAGGAGTTGGGAAATAGAGAAGGGTCTGGTCTTTCTTTTGTGCATCATCTCTTCAATTGCATCAATTAAGCAATGTTTTATACTAGCTTCACTTCTTTCTGATGGCACAGGATGAGCAGTGTTAGGGACTAGCATCAGATTTGTGAAGTAGAAGATGTCTGTGTCCAAAGACACACAAGCCTTTTTTTTGCAGGAAATGGAGGCAGCATCATGAATGAAGCAAGGAATTACAGATGGAAAGATGAAGCTATTCCCTTCCTTTCTCTAGAGTCACTGCATAACAATAGCCAAGTATTTGAGCTGAGGTATTTAAGGGAAGCCTCTAATAATGAATGCAGAGTTTTGGAGGGTTTAGAAGGTGACCCCGGTAAGTCCTTTGCAAAAGATGCAGAGCACGCATGACGGTGATTTGAGACATGCTTTAGTTAGTTTTCTCCTATTTCCAGCTGAGGGTTCAAGATCAGCTGATACTTCTGATAATTTTGATTTTGAGGGTATGGAAGCAATGCCTAAGTACTGGTGGTAGATTACACTGCTATAGAAAGAAACTGGATGAAAGTGACCATATAAATGTTTATCATCTCTCCTCAGAGCTTGGCTTGGTCACTCCATACTCATTAGAAGATGATTGGTTTTAAATCCTCATTAACTGTCCATGCTTCTAGGCTCTCAAGCTCATTGAGCTCCATACCGTTCCTTATCTCTGCCTTACCATTTTGCGCCTCTTCTTTTTCTTTTCACTATGTCATGGGAGAAGCTGTGCCTTAGGGAGGGTGACCCTCTCAGTTCTGCACTTGGGACCATGTACTTCCCCCTTCACCCCCACGTCCCACTTAAGCTGTGTGTGTTGCCATGGAGAAACATCTGTGAGGATGGCAGATACCATATCTGTCCAGTACAGAGGAAGGCTCTACCACATTCAAGCAGAAGTGAATCTATCCAGCCTTTGCAAACAGATTTTTTTCAAAGGTTTATAACTTAGCCAAATCTGGGCAACTTTTAATAAAAACTTTTCCCCTGCCAAAGTTTTAAGTCCTTTCTCCAAAACATGGAGGCACTGGAGCTTTTTAATGAAACAGTTATTAAAAAAAAAAACAAACCAAAACAAACTAGGAATAATAACATGTTTTTCTCTCAGTTGTTCTCAGAAAAGTTGTTCTGTTGTTCTCAGAAATGGCTGAACCAGTTCAGCCTGATTTATTTATTTTGGAAAGAATCAGCTGAGACACACTTTTAGCATGGGAAATTTCAGCCCAACTGGTTAGCTTTTTTCAAAGTTTGGCAAAGTTTAATGCAAGTCGAAATGTTCTTATGCTGAGAAGTCAAAGGCAAGCTTACATATCAGCAATGTTCCTTGCTTGGGATAGAGAAAGACTATATATATATATATATATATTAATTGCTTTTTCTTAACGTTTCAGGTTCTTTGAGTATATATTGCTCTACAAAGATGCGGTGATGTTTCAGATTGAACAAGTTACAAAGCTTTGCTCGAAGATTGCTCTGACAGAGCCATGGGATCCATATGATATTCCTGCCAATTCAACTTACGAAGATCAGTACTACATTGGGGGACCTGGAGATGAAGTTATGGTACAGGAATGGTCTGACAGAAAACCAGCCAGAAAATGTATGTGCATGCTTTTGTTTTATTTTAATAGTAATCAATTTCTCTGCTGCACAGGGAAAAATAAAATTATTCATGTTTTACCCAGCTTTCCATATTTCTATAGAGTTCTCTGGAAGAAGTTATGAAAATGCCCTGTGCACAGAATGTCATTTTAATAACAATGTGTTTTTTTAGGAAAATTTCATATTTCAGCGGGATTAAATGTGTTCAGAGGACTCGATTGTGTTGTTTTTGGTATCACACAGAGTTTGGCATGGAACAGCATCATTTTGTGTCTGAATCTGTATCCAGAATTTATCCAGAGAAGAATTGGTACTATAATTAGGGGCACACTCAAACTAGAATCTGTGTAACAGAAACAGAACAGGTGTCAGTGTTTGTATACACATAGTTCTGCAGCCATTGAAATCCTTAATATAGGCCTAAATTTTGTTGTACCAGGTAGTGGTAAGAAATATCTTCTCATAAGGCTTAGTTCTGCACTTGGCAGCTGAACACTTGCATCATAAAAGAAAGGAGGCTGAATTTTCCAATGTATAGTATTCTAGATTTTGAATGCACAGAAATTTATTAGCACTTTGGCTTCAGTTTCATCTGTGGTTTATTGATGATCCAGACAACTATAAAAATAATTTTAAAACCTCCATGACGTTTATGAGCGTATTCAGCTAGTGCAATACTTATGGTTATGGGCATCTAATATATAGGCTGGTTACGAACTTGAGCATTTAGCCAGAGGGAAATATTTCTTTCTTGAATAAAAGTAGAACCAATGAAGTAGACAATGAAGGATAAGATCATTAGACCTCTGTAACTAGGTTGATATATCCTCTGGTATTCTGCAAGAGGCAAATTATCATTCACTCCAATGATTTTTTTTTTTCAGATCTGATATTTTTGGAATTTTTGTGGAACTTGATATCCAGATACGTTCAGTTAATGACGTGTGATTTTAATCCTGTATTATTTTGTATCTCCAGTACTTTTCTGTATGATTATTCATAAACATAATGTCTGAAAGTTACCTATCTACCTTTCAGCTAGTGTTGGTTTTAATTGAAAAGATATATTTCTTTCACAATTAAAAAAGTTATAGGGGAGATAAAGGCTACTTTGGTAGCATCATATTTAACCATGATTTTTTATTGTAAAATTCTGAGAGAAGGCTTGCTCCGTAAAAGGTTGCCTCCATTTCTGTGTACTCAAAACCATATTACTTAAGGTCAGAATGTTTTTGGTATATTAGCATGCTCAAAAGGGGTATATTTAAATGTTGCTTATCTTGCCACCCTTTCTTTGAATACAGTATAAGTGTGTTTCATGTCACCATTTATTTATTTCTGGCAATGTGGTTGTGCTACAGCCTATGACACAAAACTGAGAGTACTGAAAATAAGTGTGTGTGATTGCTGCTGGGTGGGAGAAACTAAGCATTCTTGGGACTAGAAATATTCATTACAGACATTCCTCAGAAAAACTGATTTATGGTCACAGTAGGTAATTTTAACGTGAGTTTCCACTATCAAGAGATCTGAAGTGCGTAAAACAACGGGATGGAGTATGATTGAAGGAGTAAAGAATGATCACAGAAATAAAATAATAAAAAGAAAGATAAAATAATGAAAGAGAGATAGAAGCAAAGGGCATTCAAAGGACACCACTTCAATGGTATTACTGCCACTGCATAAACAGCATAGTGGAAAAGCTAGAGGTGATGACAGAGAACAGAGGGGAAATAGAGCGAGGGAACATCTGTGAGGTTAGCACACTGTGGAGTTAAACTGAAGTTCAGAGAGGAATGGACAGACTTGCTACATCACATTCTGGAGGAGATCAGCATTGAGTGTAGTCTTGAGATAATGAACCGCTAGAAGTGTTTGAAAGTAATAGGAATTTTAAAAAATAAAATTATAATGAGAATCTGGATAGACGATGTTAAACAGAAGCAATGCGTTAAAAGAGACTGACATCATCGTGACCCATTCATCTTGTCACCTAAAGCAGTCACATTTCTGGTTGGTTGCAGTGGAATCCTGGGTCGGCGTTTACACCGTCAAAGACTGTTACCCAGTACAGGAAACCTACACCAAGAACTACAGCGTGACGACCTCCACTCGCTTCTTCGACATCCACCCGGGCATCGCAGACCCCTCCGTGTTCACCCCACCCAGCACCTGCCAGGCAGCCCAGCTGACGAGGATGAAAGATGAATGCTGAGTATGGACACTGGCTGCCTTGGGCAAACACGTTAGCCAAGAGGATGGTTATTAGTAGTCAGTTGTTGACATCTAAGCTGATTTTTCAACCTAATTGCTCTCTTTGGAAGTTGTAAGCTTTCACTTGAGAGAGAACATAAAAGCATGTAACTGAGTAAAATATATAAAACAAAAGATCTCTTTTGATCTCATTAATCTGCTCAGTGATGCACTTACAGTATTATATAGTTACCATTAAGATAATATTTCTAGATACTGTTTATTTAAGGATGATTTTCCTTTTGCGAAGATTTCATTATTTATTTTTTCACTAAGACAAAGCATAGGCAGACAGCAGCAATGCTACTGTCTAGAAGAGAAAGCTAAATTTTGTTGTCATTGTTGTTGTTACTTCTGGAGACTTGAAGGGAAAGATGACCTACATCAAACCTCATCCCTAAGTGAAAAATATAACTTTAAATTATATGCATCAAAATTGTGTAAATTTGTTCTTTTGGTTTTATTCTGCTTTGTGTTCTCTTTTGGTTGATTTTTTTTTCTTTCTGCTCTTCAGGAAGCTGGTAGTCAATTTTTGAGCTAAGTTTTGTTCTTTCTGAAAAGAAACTAGAGTAGCTTTATTCATTTGCTGACATGCAAAAAATACTCTTTTGTTTCTTGGGAGAATGGTGTGAACGTAAGGGAAGGAGGGAGAGGTACACCTTCAAAAAGAAGTAAGCCGAAGTTTTTTATGCATCTCCCTTTTGGAGAAGGCTTCTCCAAATGGTATGGTGAGACCATTTTCAGTCAAATTTTACTTCAGCACTCGCTTTTCAAGGCAATACTAGTTTTAACCTATGGAAAGGTTAAAACTAAATGGCTTTAATGTTTTGTAACTACTTTCAACAGTCTTTACTCAGGGTGTGGAAACACCTTCATAATTCCAGGGAGGTTTGAAAAAAGAAGAGCTGTTCTTTGTGCGTAGTTAGTAAAGGCTGCATCAGCATTCACATAGTGGCTGGGATGGAGAGAAAGACAGAGCCTGTGACCTGTGTGGAGCGGCAGGAGGGAGGAATGGGAGGCACAGATTTCAGATGTCCTCTGTGCGGTGTGGCAGCGAGGCACTACAGTCTGAGCAGATCCATTGATGCATGTTTTATTTGCTGTTTCATCAGCATCTCAATCTTACTATCTCCACATAACCAAAAAAGTACAGGGAGTGCACATATTTCGCATTAGAAAATTCAAACCAAACCTTCATTCACCTTTGATACTCTCAGAAGTGTGATGGGTTTTGCACACTTACCAAATGAGATTAACTGGTTTATTCTGTAAGGTGTGCATTTTATTTACTCCTTGAAAAAAAATTTAAAGACAGATTCTTGTCCTCTTACACATGTTGGGTAGTTGTTTGTTCCAAAAGTCATCTGGCTGTAAATGGATGTAAACACTGGAGAGTTTGGTGTCTCCAGAGGAGAAATGGTGGGCAGGCATTTAGTGCTTTATATACTCATAGCTTTTTGTACGTAAGCAAGTGGGACAGTGGTTGTTTTTCTTTCACAGTTGTGGTCAGAATAGCATTTTACTTTGCCCCATGCCTAATGAAAGCACATATACATACTGGTTAAAATTCAGCTAGTTCACTAAAAATTTCTCTTGGAGAGGGCCATTTCACTGAGTGGAGAGAAGGATTGGGTTTCCTTGAATTTAGAGTGCATTTATTCTGTACTTGCCTTCTGTATTTCGTGTGTGACACTCTAAATGCTAACTGCATATTGTTCTCATTAGGACAATGATTAGCATGCATTTCTTAATATGTGTCCTGTTAGAATCTGGAAAATATAATAAATCTGGCTAGCAAGCATGAAGCTGTGGTACTGAATCGTTTGGGATGGCTTTGTTGCGGTCGAGCAGATAGCTGGGTAATCAGGAGGTCTGTATTATGTTTTGCTGACAGTGATACAGTTTCTAGCAAGAGCATTAAGTGTTTCTTTTAATATGAATTTGCAAATTTGCAAAATTCTGTTACAGTACACAAAAAGTGCTTTAAAATTTTTGCCCTGACTTGCAGGGCAATTTTATATGGCTAAATCTAAAACAATGCTGTTCTCTTCATATTTATGCTCTACAAATCCAATGCAGAGAGTTGTCAAAGAGATACCAAGCAGCAAAATTTAGGATTACGTATTTTGAATTAGCCACAAACCAAATATGAAGCACAACATGCGTATGCCTGGTTTGTTATCTTTGCTATGATGTGCTTTGGTTTGTTGTCATGTACCACAAGAGACATCTTGTCTTTAAGCAACTACGCCAGTGACTCAATGAGAAGGAGCATAAAAGGAATATAAGGTAGCTATATAATATGCTGCCACAATTGAATAAAAATGTGGGGTTCATATGTCTAATAGTCTGGGAAACTTGTTTATCACAGTTATTTGGTGAAAAATTAATAATAAATTGGTATGTACATCAGTTATATTGTATTCTGTGGGCTTACAGCAACAGAACCTGGTAGCTGGATAGTGTGTGAGGCAAAGCTGATTTTGTGAGATTTACAGTGTTTCCTGGTTTCAGCTGGGCCAGAAATAGTGCAAACATAGATGTGCCTGCCATATTTTTGTGTTTCTGTTTGGAGTCTTCTCTGAAAGCAGGATGTGTAGAAGCACAACATTGTTTAATTTAAAGTTAACCAAACATTCCCGAACCTCAAAGAAAGGTTTAGTTTGAGTTTGGGGAGGAGATCTGGGCATTTGGTTCAGTTCCTATTTTAACAGTTTGCTTAACTCTAGTATTAGGGACAGATTTTGCTGCCTCAAGGCATGCTGCACACCATGGGAGTGCTGCCATTTACCAGGGAATGCCAACTTTCATGAACAACATAGGAAGAAACACGATAATCCATTGTCAAAGTCAATTTTAGTCAAGAAATCTCTAAACAGTATGACATTCTTATTTTGGGACATTAACAAAATCAGTGTGTTTCTCACTTTGAAGTTAGTTACATTTTAGTGCTTACGGTCAATTTTAGTCAAGAAATCTCTAAACAGTATGACATTCTTATTTTGGGACATTAACAAAATCAGTGTGTTTCTCACTTTGTAGTTACATTTTAGTGCTTACACTTCTTGCAAACTCACATCTCTTTTCCCACCACCCTTTACTTCCTAACATCAGTGAAGTCCACTTCCGAACAGTGTTTGCAGCCTTCACTTGCATTTATTTCAGTAGGAATTGAGCATTTACATACCTGATGTATCTGAGCTACACTTGACCTGTTTATTTTGCCAGCAGTTCTGTCTCAAGAGCAAGGGCAGTGCGAGTCATATGTGAGCAACATACACTAAACTACATGTGGTTGTTCAACAGAGAGACCAGAGTTGCCTCATGTGCAATTGCTGCTGTCCCAAAATACCAGTTGATGAGAGGTGTTGGCATGTCTGTTGTATCACATCCTGCATCTTCTGCATCCTTGGTCACAAACTGATGCTGGAGGCAAACTGCATCATGTTCCCACATGACAGAAAGGCAGGTCACAGGATCATCAGTAGCTTACTCCTTAACTATAAGGAATAAAGATTTCAAAAGATCACCCAACGCAAATAGACAGAGATCCCTGACTATGAAGATCTGGAGATTACAGTCTTTCCAGGAGGCTGCATGTATGGCATGGACTCAGGCACTCAGAGATTTAGTCTTCACATCTGCACTTTGGCATAGGAACAGATGAAGCAAGCTTGGAAAACTTTTTAAACGATCCTGAGCAGTTACTGCTTTATAAGGGGAGAGGGAAAAAACTTATGTTCCAATCAGTAGCCCCAGAAAACTGTCAGAAATGTAGAACAAGATGCTGCTCTGAAGATGGTAGTGGAAATTTGCAAACTGCTTTGATTCAACATACTCCAGGGTAAAGATCCATGTCGTTTGGTATGGCTATTTCAGCACAGAGCCCAAAACTGCATCCTGAATGAAGTGATGCACATAGTTGCAGTATGATATTTTGTTTGAAACAAAGACAAATAGACCAGTACTATGCATTTTGCAGGCCTGAGTGCATGACTAATGACCTGCATGTCTCTCTACAAGAATGTGTGTGCCTTTAAAAGAGTGCTGCCTGCTGCCTTTGAAGACTGAAGAATTAATCTTCTCACCACTACATCTGTAGAAATCTACTTCAGACTCCTTTCTTTCCCACCCTGGAAGGTGGGAATGGTAGTTCTGCTTTCCACCTGCTCTTGCCTTCCTGATTGTGGTAGCTCTGAGCCAACATCACTGCCTCCACCACTGGGGCCCTCAGAGGCCTGGAGCCTTTGGGGCAGTAGCACCAATGTCATGGAGGGTTCCCAGCCCCTGCCTTACCACGTGGACCAAAATTACGTGTGTGTGTTACCCGTCTGGGCTTACCCTTTGTGCCCTGCACGCTCACTCCATGCACGGGGGTGTTGCTCACGCCCTCAGCGCCCGGCCGTCACCATTAATTGGGCTCAGCTCAGGCTTCCATGACGCCAGGCAAAGGGGCTCATGAGCAAAAGGGAAGGAGCAGAAATGAAAGGAAAACCTGCTGGGCTCACCCTGCTCCCCGCCAAGGTTTTTCCCACGCTTGCCCAGGCCTGATAAACAGCTTTGACGTTCCTGAAACAGCAGCAGCTGAGTTGCCAGCTCTACGTCACAGCCCATGTCACGCTGAAGGAGAGGGTTGGGTTTCACCCTCTGCACTAAAATTATCCTTCAGGCTGGGCCAGTGACTCAGTTTTGTTTTCCATGGAAAATGCATGCCCGCTCCCATCACCTCTGCCACTGCCATGGCAGCCTGTCTGGCAGGACTCCTGCCCCAGTCCAGCAGTCTATGACAGCCCCTGTGTGGCCAGACAGTGCCCTTCAACCTGTCCCCACTGTCCCATCTTCATTCTTCAGATCTGTCAGGGACCTCGCTGTCCCCACACACGGGCCAGGCAGGTCTTCTCCACTTTCCTACAGGGCTTTTAAAGTTTTGGGAAAAGTCCTTCCTATCTTTCCATTGCTGTGCCATTTTGAAATTAATTTTTTGTGTGGTTTCTTATTCTTCTCCTTTTTTTTGTGTGTATGAGCTGCTTCTGTTAATTTGATATGCCGATTTTTCATAAATTAATTTTTTGTGTGGTTTCTTATTCTTCTCCTTTTTTTTTTTTTTTTGTGTATGAGCTGTTTCTGTTAATTTGATATGCCAATTTTTCATTTGAATGTTGTGTTTGGGGTTTTTTTACCACAGACTTGTGCCATATAACAACCTTTGTTTATTGCTGCAATACCTGTAATCAGTGACTTGTGTAAAGAAGGACATTCTTGGTGTTGGCAGCAGTTTGCACTGGCAAGAGCACAGGAGGTGGAAATGCTGACAGTAATGACAAGTGACAGCAGGGATACCCTTACTGGTGGCCCAAGTGACTGACTACCAACTATGATGACTGTTAAAACTTTTGGCTCTGCAGAGTCTGTAGACACTTAACCCCAGGAAATACACCAGATCTCTCCAAAGGAGATGGGGAACTATGCTGGGCAGCCCACATTGCTTTTGCCTTATTAAAGTAAGATGCTGTACTAAATGCTGTATGCATGACCATAATTCATTGTTGAGAAGTTGCTTATAGAGAGACAGAAAACAAGATGTTTTCTCCTAGCATCTTTCTACAGAAATGATGTAAAAGTTATTTTCAGAAAATGTTGACTTTTGAATTAAAGAAATAGTAGAAAGCTCCAAAAACTTGTCATGGAACAAACACTATATCTATAAAGCAATATACATATTTTAGCCTTAGAACTTCTACTTTAAATAAATAACACAGCTTGTCAGAAGGACTAAACTCTGAATCATCCCTCTCAGCTGGCTTTCAGCTTTGAAAGAAGCTGCTTCTGTTGTAGGCTTGAAGAGGAGCTCTTTCCTAAGGCTGGCTACTTTAGCAATCATACAAATTCAGCTAAAGACATTGCCTCTTCCTGCAGACCCAGTCCTGTCAAAGGAATCGGGTTTCTTTACTTGTGTGTTGTCTCAGTACTCTGCAGATTTCCAAAGAAATATGATGTTTTATGCCAGCACAGGACCTGTTCTGAATCTTTTGTCAAATTTTCTTGCTTGAACACAAGGGAGACTATGAGCAACAGGCAGTGTCCCTTACCATGAGAGAAAGCTTACCCAAACTGAAGACATTTTTCCCTGTTTCCAGCCTGGTGGGACATCCTAGATGGGGAATCTTGTTCAGAAGTCTGTAAAGTTCATGTTTCATGTAGGTGAGAAGGGAAGAAAAATAGCAATAATAAAAGCAGGTGAAAAAAGAAATTATAAAAATTAAAGTATACCAAGAGAGTGGTAGCCCAAAAAAACTAGTCAACCGCACCCCTAAGAAAAGGGGTTGTGGGGGGAGAGGGGGAAGAAAGGAAGATGGAGAACCATGTTTGGCTGCTCCTTCTCAGCCTGTTTTATGAATTTATAGAAAGTATGTTAATTATGGGGGACCACATCTGTATTCAAAGGTTTGTAAACATCAGCATTTCTTTTTGAGTAATACAGATCCCTGATAGACCTCACCAATCTAACAGGGCACTTTTGGGTGCCCTGCAAAAGGAAGGAGGCCTTGGATGGATTTAACCTTTCACACTTGCTTCAGGGAAGTACCAAACATTTGCAGCTCCCACTGAAGTGAATAGATTAGGCGTGAAATAATCTCTAGCCGGTGGAAATAAACAGTCGGCACTTATGATTCTGTTCTTTCAATTCCAAGAAAAGTTTTCTTAACAGAGCTGCTGAATTTGGACATTGAAAGTGCCCAACTCCCTTCCATTTAATTTCCACCTTGTGCTAGCTCACACTGCCAAAATGATATTGCCCTTATTTGTTCCAACAGTCTCACTCTTACAGATGTGGATGAAAAGCTCTGATGATCCCCATGGGAAACATTAGGAGTAATAATCAGAGGATGAAGTGATGTGGGACAAATTCCCATACACCTGCTGCCCCTTCCATCACTGAGCCACCTGAGCTGGATTCGTGAAACAGGCAATGGCAAAAGCTAAGCCACAGGAAGCAAAGCATTACTGTGCTTCAAAGGCTGGGGCTCAATGTTGCCTATGTTAGAGCAGCTCTAGCATGATGTCAGATGTGTCGCTCACTAACAAAATCTCTCCCTCCAGAAGATCTTTTTAAACAGCAGAAGAAAACGCTGGATATTGCCTCAACAGGGAAACATGTCCCTGCCAGCCAAAAGCACCAGGCAAGGGCAGCCAAGCACAATACATCATTAAAACTTCCTCCTTTATTTCTACAGCAGCTGCCCGAAACATGGCTGGCAAAGGGCTGTAGAGGAGGGAGACATAAGTGGTGTGTGTTTGGTCAGGTGCCTTGAGCACTGCAGTGAACTTTGGGCACCTGAACCCAAGGGTGTGAGCAGAATCACGGCACTCCAGTGCTGTAAACAGCTTTGTACTGAAAACCCTCACACTAACATGCTCTGCTATGTAACAGCAGCCCACAGGAAAATGTTTGGGATGAGACACAAGCCTCACATCAGGCCAGCAATGGCCATAGTTAAAAAATAAAGTAAAAGAAAAAAGCCAAGTCTCACTTGCACTTCCAAAAAAAATTCCACCTACAGCAGCCAAAGATGTGACTATTTTTGTACTTTGGTGTGGCACTCAGTGCCAATTATATAGGAAGTTGTTACTTCCAGTCTGGATTATTGCTAGATGCAGCACAGGATGGCAAGGCAATTAGTACAGCCAGAGCTAGTTGGGTCAGGATGTGCTTCTTCAGCATCCATTTGAGTGTGGCCACTTTCACAACACCCCGAGACAGCTCCAGGCTGAGGGATAATAGCTTTTACACATCTTCTGGGAGGTGTTGACCAACCTGTGAGATAACAATACAGATCTTAGACAGATACCTGTATGCCTAGAGAATAGCCTGTACTGTTGCTGAGATCAGGAAGGAATTTTCCTGTGGGACAGGTTGGCACAGTTTTCCATGGCTTTTTGGCCTTCCTCTGCAGCATCAAGCATGACCATCGGTCAGGGCTTTTAGGGTCCCTCTTGGCCAGGTTGCTGCCTGCTGCTCATGCCCCACAAAGGTGACCCTCTTGCCCCACATCTGGGGAAAAGCAACTTTCTAGGATCTGAGGGTGTCTCCCGGGGGTTGCTTCTTGTCCTGTGTGTAATTGAGCAAAGCCCCTTGTCAGGGCTCCTCTGCACCTTTCCAGCTCTGTTCCTGCCTGCTGCACTTGTGCTTCCAAGGCACCACACGTGCCCTGGCTCTCTCTTGCCCATTGTAAACCTGGAGCGGGAGTGAGCTCTGCTCTTCCCTTGGCTCCATTTCTCCAGGGGTTCTTGCTTGTGCAGAGCAGCCTGTGCTTGGAAGAGTGCCAGGCTTGCAGCCCCATGAGGAGCTGCCACTTTTCAGCACTCCGTGTGGGCAACACAAGCACCAGGCAGGCACAGGAGTGCTTTGCAGGAATCACTACTCAACAACCACAGCAGAGAAAGTTTTGAAAGGCAAAAAGTGTGGCTCATGTGTTATCAAGATGTGTCATAATTTGGAAAATACCAAGTATTACTCCTTTTCTGTGTGACTGTAACCAATCCTTATTCTCCCTGTTCAGGAAAAAGGGACTGCTTGACCTGTATTCATAAACCCAAATTGTTTCAATTTTTACATCCAAAGTAATACATGACACTGTTATTGTTCTTCCTCCTCAAAGGCTAAAAATCAAAATAATTTTAAAACAGAGAAAAAAATAAAGTAGGAATGCTTGGGGGTTGGATTTTTCAAATGCCAAAGTACAAATTGATACAGAAAAAACACCTTACCAAACAGAAAATTACATTCTTAAAACTTCTGAGGTTTTTGGTTTTTTTCCCTAGAAAGAGTCTTCTTTGTGCATCAGTCAGTTATCTACTTTCCTGTGTTTGGTAAAGGTTCATACTTTTTAGATAATTTTCAGCAGGTTTTTTTCAATATCAATTACACATTTTCAAGACTGTTGTGTTATCTGTGGCTTGACCCAGTGTCTGGGTCTCTGACTTGAAGGAAACTGCGTTCACCTGGCACCACTTCTTTTGGCTCCAGGCAGTTCTATTGTTTGGGTTATTCTATATGGCAGGCTCCAGGAAGGATGTGTGGTCAAATGAAATATGTCCCGTGACGGAAATATGCCCTGTGATGTTTATGACCATCTTGTTCACTCTCTCCAGAGAGAGCCTGGGTGAAGGACACTCACCAGGAAGATAAACAGCCCATAATTCCGAATATTCCAAGAAACTCTATGGGTAAACTTGCCTGGAGAGGTGGAGCTCATAGCAACTGTGTTGGATACAAATTGTGCCATTAACTCCTTGCCACAAAGGGTGCATGGGTGAGAGACAAATCTGTTTTCCTCACACAGTGCCACCAGCAAATGGCTGTCCACAAGATGTAGGGGATTTGCAAAATTCTGTCTTTGACTTTGCCAGACTTCAAGTGATGGTTTTCAAGCTAAACTGAGGATTGCATTAACTTGCTCCTGGCTACACCTGCACATTGAGGTAATGCTTGTGAACATCTGACCTGGAAGAGAGACAGAAACATAAATTAAAAATTCTGTTTCCAGTTATATCCTTTCTGTTGGAAGCAGCTTTTTAGCCATTCCCACACATAACCTTCACATCCTTGTTAATTTTGGGACACACAATAGTCAAGATGACCCTGCACCAGTGCTGAATACAGCAGGGCAATCACCCCTTTTGACCAGCTGGTGCGTGTGTATTTGGTGCATCCTGAGATGGGTTTACCACTGCTGACTTGTACTGAGCCTGCTGTTAGCCTGCAGCCCCAGACCCTTTCCTGTGGGGCTGCTCTCCAGCCCAATTCATACTTGTGGAAAGTATTTCTTTATGCCAGCATTTGTTCTTGTTGTTTCGTGCCACTGACGATGGCTCAGTGCTCCAGTCTATCCAGATCCCGCTGCAAGGCCTCTTATCCCTTAAGAGTCAACAGCACATTCCAGTTTAGCATCATCAGCAAACTTCCAACTTCTGTCTACAGATAACTGGTAAATATATTTAACAGAACTGTCCCTAGAACTGAGCCCTGAGGAACAATGCTAGTGACTGACCTCCAGCAGGATTACCTACAACCTTTTGAGCCCTGCTCTTTACTCAGTTCTTCACCCACTGAACCACGTACCTGCTCACTTTGCAGTCAGATGGCTTGTCTAGAAAAATGTTGTGAGGGACAGAATCAAAAGCCTTAATAAAATTAAATCCAGAAAATCTTCCTCCACTGCCTTTCTTCATCCTATAGGTGGGTGACCTTATGCTAGAAAAATATTTAATAAGTTATACAGGACTTTCCTTTGTGAACCCATGTTATCTGTGCCTGATGATTGCCTTGGCCTCTAAAGGCCTATCAGTAGCACGCAGTATTATGTTCTCTGCAATTTTCCCAGGCGCTGAGGCTGGGCTAACAGGTCTGTAGCATCCAAGGTTTCCCTCATGCCCTTGTAAACTGGAATAACACTGTCTTCCTTCCAGTCAGCATGAACCTCTACTGCATAAAACCACCAGGTTCCAGCAACATACTTGATGAAGTGGCATAAGTAGCCAACTGCACTACAAAAAGGGTGCTTGAGAATGCTTAAAAATTGTTGTTCAGTTGTTGTAATGGCACTATCCTTGTAATACAGCCTTCTGTGAAGAACATCAGGACAACTGCATCATCTAATCTTTTAGAAAGCTGAAAGCTTAAACTTTTGAAAGTTTAAGCAAGTATGGTGTCAAGGTCAGTGGGAGATATACTCAGAGAGTCCACTTTTTATTTTGCTGACAGACAGTGAAAGATTAGTCTCGCCCTTTGCACAGCGTCAGATAACAGAAATAAGGTATTCAGCTGCAGATCAGACTTTCAGCCACATTATTCTAGCAAGTATGACAGGAAAGCAGACATCCCAGTAAACAATTCAAGGTTGATATTGCAATGTTCAGTAGCAGGGGCTTTAACAGCTCTGTAATCTGCATGAAGGAGCATTGTGACAGAGTCTATCAATTATCTCTGGTTCCAGGTCCAGTATGACAATTATTTGGGCTCCATATTTGTTTATTGTTCATTGCATTTTTTTAATATCTCTTGTGAAACTTCTTAATGAAAGTCTGGAAAACTCTAAGAAGGAAAATTAGTGTCTGTAATTTTTTCATCTCTTGGAAGAACACAGGCCAGTTCACTCTATTGCTCCTAGTATTTTATTTCAAGTTATCTGCAGTAGCTGCAGGGCTCAGCTGCCACTTATTGAAGTTTAAGCTTATACTTTTCTGCCAAAAGTCTTTCCTCCTCTATCCGCCCTATGGCTGGCCTCTGCTGAAAGGTCTCTCACACCACTTTGTTTTTCCAGTTACTCCTCCATCCTGATGCTTCCATTTTTTGAACTTACTGACATTGTAAATATTTCCTCTTTGGTACTAAGATACTTGATCCCTTTTCAGATGGCAATTGAGAACACTTCAACCCTCAATCTTAATGGCATATTATATTCAGTTGTATGTCATGCATTTATGTATAATAGAAGGATAACATATATAATTGCCAAGTCATAAAAACACTGGTTACTATTGCTGTGATTATTTACTCTTAATTTTACATGCAATGGTTAGAACACCATCTTTGAAAGTCTCCATCGCTTCTATAATCATTATATTAAGCTTTTTCAGTCTTATTCATCTTCTCCTGTTCCTATACCTCAAACTCTTTGTTTCAGTCTAACATTGGAAAGGGTTGATGTCTGCTCATGAAAGTCATTGCTATTTTGATGTTCCTTTGTGGCAAACCCTGACAAGGTTATCTGAGAGTGTGATGCTCTTTACATTGTATAAACCCTTAAAATACATTTATTACAAAAAGCTTTTCATTTGAACTCCAGCTATCCTGGTAGGGGTCTTCCTAAGTTAAACATGGCCTCTCCAAGAAAGAAGCTTTTCCAGATGGTGTGAGCTCATTTTTGTTCTGCATTTAGCTTTAGTGTTGTTTCCACAGGATCTAAAGATGGGCTGAAGTTAAAAAGCAAGTGGAAGGCTAAATCTCCAGGGAGATGGAAAAGAGTGTTTTCATGAGCTCTATAAATCTTCTCGATGTATTCTAAAATTACAGATAGCTGCCTTGGCCAGATTTGATGCTAGCAGTCAAGAAACTAAGCATTAATTTTACATTTTTAAACTGTCTTAGAATGGGTTTACATTTCAGTTGGAATCTAGGTGACTCATAGCAACCAGGAGGCTCAAAAGAACTTGCTTCAGATCTTTGTGCAGTGCAAAACTGTGTCAGTCCACAGCATCCAGCGTAGCTACTCTGGCTGGGATCGAGCAAGTCACTGACTCTTGCATACTGCTTTCTGTCTCTGAAATCCAGGAAAGCAGCCCTCCTGGAGCTAGGCAGCTCCAAGGGCCGTATCAGAGAGCTCCATGGCTCTGCCTGGCTCAGTCTTGTCTCCATTTCCACTGACCTCAGCAGCAGAGTGATGGTGAACTGCCTCTGAAACAAAACGTGAATCTGTCAGCTTTGCTGGTCTGTCTGTGCAAGTACCCCAGGAGACATGTGACATGATATGGGGGAGGTGACCTCACAGTTCTGAGCGCTGACACTCTCTGGCATGATGAAGGCAGGATATCTTCACGTAAGCGAGGAACGAGCACGCCCTTGAATTTACTGTCATTTCCTTGTCACCCTGCAAGGCGCAGCCGACGCCAGGGCTGTCTGCAGTTGCATAAACACACACCGTCAAAGACCTGGAAGTCACACGCTGGCACAGCGCACAGGCAGCGCTCCTGCTCTTGTAATTAATGAACTCCTGGCAGGAGGCTGCTGGGATCTCAGCAGCCCCCAAAGAGCACATGCCAGACTGCTCAGGAGTGGCACTCACTGAGATTAAAGACTTGGCTGCAGCAAAAAAGAAAGCGGAAGCAAACAGCAGCCTTCTGCCAGTAAGTGCATTTCTTAAGGCCAAGGCTCTGTGTTGGTGCTCAGCACAAATTGGATTTTCTTTATTCATGCTCTGCTCAGTGCTTTTCAGCATCACTCATGGGCTCTGTGATGTTGCCTGGGTGTCCCGTTTGGGGCACAGGGCCCATGGCCAAACCTCAGTGCACCTGGAGCACCACAAAAGGTCATCCTGACATGATGAACAGAAAAGCTTTGGCCTCCCAAGCTGTACTGTATGTACAGGCATGTATGCAACTCCAAGAGGTCCCTGTTGCTTGAGGTTTCCATACAGTGTAGGTGGTGGCATCCTCTGCTAACAATGTGGATAGCCAGTTCCATTTGGATGAAATTCCTTGAGAGGACTCGAATTCAGGCCACACAGAGTTTTGCAAGGATCCCAAGAGGGAAATGTGAACACGGCTGCGCAAAACTGAGATAATCTACTCCAAAATATGGAGTGTAATGCTGTGCTAACTCTAGGACATTATGACACCAAGTTCCTCATCTGTTCAAGGCAAATGAACTCAAAACAAGACCCAAACCCTCACTGGAGGACTGCAAAAGGGCATTTTCAAAGTCAAGCCCAAAGGTCTACCCAAGGCCATCAAGGTAACTCCTTATCAAGTTTTACCTTTCCAGGCAACGACTGTCCATTTTTTTGCCATTGTAGCACCCAGCATCCAGCATCTCAGTCTGACATGCTCAGCACCAGACTGCATGGGGTGAGCAGGAAAATGTCCCACTGTGATGCCTTGCCTTTGTGAAAGCTGCTGGAACACAGACAAGGTACAGTGGATTTTGTGGAATGTTTTGTTCAAATGAGAATTTCTTTGGCATAAACTCAATGAGTCTTGCTCCTAACCCTTACTTCTTCAGAGCCAGCACAGCTTTGGCCTGCTTTATGCCCCAATTTCTAACATGTAAGTTCTGGTTAATACTCATTACCCCTAATAATCTTCAATTTTACAGCACTGGAGATTCCTTACTACTCACTTTAAAGTCACAGTAAACATTAAGAAACCAAATCACCTTGCTATTTATGCTTGAATGGATTTATAGTGTTAGAAGTTATGGTTAATCTCTTATTTTCTGACCTTTTCTTACATTTTGAATTTAGGAAGAAACTTTGGACAGTAGTGAATCCTATTTTGAAGTGAAAAATTGACATATGAAAGAGGGCAAAGTGGCACTAGATAATGAACATATATAACCAAGTAGAATTTTTTTAAATTTAATTTTGAAAGTAACGCACACATTGAAAAATAACCTATAGCCCAATAACATTTTGTTCTGCCTTTTGGAGATAACATACGCAAGCAAACAGGCATTTAGGTCAAAGACTTAGTGACTCATTTCATATCTCTCTAATGGAAATAAACAAAATATTTCATCTTATCAGGAATTTTTATGCTCAGTATCTGTAAAACAAAAAAAAACCCTGAAGTCATAGATTCAGGGGTTTTTTTGTTATTATTGCAAGTATGTTGTTATACTTGTTGTTATTGCAAGTATGATTGCCTTATACTGCAAATTTTAACAAAAGTTGCTATGAATTTTCCTGTAGATAGAAATGTCCTGAAGTGATTAATTTCCTAGATTTTTTTTTTATCCTCCTTTATCACATAACTGATTTCTTGGAGTATTATTATTGTTATCAACTGATCTGAAATTCAGACCTGTAGGTCTGTAGCCATGCTTTTCATTTACTTAAATATAGATCAAATACTCCTACAGCAGATGATAAAATGGAACATCTATTACTTTGATGAGAAAACAAATATTTCCTCTTCTACCAAAATCTGAGGAAGCAAATAACATGTTTTGCTAATCTCTGCAGTGTATTGTCTTTAAATAAGAGCGGAAAAATATTTCTGTTTGTTCAAACCACTTTATGAAATTGAATCTTGTCAATGTACAAGTATGGATCTTAATTTACAGGAAACAATTCTTTTTAAAAACTGTTAATGAAACAAATTCAGCTTTCACAATTCAGTTTCTTAAATTCACTTTTAAGCACTTTAAAGAGATTATCAAAGACTGGTTTATTAAATGTTCAATCCCAGAAAAAAACCCCAAAAAATTCATATTTAAATTGCCTGTAAATTCTCTTGAAACATAACTTCTGGCATTCACTTTCAAAAATTAGAGTCAAGACTTTGATAACATTAATCAAAGGAAATAAAGTGCTTTCTACAGACAATCTGGGGAGATCCAGCTTCAATGCTATGTATGCATTTTGTATGTGAAATTACTTTAGAGTATGTTTTGGACCCTTTAAACTTCAGTTTTGTTATTCTTCAGAAATGTATACAGATAATACTGAGAAAAAAATCTGTGAGTTCTAATTGCAGATATAAACAATTACAAAATCATGTTAAATGATACACTTACTAAACTTATTAATAGAATCAGAGAATTGTTTAGGCTGGAAAAACCTTTCAGATTATTTCATCCAGCCATTAGCATACCAGTCAGTGGTTCTGTCTTCTATAATACACAAATTTTTATTGTGTCTTATAAATCTTTATTTCACACTACAGTGCTGTATATTTTAATTTACAAGATGCTGTAAAGAGCTGCAAAGCTAAAAAAAATGGAGAAAGATCAAATTAGATTTGCCTTAAAACAAAGAAACTCAACTTGGAGTTCTTGTTCTGTACACTGAGCATTGCCTCACTGAAGTGAAGACTGTAGGATAAATCAAAGAAAGGGGAAGCTGAAGCTAAGGAAATGAGGAGCAAAAAAAGAAAAAGAAGAAAACGGGCTTCTGAAATCAACAGCTTATGCACTGCAGATTCCAGTTTATATCTCCTTGAAATGTTCATTTCCAAAAGCACGTTATCTCCCAGTGTTGTTAGAGAGTTAGCAAGCGATGTTTTGACTCCCAAATACAAGTTATGTCTCTTTCACACTGAAACTTTCTGCTAGTTAAAGGTGATGGAAGGTTTATCTGCCTAAATAATGATCCCCATTTGTTCTACTGCAGCTAGGGTATGTGCTGAAACCTAATGAAAGCATTGGAAAGGTTCCCATTGATTTTGAGAGATTTGGATCTGGTCCTGAAGTGCTAAAGAGAAAAAAGCTATTCCTCCTCTCCTTTCCCAATTCTAAAATAAATTGTGATTGCATGGTCATGCTGGAACACAGATATTGTGGTTACAGAATAACAGATAACAGGCATCTTTATGCATCAGTGCTTTTGGAGTGTGTATCATACCCTAACAAACACAGACACCGAGCACAGTTCTTGCTCACTTGAATGATTTAATTATTCCTGTGTCTCTCATAGCTGACTCATGGTCCTCCTGAATTAGGGTAAAGGTAGATTTAGATCACATATTAGGAAGAAATTCTTTACGGTAAGGGTGGTGGGACACTGGAACCTGTTGCCAGAGAACCTGAGTGTTCAAGGCCAGGTTGGATGGGACTTTGAGTGCCCTGGTCTAATGGAAGGTGTTCCTGCCCAAGGTAGGGGGGTTGGAATGAGATGATCTTTAATGTCCCGTCCAACCTGAAATTGTTCTATGATTCTGTGATTGCTTGGCATCAGCATCCTACTGCATCTCTCTCTGAGAGTTTGATCTCCTGAGGGTGGCCTGTGGGGTGAAGAGAGTCTGTGGCAGCCCTGTTTAACAACATCCCACTGACAACATGGCAGAAATAGTCTTTACCACAGATGGATCTGTGTTGCTGTTTGCAATTTGCCTGAAACAAATGACTTCATAGAGGTAAAACTCTTGAACCTCTTTTCCATCCCCTGGTCAGTGCAGGTCACAGACTGGGTTACACGCACACTGCACAGAGACAAAGGAAAATTTTGTCTGGGTGCTCAGAACCTTTTTTAATCTCACCCACACTATAATAACTTGTCCCTGTCAGACAGCAGTGCAGGGGCTGGACAGGCTTCCTGCATTGTGCTCCCAATGTCTCCTGGCTCGGGAAGTGACAACATCTTGAACTAATTTTTTTAAAATTTTTTTTAAGCAACATATTTTCCAAACTTTTTTTTAAGTGTAAGTCTAATTTTTTTTTTCTTTTTTCCCTTTTTTTTTTTTTGTAACTACTTGGCAGGGAAAGGAATTCCATGCAGGACCTTGAATGAGGGACACTCAGGGCAGCCAAAGACATCAGCAACTTCTGCCAGCCACCTCTGGAAGGCAGGAGCATCGCAAAAGGCTGGATGTAGGCTCCTCCATCAGCGAGCCCTCAGCCGCAGACAGGGTCAGTAACCACAACCCAATCTGCTGCTCTTTCCGCAGCAGACAGTTGTCCTTTTCCACATGGCCAGGTGCGACACTTCTGGGACAAATTTGGAGGTATTCATCACCAGCGGTGAGGGCGTGGGAGACAAGTTTCATCCAAATAAAGGACCACCATGTGTTGGGGCTTCAGTAGAAAGGTCTTGTGTTTACTGTCCTGCACATGCAGGGAGAGATTTTCACTGTATTTTCTCCTCCTGGATGTTAAGAGTCATTTGAAATTATGTGAAATAATGGGTAGCCAAAGTTTCATCTCCCCCCACTGCCTTCTCACCTTTGAGTCTCCGCTTGTGGAGCTTCCTTGGCACATCATGAATCTGCACAACAGGGAAGAGGACTTGGCCTGCCCCAGCTGCTTCAGGCTTGTTGGCTTACCTTGCGTGGAAAATCCAGGAAGTGCCAAATATCATCCACTGAGGCTGTTTCACCAGCCCCAAACATCCAAATGTCAAGAAAAATACTCCCAAATATAATAAGAGTGGGTTAAAGTCCCTAAAATTACAGTGCTTTAGATTGTCAGTGAATGTACAATTGTTTCCTTGCAACTCATGTTCAAACACTCCTGCATGCCAAAGAAGACAAGTTTCCCAAAGGGATTTTCCTTTCCTTAGGCTTGCCTAGGGAAGTGGGATGGTGAAGGTCCTCCAAGACACCCCATGGTCCACACCAGTGGGACAAGACAAAGTCCCATGATAGCTCTGGGCTATCACCTACTGCAGCGTTTGCGAGGGTGATCCCAGATTCTTCACAAAGGTTCAAGTTATCACTTTGTGAAATTTTCCACCTCCTTCACAGACAGGGTTCTCTGGCTTTAGGCTGCTTTCCATGAGGCTGGATAGGAAAGCTTCACAGCAGCAGGACATTTTATTGTTGCCTTTTGTATTTTGCCCAGACAGCATTCCTCTGACTGTGTGCCCACTGTCAATGAGTGTAGATTTCTCTTTGGTGCTTTCGGTGCTTTTATCTTCCTGAAAAGCCAGCTCTTAAGAGTATGACTGGCAGGTAGCTAATATTTAATCCAGGACTCGGTGCCAAGGACTGATCTCTACACAGAGAGATCAGATCTGGATCTTGCCCTGCAGCAGAAGAGCCTTCGCCACGTGGCTCCCTTGAGCAAAGTGAGCAGCTGGGCGTAGGTCCTGACACCCAGCCTAATCTCTCTGGCTGTCTTCCTCAAGCAATGGGGAGCTTTTAACCTAGATTTGGTGTTTTGTCCAAGAAGTAGGAAACTCATAAGAGGTATAGCCCAGAGAGCATCTTGACTGTGGCCAGCTTTCTAGTTCCAGTAAAGTTACAGCCCCACTTTTCCACATTAGTCTTGTGTCTGTCTCATGTCTTGACCTCTTACAATGGGTAAAACTAGGCTGTAGTTAGTTTTAGCACCTCCACCTCTCTAACAGCTAAGCTAGAAAATGGTTGTTTTAAGCAACATAAATTTAGTTTCAGGCTGTAAATTACGTATTTTTCATCATATAGGTTGCTTTACAACTGAGAGTTTTCATGCAGGTCTGCACAAAATAATTAGTCTGTAAAGGTCTGGGCTTTTTAGGAGTGGGTAAATTAGGAAACTAGGGAAGGGAAGGTTACCATAAACATCCTTTCATTGCAGCTGAGGTCCCAGGCTCAGGTTTCCTACAGTAAAATGTTAACTATGATAACAAAACAATAAACCTTAGATTGAGCTAAGAATTGTATTTAATGTTTAGAGATCATGCATAATAATTAAGTGGTACTATACCAAAATTTTGTCTGAGGGACCCTTGTGCCATTGCATCCCAACCCTTGGTTTAAACTTCAGAACAAAGTGGACAAAAGAGGCAAACCAGAAATTTTGTATTAAGAAAGAGAGAAGAAGTTTTTCGGAGGGGCCAAGAAGCAGCTAGTTCAGCAGCAGGTGGCAGAGCCTTGCTGCATGAGTGTTTCTTATGAAAGAAGCAGGATCAGGAATGTGTTGCAGTGCCTTAGCTGGTCATTTCACAGCAGAGGTTTTAAAAAAATCATTGAACTACATTAGACCATCTATTACCAAGGCTGCCACTGAATTTGATCAAAATCCCCAGAATTCTCATTGTTACAGAAGCAGACAGGAGCACAGTCTTAAACTTGCAATTTTGCCATTAGGAAAATCCATTAAAGGATTCAGATGCCTGGCATGGGGTCTGGTAGCCTCCAGTACTGCAAAAATATTTAACAATTTAATGCACTTTTCAACATTATGAAGTTGTAGTGATTAGCAAATACATAAGTTTTGGCAGGACTTGATTCTTCACCAAGTTCTGACCCTGCCACACAAAGTACCCTCAACCCTGCTCCACAGTGATGTAAGATGCTATGGAAATGCAAAGTGCTGACCAGGAGGTGAAGGCTGCAATGGCTGGGCTGTGAATGGAGAGGACACGTCCCAAGAGCAATAAACCCCACTCTTGCCTGTCTTTCCTGCTCCCAGCAGCAGCACTTGGCTTTATGCTTTGGGATTTTGCCTGTGAAAAATTGATCTGTGTTGATGCAAAAAGAAAATAATTGAAAATCTAGCTCATAGTCATATGACACCGGTACCTACAAGACAGTAAAGCATCAAAAAAATCTCAATTTCAGGTAGCCTTTTGACTTCAAAGCACATTGCAAATGGCTGGATGAGATGGAGCTAAGACTGTTATCCTCTATGGCAAGATGCTGGACTATACTCTAATGACTTGGAAATATTTGGATCAGGCTTAGCAGTGTAAATATGCCAAGCAAAGAGGTGAAACTCAGCACACAGATACCTAGAGGTACCAGTAAGGGAAAGTTAACCCTGGGTGCATCGCAGGTATCTCCTACAGATGTGTTAATTGTGGGAGTGAGGGGGCTGCTGGGGGCTTGAGGCAGACCCAGGGAAGGACTTTGCCCTTGCAAATGATGACCCAATGCCGCTGTAAGGTCTCCAGCCTCAAAGGGTGGACTGTGCATAGGGCAGCAGAGGTGGCTGTCCATGCTTGTCTGGAGATTTTGTGAACTTTAGTTTGCCAGAGCCCTGAAATGGAATATTTACCACGTGTCACTACTGCCTCTCAAACACAACACTCAGAAGCTTTTATCCAATTCTTAGTTTCCCCTGTGTTTGCATATCCTGCATGGGAGTAGAAGGTGATTATAAAGGCAAAAGTGTTTACATAATGTTTCTCTTCCAAGGCCCAAAGTGAATTCACTTGAAAGATTCTAGTTAACTTCAACAAGCTTTGGACCAGTATCTCAAGGAAAAGATGCAAACTTTGATTTGCAATCTCCTGTACCATACAATTGATTTAGTTTGGAAAGCTAACTTGTAATTTAGCACTTAAAACATTTTAACCACTGTTTCTGAGGAATTTTAAACCTAAGCAGTATTAAAAATCATTACTCATGGACACTTTCATAGAGTCAAGTTTTTGCTTTTAAGTCATGATTTTACCAAACATTGTCTTTCTTACTAGGTGGGACTTTAAATTCAGAAAACTGATAATTTATGTTTCCATATCTAGCAGAGGACTAGAAAGCTTTCACTGATGTTCATAAAGCCTAGCCTTATGTTAGATTTGAAGACTATGGCAGCTTTGTTTATACTATAGTTTGGGAGAGGATTGCCAGTCTTTTAAAAATATTTTCAGGCTTAAAATGTTAATCACTGGACTCAAAAATAGATTTATGTCTTCCTATTTCACTACAATGACTTTTATTTTTTTCTCTGTGAGAAAACATGCAAAGTAAAAGTAACGACAAACCTACTTTTGGAAAAAATTTTCTTAGGAAAAAAAGGTAGTACATTTTTGAGGATTTAAAAAAAAAAGGCACTCATTTAAACTTATTATAGTATCATTGTTACAGACACAGTGAATGTTTTTTAACAAGAGCTTTCTCTTAAGTGAAAATGAAACCCACAATATAATAATGAACTGGAAGAGGATTACCTTCCAGAATATCCAACAGTTTTCAGCTGCACAGTACTAACTATTGTCAGTGTGCTGCTGACTTAAGGATTTTAACTAAATCCTTTCAGAAGATAACTGATTTTTCATTGTATGTTGCTGAAAGTGCATCCTTGAGAGAACTTTGCAGACTGTTTTATATAACTGGAGTATCTGAACAAGATTTCTATTCTAAACCCTTCTTCTGAAGCCATTTCTCTTCTTTCACCTTATCTCTCTGAAGCGTGAGAATGTTTTTTTCCATCTTTGCATATCTACCCAGCCTGGGTGCCTTACGTGAAAGTGATTTTCCCATGGGATAGCTGAGGCTAGAAGTGACTGGTGGTGGCCCCCACATCAAGCTTTGCTCAGTTTGGGGCTAACTCCAAAAGGAATTTCAAGTTGCTCAGGGCATGTCCAGCTGTGTCTTGAGCTTCTCCAAACAATGCATCTCCAAGGATGAAGCTATCTCTCTCCCAGGGCTGCGCCACTCACACAGTGGATCATTTCCCCCCTTACGTCCAGCATCTGCCTTGCTGCAAATCTCAGCTGATGCTTTCTGACTTTTCCCTGATCACTTTGGAGATCCTGGCTGAATCTAACCTATAACCAGACTTCAGGGAGTGAAGGACAGCAACCATTGTTCTTTGCCTGCTGTATGTGTCAGCTCAGACAGGATGTCACCACTTTGGTGGGTCAGTGATGCCAGCTGCCCACACAGGTACTTCTCAGACACTCAGACACTCAAGACACTGTCTCAGACACTCAAGGAGACTGCTGGTTCTGGTATGCACCAAAAGCTCCCACAGCTCAAAATCCTGGGAAGCACCTTCCTCTTCCTGACTCCAAGGGTATTTGGGTGTAGAAATGTTAGTCTCTGCCACCCTTGCTGTCTCACCTGCAGATGTTTACAAAGTCTGGGCTATTGACTCCTACACCTTAGTGCCTTTCTAAGTATCCCTCAAGTGTGTTCAAAGAGGTAGTAAAAAGAATGGACAATATGGCAAATTATTTACCAAATAACCTGAAGGTTTGAAGACTTTTTCCTATTTTCATCAATATTTTACAACATTTGCCATTTTCCCTTTGAAACAAAGCTGTCTAATTTTCGAGCAAATTTGGGAATGAAATGTTGATCTATTGCAGAAGGGAACCTTATTTTGTCACATAAGAGTATGAAGAGGCATCTGCAATAGATGAAGTCCCCAGACATAGTGTGGTAAACCAGTAGACAGACTTTGTAAAATGAGGAGTAGTTTATGGTCTCTTATTGGAGGATCTTTATGAATAATACTATCCTGGAAACAACTTAAACAGCACCAGCTACATTTTTAGAAACATTGGTAAAAAAAGTCAGGTCTTCTAAACTCTAATGACATTTTCAAAACATCACAAAACACAAATGCAGTCATCAGAGTTACCACCTTCAGAAAACAGAGGAAATAATTTCAATTTACTTCACTTGTTTTCACTGTCATTTAGGCTGAGCAACACCCTCTGGAACTGAATTTTCAAATTTCTGCAGCAAATACTCCAATTCTGGATGCAGTAAGGCAGAAAAGATTATGGTTTAGACTGGGGAAATCCTTTTACTTCTATAGTGAGAGACACAGAAACACAACACCAGGGTTGATATACAGGTGTGAACGGCTTCACTTCTCAATGTCTCTACAGATTTTCCTCAATCACCTGAGAGCACTGGCTAAATCAAAGCAGTAAAAGCTACAATTAGTTTTTTTTTTTAAATATTCAAAATTGATGGATAACTTTAAAAAGAAAAAAAACCCATGGTATAAGTCTTGGGAGTATAGAGAACAGAGACTTGGAAAAATCAGGCAAATTTTAGTTTTAAACCTAAAGCTTTTAAACCTAAAGTTTTAAATCTTGGTTTTGGCTTCTCCAAACATAACCTCAGTGACTGATTTAAATTCACATTCTGAATTCATAACCAGAAATTTAATATGGAAATATTTTCCTCTAGCTGAAGTAAAGCATTCACTTACCTCAGAACTAAATAAAGCACCAGGATATATAATTAGGGAAATCAAGAATTCTCTTTAGATTTAATTTTCACTTCCTCCAACAACCTAAGAAGTTTCCATGTGCAAGTTGCCATACTGTACAGTACAAGGCAATAAACTCTAGCCCTAACCTTTCTGGCCAGGGTAGATCAATTATCCTCAGGCAGGCAAGAAACCAAGAGCAACTTTATTCTCATGTTTGTAAATTCTTTTTCCTGTGTACAAAACAGACATTTTCTAACCCACATTTCTAACATTTTCTTTTTAAACTCTTCAGTGCAGCAACAATATTTTTGCAGCTTTGTGCTAGGGTTGCAGATAGCAATAAAAGAATTGCAATGAAGCCTTTGGGTATTTATCATCCCAGATTCAGAAAGCCTATATCAGATGGGAAGAATGATACAGGTCCTTGCAGGAAGTGTCTCCAGTGTCAGCACCACCACTAATACACCTTTAAAATAAAATGGAAGTGCTGAGCATCCCTGACAACAGGCACTTTCTAGTGACCCTGTGAAGGGCTGCTTTTTTCTCTCCTTTGATGGTCTGTAACCTGGCCACAAAGGGCTGGCAATGACATGCATATCCCCAGGCCGCTGGGGATGCCTTCAAGGACTGCACCTGTCAGCAGGATTATAACGAGATTTGTGGACTGATAAAATACTGAATTAGAAGTTCTTTTAATGGCCCACTTGGATGGAAAAATAGTTGCAGGTCAGCTGACAGCAAAAGTTAGATATAGCTGAATGTCTTTTCTTAAAATCCATTTCCTTCTGCATTAAAAAGAGATCATTTGTTGCAATATTATTGTTGCCCCAGAAGGAACCCTAGATGAGACTGCATCTGAAGGAATAATTGGACAAGAACTAAAAGAACTTATTATTTACCAAAGGGCCTCTAACCTAAACCACGACAGAGACAAAGCCACTACATTTCACAAGACCAGTCTGAAAGGAAATTCTTGTGCGTCATTTAAAAAGCCATTTATTTTTATAATATACAACCCTCTAAAGAAATAAGTGTTTCACCTTCATCACTCTTATTTAATTTTTGTCATATTAAAATATTGCCTTCCTTCACGAAGGCTTATGATCATTCTTAAGAATTACAAGAGAGAAAATCCAACAGGACAGTCCAAGGGGATGGCTAATTAGAGGGTATCTTTGTTTGTACTGAAAAGACTCTGCTAAGAAAGTTAGAGAATAAGAACTTTAAATATTGACCTTGCCATCAGCTTCTAAATGTATTTTTTTTGGCAGGAGTATTTTTAAATTCCTCTCAAATAACCTTTTGATAATATTTAAACTTTATTTTTACATGCTCTTTGAAAACAAGCCAGTTTGTTGAATCTTTTTGTTCTGCAAATTTAGCAATCATATGAGATCTCCTGCTTTAACAAAACCAATATTTTAACACTGAGATATCCAACATTTCCTGCAAATTAATTATCACATAGTAAAACCTGAGAGAACAGCAATTACAATGTTTACAAAGTTACCTTAAAGGTTAAAATAACTTTTCCCAAAGTTATAGCTTGTTATGCTCCAATCTTTTTCTCTCAAAGCTCTAGAAGAGTAGAGAAATGAGAGGGTGGGCTTGAAGAAATACAAGAATCCCAGACTGCAGTACAGGAATTTTTTTTTTTCATTTGACCTCATTTTTTCTTGTAAGACCATGCTTTGGTAAAGATTTAACATTTTACAGTTAGAATTCCAGGAGATTATAAAGAGAATTTAACGTAAGAATGTTAAATCTACAGGTAGTGAGCAAACAACACGGAATTCATTCTTATACCTATTTTTTAAATAACAAGACACTGTTTTTGTTCAATCAATAAGAAATCCAAAAAACAGCAGCTAAAGCATTTCTGTATAGCCTGAAGTCAGATGCAACAGTTACTCTGTACCTTCATGAAAGCCAGAAAGCCAAATGCCAGTGGATTTTTTCCCTGCCTCCACAAGAAAACTGTATCCTCTATCAGTGAACAGGAACGCAGTTCTGACCATGACTGTAAAACGTGTGCCACAGGAAGAGCCAGAGACCAAGATAAATAATTACAACCCTGCTGCAGGCTTCACAAACAAAACCCAATAGGACAAAACTGTACAGAACTTTCAGCAGATGAGTGTTTTGGTTCCAGCAGATGGGCCTGATGTGATGGAAAGATGTTGCCTTCCATGCCCAGCTA
Organism: Passer montanus; assembly: GCF_014805655.1. NCBI lineage: Eukaryota > Metazoa > Chordata > Aves > Passeriformes > Passeridae > Passer > Passer montanus. The sequence continues at coordinate 7,084,270 of NW_024367930.1, read as the reverse complement.
TGACCTGAATCCTGTGCTGTCTTCCACTTCAGGAAAGGCATCAGGTGGAGATGAAGTGCATCATGGTAAATCAGTCCAAAGTAAACAGCTGAGAAACAAAACCATTCTTCTGCACTAGAAACTTGTTATCACCAACAGCAGTGGTTTTATGTGATTGACATGGATGTTAACTAATCCCTTAGTCATTGCTTTTCCAGGTGATATGACTGCCAGGTAGTGCTTACTCAGACCAAATGGCATGGAAAACTACTCACAAGATTTTGCAAAGTGAAAACTTTAGCAGATAATCTTTCCTCTGAAGAGTTTTGCTGAGCTCTTTAAGCATCTGCCAAATGTCTCCTAAACACCTTACTCTGTATTTCCCAAAGCTGATCTTACTTTAAGTGTCAACTTCTTACAATCAATACCTACAGACAAGCACTACAGACATGAGGATTTATTTGAAAACTTTCTTATCTGGACTATTCATTAACACTGTCCATCAGTTCACATTAAATTTAGTACTTTGAAGTGAAATCTGGAAGATGAATCCATGCTTGCTTTCTCATAAAAACCACATCCTCTGTTCCAGATCTGTTGCTGACTTGCTGTTCCTATTGGCAAATCTTGCTTGTACATATATTGAATTATTTGGTAATATTGTTGTCTAACATCTCTCTTCCAAGAAGAAAACCATGTGCCATATATAAAAACTTTTGATTGTAGGTGGTGGCTGCTACTTAAACCTGGAGAAAAATGGCTCTGAATTTTATTTTTTTAATTATTTTTTTTGCAGAGCAGCTACCAGTACATTCTCTGCAGTACAGATAAGACTGGTAAGATAGGTAATAGGTTCATTGACAGCTCTGTCTCACCACCAAAAAAACCCCAAAATTAACAAGCAGCTATGTGTAGGTATACAACTGAAGGGAGTCACGAGAACTGCTGTAAAATATTCCAATTCTGTATAAATGTAGCCAGCACAACAATCCAATGTACTTCCAAGTATTCCCATTACCGTTTGCTCATGACATTTTTTGGAAAATGGCTCCAGAAGATAGATGCCTGTCCATTAGCCAAAAATTTAAATGTGGTAACAGTTGTCTAAGGAGTTGTAGGCCAAGTCCAGATACCAAGCTGAAGCAGCTCAGAGATTGAGCAATCTTGGAACCAAACAAGACAGAAACATATAAGATGTGGTTGTAACATGGTATCATAATGGAAGTGCTCCCTTTCTACTTTGAGCTCTATTTTCTACTTTGTCAAATCTCCAAATTACATCATATAATTTTAGAAGCAGAATAGTTTTTTAAACTTAAGCACAGAGCACATGAATAATTAAGGAAAATAAAGGAGCCTCCAAGCATGGCACACAAAACCTTCACATGGCATGACTGCTAGTTATGATAGCTGTCCTTTTTTCAGCTATGTTGACCACTCCAGATGTTCATCTTCAACATTGTGCCCCAACATCCCTATGGGAACATCTGTTATCTTGGCTACAGAGGAATGATAAACAGTATTGAGGTCCTGGACATAGACAGTAAAGTATAGACTAGTACAGCTGTAGTGCAGCTGATCATGGGATGTAGTAATAGATCCCTTCTCTTGGTGGAGGCTGGTGGTATTTGATAGTGGGTAGGAAAAACTGACACAGGCAGTGCTGGGAGCCAGTTTCCAGCCTTGGGTAAAGATCCTACTGCAACAGTCTCAAAACAGGGCAGGCAAAGCACATCCCAAAGAGCCTCCGCTGACTCATAGGTGTTAGTGGTGTCAAACTTAACTGGGATCAAGGAACAGTTGCAGACATGCGGTGAATCATTCTTCCAGTTTTATTCTAGGCAAAAACTCCCCACTCCCCCAGCCATATTATTAAAGCATAAAACGTTTTCAAAAACTGCTTCAGACCAGCTTTAAGACAAAAAAATATTTCCTCCTGCACCCTTTGCTTCCCAGCTGCTTAGAGAAGTTTGTCTCTTTCTGTCGTTCTGTTCGTTGTGTCTGTTTCCATCCATTACAAGGAAGGGCTTCACCTTCTGATTCCAATTCCGATTGAGAAATGTAGCATATCCAAGCATTAAAACTCTCCCTCAGAGGTCTATTTATTTTTAAAATTCCATTTGCATTTGTTAGGAGCACGGGATTATTTTAACTGAAATTGCGACAAAGGATTTATTGTCTGATAGTGTTGCCGCTATCCAAAAAATTACTAGCATGTTATCTGTAGATGGGTTTATGTGCTAATATAAAAATATGGGCTTATAGTTCTTCTAATATCTGCAACACAAGTTTTAAACAGTCTGGAGGTTTTACCAATAAAACGAAGAAAAAATATTTAGGCAGCTAAACTCCTTTTGAGCTCAGCATGACTTTAGGAAAATAAATGCAATTTGGGACCTCAGAGACCTGGCTGACTCAGACTCTTTTCTGGCTTCCCAAATCTACAGTGGCAGATTACGTGAATGATTGCTGGTTTAGCATCCCATTTGTAAACCAGACAACACTCTCTGCAAATTTTTTATTGTTATTATTCCAAAATAAAAGAAAAGAAAGAGAAAATAATCCTTTCGTACATAAGGAGCTCCCCAAAGGAACTGCATTGCAGCAAGTTCAAAAAGTTACATGAAATAGAAGTGTGCCAGATGTGCCTGGAAGACCATGCACTTCTGATCATCACTTTTCCAGTTTTTGTTGGTCTGAAACTCAGACTAATGACTGTCAGGTTTCAAGCTGATGAAACAATTTTCATCATGCCTTGATGTTTGGAGAATAAAGTCAACAGAAATTGTCATATAATACATGAAAATGTTCTCAAGTTCCAGACATTGAGTGAGGGCAGTCAAGGGATTATTACTGTTAGCAGCAATGTAAAGTGGCATAAATGCCCAAGTAAAATGACTCACATCACCTCAAACTTCTTCTTACAGAACCCTGTGAAATAAGGTTTATTTCCATTAATAGCTTTAACTCGGTGCTGACATGACAGTGAACATTATTTTATGGTTTCACTGTTCTGAAAGATTTGAGGGAAAAAGAGGCCACCATGCAGATGCTTAGGAGACAGAGTGCATTATGGAGCTGAAAGACAGATTTATCAGCCTCATTCTGTTAATCATCAAAGAAATGGAAAATTTCAACACTCAAATATAGAGTGCTATTCATTAAAGAAACTTGTTTAGAAAACAAAAAAACTTGCTTGATTTTGCTAGTGCAAGAAGTGAATGGGTTTTTTCCATCATCAATAAACTTCTTTAAACTGAAAATTAAATACTGCCTCAAACAGACTTCTGAATTTCTTCCCACAGAGGCTTACTGAACATCCAGATGTTACCACCTCGATGGCTGATATTTGACCTCTTTCTCTTAATGGTTTCACACTTGATATTTCCCGTCTTGTGTACCATCTGGTTGCAATGAAAGCATTCCAGGGATTTGCACATCTCAGTCTAGAAATCTTATGTAAAAACCTGCTTATGCAGCTCTGTAAATCTGTTAGATCTCTAATATCTTGACCACTTCAGCAGTACCTTCCCCTGCGGGATGTAATTTGATGGTTTTGCTGACACTGAAGCTAATACCACTCAGGAAATCTCTTTCATCTGTGTTGTAGCAGCCTGCTCTGGTATAATGGATGAGGAAGACCACAAGGCTATGTAATTCTGTGATTAACCAAATCCTTCCATGTTGCTGTATCTTTGTGCAACTTTTGTTGTTTTGTTGTTTTGTTGCTCCTTGTAAAACCTTAATGAGTAAATATTCATCATAAATTTTCAACAAAGGCACAATTCCAGTCCTCAGAAAAACATCTACTGTGTAAAACCATCTAAATAGAATAAAAGAATAGTGGGTATATGTAGCATCAGAGTATTTTTAACCAAAAGCTATGGATGTGTTATTTTTCACAACTCCCCACAGATTTTTGACACTGTTTCTTGTCCCAAGTCATTACCAAAAGCTATTTGATAGAAAGAACTTGCAGTTACATCATTGTGCACATTTGTTCTTTTGGGACACTGTTTCCCTACATGTCACATATAATTTTTCACATAAACACAGGCCAAAAGATGTGTTTCTGTGACATGAAAACACCGCCCTCTTGGTCCTTTCACAATATGACAGAGCCCTGTCTAACAAAACCTTTGGGAACAGTAGCTCACAAAGAGTTGTTGTGAGCAGCTCTAACTTTGATTACCTGGCTCAGTGGACCACAGGATTTTGATCCTGAACCTTTTTTCCCTGTAACCCCCAAAGTCTTGCAATTTTTATGTGAAACCGGAATGGTACCTGAAAGGAACTCAAGCATACTGAACATACCCAAAGTGGTGGTAATACTTGATGGCAGCCTCTGAAGTTACTTAAGAAGCATATTTCTGTGCAGTTCAGTGTTCTTTTTTTGCATATGTACCTTAATTTGCATGTACTTTACAATGTATACCAATCCAATGTAAATCCATATCTCTTTTTCACTGCTTCTCTTTATCTTAAGGTGAAATACTGCAAGTTAAGACTTGTGAAATTAATGCTGTCCTGGTGATGTTGCAATGGTGAGAAGAGAGTGACTAAACCAGACAATAAAACTTTTTATTGCCAAGAATTAAAACATGTTTTCTGTCAATTGCTCTCAAGTGGCATCATACAGCCCATCTCCCCAGAGTATAACTGCCCAGAATTTCCAGGCAGCCATGAAAAAGAGCTGTGAAGCTGTAGTTTCTTTGAAGTGGCATGAGCTCATTTTTAAAATAGCTTTGAGCTATAACCCATGTTTCCAACTGTTGTTTTACCAGGTCAGTGATTTCCACCTCAGCGAGCTGTTTAACTCATCTCTGCTGTCCCATGACTGGGTCAGCTCTAGCTGCATCATTCCTGATCAGCATTTAACCAGACTGCTCCTAGAAGTCTCCAAAATATTTTTCCTCTGGCCATTTACCTCATTCTTTGCTTCCCTTGCTCCTAGAAGTGTCCTACCTGATGTTCAACCCATAGACATTGTTCTTACACTATGAGTATGAAAAATAATTGTTCTCGTCACCTTATCAGCAGTTTTTCTTGGTATGGAAACCTGTGATCCTCCTGATTAGCCATTCCTTCTTCAGGAAAAACACAACTAAACCCAATCTTTCTTCCAAAACTATTTTCTAGGCTCATGCTCTTTGTCATTACTCTTCTCTCTACTCTTTCCAAGTCCTTATGTCCTTCTTAGTGTGCAAGCCTCCCAGCTAGACACAGTTTCAGCTGTGGTTGTGCTGTAGCACAATGCTTGGGCTTTTCCATCCATGTGTCTTATTGGCCCTCCTCAATGGAGGCCAGTTTTTGTTTTTCTTGCAGCTTTACAGTTCTGTTTACTCATGTTCAGCTTGTAGGCCATTTCCTTTTGGTGTGCTGCCTGGTTTCCACTCAGTGTCTGCACCCCCCACAATTATCCCTGTTAAAAAATGCTTTGTTTCATTTTGTTTCCATTATGTGTTTCCAATATGGCAAGATTTCTTTGAAGTCTAACCTTGTACTTCTCCCCAGCCTGGTGTTATTTGCACATTTAGTACAATACCTTATTCTATCTTTGGGTCAGACCTGGAAATACTGCATTGTATCAGACTCAGATTAAATCCCTGTGAAACTCTGCTCACTGCATCCCTTTGACTCCACAGATTATGTGGTTTTCTTGAAGCTTTTCCCCGCTCCAGAATCCTCAGTTTGTCTTGACCACGCTTCTCCAACTTATTTATGAGTGTTATATTTAAGATGTATGACACCGACTGCTTTTGCTTTGCCCACAAAATCTACAACTACGGGAAATTAAATTTCAGAGAAAGATCATTAATAGCTGTGGTGAACAGCAGCCAGTTAGACCTTCTGTAAAAAGACCATCTTGACTGGTATTTCATATTGGAAATTAACTGAATTTCCAAAAATGCAACATGACAATAAGTAGCATATCACCAATTTTCAGCCCAGCAGCTGCAGACCACCCTCAGGAGAAGGTCCACCAGACATGAAAGCAGTTTGGTTGGACACTCACACAGAAATGTGGTTGTTGCCACCCTTCTTAAATAAGGCTGGGGCTGGCAATATAAGAGACAAGGGTAAATGCTCTGGCAGTCACATTTTTAACATTTGTGGATTTTAAATGTGTGAATGAGCCAAACTGAAACCTCATGACATGTCTTAGACACTGGTAGCAGATCACGAAATCACAAACCCCCTAATCCACAACTTGTTTACTCAGTAGCAGATAAGTGTAACACATCTGCTTTTGAAAGGTTTTGTTGATGAGATTTTTTGTAAAAAACAAAGAGCCAAGAAACATGACACTTCTCATCAAACATGTGGTTATAAAGGATGCCTAATTAGGCAAAAAAATATTCCCAAGGCTTCACTAAACACAAGTCGAATTTTAAAAATTGAGCAGTTGCATTCCTTGTTTTGGAGGAGTACTCCACATTTGAAGCTACCAGTGTTTCGTCACTCACTCATATTACATGAATCCATTATAATCATCTACAAAATAAAGGGAAAATAATTTGTTTTTCTCTGTATGAATAAGCAGCTTTCTTAAATTCACCTTTCCTACCAATCAAGAGAGCACTAGGATTTCTTGGACCACAATCCCTTTCACAAGAAGAGGGTTGCTCCATCTTAAAAATAATCATGTTGTTTTGCCTCCTGCTGCTCCTATGAATAGGGTGTTGCAAGATCCCCTTACTCTAACAGTTAGACAGCTCCTATTTTCCAGCTTGAATTTATTCATGCCTAGTTTATAAATTTTTTCTGTTACTTTATCAAGGAGCACAAGCTCAGTTGTGGGGGTCCATATTACTTGCATCTGATGGTGCAAGCCTCTCTTCTGTTTCCATTTCAGCCCTACCAGGAATGGAGATTCAGTGAAGAAAACCAGTGGGGAAAGCCACAAGGGTTGTGCTGGAATCTTGCAAGTACTGAATGTAACATTAACTGAGCAATGTCTGAGTCAGTGAAGCAAAGCATTCACCCTAGCATTGATTATCTTTCCCATCACTGTCAGCCACTTCAGCTCTCTCACAGAAATCCATTCAGCTTGGTTAAAATTTCTGGGAAGGGAAGGTTTCCTCTGTTGTCTGTCCAATTCCACAGCTCTAAGAGTGGAAAACAAGGACGAGTCACTTCTAGCAAATGGCTAATGGAACTTGCCTTTATTTCTAGCTCCTTGAAATCTTTTCTTCTCACACACAGGGTTCACATGTGCTGTGCTACTATTATGATCCTGATGTGAGAGCACTCCCCAGAGACATTCCAATCTTAAATATAATTCTCTAGGTAAACAGGAAGACTCCATAGATCTCTGCTAGCCCTCCCTGAGATGCCCTTCCCCAGGGCATTGAGTACTAACAATGATATGAGACATGGGGAAGGCATGACCCAAAAGGAGAGGAAGTCTTTGCATGTCTGTGTTGTAAAGCTGCCTGAGCATTCAGCTGTACAGCACTGCTCAGCCAGGCTCCTCAGGCCAAAACAACCTGGCAGGGTGATCTGGGGTGAGACCTCAGTGTAGCATCTTGGGGTGCAGGAGGATGATACCAAGAGGGCATTGCCCTGGTGGCTTTCAAGGCCCAAAAGGACACAGGCTTGTGCAATGTGGTCTGAACTAATTTCTGACCCTTCTTTGAGCAGAGACTTCCTGGGATCCCTCCCTGCCTGAGAGACTCTGGGAGCCTGTGCACACAGAAGATGCAGATGGGTAATCTAATCCATGACCAGCTCATGGCCAACGTCCTTCACACATATAAATTCCCAAGTGTCAGCCACTAACAAGATCTTCAATTGACAGCTGGAAATGAAGAAAGGTAAATATTCCAACACTGCAAATTCAGAAACAGTAATGTTCAAGATGAAACAATCATGGTTACTTCAGATACTGGGTATTGGAAAACTGAATCATGCTGAAGAACTGTGTAAAATCAGTTTGCCTCTGCTTTCAGTTAGAGAGACTTCATTGCCTCACACTGAGATTCTGGCAAGCATATTTCCTGGATATCTGTTGGAAAAGGATTGATTCCTCTTTGACACAGCATCAGATCATCTTTGGAATTTAAGTTTCCTTATGTTTGGCAAGAAATTTGAGTTATTAAGAAATGGAAACATCAGAATACAAGTGTTGAGTAATAAACTTTTTGCCTACATTGTCTAAGTGACAGACCTGTGCAATATCACCTGTTTAATGATGGCTATTTTTAAGCCTAGAAAAGCATTTTATTTCCATGCATACTATTGTTTTCTGTCAAATTGCCCAACAGAATGTTTCTAGATTTTACAACTTCTCCAGAAAGTTCTTTGCACCCATAATATTGCAGGCAGGAGAATTACTAAAACCAGTGTTGTCATTGCTGACCCCACTCGTTATATGGTCAGTTCAGAAGCTGATAAATTCTTTAACCATTTCGACATGATGGCAATTAAAATAAATTTATTCAGAATTATTCCTTCATTGTATTCAGTCTTGCAGTCAGAAAGCAAAACCTAAGAGTTTGTGAAAATTTTCCATTGCTTAAATACACAGCTAGTAAAATGACAAAGCATGTTGCTGCAGCACAGTACATTTGCCACACTCCTTCTGTTTGTTCCAGAACTCTCATGCCAATGCCTGTTCCAAGCAGAATGGATGATCCCATCTTTTGTATTGGTTTCATACAATTCTCTTGAGTAAATTCACAAGGCATAAATGTTTAATGTAACTAGACTATTTCTCCCAAACAAAACCTAAGTTAAAAAGTACAAAAGAACCAAAAAATGTGTTCCCTTCTCAAATTAAATGTCATACCATTGCATGCCTTGTCTGCCTCCAATAAAGGCCGTACACTATAATATTACAGCACTTTTAAGCCTTTCACATTCCTATGAATGCATAAAGATTGCATATCCGTTTCTGACTGCAATGGTACCTCAATTTATTGCATAGCCTGTATTGAAATATTCAGTACAAATTTCATGTTTTGAGGGAAACTTTTTTTATATTTCAATGCTCTTTCTGTTTTCATTTAATAAGCCTCAGTTCCTGCTCTTCCACTTTCAAACACCATTTGCATCCCTCTGTTCTGCTCAGTTGCTCCAAGTTGCCATGCTAAAGCATCATGCATCACACAGGGGATGAGGAGTCTATTGTATGTGGGATCTGGGACCACATGGTTGCAGACATGGAAGGATATTTTTTGGGTTGAGTTATTGCTTAAGAAGGCCCAATATTGGCAGCCCTTTCCTGGGTATCCATGACGCACTAAACACCTCAAGGCTGTTACTAGCTCAGACTCAGCTTTCACACATTATTGTGTACTGGTGGGGAAAGGATTGAGCATGAAAACCAAAGGCAGGGCACAACTGGTGGCATTGTGGGTCTTTTGCAAGCCTTGCTGAAGCTTTTTGAGTGTTCCATCTGGGAAAATGTAAACGCTAAAAAAGGTGTTATCCTGTGACAAGCAATGGTTTTGTTGCAGTTTCCTTCACCAGCCTTTAGTCCTTAAACTCGCTTTGTTGCCAATCTGTTGCAAATCAGGCTTCTTCAACCATTACTCCATCAAAAACCTGCCAGAACTATCCCTATTCTTCTTACTGAGGCCAAACACTTTATTTCCTCAGTCTCAATTTCATCAGCCGCTGCTGAACTTTACCCCAGGCCTTTTCCAGGGTAAGTCCCAAGCCCCACTCCCGGGCCAGCACTTGGAGACCTCTCAAAATGTCTGAGTTGTTTCCCACAAGCAACATTCTGGCTTCACTGGATGCTGGAGTGGACACCTCTGTCTCAGAGCAAGCTTCTGCTGCCTCAGCCTCACAGAGCCACCATTGCAGAGAGGACATGGAGATACTCAAGCACAAAGGGTAAATCCTGGGACAATTTGGTTCTGCCACAGCTCAGTTCAGCTCAGTTGACTTCTCTGATGTACACATACCACAGTGTCTGAGCAAACTTCTGGTGCCAATAGCAACAGATGTTTCTGGAGCCTAATTTAGGAAGGCACCTATTGACCCTGGTTGTATCTTCTTTGGGTACACTGCTCAGTTCTGATCTGTAGCAAGCCAATGGTAATTGGCTCTTTGCCCAATTGCACTTGCCATGTGGCCATTGCCATCACGTTCTTTTCACTCCATCTGGGTTCATATTTTGAAAGCTATGCTTTTCATTCTTCAGGAATTTATCATACAATCAAATTAATCTCTGGTACCTCGTTTTTATCTACAAAAGTCATGTCTACAAATTTTAGAAGTATAATTGGAAATGGAGTGCATTTTCCCACTGGGGAAATTCCCACAAGGGTTTACTTATATACCCAAAGTAGCTTCAGAGATTTTTAGAGAACTTTATTATATTGGTAGAAAATTCATCCAAAACTTGGCACGACATGTATCTAAATGAAATGAAAAGTTTCAAGGGGGATGACAGTGCCGCTGTGTATTGGCTGTTTTCACCTACAGAATGAAGAAAGATTCACCCACAAATAACTTCCAGGCTATGTGTTCTAGTAGAAATATTACCATTTTTTCAAGTAAAACCAGATTCAATGTAAAAATCATACCTTATAATTTATTTAGACAATCTGATTTATAGGCACTGCTGTACTAGCTGCTAGTCATTCTGACCGCAACCTTGTACTTCTCTGTGTCTTCCTAACACTATCTCACTTTGTGCCAATAAAATCTTGTGTGTAGCATGTTTATTGGGCTTTCCCTGATTTTTTGGATAGAAGTTGATTATAGCTAGTCACTCAAAACCACATCCTCTACTTAACAGAAATTTGTTTAAATAAATTAGCCATTAATTTTGACAGTACAGCACATATACCTTTCATTTTTCCATATCTGCTTGATGAGAAATATATCAAATAGCAACAGAATTGGTATCATTTTGTCATCATCCTTTTATGTTGGGTAAAAACTTTCAGGGGTGATACAATGTCAGATACACTGACACAGAAAGGCTTGATCCTGTCTCAGTATGAGATTTTATGTACAGTACTGTCATCATCCTTTTATGTTGGGTAAAAACTTTCAGGGGTGATACAATGTTAGATACACTGATACAGAAAGGCTGTATCTCAGTATGAGATTTTATGTACAGTATGTCTTGCCAGACTATATAAGTATATAAATATATGTAGTATAAAAGTGTACAGAATACCAGACTGTAATCAATTTATGGAAATATTATTTTTTCCCATCTCTTTTTCCAAGAAGATACAGTACCCCTCTGTACACAACAAGAATTTCCACTGAGTTGTATTTCCAGTAGTCTGTCATTCTTGTCATGTGCTGCTGAAGAAATTATCATGTATTTAGTTTGTTTGGGAAGGCAAAGGCTACTAAGCACAGGGCCTGGAAGAGATAGGATGTTTTGGAATTTCTGGAAAAGGATAGTGGTTTGATTTGCATAGTTTTGCTGCAGACTGGTGGCATGAAATTCGGACAGCATCTGTTTTATTGCATCACCATTACTGGACATCACGTGATATGATAAGACTGACCCACCCTGGAATGACTAACCGAGTGGGATGCTTTAAAAGGTTTTTTTCTTTTTTACAACCCTCAATTACAGAAACCACATTTTCCAGGGTAAAAAACAGTAACTTTTAAGCATGTGTGAATGTGTATGTGTGTTGTGCTTTTTGCCTTTTGGATTTTTTTTCTGTTTCTAACAAAAAAGGCTCTCCTGCCCACTAAAGAATTTGGTCAGAGAGCCTTTTTGTTTTTATACCTGTAGTGAATCAACATGAATCATCTAATTTTAGCCATCATCTTTATAGTTTGAAGCAGAAAGTAAGACTTACTCCCTAGGCAAGGCAAAAATTTATTTCCTGGCTTATGCAGCTTGTCGCCCCATTTGTTTGAGATACACAGCCACGTTACTTTTCCCGCTTTCAGCTATGCCTATTGGAACTGCAGCTACACCATTTCCCAAGAATATGCTTGGTGCGTCAGCTAACCTTTAAATATTAAAAATGGAGAGTGGCTTTGCAAACTTATGCCAAAATGGAAAGGTGTAAGGAAACCGCAGTCTGGAACAAGGGAACTTGACGTTCCTAATGCTGAGGCCTCTCTGCATCTTTCAGCACTGAGGCCATGGGTGGTTTCTAGAAATAATATTGTGTTTGTAGCTGTGCACTGCTAGAAAATGGTTTTCAGGCGTACCTGTTTATAACAAAGCCCCAGGCAATAAGCAACCGTCTTTTTTCTCTTTTCCTGCTGAAATCGGCATGCTTAACCCCTCAGCGAGGCCTAGGTCCCATCCCTGCAGGATGCAGGTTCTACTGACCTTGGCAGGACTTAACTTTAGCACGCAGCAGCAGACTGAGCATGGGACAGCCACCATTTATTTAAGATATTCGGGTCCATCTAGATCTCTTCAGTAGTTTTGTAAGAGCTTGAGAGTGAAAGTTGACGTTTGGCACAACTGAGGTCCTCTATGTGAATTTATCACGGGGCAGATTGAAAAGACTTCCTACTAGACACCACAGGACAATAATAACTATCCTTCCAGCCTGGTTGTTTAGGCTAAGTAGAGCAGGCAAACAGCTGCTGAGCCAGGTTTTGGAGTGCTGAATTTGGAGATTACTGCCTAACAGGCAGCCTATGGAAAACCCCCAATCTTCACAGCGTGAGAGGCCAGACATCAGATGTGGCAGGATCCATGATGTCTGACCATACCCGTAAATAAGTTTGGGGCTTTACAGACCATCTTCATATGTGACGCATATGGTTGGGGTTTTTGGTTACTGTTTCTTTGTCTTCAATAAGGTTTGAATCTACTCAAAACTGGGGAATGAGAAGAGGGATTTCTTTGTTTACAGCATCTGTCCAAGGACATATCTCCACAGCAGTTATCCGCCTCTTCTAGGAGCTTCAAGACTTTTCCTGCTTGTTTTGGAAAAGTAAGATTTTGGCAGTGGTGTGGTGATGAACTCTGTGTTAGCAACCTGATCCCTCTTTCTCTGCCTGAAGGTACAGATGACAGAACGGACATTGGGGTCTAATTTTACATAGAAAAAAGTGAAGAAATGTCCTTCTTCCACCTCAGTTTTATATAAAATTCCTTCTAGCCATACTTTTTGAGAAGTGCTTTTGGATATGAAAACAGGACCCTCATAGACAGCTTTAGGGATGAGGCATCCTTTCTGTGATTTCCTAACCTGGTTCATGCACACTTTGTTGACAGTTGTAGAGAGGGACAACATATTTTCTGCAGACCGCTTATGCTACCAAGTTACTTTAAACAATTACAAAAGACCTCCCACCCCTCTGAAAACCTCACCCTTTAAGTATCCCCATGGGGGAAGTCTGCAGCTGGAGCTCTAGGGATGCCAAAATACAAGCAAACTCCTTCAGGAAAATCCTGGGTAAATAAAAAGCCAGTGAAATGCTAGAGAACAGTTGGAAAAGCACAGCTAGACCCTCCAGGGCTTATATTGCTGTCAGGTATGTGCTCTAAAACAGTGGAGAGGGGTTGTGGTTTGCAGCTTGTAGTCAGCTGGTGGATTTGAGCTGCCTTCAGGGCCTCCACAGGCTGTAAAAAGAAAACAAATGGTGGCTGCTGTGGCTGCAGCCCAGGGAATCCCTTGAGCCACTGGTCACAGTCTTCACACCCCAAGCTTCAAACTCACAGTAACAAAACAACTTCCAGTTCAAAGAGCTGAAGGGAGACAGGTCCTATAAAAGCATCCTAATATGTTATGGGAAGGATCCCAGCCTGCCGTAAAGGTAACAGTCTGTCCACAAAAACCACTGGTATTTTAGGGAGTTTTCCTTCTCACTACAACAACTCCTTTGGATCCATAAAGACAGGGCTGACAGGGAGCAGAGCAAATGCCGGACAACCTTCACCACCTCCCACTCTTGCTGCACCATTTTCCCAAGGGACATCTGAAACAACAGAGCCCTCATCAAGTTGGGAATCTCAAGAAAAGTTATAAATATGTCCCAAGCCTTGCCTGATTTGTTGGAAAGGACTGTTCTCTAGGCAAATGGCCAATGACTACCCCTAAAATAAGCTGCAGACAAAGCCCAGGATATGTAGCAAAATCTACGCACTCTCTTCTTCTGTTTCTTCCTTAGAAACCATCATGTAGCTGAGAGTATATCTGGAAAGTTATCAAGAAGCAGTATGTAGCCCTTCTTCTTGCTGCCTAATCCTGCAAGATAGACTGACTTCAGAAATTTTGGAGGATTAGTCAAGTTTTCAGGACAACACAAAATACTGGGCCATGCCTTAGCACTCTGCGTTGATGGGCTGAGCAGGTGAGCTCCTGCTTCCAGGGCTGCCTCCAGGACATGCATCTGCTGCCCTCTCCTTCTGCTCCTGGTGAAGTATCCTGGGACACTGTTGCTCTTCAAGTCTCAGCAGGGGTTGAAGAAGGTGCCCCTGGCTTCACTTTCAGGGACCATTTGGTCCCTATTAGCAGCTCTGACAGCAGAGTCTGCCCCATCTCCTCTTAGGGCAGGACAATAGGGATTGCATGTTAAGGACTGCTCACAGACTTATCAGCCACAGCTTTTGAGCTTCTTATTCTTTAGGACAGCAAATTGTATTGGGGAAAAAAAGGATTTTGAAAAATGAGTTATTTATGGTTTTGTAAAAATCCAACACACATTTGGAGATAGTGATGTTGTTTTTGTGCTGGCTTTTCAGTTTGTGCTTTACCACAAATTTCCTATGGCTGTAAAGGCAAATACAAGCATGTAATTAGCATGGTTTTCATCATCCAGTGGCATTAACTGGCTGGTTATGGTGGCTTTTGTACTCCAGTTCCTAGCCAAATTCTAACATTCACTCATAAGTTTGGTCCCTGAGTCAGATCCATAGTTCATGTCTTATCATGGCAGAGTAATGTTTCCTTTAGCTCTTCTGTACCTTGCCAACCCTGTGTCTGCTTGCAGTTACTGTATACATACCGCCCCCAAAAAATACTCTAAAGCACAACTTAGGGTAAGCACAGAGAAAACTCAGAATGACTACTGGTGAATGATTGATTTAGAAGAAATATGTTCTTTGATTAAGACTGTTATTAGATGAGCTTTTAAGGTGTTGGGTAGAGTACAACCAAGCAACCATTTTGCAGGGAAATCACAGGAGGTTAAGTGGAGAGATTGTTAAATATCCACATTCACTGACTGGGAGGGAGTCCAACAGACAATGACCTGGGGTTGCTGGTCAATGACTGAACATGAATCAGGTTTTTCCCATCTGGTCAAGAAGGCCAGCAACATCCTGACCTGTATAAAAAACAGTGTGGCCAGTGGGACCAGGGCAGTGATTGTCCCACTGTGCTTGGGACTGGTGAGGCAGTGCCTCAAACTCTGTGTTCAGTTCTGGGTCCCTCACTACAAGATATTGAGGTGCTGGAGCATGTCCAGAGAAGGGCAAAAAGACTTGGGAAGGGTCTAGAGAGTAAGTCTCATCAGGAGAAGAGGAGGCTCAGGAGAGACCTTATCACTCTACAACTGCCTGAAAGGGGGTTGTGGCACAATGAGGATCAGCCTCTTCTCCCAGGCAACCAGTGAAAGGATAAAGGGACAGCCTGAAGTCTCATCAGGGCAAGTTCAGGTTGGACATCAGAAGGAATTCACAGAAAGGATGGTCAAGCATTGGAACAGGTTACTCAGGGCGATGGTGGAGTCATTACCCTTGGAAGTGTTCAAGAAATGACTGGACATGGCTAAATGCTTTGGTTTAGCTGGAGTGGTGGTGTTCAGGTTAGGCTCAATTATCTTGGAAGTCTTGTCCAAGCTTAATAATTCTATGATTTTTTTCCTAGCAGAAATGGTCTGGCCATGGAGATAGTAGTGGAGCTCCATAGCTGTGCCTCTTCTCTGGGAATAGAAGATAGTGACACACAAAGAGGAAAGCAAAACCTTCCTTGCACTCTTAAGCACTTACACATAAATCTGTGCTTTACTACATTCAAAGGAGATAGAGATTGGGTCACTTTTTCTATCATTCATTTGATATAATCACCATTGTCATTTAAGGAGTAATGACTTGAGATTTTTTATGGGGATAATTAAGTTTTGATCAATGGACCATCTCATGGTAAAAAAACATTTTAAATCATTCACCAACCCATACACAAATGAAATATTAATTTTTATTTCTTAAATAATACTTACTAAAAATTATTAAATTAGTAATAGTTTTTAAATGAGCTAATAAAATCAGTGGAGCACGATTTAAAATGCCCCTTGAAAAGACCTGAGCTCTTCCAGCTGTAGGTGTAAAACGTGAAAGGAACTTTATATCAGAGCAAGCAAATCTAGCATAGTTGAACCAACCATAATAAAAGTCTTGCTGTCTTTTCATTTGGAGCATAATGGAAGACTGTAAGTGCATGAATCTTGACACAATGCTTTAACTGTGTGAGTCACAGGCTTTTAAGAGTGCCAGACAGCAGCAGACCCTTTTTTGGGGGTTTGGGAAGTTTTACTGTGATCTAGATGGGGAAGGAAGGTTCAGCAACTGAAAGCAGAAAGTTTCTCTCATCTTCATAAATGGCTCCTGCTTAGAAAGTCTGTGGATCCAAATTATCTATAATATAGAAAGACAATGCAGCTGAAGAGATGAGTTTTTGTTAATATATCATTATCTGCAAGAGATAACTTTTCTACAGTGCCCTGACACACTAAGTGAGCTGAGTAACGCAACTGGCTCTGTCACACTGCCCACTTTCCTTCCTGAACTGAAATCTGCTCCTTGAGCAAGTCTGGAAGCCAGAATTTTACAGACTAAAACATGAAGCACTGTCTGGCTTGATCAAAAGAAACATGAACCAGTAGCTTAGCATAAAGGTCTTCACATATTCCGGGGTAAGACAGAAGCAGACTTATCCTCCAGACTTTGACGTAGTACTACAGGATGATTCACACTAAACAGAATAAAAATGCCAGGTAATTTATGACTACTGGGTGAGTGATCTTTCCTCTTTCCTTCCCATCCTTGCCTTTCTTCCTTCCCAGGTGCTAGAGGTTGGCTGATTTAGGGACCTGTAGCATCAATTATATAATTTCTACTACTGCTGCAATATGTTTAAAAGGTTTTCCAGTAAACAGTGTAAGCAAGCAATTACAGTTCAGTTTCTCAGGATCATTATTTGCAGTGAATTCTAACTCAACACCAAGGTCACATGGCTCCTTTTGTCCATAAACCTGTTTAAACAGATATTGGGAGCCTTGTTCCCCACCTGAATGTCTTTTAATTATTTGTTTTTAATATGAGAAGGTAATGTCTCTGAGGTTCAGTGTGAGTAGTCTTGGAATATTAGTAAAAAACAGAATTACAAAGGTTATGGCAAGTACCCAATGCACATGTGAACAGTCCCAGTTATTTTTAAACTCTGCTTTCTGCCCAAGCACTATACAACACTAGAAAGCTGTATAGTCTAACTTTGACTCAGGTCTGGCAGGTGGAACAGTTATTAAAAGAAAGCCTGCAGTGCCTGGAGGTTTCATTTCCTTGTACAAACATGAGGGTACATTGGAGCATGTGGTGTTGATGATACTGTGGGGACAAAGCACAAACTACTCAGCCCATTAAAAAGCCACATCCCAGACTACGCCACATGGCAGCACAGAAGAAAACCCAAGCATTTCTTGCTAACACAAACCAGTTAAATTATTTTTAGCTTCTACAAAAACAAAAAACACAGCAAAAAAGCAGCCACACTGGTCACTAAGACAATAAGCATTTCTAAGATTAGTCTTGAAATTCTCTAAATACATGCACCCCTCCCCCCCTCCCAAAAGGAAAATCATAGTAACTATTAGGATATCTGCATTTATGACTAAAGATCATAACACAAAGGTTTAGATTTAAGGTTGAAGGGTTTACTTTTCCTTCTACTGTGCAGAAGGAATGGTTTTGCTCTTCCTTACTCCCAATACAATGACCTATGTGGCCATTTTCTGTGAGTGCATATTTAGCAGGGTGAGATAAAGCATCTCTGATATGTTTTATTTCTTGAGAAACAAGTTAATGTGTGTGTGTGTCTCCATACAGATATGCATTTATATGTAAATATGAGCGCATATGTGTTTGTAGATGTGTATCTAAGAATCTCATGCATGGACGTCAGGGCCAAAATGTAAGAACAGGGGATTAGGAAAACTTTCTTTCATAACCTGTGAGTATGCTTAAAAGGAGCCCTGAGATTCTGGGGAAAATTTCAAAGTACAGTGCAAGTTCCTGCAGTGAAAATATCCACTGAACGTGTCATGACAATACTCATTAAAGAAAGACAACTTGTGAAAGACTATGGTTGGCTATCATATGGCTCCTAGAAACAGCAGACCAAAAAACAGCTGCACTTCAGATAACATGGGTTAGTGTGCTTTGAAAATTTCCCCTAACATTATAAAAGGTGAAATTCCTGTTCCATTAATGCATGAGCTGTTACCTCTACAACCTGAAATTTAGCTTGGTGATGGCTGTTGTAAGTTTTGAACAAATAAAGACATAATTATATATTTTTAAACTCCTTGCAACCATCACCAGCACGTAGTTCTCAGCTCAAGCAATCACCCTTTGCCATGCAGAGGTCTGACTGATGGCCTGGGGCAAGAGCAGCTCCCCTCTGCGAGTTCAGGGTGTCTGGATGCTGTCTCCATCTGAGCCTGGATGGCTCACAGAGGAATCCTTGGAGAGCTGGTGCACATGGACCAGTGGGTAGTCCTATATAGACCTAATTTGTATCCCTAGATACTGTATTTTGGGATATTTCACTTGAAAATCATTGGGTTCCTAAAGGTAGAGAAACTCGGGTGTTTACTGCCCTGTGGGGAAAACCATAGGCAAATCCACTGTGCACAACATGTCCAGAGTCAATGGCCACCCTAATTAGAGGCTAAAGCTATGGATTAGCAAAACATTGGGCAAAGAGGGTTTTTTAAGAAAGGAAAAGACTCCTTTCAGGAAATCTTGGCTTTTTATGTGGCAAGGACTCTGTGTGGATCCCACATGCCACTGCACCCTCTTTAAGGAAATCACTGACTGACATAGACTGCTATGAGACCCACTCCACCCACCATGACTAAAGGAAATCACTAGCAATAAGAGATCAAGCAAGCCAGACAGCTGCAAGGATGCTCAACAGAGGAAATAGGCATGTTGTGAAAAGCACAACCAGTGGGGAACCTTGGTGCAGTAAAACTCAACAACAGCATGTCTCTATGGCCTGTGACAAACTTCTTTTCCCACCACAGTACCCAAGAGGTAAAAACCAAAATTTCACAGCCATATGTCCTTCACAACCAGTCTTCACTGTGTGGGATGACATATGGTGCAGGATGCATTTTTCTGGAGAACAGTGACTGGGTAGGTTAATTGTCACCAAGGGAGGTAAGCATGTGCAACAAAGCATTATTGTTGGGACATTTATTGACTTTTCTCTGGTGGCTTTGGAAGGGTTTGTGCTCTTCTCCTCATGGTCCTTTCCGTGGTTTATGTTGCTTGCCATTAACACAGTCTTGTGTCTTCATGGCAAGGCTTGGCTCAGCAACATCTGCTTCTCCAGCTCTATTTGAGCACCAAGGAAAAGGAACACTGCCCTCCTCTCTGCCAGCTCCCCTCATTTCCCGCTCCTAGCACAGCATCACTGCCTGGCACAGTCCATCACCTTCAGTGATCTCCATCTGTGCAGGCTGGATAAGACTTGCACACTCAGTTGATACATCTCAGTAATATTTTCTCTCCATTTTCTGTACCAAGAGCTTGATATGGGCCATACCTGTGATGATCATAAGGAAACCATATCCATGTCCATCCATACATTGTGCTGTTTGGTCTTTAAACTTCTCATGGTTACATGCTATGAATCATCTGAATTTGTCTGTTCTTTCAACCTCTTGGTTGTTAGTACCTTTCCTAACAGTGGTAGTATTCTTCAAATCTGAATTTCTTTCTTCCTTGTTATCCCTGATTCTTTGCAGTAATAGTACTTATTTTCTCAAATTATAAGGGTTTTGTTATTATGAGAACACTTTGAATAAAAGTGCCTTCCAGGAGCAAAGAAAACACAGCAAGTTCAGTGCATAAAATAAACACTGTGTATCATGCCACTGATTACAAGACTATGCAAGCAAGGTCCTGAACGCGCTTTTCAAATATTTTGTTAGAAAAGTAGTTTTGTTAGACCACTGGCTTTGACATCTAATTTCATGGAATCTGTCTGAGCAATCACTTCCTTAGTAAAGGCTGATCAAGGATGTCAACACTCAATAGCCAGTCCATAGAATGTACCTCATAAAGATATTAAATACAGATCTTTTAAAAATAATTATAATTAATCAGCAATATTAATGCTTTAATTTTTTTTGGATTTTAATTTCACTTGAGTAAGTTTCAAGTCTCCCTTTAGTTTATGCCAAAATATGGTCTAAAATCCTGGCCTGACAACTCATGTTGCTGACTCCAGGGAAAATGGAGCTGCTTATTCTAATTAAAACAAATTATTCTCTAGTCTAGGTTAACAATTATTTTTGAAGACCAGCAATTTCACATATTTTATCTGCCTTTTGCTTCAAATTTAGTGATGACTCTGCTGTCTGTCTTCCGACCTCATCCTTGAACACCCTGCTCTCCCAGTGAGTCATTTCAGAAAATTCCCCAGCAATTGTCTGGTGTACGATTTATGTCTAACTAGGGCAGCAGCTGCCTGGGCTGCTGCTGTCTGTCAAACATGGCATTTATTTTAACAAGTCAATTGAACAGGTATCATCTATGAATCCATTTAATACTTTTCTTATTTATGCATACAATTATATTAAAATTTCTGTTGTAAAAAGGTTTAATGAAATATCAGGATAATTCTTACTGGTTTTGTAATGTTAAATAACCCTTTTATATTTCCCCATAATATTGTATTTCATTTCTGGTGTAGATTTTTTGTAGAACAAAGGTACTAAAATTCATTATATTTCGTTTAACAAGAAAAATGGCTTCAAAATCCTCAGTTACATTTAATTTTAAAATTTTATTAAACTGAAAAATATTAATGCATTTTAAGCATGAGAATTTGTAATAAGCTTAGGGAAAGCTTCTGTTGCCCACTGTGCTGTATTCACAGGCCATACCAGCCATATGAGTACATAGTCTCTCTTTGTGACCAAAAGTCCTCTCAGAAATATTTTTTGACCACAGCCAATATAAAGTTTCCAACCCCACTTTGACCACTGGAAAACAAATAGATTTATTTTGTGCCTGTCTAATGGTTGTAACAAGACCCTGTGTCCACATTGTGATATTTTGTTCTAGTTTCCTCCATATCAAATGATTGGATGAAGCACGGTTAATCTAGAAAGGGTTAAAGTTTACAGATGAGGTGGCTGGTTAATTACACTTCATGGAAGTTACAAGCATTGTCCAGATACATAATGCCAAAACCCTTGTTCAAAATCCAGAGGTGAAACTGTTGCTCTTAGTCTAACATTTCCCATATTTATAGTCCCTGACTTTATCAGATATTTACATAAATTTTTGCATTACATTTTTCTGAATGAAAGGATTTGAAGTTCTGTAGCATATGCCTTTTTAAAAAAGACAAGGAACAAATTTGCATTTAAAATAGTTTCATATACAAAACTGATTATATCATTTTAGGCTAGGAGAAATCTCAATTATGTTCCATCAAACTTCAGGTGTGACAGCAGTACTTACCCCAAGGGTTTCTTCAGCAAAGAGAAAAACTCAGTTTCCTTGCCCCAACCAGAAAGATGTAAGACATTCAAGAAAGAACAGGAATTGTGGAGGCAGTGGACAACTTCAGCACCTTTGGCCTGGAAGGGCATAGAAAGCAACATCTGTAGAACTGGCTTAAAACCTTCACCAGCTGGGCAGGATTTAGTGACAAAAGTGAAACTCCACATCAGAATTCAGATCTCTCATACCTGCATTCTGCCAAAAATTATTTAGGCTTATGAATGAAGTACAGGATATGCTGGGGAAAAAAAATACATGGTTTGATCAACTTTTATCAAATAAGCACCAGGAGAACTTCCTAAATACAGCCATGCCACAAAAATACTGGCAAATCTGAATAGAGGTGTTTCTAAGGTCTTGTCACTAGTGGCTGACAGAGATAAGCAATTCAGATTCTTTAGCATCAGAGATGTAACAAGAAAAATACTTGGAAGGATTTAATTCCTCAGTACTCATCATAGGCACTCTTTAATTGAGTTGCTTAGGAACAAACATTCTCAGATTGGACCTTAAGGGTCAAAATGAACTCACTGAGCCTAAAACTAGCCATAGGTTTTCTTCAATCAATCACTGGAGGGCCTCTGAAACTATCTCAATAATACAACATTGTCCTCATTCAAGGACAACTGATGCTACTGACCCTGACTGCTGAAATATAGATGCTGATATCCTTGATCTCCTTTTAGACTCCTAAACCTTGCTCTTTCCCTTAATCCTTTCACACAGGGGTTGCCAGACCTCAGACAGATCTGGAAGATCTCAGGACTTGGGGAAGCACAAAATTGTTCTTGCAGGTCTGTCCTCTTGCTATGTGACTGAAGAACCTGCCCAGAGATAGAGAGAGAGCATAGCCATGGAGCATAGCTGTCTGCTCCACAAATGGCATGGTCAGCCCCACAGTGTCTTAACCATGTTTGTGAACACAAAACCACTCCAGACTGACTAGACCTTCCCCAGATTCACTGATCTGTACATAAAATATCCATCAGGACTTCAATACATCAGCCAAAACTTTGGAAGCGAGAAATAGCAAATAGTCTGACAAGTATCTCTTTGGTTAATTTAATCATTTATCATGATTCTATCCAAGCCAAATACAGCAGCAGACCCTGCCAAATATGCTTGCCCAGTGCTCATGATACAAAATCAAAGCAAGTACTACATTCAGTGTTACCCTAATCAGTTGGAGTACATCTAAAGTGGAATATGCACTGGTTTGTGCTTTTTTGTCTGGTTGGTTCAGCTGTGTGTGTCAGTAGATCTTCCAGGATGGAAAAAAACCCAAACACCTTGCTTTTTGAGTGTTGTTGCAATAATGGTATTAATCTTTGCTTCAGGGTTCTTCAAGACATTAGTTTGTGACCGTGGAGATCATGTCATGGTGGAAGGCAAACTGAAACAAATTTGAACAGCCTAGTTGACTTCCCCAAATGTCACTTTTTTTTTTTTTTTTTTTTTTTAAGTGGGGCCATGCCAGTTGCCTCACTAGTTACGCTGCATTTACTTCTAGAATAGAACACAACAATGCTGCAGGATGCAAGTGTCCATAGATTGTTAAAGGATGCTCTTCTGGTCATTTCAATTGTGTGCATCAAAACTGATCAGTATTTTTCTTCCTACTAACTGAATTCACAGATTATATCACAAATTGTATTTCCTTGTGTTTCTCCATGCACATTTCTCTTCTGAGGCCCAACTGAATAAATCAGACAGTAAAGTGCCGGCAAAGATGTGGGCAAGGAGAACCTCAGAGCTAAATTTTTGGTGTAGTGAGAGGGGTTAGCAAGGTAGAGAACAAAAATCTTTTTCAAATCATTATCAAAACAAGTTCTGCTGTTACAACAGGGACTTTTTTACCTCTGCACCTCTCTAATAATTACTGCTAAAAACAGTGGTGCCCACCAAACCCTCATGTGACTGCAATACCCGCTGCCTTCTCAGCCTGTCACTGACCATGTAGACATGGCCACTGTCCCATTGTTACCCAGTACTCCACCACCACCTGGTCACCAACTTATTCATCTGCAGATTCACATTCTTTGTTTGTCCCCCCTCTCATCCAGACTTAGACTGGAGCACAATTCCATTTTTGGCAACAGGCAAAACTAAGAACTGTCAGTGCTTGCTAGAGTTTTGTAAATAAAGTTTGTTTTCATGCCTTCTGTTCAAGACATTTCTCTTTTAGCAGTCACAGACACAGCAAGAAACATCTGTTTCAACCCCTTCAGCACCCACAGATATCTCCATGTCCCTAAATTCTAACAACCACCCTGATGCATGTGACAGAAGGACAAATAAATGATGGTTGGGAAATGCGTTGGGAAATGCATTTGGAAATGCCAGTGGTAAGTTCCAGGCTGGCACAAAAAGATGAAAGGCCTTATTGCGATTGCTACATTCTTCAGTAAGGGCAGTTTTATCACCATCAGTTTCAGCAATAACCAGTTCAAACCAGCAGGAATTTATTAACAACACTAAGCACTTCATTTCTTCAGAGAGACTTGTAACAGCAGTGTCTAGTTCTCATCTGTCCCATGAGGCATCTCTTACAGAGAAAGACGTCTACTTTTCCTAACAGGCCACACATGAGCAAATAAAGCTCTTCATTCCCTCCCCTCCATGTCTGCTATTTATTCACCATGCAGTGGGGTGGAGTGAACTCATCAGGGCCTGGGTGCTCCTCCTGGAGAAGAGATGTCACCCTCCACTCTCAACTCTGCCCTCCACTCTATGCACTAAATGTTGCGATAAGCATGACTGGCTAAAGATGATAGTTACTGGCATTTATTTGGAAAATAGTGTATTGATAACCATTTGCTTCTCTGTGCTGATAGTCCAACAACCTGCAGTTGGGCTTAATCTTACTTTCCAGTTTTATCTTTTTTTAAAGTTTTGTAGTGTGTGCTGAGGCTTGTATGAGTATAACATAAATGGAGGTGGAAGCACATCTGCCCTTTGGACTCGGCACTTACTCTTCCCAGAAAGTCTCTCTTATTATTTCTGTTCAAGAATACATGAAGTTGGCTGCATGCCTGGGTCTGCATCTGGTGTCTAAAAAGAAAAATAACAATTTGCTTCTACACTATATTTGGAGATGACAGAGTACAAGAAGAAGCTGAGGCTGAGCAAGTTTGTCATGGAACTGAGCGGCTAAACACCATAGCTTGAAGATGATGGTCCTGGGCCTAAGAGCTGGAGCCAGGGAATACAACACTTTCCTTGCATATATATACTTGTAAAAACAAACCTAGTTTGGCTAGACAAACCTAATAGACTAGAATGTGTTAGGTTTTTTTCAAGATCCCACCCATTACTTTTTTTTTTGGACACTTTGCTTTTAGAAGTCCTCCAGACAGGTGGAGTAAAGTTCATTCTCCATGACTAAGGAAGATTTGTGCCAACCTGTCACTTCTACTCTGGACATTTCTTGAGGGTGTGGAGGTAGTCGCTTGACACCCCACCCTCTACCCTGAAAAGAAGCTTAAGGAAAGGTCTGGTATCCCTGATCTCTTGGGTAATCAAGTCAGCATGAGGAAAACATGTACTTAACTAATCCACAGCCATACTTAACTAATCTCACTTACTGTAGTGAGAGTGTTTTGCATAGTGTCAGCATCTTGGCTGGCTAATAACTACCTGTAATAACTATCCTGTTCTTACCACAGGATGTGCAGTCTCCTAATTTTTGCGGGATAGATGATCAGTTTTCGCAAAATGGGTATTTCCGTGGATGGGATCCTGTTTTGCTCAAGTATGTCTCTGCAAAGAAAAACTCAGTCCTTTCCCAGGCTTGAGATCTGCATTGAAATGGAAGACAATGTTCAGCCTTCTGTAACTATTGACCAAGTGAATGTTTCTTTCCTCAGACTATTATTTAGCCAGGATTATCCTTGTGATTCTTCAGTCACTCTGAGTCCTGGCGTTATTTTGGATGCCTGTTTAGGGAAATCAATGTTCCTGTGACTTTAAACACAGTGTTATAGTAAAAATGCCTATTCCAAATATTAACTCTGTATTGTGGCCATGGTATAATGTGGATGTAGTTCTCTAAATTTACTCTAAAATAACTCAGAGAAAGAACAGATGGAAAAGATTTTTAAAGTCTTCATAACAAATCCCAAGCAATTTCCAGAAACTATGTCAGTCAGTATAACAAGCAATTGCACTCACAGTTCTTCCTTTTTGAAAGACTTGATATTGTATGTATGGACTTCTTAATCCTGTATTGCATTTCTACAGCTTTTGAAGTCTTGTTTAAACTTTGGAAAGCGAAGTTATTGGAAACTTGGCTATTCTTTTTTATTTGATGGCCAAGCAAAATACTGGATATGTCTTGTCAGATGTAAATGATAGGATGGTATGTTGTGATGTGTGTATTTTAGCAACCAAATCCTTGTTTGTAGAGGTTTTATGTTGACATGGGAATCATGCACCACTTCATCAGTAATTTCACTCTCAAACCAAGGTAATTATAATAAAACACAATAGAGTAGAACCAAGCCACAGCTGAAACATTAGCTTTCTATCCTGTCCCATCACTTGTGAATGAGATGTGAAAAGTTCAGGCTTACGGTAACTCTTTCCTAGTGCCCAATACACAGGATTTCAAATAATAAAACCAAATATTTTCAAGTTCTTACTGTTTTGGGGTTTTATTCCTCAAGCAGAAGAGCCTACAAAAACACTGCCATAATTCAATATAACCTCATTTTATGGCTTGCCCATCTCTTTCAAAACTTTCTTCCCCGATTATCTTTCTCTATGGTGGCAGTCTGCTGAAACACTCTCAGCTGAAATCCTCTTTACTAAGGTACCTACTAAATAGAAAAGTTGTTCATACATTTCCAATTACCCATACAATCATTTTTTTCTCTACTGTTTTGTTGCTTTATTATTTGTATTTCTGGCAGCTTTGCCATCCTTAAACACTATCTCAGCTGCATCTGTTAGCCTTGTGAATTTAGGGCACAGATAACAAATTTACTGCACTGCTGTGATGCTTTCATTCTTAGATCAGAATAATTGACACACCTGAGGCAGTCTGGTTCCCCTTCAAAAAGCAACAGCACTGCCATGTCCATTCCAAGTAAGCTGTTCTCACTGATTTTCAGAATTAACTAACATAATTAAAAATACAAGGGAATTGGTTCATACTTCACCATTACTTCAAGAAATAAATATATTTCTTTAATTAAGCCTAAATAAGTTAAGTCTTCAAATAAGAAGAGGAAAGGCTTAGGTTACATTTATGGCTTAGGTTGAAGGAATATTAAGTAAGCTTACTTTGGCCCTGATACATTCACCTTGTAGTGTTTGTTACTGTTCAATTAATCTGAAATCTCTTTCGAAGGACAAACAGCAGTTTCAACCAGAGCAGAGCTGCACCCATTCCCTGTATCATACCAAGAAAAAAGAAAAAAAAATTTAAAAAATCATCTAGGCTTAGATCCCAAGGGCTGAGAAGAAAATAAACAAATCAGCTCTAGTTCTTCTACGTAGAGAGTGAGGCAGATAATACTTTCAAAACAAACTTTGTCTGAGAATTTCTCCTTTGGAAGCTGATATCTCTTTGAAGGCTGTAACATGGTACTCAGAACATGATCTACTGCTTCTGGCTGCAGATTTGAGCTCTTTACCACCTCCTGATGGGAATAGATCAATGGATATTTACAAGAGCATTTACCAGAGGAAACGTATGCACATTTCTGCAGCTCTCCATTCATAGACCCTTACCTAGTCTTGCTACAAAAAGCAGTAAGATACTTAAAGATTCTTAAAAACTAAGTACAGATGAATGGAACTTCTGTGTAAAAGGGAATAAAAGACAGTATCTAAGTATTACTTATTTACTATGCATATATGGAGCTGTAGTCATTTGTCTAAATACCTTTTTGCATTAATCACCTTGAACTGCCTTTCTGCCCCTGCTTCTCAGTCTCTGTCCCAGAGCTGCATAAAGTGCGACCTATTAACTTTTCAGTCTTCATATGCAGCTTTCAAATTTATTCTTTTATTTGGTACAAGAGACTGCTAAGTAGTCTTCTCTTCAACTAATGCCTCACCTGTTAAATTATCGTTCGAAGAAAAATCCACCCTAGAGAGTCCCTATTCCAGCCCGCCTAAACTCTAGCTACCACCCTCAAATACAAGTAACTGTCTTCATCTTAAGCAGCTCAGCATAGTGGCTTTTAAATCCTGTATCTTTGAAGAAGGTCCTAGGAATGTTTTCTGCCAACACAGTGATTTAAAAAAAAAGGAGAGAGTATGTTTTCCAAAGCTCCCCAGGACCTGAAATGAGCCAAGGATGGATGACCTTCTGTACCTCTTCACCAGCTAGTGCATCTGCAGGACACTTTAGCCTTGGTAGCAATGCACCCAGGTGCCCACCACCCTTACAGGCAACAGCTGCTGCCACGTGTGGTCAGACCCCAGCTTTTGACAGAGCTGCCGCCTGGTGTGGGAAAAGTTTAAGTTGTCAAAGCCATTGTGCAGTGGCAGGTGCCGGCTTGCAGCTGAATAACCACCCATTAATTGCCTGCCCATTTATTCTCCTCAAGGACAATCACAGAAAGAAAACAAGACAGTAATTCCCAGAAATGAAGTCAATGTGATCACACTTGAGAAATGCATAATTACAGCATGCTCCTAATGTAAACACAAGGAAAGATGTTATGAACCCAGAATGAAGAGATCTTTTCCATCGTTTGAAAAGCCCTTGCTCTGTGAGTGCTGTGCCCATCACATCTTCCCTGGCCTACAGGTGCGCAGCAGGATTCAACCCTGCCCGAGGCAGGTGCGTTTCAAGAGAAGTTTGATGAGGTTTTGCTTCCTGAGCGAAAGAGGCTGTTGTGAATGAAGTCACAACCCCAGCAACTGCTCCAATTATTAATAAGGTACAAGCGCAAAATCAAAGCCTGTCCCCCCAAAAGAGATGCAGTTTGTGGGCTCAGCACTGTGAGATGACAATTCAAGGGTTTCTCCTGTGAGCTACAAAGGGAATCAGCTGTGTTTCCTGAATTAACTAGCAGCACACTTCAAACCTCAAATCCAGCTCCCAAAATCAATGACCAAGGTTGCAGCCCACAGCAGCCTACGCTGCTCTATGCTCTTTACCTAATGGATGGGATTTTCCACTATAATGAGGACAGTTTTAGGTTTCCATAACAGACTGAAAAAAACAAGCATTTCCTTTCCTATTTCTGTAGTACAGGGCAGAGTTCAATACAGCGGAGAAGAGCAGCCTCTCTTCCTTTTTAAGTACCAAGCATATGACTTTGCAACTGAAATAATTAGCTTTAACATAAGGCACCTCAGGCTGTCAGTACTTTATGTTTACAGTCTCTTTAAAGTGAAAGTAGTTTCTTCTAGGAATTTCATTAATCAGGTTAAAGAATTCTTTGCTAAAAATTATTATCAAGATTTTCTAAAGTT
Source organism: Passer montanus (assembly GCF_014805655.1). NCBI lineage: Eukaryota > Metazoa > Chordata > Aves > Passeriformes > Passeridae > Passer > Passer montanus. Next base: position 7,055,163 of record NW_024367930.1, on the reverse strand, counting down.
ATAGAAAAGCTTCATTATGTAAAGCTAAGGTTAGATTTTAGAAACTAATGGTTTTGTTACCTCTTTCATTTGCATTCTTTTATCTATGTAGTGGCTACATAAATAGTGTTCTCTCACTTGTGTTACTATCAATATGTGCCAGTAAAAGATTATACAATATACATCACTATGAGAATCACTATGATTTTAAAATGGCAGAACCATTAATTACAAATAAAATACAGTGGAATGTGACCTTAACATAAAAGGGAATAAAATGTGGTCTCTACTATTACACACAAAGCATCTTTCTCTAATATGTATGTGAAGAAAGATTATGCTCTCAATTACTGTTTAGTTAATTTTTTTAATCCAAATTATTCTACATGGGTACAAATTATTGTGAAATTCAATATGTTTTCACTAACTTAAGAATTTTTTAATATCTGTAATGCATGTGAATTTGACCTATTCCACAGAATCCTCTTTTCTGAAAATTGCAGTCCACTGTGACACAAATGATGAAAATGCCTCCTCTAACAAAAAGATGGCTGCATAACACTAGAAGTTTCCCTTGCAGTGTGTTATTTCCTGGAAACACTCCTGGACAAAAACCTGAAAATAATATTTCCTGTTCTTTCTTTAAAGCCTCTACAAGAAGTTTTTGCTCAAATACAGCTGTTGTGGGTCAATCTTTTTTAAATTTTCGTCAGTTTATTTTTCCTTCTCTTTATAGCTCAATGTGTTGGGATTGCTAGACTGAACTCTAAGAGCAAGAATGGCACAGTGTTTCATCTGGGATGACAACCAAACAAACACTGAGAAGATATTTCACACATCTGGAGGCCTTTTGTCTGCATGTGCTGTTCTTACACGTCGTCATCTCGCCTCCAGCATCCAGCTTCTGCATAAATGCATTTCTGACTTTCATCCTTTCCAGGATACCTTTTGCTTGCTTTATATGTGCTTATACATAGCTTGGTTTTGGCTGGAATTGAGTTCATTTTCATCTTAGTAACTGGTACATGTTAGTAACTATAGCTGCGTGTCTCCGCAGACGGCGAGGATGTTCCGGGGCAGCGCCGGCTTCGCCGACGGCCGGAATCCACGCCTGCCTCCCGGGATGCGGCGGCGGGAGCAGGAGCTGCAGCACGCCGGGCTGCCCAGGAGAGGGGGCTGGCTGCCCGAGCCTTCCCGAGCCTTTCCCGGGAGAGGCGGAGCGCCGGGCAGCCGCAGCTGCGCCCCAGCGGCCGCGGCTCCCAGGCTCCCGGGCGTGACGTTGTGTGCTCTGGAATGTCCCTTTGGCCAGCTCGGGTCCGCCGTCCTGGCCGTGCTCCCTCCCAGCTCCTCCCTCGTGCACCTGCTCGCTGGCACAGCCGAGAAGTCCTTGGCTCAGAGCAAGCTCCGCTCAGCAGCACCCAAAACATCAGTGTGCTATCGACATTGCTGTCACGCGGAATCCAAACCGCAGCGCTGTGCCAGTTACTAAGAAAATTAACTCTATCCCAGCCAAAACCAGTTTATATGCTTTATATCCTCCTCAAGCCAGAAGGGGCTTTGCAAGGAGATAATCTGAAGAAAAAGGTGCTATGCAAGGTCCTCCAATGGTAGCTCCAATGGTAGCTCCAAAAGCAGCATCTCATTTTGGAGTGGCTCACATAACAAGATGCAGCTGATGCATCTGATATATCAATGAAGTCTATGTATATTATTTTAGAAAACAAACTTAAACTGCAAGGGATTTGCACAAGAAAATGCCATTGTAGGAACAATAAAGGAGGTGGAAGGCTACATGATGTCTTTCAGATATGAGTGAGTTTAAAGAACAGGATACACAACCTTCCACAAATTTGATTACAGAAAAACAAAAGGTGGATTCTACAGTTTATTCTGATAGTTTTGTGCATATTGTTTTGGCAGAAAGTAATGTAGATGTTTTAAAATCTGATACCAATCTATGTGACCATGTGCTAAAGCAGGGAAAAAACCTAAAAATAAAAGACATTATTTAGTCATTTCAAATTTTCAGTTTTCTTGCCACTTGCATAATTCTCTTAATCTCATTTTTTATTTGCATTACTTAGTATATTTTTAATCCACTCACTCAGAATTCCCCATCCACGTTTTTTTTCAGAAAAAGATTTGTCATTCAGACAGAAGCAATGCATTTTATAGTAGTGGTGTCCCTGTTAGATCATCTTTAAAGCAAAACAGTGAGGAATAGGAAGAGGGGAGAGGAAACAAGGGCTGCTCGTTCTAAAGCAATTTAAGATGAAAAGACTGGATGGCAGATACTTCAGCACCACTTTAAATGATTTTGAATACCTATAGCCAACACACCCTTAAAAATCATACTTTTGGTAGAAGCAACCAAATGTCAGCATCTTCAGCCTTTCTATACCTGATCCTGCTTGACACCTTATTTTCTTCCTTCAGTATGTTTATGTTCAGAAAATGTTTTTGGACATAACTGGAGGCTCATAAACTTGCACATATGCAATTTATCCATTAAACAGTTGGGGTTTTGTTAGTACTGCATCATTAACCACATAAATCTAAAATCTGAGAGGCATTGACTCTCTGCTGAGATGATGATAGTTGTACTGGTAATACCATAACTGCAAATCTGTTTATTGAAGGTTACAATGATACTTTGTTACAATGATACTCTGTTGGTTGCAGAATGAGCATTATAAATACTCCCTGGGTAAAGTCCAATTTGGTGAAAATGTTGTCTTGCTTACAGTGCAGTTCTGTTCAATAATCTAAGCATGTTACTTCTTCTAGCAGAATAAAATGTAACAAAGGGTCACACTTAAAATCTCTAGTCAAAAGTGGTAGGGTTTGTTTTTTTTTTTCTTTTCCTACTTTTTACTTCTCATTTTTCAATTAAACATTTTAGTTTCAATAGATCCTGTCACATGAATGGCAAAAATCATGTCTCCCTTTTAAAGCTTAATGAAACTGCCAGATGTTTATTTGGTCTTACAAACATATAAACATATTTCTAAGGTTACCATTTAATCCCTGCATCATTAAATTTGTTTAGGTGGAAACCATGGACAGTTAAACACAGAAACACATAAAAACAGATGAAAGGAAATAAAGCATATAAAGTAGTTTATACACAAAAATATAGCTAAAAATGGGGTAATTATTGATGCATATGAGGATTGCAAGTACAGGTTTTTCAGGAAAGACAGTTTTAGCTACATGTAGAGGGTTTATCACTACTTTCTAGCAAAAATAAACTGTAAAAAATGTAATTGAATGTTAGAAATTCCTTATTTTTTATTTTCATTAAACTCACAATCTGTAACTGAGTGAAAGCACTTTTCCTGAGAGAGAGAAACTTGTCATGAAACAAAAAAAAAGCACAATCTGAAAAGGCAAATTTTTTTTATGTCAAACAGGTCATCTGTAGATGGAACAGAGAGAAATTGATGAGAGGAAATTAATCAAAAATAATAATATTCATTAGAAAGATAATGCAGTAGATGTGGAAAAGAGAGAGAGTTTGCAGAGAGATAAATGTGAGTGTGAATGGCCAAAAAGTAAGAAATTGGCTCATAAATGGCCCAGAAGCACTCTGTGTGCTCAAAGCACTTTCCAAAAGCCAACAGAAATTCAAAATGATCTTTTGTTTAAAAGTAAAGTACAATAATTTCTTTCTTCTTCCCAAGTGAATAAGATCTTATCTTTAAGATACAATTTGTCTTGTGCTGATGACAGGCAAGACCTCAGAGAAGAATATTTTTGTCACTGAGCTGACTAATGAACTGCTGTGGGTTACAGTCTAATAAAGTTCCCATTAACATCAGAGACAGCAGGATTTTTGGAATGTTTCTTTTCCAGGGAAGGAGAAATTTTCTTTATAGCATAGGATCATAAAATAATGATTCATGTGCATGTTAGAAATTTGGAGACTTTTATCATTTGATAAAACACATGTAGGAGGGAGTTAGCTAATTTCATGGAACAAAAATAATGCCTTCAAAAGCAGCATGTCAGCCTGTTAATATGGTTACTATGGTTGTTATGAAATATGCTGAACAGAGCTGTTCAGCTTCTGCAATGAATATTAAACAGCAATTACTGCTTGCACTAACACCATTACATTATCTTGAAAAAAAAAACAACCCTCTAATAAATAATGTGGTTTATTTCTATACCTTTCAAATGTTTGGAATTTGGCTGTTGATTTTACTTTGTCATTTTCTTGCTGCGGGGTGAGCTTAAATTTCCTGCACTGGGGGTTCATTTGCTTAAACTGAACCATATAATGGAAGAAAGAATTACCAACAGCTTTAACACTGGAGTGGTGTAGCTAAGCCAAGTGACAATCCTAATTGTATACTTGCCTTGTAATTTCTTAGTCAAGTGATTTCTTTTCTTCCTGTCCTATTGTTGAAATACTTAATCACATCCTATCCATATTATCTATTTGGGAAGCAATCAGATCACCTGCAGCACAACCTACTTCACTCTTCTTGAAGGAGAGATAGACATTAAGAGCTGAGGAACTAGAGAACCTGAGGTATTAGCTCAGCTAGCCAGGGATGTCTTTGGCTGTGGGTTTGCAGCTTGAGGTTCGAGAACCACTCATACACAGGAATATGAACCTCCATCACATCCTGACATGTATTTAAGCAGTTCCTTTGATTTCAAAGGGGATCTGGGGGTGTAATGACTTTGCACATCTTAGTGTCTATCTTTAGGCACTGGATGTAACTACTGGATGTGTGTGTATATTCTGTTGCAGGAACCAACACACTCATTTCCACTGTTTACCACAGCATGAAAGGACAGGAAGAAACACTTGAGACACTTGTGCCGGAAAGTGGCTCACCTTACATCCAGCTCCTTGATGCAATGCGTCATGCTAGAGATAACTGTTGCAGTGCCCACACTTCACCTTAGAGCAGCAGCTGCTGTGAGAACAATTAGGTGATATCCTATAGCCAGTATGAACACCAGAGACCTGTGACCTGCCTCGAGTGAGACGCTCTGCCTTTAGACCTCCTCGCTGCCCAGGTAAGGGATCACACTGAAGCAACCACCTGCATTTCAGTGCTAGCACAGTTTAGGAAGCTCTGTATCACAACCCATCTGCTGGACAAGCCAAGTGACAGGAAAGCCTCCTTGCTTCTTCCCAAACTCTCCTCCACAGGTATTGCACATGGACACATCCTCTTTCCAAAAACAGCAATAATAAGCTCTCAGCCACATCTGCCTCCATTTGACATCTCTCTTGACCTACTCCTGCCACAGTAGGAGGCTGAGGAGTCATTAGAAAGTAGTATATCATGTAGCTTTATAAGATTTTACTTATTATCTATCAATAGCATTTTTTAATAAGAAATTACATTTCCTTCAGCTTCAAAGAATTACCCATCTTCAAAATGAACCCTGATGGTCTTTCTCCAGAAAGAAAGAATATAAACTTGAGAATAAACATATTCAAAACAACACTGAAATATTAACCTGTACTGGTTGCTAGCTACTTATTCTGACAAAGAACCTATTATTGACACACATTTTTACAGAGGCAGCAGAGCTAAAGACTGAAAAATACTAACTTAAATATAAGCAGAGGAAAACCAAACGATGATGGCTTTAGGATGTAAATTATGAGTACTATTACTGTACTTCTCTTTCCATTTTTCTTGCTCCAGAAGATTACAGGCAGTCTTTCCTTAATGCCCTGTAATAGGCACACGTGGACAGAGTCCAAGGTAACAATTTAAGTGGAATGCTGTCCGAAACCTAGGCACAACCTGCTCCACTCCTTTAGAAGGTGGAGCAGGCACTCCATTACCTGCACATGAAACTCAGCTGCTCACATTCAAACTTCAGCATCAGGACAGAGAGACATGCCTCTGTTAGGAAAACAGTTGTGTTGGTTTTGGCTGGAATAGCGTTATTTTTGTTCTTAGCAGCTGTGGTTTGGATTCAGTATGAGAATGTTGACAACAGACTGATGTTTCGGTTGTTGCCAAGCAGTGCTCACCCTGAGTCAAGGACTTCTCATTATCTCAGGTGCACAAGAAGCTAATGGGGAAGCCTGGCCAGAACAGATCTGAACTGGCCAAAGGGATATACCATACTATAGAACATCATGGTCAATATTTAAACTCAGGGGAGTTGGCTGGGAGCTGCCGATTGCTGCTTGATGATGGGTTGGGCATTGGTCAGCAGGTGGTGAACAATTGAATTGAGCATCAGTTTTTTCTCTAATTTTTTTATTTATCCTTTTCCTTTTTCCTATTATTAAACTGTCCTTGTCTCAGCCCATGGGTTTTAGATTTTTCCAGTTCTCCCCTCCATCCCACTGGTTTGGATGGTCTAGTGAAGAAGCAGCTGCATGGTACATAGTTGCCAACTGGAGCTAAACCACGACTGCAGTACTGCAAAGTCCTTCCTTACATGACCTAACCTTGTCTGTCCTTCCCTGTGTTCAGATCCACTGACAGTTAGGGAAATACCTCTACATAATCTGGAAAAGATAGTCCATTAGTCCATGCTTAGCTCATTTTTTTCAAGTCTGCACTGCTAAACATCCTCTCTTTGGACAACTTTACAAACACAGGATTACCTGTGCAAATTTCTTCAGAAGGACTTTCAAAGCAAACTTCTACGTAATTTAATCTGTTTGAAGTCATGTCCTAAGTGTTACTAAATGTAAATCCCCAAATGTCTCCATTCCCTATCCAAAAGCAGAAGATTATCAGCTCCCAAAATTAAGTTGTTGTTTAGGTCACTAATTTGGTCTGAAATTAGGGTGCCTAGCAATAATACTCTGTGTGATACACAATGATATATTTTGACTCTCAAAGTTCTCAGTAGATTAGAAAACATAGCCTTAGTATACTGTGCTAAGCACTTTAATTACTGACTGGGTTTAGTACAGCTTAATGAAGCCTTCTCAGCAAACCCTGCTTGAGTTCCTCGATTTATGCAAGATATGATGCTGCTGCAGAAGGAACTGAAACAGTTCTTCACCCATCAGGATCCCCTCCATACACCCTGTAGAACAGGAAAAGCAGAACAAAAACTTTTTTTCTCCCCAGTGAGATTCTGTAAGATAGTATTTAGACAAAACTAGCAGAGGAGAGGAGATAGGCCACCCAGAAAGAGGCAGAGATTCAAACATTAATCTGACAGATTTCTGACAGAATCATTCTTTGTCTGAAGACAGATATTTCTCATCTCTGCTAGATTTGACCCGGAATCCCTTTTCCCCCTCCCTTCCATTGTTTTGTCATGTCTTTCCCTTAAAGCTGATGGTTCCTTTTCCAGAGTGGACAGCCTCTAAATTGTGGCATATGAACTGTAACAACACTACTACAACATGGACTACAAAACTGGCTGAAATCCCCACTGAAACCAACCTAAGGGGATGTAAAAATGATCACCTAGCAATCACTTGGTAAAAAAAATGAAGGGTGACAATACAACAGCCCCTAATATGGCTGCTGCTCCAGACTGTCACATGATGGATAGGGAGATTACATTGTGAGGGTGTATTTGCCCAGGGATTTCTTTTTCCATGGTCACTCTTATCAGGCACTTGGCTGGAGCTAATCAGGTATCATAACTGATTGGTGCCAATAAACCTATCTAATGGAGATGAGACCCCAGTGTGAAAAATTTCTTTAACACCTAGGTTTTAAGGAAATTAGGTTTGGGGATTTTTTACTCTTCTTCTAATCCTGTGTTTATTGTAGCATAACTCCAAAATGGAAGAGCTACAATCTAATTGCCTTTTCTTGCAGTCAGATCTCTCTTTCCCCACTAACCAGCCAGCTGGCTGATTCTGTGAGCATGTATGGCTATCAGATCTGATTGAGGTCTGAGCCTCAGCTAGTTATAACCATCAAATATATAATATATTTAAAATTGGATTATAACGAATCATTCAGTCAGGAATAAGAAGGAATACTGAGGGTTTTGCTTTCCTCATGATATTAATGGTTACACACAACCTGCACAGGCTCTAGTTATCTGAAATCTAGCCTCCATTTATTGGCTATATTTTCAAGACATTACACTCATCTTTTCATACAATTTCAGAACTACAGATGAGGCCTGAATAACAGTGGCTGTTCACATGTTATCATAAATAAAGCTCCTCATCTGTTCAGCTAAATTTCAACCACATTTTATTCCAAGCTGTTTATTTCAAAACATGCCATGGCAGAGGATTGCTGCCTTTGGTTTGCAATGTGTTAAACATCTTGTATCAAACCTATTTGGTAACAGGTAATTCAAACACAGACTGCCAACTGAGATCCAAGTCCTTCTCTTTGTACTTGCATGAAAAACAACAGTAATAAGTAAAATCAATTACCTCACTGAAAATCTGAGGTGATCTTTAGTACAATAACTGCAAAAAGCACAACATAACAAACCAAACAGACATAATCAAACTAAACAAACGAGTAAAAATAATAAAATTGCATAAAGTGATTGTATTTACAAAGTTAGATTAAGAAAAGATTATTAGACCAAAAAAAAAAAAAACACCCAGATCTTGCATCTTGCAAGGCCTCATACCTACAGAAATTCCTCTTCCTTCCCATAATAAGAGGTAATACTGAAGAGGACATTTTATTGTGAGTTCTGGGTTCGTGGAACAAAGATTAAGCAATTCACCTCAGCTATCATTTACCATAATGTCTTTTTAAATAATAAATTCTTAGAGTACTTGTTTCCGCTTGTGTTCTAATTCTGGGTTGAACACCCCAGCATCACCTTGCTGCAGCTACTCTGCACGGACGTCCCTGAAGATACAGGGCTCTAGTGGAGTGAGCAAGGCAGGGTGGAGCAAGTGACCTTTATCTTGATATTTCCTGGACCTATATTTTCACCTTTCTTCCTCTGTTTCCCTGCTTCACCTATTTCTTGTTAAAAAAGGTGGATCTAGCCTGCAGCACTGAACTGCAGAAAAACCTTATGACATATGTAAGCATTTGACAAGCTCTGGGCTTCAATAAGGTTGGAGACCATGCTTCCCAAAGGAATGGATGGTTTCCAACAGTGGCTGGTTGATTGATTTTCTGTTGTATTTTCACAGTGACAGCAATCATGCCCAGATCGCTTCTCTGTGGTGACCAGTGGCAAGACCCAAAGGAATGACCTGAAGATGTCAGAGAAATTTTAGGCTGGATAGAAGAATAAGGTTCTTTGTCCAGAGTTGGGATTTGGGCACTGGAACAGGCTCTCCAGGGAAGTGGTCACAGCACCAAGCCTGACAAGGTTCAAGAAGCATTTGGACAATGCTCTTGGGCACATTGGGTCACACATGGTGTGACTCTTGGGCTGTCCTGTGCAGGAGATTGGGAGTTGGGACTCGATGGTCCTTGAGGGTCCCTTCCAACTCTGCAATTCTGTGATTTTCTGGTGCTAATCCCTGCAAAGATAAGGACTGCGCTATGACAAGACACAAGTGGAATCCGGGCGAACGACAGCTAACCAGTCCCTCTGCTCGTTCCGACGGCTGCACTACAACTTGGGGTGTTGACACTCAAAGACGACGCCTTATCTACGGGCCGCTCCCGCTGCCTCCGCCGGGGCTCTGCCCCGGTGCGGCGGGGCCGTCTCTGCGGGCCGGAGCGGCGCGCCGGGTGAGCTCGCTGCCCCCTCACCCGGAGCGGGGGGCCAGGGGAACGCGGCGGGGAATAGGCCGGGAGGGATACGGGGCGTGTTGCTGGCAGAGGGGCCGCGGGAAAGACGACGCCTTATCTACGGGCCTCCGCCGGGGCTCTGCCCCCATTGCCGCCCGCTGCCCGAGCCCTCGCACCGTGTGGCGGTGCCGCCGCACGCCGCGCTCCGTGAGGGAGCGGGAGGCCGGGCCGGGCCCGCCCCTGCCGCTTCCTTCCTTCCTTTCCCTTCTCTCCCTTTGCCCACTTCCTCCGGTGCCGGAGCCGCCGCTTTCTCCGGGGAGGGCGCGGGTTTGTCCCCCTCGGCAGCAGCTGGCTGCCCTGCTGGGGCGGGAGGGGGGGCAGGGAGAGGAAGAGGAAGGAGGAGGAAGGCGATCACGTGCCGGGAGGCGGGCTGAGCAGGGCGGGGGTCGGTTTCTGGGAAGGGGATCCCTGTCCGGGAAGGGGATCCCTGTCCGGGAAGGGGGTGCGTGCGGCGCTCGGGGGATGCTCTGCGGGCAGGGCCGCCTCTCCCGCACGCCCAGCGCCTCTCCTGCTCGCGGACCTGGAGCAGGTTGGCTTTTCCTCCCTCCCTGCGATTCCAGCCCAGCAATTCCATCCTCACGGAGGTACGGCGACCTGTCTGTCCTGCTGGTAACGCTGTGGGCGAGCCGGGCCCTGCGACCCCCCGGGGAAATGTTGTGCTAAGGGTTAATTTTGGCGTCGGGCTGAATTTAGGCAGCTTCGGAGAGGCAGCGCCTGCGTTCAGCACCCGAATTTAAAGTGGGTCATACAGTGCTGAAGTGCAGCGTTTTTAATCCGTGTTGAGGGTGACGCTGGAGCGTCTGCAGAGAGAGCTGGTTAAAGCCGCAGCCTTCGCTCTCCGGCAGCAGTTCGTGTTACTCATTGATGGAGCGCCAGCGCTCAGCAGTTCCCTGTGCACTGTGGTCAGGTGTCAGTAGGCACAGTGGTCGACTTCAACCTGCAAAATATTCACCACAAATACTAAACTGGTCTGAAGAGGTTGTTTGTTTGCTTTTAAATTGTGTTAGTGTGCTTAAAGGCATAAGACCATCACTGTGTTTTTGCACAACGTTGTCAATACTTTTTACTGTGCAAATTTGTCATCTTGGTTTATATAGCATCTGCATATTATAATATATTGTGTTGAATATTAATTGCTATGAAAGTTGTCATTTTGTGCTGGGAATCGTATTGTTTTGTGGTATTCTTAGTGAATTCAACATTGTGAGAAGACTCATTTCTATTTATAAGTCCGTAGTGGCGCTACTATTTTTAGTAGATGTTTTTCATCAGCTTTGCAGTTTTAAGTAGGCCAGATGCAGAATGATTTGGGTTTTGTTTGTTTGTTTGTCAATGGTGTTCAGGGCCAGTTACTTTGTATAAAATGCGCCAGTGATCCTCTTATTGTGGCACAAATCCATAATTTTAAGTATTTTTTTGTTATTCATGTGTTAGATTTTTTCAGGATGAATGTTGCTTTCTGTAGACTTGGTGTATTGAGAAAGATACTTATAACCTTTGAACAACGCTGGAATTGATGAAATACTAAACTCAGTTCAGATGGATTAGGCGTTTGTTTTGGTGCATTTGGGTTTGAGTGTGGTTGTCTTGATGCAAAGTGGTCTAATTTTCATAAATTCTCAAGTGTTTAGCCATGAGTTTTTCAAAATTAGTCTAGCAAAATTGTTCTAGGCCTTCAGTCGTGAGAAAGAATGTATTTAGACTTTACCATTTTAAACTTTGTCAGAGCATCCTAGCTAAGCATACAGTTATTAAAATGTATAGGGCCAAACTAGGGCCAAACCTAGTTTCTAGTAAGCACGACTACTGGATTTCACTCAGTGAATTAAGTCAACACAAACAATATTTCCAGTGATTTTACAGAAGGTATTGATGACATGATAATGGTAAATCACTCTTGTGATCAAAATCACAGCAGGGACTGTGATTTCTCATGGTTAGGCAGCAGCATCCAGCAACTCAGATGAGTAATTTTGAAGGATCACAGATTTGTTGCTTGTTAAACATTCTCTAATTTAACTGTATGTGCTAAACATCTGTTCTTAATTTGGAATCGTTAGCAACTGTGTTAAAAGACAACTTGTACATTACCTCTCTGCCTTGCTGTCTTAAATTCAGCTAGGAGTAGAATTAAAAATGAAAAGTTGAAAAAAGTAGTCTTAGAACCAACTGAATATCTTCTAATGACGTTATGCTCTGCATATTAAGTTCACCTGCTCAGTTAACAGCCTAAAATAGCATCACTTCAGACATCAGGAGTTAATTTCCATCTTGCACTGACAGAAAAATTAGATAAATTATATGGAGGTGTGTTAAAAAAAGTATTTTCTCCTTAAGGTTCAGATGTAGGTCTTTGCTAGAATTTATTGTTGCTGGGACTAGATAATTGTTTCCTTACAATGTCCTTTAAGAAGAAAAGTAGAGCTAAGATGTAAAACCTGAAACTTTCTTTGGTTTTGAAGCACCTTCAAGAGCTGAAAAGAGGACTTAAGAGTGAAAAAATCTTACAAAAGTTTATCCCATTCTGAAATGTATGTCAGTTTCTTGAAGTGCTGGTTTTTTAAGAGCTCTTAAGAATTTTCAGGGATTGTTTGCCTGGAATAAACTTTCGCACCATTTTGTGGAATAGTTCTTGAGGGAGTGACAGAATCCTGAGTGTTTCTCACTAATACATAAAATGCCTGAGCTATTTCAGGAACAGTCCCACAATTCTGTGCTAGCAAAAGAATAGCTTTTCTTGTCCAAGTAGTATCTGGCTAGCAGCCTTGAGGCATATTTTTGTTGTTGATTTGAGAAAAAACCAAACAAACATGTAGGAGTAGTCAGTGTTCTAAACCAGTGCCATGCTTGTTGTTTGAGGCAATCAGTGAGGTGTTTGGCATCTTTAAAAAATTGTGTTTTGTACTTAGAGAAATGCAGATGTGATAAAATAGATGTGCTTTTGATATCTAAATGGTTTCTTTGGCCCGCAGTTAACTCTGAGAAACTGAATGGATATTTAGTCCTTATTGCCTGTCTAGTGTTTAATGGAGAAAGTTTGCCCTGAAGTCTTCATTTCTGTGAGCTGGTGTTGGGTAGGCTACAAAATGAGCTTTGGAGAGCACATAACAGATGTGAAGGAAAGTTAGTATCAGATTTGTTGGAGGTTTTTTAACTGTCTTTCCCTTATTTTTGTATCAGTTCCTCTTTATGCCCACCTCTCCCTCCCTGCTCTTGCAAGAAATAATTAGCTTTTTCCCCCTTTTCTTTATACTTTTTATTGCATGCAGATACTTCTTGTGACTGGAATGTGTATGTGTACCTACAGCATACAAAAATACTGTATACACGTGTTCATACAGCTGTGGGGAGCTGACTGTATTAAACCTTAAAATCCTGATGTAGTTTCAGATCTTTGGCAAGATTAGTCCAGCCCAAAATAAAGGGTTATGTTATTTTTAAGAAATCTACAGTTTTGGTGTGATAATTAATTAAGAGTTGGAACTGGATGATCTTCAAGGTCCATTCCAATCCATAGCATTTGCTGATTCAATGAGGTGAATACTGTCAGTTGGAATGTATAGGTTGTAAATGGGATGATATGGTACCAGTTCAATACCTGGGATACTTTCTCTCTTTGTGTTCTAAGGACCTAACAGTGACAGCGTTCACAGGATTCAGTTTTGTAGTTTGCAATGCTTAAGTATTTTCAGTGCAGCTGAGATCTGAGGGAGACCTTTGGAACATGTTACGGTGCATCCTTTTTGTTAGTTTTTAGTATTTTCTTAAAGTAGGATGTAGTTGCATATTATCTCAGTTGCTTAGAGCACAGTTCTAATAATGCCAGGGTTTGAGCCCTGTATGGGCTATTAATTCTGGTTTGAGCTCATTTTAAAAGTAAAAGTCTGGGATATGCTGCTGAGAAGGAGTCCAGAGGGAAAGAGGCTATGGAGATGAAAGGGAAGAAAAGAACAATGATGATGCCAAATTTACAGGCTGTTTATGCTGCCATTTTTCTCAGCTCTTGTAGAATAAAAAATGAAGTGTTTGGATAAGGACAATAGTGTTTTGCAGGACATGGCTCAGTAACAGGGATTCTTCTGCTGCAGGGAAAACTAGTCCAAGGTTGGAGCACTTTAATTTGACTTTCTGAATCTAGGAGTTTCACTCTTGGGATTGAGAAAGGTGACACTGCTGTTTCCTCAGATGCTCTAGTAAGACTTTCTGAATCTAGGAGTTTCACTCTTGGGATTGAGAAAGGTGACACTGCTCTTTCCTCAGATGCTCTACTAACCTAAAAATTTATTTCTTCTTTTTTTTTTTTTTTTTCTCTTTTTCACCTTATATCAATGGTCTGAGAAGAATATTATTCACTACAATTGCCCTGTTAAATTTGCTAGGTCACCATTGGAGCATAGGAACTTGGGGAAACATTTTTCTCAAGGAAATTGGTGGTTTGTTGTTTTGTTTTTGTTTTTACAGAGACAAGTTACCTATGGTAAGAGCTGCTATTTCAGGGTAAAGCAGAGCTACTCGAGTTCTGAACACTCAGATAAAGGCAAACTCTTTGTAAGGAGCCCTCTCCTGTATGCTGGTAAATCTTGCCCTGCTCCTCCAGTGGGAAACCTTCCCAGTCTTTAAATGTGTTACATATTTGTAACTTGTAATTCCTGCTGCGTTGCCTAATTGAAAAGCTAGAGTATTGCCAAAGCACTCTACAGTATCTTCTGCTTATGTTCGGGGAATTTTGTGGGTGTGCATCAGTTTGAATTTTTCAGTCTGACTTTAGTCAAAGTGTCTGGCCCAGGTTTGGGTTTTTTTTTATTGGTGGTGTTTTGTTTTTGGTGTTATGTTTTGGTTTTTTTTTTTTAATCTCTTCGTGTTCACTAAGGAACATTTGTTTTGAACAGAACAGTGCTTTAAGTGGTCTTTTTAAAGGCATTGAAACATTAAAATATTTCTGAGGCAATGGTGTGTTACAGGTAGAGACAGAAGGAGTGCAGCTTGGAAGGGATTTAAGTGCTCTTCAGGAACACGAGCAGTGGCTATCAGGAGGTCACTGGTAATGTATCCGCTGCAAGGAAAATCCGGATTTCAGGAAAATTAGTTCTTGCAGTTATATAAACAGAAGAGGGACAGCATATGTCAGCAGAGTGGGTTTCATTCATTTATAGTAGAAAACTGTAGAAAATATGCCCAGGTAGACTTTGGAGACAATCTCCAGCTCTTGGGGATTTTTTCCTCCCCCTGATTTATAGTCTGTGCATTGCTTCATAGGTATTGGTTTTATCTGTGCTGGCTCTTAATCAGGGTGTGTGCTGATACTGTCAGAAAACACACTGGGAGTATTCTGCTCATACTCCTGCAGGTTAATACAGCTTCATACCAGAAGTTTATTTGACTTCCCATATGAAGTCTTTACAGATAATTGTATATTCTGTTCATAGTGTTGGCTAGAGCAATTTGTGTCTATGCCTACATAAAGAATGAAGTTGAGCTTCATAATGGTGCCAGAGCAAACAATGGTTTGAGGCCATTTTCTTTTAGGTATGTTAAAATTGTCTGAAACTGTCTTTAAGTATAATTTAAATATTTGAATGTTAGTGTTACAATACCAATTACTGTATTAAGCTCTATTCTTGTGAGAAATTTTGAGTTTGTCTGTGCCTTGTAGTGTGCTCCTACAGAATAGCAGGTAATGTAAGCAGCAATGTCAGCCCTTTGATCAGAAAACATTTCAGTCCTTTGGTAAAGAACTGGTATGTTTTATTTGTCTCCCTGTGAGGAAAGTTTTCAGCAAGGAAATGCTTTTTTGTTTTGTTGGGATTTTTTGGGTTTTTTTGGTTTTTTTTTTTTGTTACTAAGTGAAAAATGCTGCTCTTTTGGTGTCAGCTTTTCAGTAGAAATTTTTGGGGGGGTTTTTTGGGGGTTTTTTTTTTGGGTTTTTTTTTTTGTTACTAAGTGAAAATTGCTGCTCTTTCGGTGTCAGCTTTTCAGTAGAATACTACCCTGTAGTTTTCACAGTACTTGAGCATCTTGGCTGCTATATTGGCCATGTCATCCTATTTCACTCATTGGAAAGAAGAAATATTTTCAGATCATTTTTTGAACATTCACAGAAAAGCTGTTTATGGTGGGAATGTTTGGGCTGTATTTAGTGTTGCCCAGACACATATAAGTATTCTAGGTGTTCTTATGTTTCAACAGCATTTGTGACACACTGTTACATTGTGTGCCTAGTTACTTTATGCAAACGTGACTTCTCCAATATTTTAACATAAATTAGCATTGCGTTTTCCAAATTGCTGCCATGTGGCACTTTAAGTTTTGATTTTGCTGAGCTGCTGATAGCCTTTGAATAATCCTTTTTTTAATTATTTTTAATCACATCTTTTATCCCTTCTCGGTTAAATTCTGCTGTGTGGTTGTTTTTTTTTTCCTTTTGAAAGAAAAATGTATAGTGCTGTTGCTCAGGTATGCTGCAGTATTATAGTAAAAAAAAAAATTAACCAAGGACAATGAACTGGAAAAATAGGGGTAGAATAATATGCTGCAGTAATATAGGAAAAAAAAAAAAACCAAGGACAATAAACTGGAAAAATAGGGGTAGAATAACGGTAGAAAATAGAAGCAGCATTCTGATGTTGCATCTCTAAGATATGTGTAAAATTGACACATGCAGTGTGTACCATCTGCTTCTGTCAATATGAATGAAAATAATGATGTTAATTGTAAATGTAGCTTGAAATCATGGGCAAACTCTCACCATGTATTGCTGAAGTCTTTAGTAGATTTTGAGGGCAAGGAAGGACTGCAGTCCCAAGCTTGATAAATTTGATTCCTTTACTTTTCAGTTATTATACTAGTTAAACCCATTAATTAGTATAAAATCTGTATTTCACTAGAAAGTTTGAGAATTTAATTCTCTGTTTGGAAGCTTGAGTTCAGACATAATGATTAAGTGTTTAAAAAAAGGGCAAAACACACCTTTAATTTAAATAGATACAAACTTTGGAGGCTTTCTTTCCAAAAATATGCTGCTGTTGTCTATGACGTTGAATAGGTTAGCATAGAAACCTACTTAGCTAAGTATTTTACTGGTAGTTCAGTGAATATATGCAGTTATGAAGAAAACAAAAAAGCCTCATTAAAATCTTACATTTTTTGAAATCAGGGGACATAAGAGGAATGCATATCACAAATATACTAATATGGATTCCTATTTCAGAAGTTTTATTTCCCTCTTAAATGTTTTTACTCTTCAGTAAGCTTGTAGATTCTGTCATTTCACCTGCCTAGTAGATGAAGGAAGGGTGGTGAATATAGTTTTCCTGGGTTTCATTAAGGTGTTTGATGCTGTGCCTCCCAGCATCCTTCTGGACAAGTCTGACTGTGAAGTGAACAGGTAGATGCTTGCTGAAAGAGCTGGCTGAAGGACAGGGCTCAAAGGGTTGTAGAGAGTGGGGCTACACCTGGCTGGAGATGTCACCAGTGCTGTTCCTCAGGGCTTGCTCCCAAGGCCAGTTCTGTTCAAAGTTTTTATCAGTGATCTGGAGTCAAGTGCACTGTCAGCAGTTTTCTGATGATGCTAAAGTGGGAGTTGCTGTTGACACTCTTAAGGGACAGGAGGCCTTGCAGAGGGATGTGGATGGATTGGAGTGCTGAATAATCATCAGCAGCATGAAACTGAACAGGAACAAATGCCAGACTGCACCTGGGATAGAACATACCCTCCACAAGTACAAATTCCAAGAGTGGTTGGGGAGCAGCACCAGAGAAATTATCTGGGGGTGCTGGCTGACAGAAAGCAGGCTCAAAGTCAGCAGTAGCAAACTTTCAAATAGAGCACAACCAGCTGGTCAAAAGGAGTGATCATCCCACTCTATTTAGCACTGCTGCAACTTCATTTTGAGTACTTTGTGCATTTCTGGGCCCCAGAATTTAAAAGGGATGTGAAGGTCCTTAAATGTGTGCAAAAGGAGGACATTAAAATGGGTTGAAGAGCTAGGAGTAGTGTCCTGTGAGAAGCAGGTGAAGACACAGGGTTAATCTAGTTTGGAGAGAGGAGGCTGAGGGGTGACCACATGGTTCTTTGCAGCTTTCTGAGGTGGTGAAGTGGAGAGAGAAGTTGCTGATCTCTTCTCAGTGGAACCCAGTAGCAGGGCATGGGGAATGGCTGAAAGCTGCATCCATCAGGGAGGTTCAGACTTGACAGGAGGAAACATTTCTTTACCAAGAGTGTTGTTGAACCATGGAAGAGTTTTCTTTGAGAAGGGGTTGATCCTCCAAGCCAGACAGTGTTTAAGAGGCATTTGGGCATTGCCCCTAATGCCGTACTTAAACTTTTGGTCAGCCCTGAAGTGCTCAGGCAGATGGTTAATGTGACTGTTATCTGTCCCTTTCAACTGAATATTCTATTCTGCACTCATGATGAGTCAAATAGCAACCAGACTGTTATTTGCCTGAAGCGCCAGGGATTTTTTAGCTTTGAAAACACTTTCAAAAACATGTAACACAGGAGATATACTGGAAACAGGATTTTATTTTCTGACTCTTTCAGAACAGATGTTCACAAGCATTATTACAATGTGCAGGTGTAGTCAGGAGCAGGTTAATGCAATATCCAGTTTAGCTTGAAAACCATCACTGGAAGTCTGGCAAAGGAAAATCAGACAGCTACAGAACATTGCAAATCCCCTACATCTTGTGGACAGCCATTTGCTGATGGGACTCTGTGAGAACAAGAGATTTCTGTCTCACTCACATGTCTCTTGTGGCGAGGAGTTAATGGCACGATTTTTATCCAACACAGTTGCTATGATCTTCACCTCTCCAGGCAAGTTTGCCCATAGATTTTCTTGGAATATTCTGAATTATGGGCTGCTTATCTTCCTGATGAGTGTCTTGCTCCCAGGATCTGCAGAAAATGAACATGCTGGTCTCTAAACATCACTTCTTCATAGGATGTGTTTGTTTTGACCACACATCCTTCCTGAAAATATAATAAATCAACCTTCTGAAACATGGAGTCAAGATTGTCATCTCTTCCCTCGTCCTAGGATCCTCAAACACAACCATAGACTGGTAATGTCATTCAGGTACAAAGGAACTTTTTATTTCAATTAATGAGAGAAACTATGGGAAACAGTCTTTAGCGCATACTTGGTGATTAATCAATTTGCAGAGCTGTTGCAATGAGTGCAAAAAGCTGCCAAGCTATGTCTGTTCAGTTAAAGAATCACAACATTTTGATGCCAGCTTAGTGTGGTGAGAGAGGCCCTGCCATGTGTCCAGGCGTGGATCTGCTGCGTCAGCAGGCAGAGCAAGACTAGGGACAAATTCCCTTTCTGTGAGTATCCCCTGTCTAGAGGGCTTTGAGGCAAAATGTCTGGCAGTAGTGAGGATTTCAGAGTACATGGGATTTATAAGCTGAATCTGATGTTTTGAGTCCTGCTTGAAAACAAACTGGCAATGCATTTGAAAACCATGCTTTTCTCTTTCCAGAGGGCCTCACAAGGCAATTGGATGCTGCACTAGCACATTCTGAAACACTTCACTCTGGCTGTACTAATTGCATTGCCATCCTGTGCTGTATCTAGCAATAATCCAGACTGGAAGTAACAACTTCCTATATAATTGGCACTGAGTGCCACATCAAAATAAAAGAAATATTTTCGCAAATATAGATGGAATTGGTTTTGGAGGTTCAGGTGTTACTTATCTTTTTATTTTCTTTTTATTTTGAAATATAACCATTGATGGCCTGATGTGAGGTTTAGATCTCATCCCAAACATTTTCCTGTGGGCTGCTGTTACATAGCAGAGCATGTTAGTGTGAGGGTTTTCAGTACAAAGCTGTTTACAGCACTGGAGTGCCGTGATTCTGCTCACACCCTTGGGTTCAGGTGCCCAAAGTTCACTGCAGTGCTCAAGGCACCTGACCAAACACACACCACTTATGTCTCCCTCCTCTACAGCCCTTTGCCAGCCATGTTTCAGGCAGCTGCTGTGGAAACAAAGGAGGAAGATACAAAGGTGCATTGTGCTTGTCCACCCTTGCCCGGTGCTTTGAATTCCCTAAAGGCGGTTCTGTGTGACTTGACCTAGACCTTGACCCTCCCTGGCTGGCCTTTGTCTTCCTCAGCTGTGATGTGTGTGCTCTGGCAGCTCCCCACACCACCTTTATCTGTGTCCTTGTATCCTCCCTTGTGTTTGCTTAGTGGTGTGTTACAGATGCCCTGTTGAGCTTTGACCGACTGTGTTCTTGCAGCTTTGGAGTTGAAATGCTGTTGAAAGACAGGAGTGGGAAGAATTTCTCTATCTCTTGCCATTTACTGAAAGATAATCCACCCAGGAGGAGGCAAAGTTTTGTTCTTGAATTTCAAAAAGCTATTCCCCCAGTGTTACAAAATCTTGTCTGATGTGGTTTGTACTGCAGGATGTATAGCTTAATCATCTGAGCATTTTGCATAAAATTAAATTTTCTGTGTGTTTCCATGAAACTTTTGTGACCTTCTGGGTCCGCCCTTTCTAGAAGTCTTAATTGGACAAATGTTCTCATGGAGGATTTAAGTGAATTGTGCATCAAACTGCTCTAGTTTTGTAGGAAATTCAGCCTGAAAATTCTTTGGAAAGCCTTGTAGTCAGAAGAGACTTAGGGTAATTCTGTTACCTTTAAGCACTCATTACACACACTTTTTTAATGGAGAAACTATCTGGAAATGTAAGTTGTTATAGCAGCTGAATTTACAGAGCAAACAGCAGTGTATATGCTTTATAGAATGATTACTACACTATTCAGGGATTTTAATGGACTTTTCATCTTTTGTTTGTGTCAGCTCTAGATGTGCTACTAACACACACTGCTATTTTTAAGGAATTGTATGTGGAAATTCCTTTAAGTTATCTTTGTATTTATTGAGAGCATTTAAGTCAGTATTGAAAATGTTAAAGGATGCATAGCATCATGTATTTTATTCATTCTATTCAATGATCTCATTCTAACAGCATGGAGAAATGACCCTTTAAATATAGACAGTGCTCTCTTATTTCATACGGCCTAATTGAACATTAATTCTCTTGCTTCACAAATCCTCTGAGAGCTGAAGAGGCGCTTGATACTGTATTAGAAACAATTTCTAGGGCCTACTTACCTAATTCTCTTAGTCATCAGTTTAGCAAAAAGAGAACTGACACTGTAAGATGAAAATACATCTTGGAATTATGGGTGTTTGTTGACTAATATGATTTGGTTTTGTTTGTTTGTTTAGAAATCCTTCCTGTATGGATCAGCCTTCTAGTGATGGTGAATCTGGGAGAAGACCACTCTAAGCAAACACAGGATGATTCGGGTCCCAGCTGATGCAGAAAATGCTCACAGTAGCAGTGTGGAATCTTGCCCTTCCTTGCGGGATGTCCCCTCCATCAACCCAACGCAGCTGATGGCCAGGATTGAGTCATATGAAGGCAGGGAGAAGAAAGGCATATCAGATGTCAGAAGGACTTTCTGTTTGTTTGTTACATTTGATCTCTTATTCATAACCTTACTGTGGATAATAGAATTAAATGTGAGTTGTCCTTTCAGTACCTACCCTTAGACAGTATATTAAGGTTTTATTCACTTCAGAGATGGTTAATAAGTTGCTCCTTTCTATCCAAAGTTATGTTATTTGTATCTATTTAAGCAGCTTATTTAGGCTTCCATGAACACAGTACTCAGCTGCATTTACTTTTATTTGTTAAGATATGTGTTTATCTTCTTATTATGAAACTTTTAGATGTTCCTGTAGTCTGTGAACCATGCTGAAAAAAAAAATTGGAAATCCAGTGTAGTCTTCCAGCATCAAAACCAAAAATGTTACTGTACATCTTTGAATTTAGCAAGTGTGAATTTTAACCAGATTCAAGACTCTGCCTTCTGAGTAACTTCAAGCCAATGATATTTCACTGAGGTGTTAGTCCCTGAAAAGATTTCTAATGGCTAAAACTTTTCTTTTGTTGTGTTTTCTTTGATGTAAACTTGGTCTGTGGTACATTATGGATGGCAGCGTGCATTTAAGCAACATAAACTCTCACAGTTGCCATCTTTTAACTCCAGCACTTGTAATCTGGAAAATGAGGCTGTTCTAACATTTCCAGAAAGCAACAGGATAGCTCATTTGTTGTTATTTCGTAAGTAGCATCCTAGTTATTGAGCTGGGCTTTAAGCTGTAATCTAGTTTGCATTTAAAAAAGGACACACTAGGGAGCAATCCCTTTTCTAGAAAGAAAGATCTGGAGTAAATATTTTTATCAGCATTTCTTTACTAGATGAATAGCCTTGGTTATTAATTTACATTATGAAGCTTCAGGAGCTGACTGTTCAATAGTTCATTCATAAAGTGAAAAATACTTGTTCTGATTTAATTTGAGGGAGCAGATTTTGCTTGCCTAAATAATGTAATTTTGAGACTAGACTCTGTTTTCACTCTAGGTGGAAAGATGCTTGTAGCGTAGTGTTCTGATGCAGTTCTTTTTTTAGGCCAGTTTCTCAACAGCTTGTACGACTAAGAGGAACAGAGTGGGTTTATATATCTTGTTAAGGTTTCAGAGTACAGATTTTCGTGAGTGCTCTCAGAATATTAAAGACTGAATAGAAAATGCTACCAACTCATGATATCATGGTGTTTCATTTTGAATGCGACAGTATCAAGGGACCTCAAGATCACAGAAGTTTTCTTTGTAAAAAGCTGTATTTTCAGGACCACATATTATGAACTGGTGTCCTATACTGCCACATGTCAGCAAGAATAAAAACCAGGTTTTTGTCAGAGAAGTTAATGATATTAGAAGCTAAAATTTGATATCTGGGACCTGACATGTGCTTAGGGTTTTTTTTTTCTGTTTTTCTTGGAATTGCTTTGTTTGCTGAGAAGTCAAATAGCATTGTGTTAGGACTGTATGTTATTGGTGCATTAATGGTCAAAATTGGTTTGTTTGCTGAGAAGTCAAATAGCATTGTGTTAGGACTGTATGTTATTGGTGCATAAGTAATGGTCAAAATTGCTGTGAGACTTCCTGTAAACATTGTTTTCACTTTGTTGCTGTTATCCAGTTTCCTTAGGTGTAGTGTGGCTTATTGTTAAATGCTTCGGGGAGTAGCTCCATGAAATTTTGAGCAAAAATCAAGGCTTCCAAGGTTCTCTGTTTATCCTTATTTTAACATAGTGCTCACACAGCCACATAGTGGTGAACAGCTTGGAGTGGGGGAAGTTGATCTTCCTTATTTGTGCTGGAAACAGATAATCACACTTCATGCAGTAGAGCAACAAAGAGAAAACTGCATTTTGAAAATGGCTATTTGTTAGGTAGCCATAGAGGGGAGGGAGAGGAGAAGAAATGGAAGAAATTCAGAGTTGGAGTGACTAGTCTCAGGAAAACACTGTCCAGCAGTGTAGTTGGAAAAGTGTGGAAGTGTGCAGACTGCATTATTTTGAAATAGTGAGCATATGTTGTTGGTGTGCTTTGGTAACTCCTTTCCTTAAAAAGATGACAGTAGTCGAACTCAATATTAAAGCCTTCTGTTGGTGTTGTTCCACATAACTATTTCATGTAGTGCTTGACTACAGAATTTCATATTAAAAACAGTAGGAGATGGACACTGAGGTTTTTCCTTTTCAACTAAGATAGATACTCCTTCGCATTCTCTGAGCCAATACACCTTATTTTCTTACAAGGCCAGTTTGAACAGTAGAATCCTTCCACTGGAAAGAAACATGGTGGCTAAGGAAGATGTAATTTTGAATCTTGTCAGCAGATGGAAGAATTAAACTTGAATGTTAGTTATTTCTGTGAGATTATTCCAATAGTTGCAGCTTCTGCTTTTTTTTACTGTGGATCTTTTGGCTCAGCTCTCTTAACAAATTGTGTGAAGGCTGGAAAGGAAGAGATCTGAAGTATGAATTCAGTTTCTGTTCTGTTTCCTATTTGCTAACATGTGACTAACTAGAACTGGGTTATGGTTGGCTTTTTGATCAGCTGTTTTGATGCTCCTTATAAGAGGTGAAACATTTTGTGAGTTTGTGTAACTGTCCTTAACATTTAATCATTTATTCCTCCCTCAGTAACTTGTTTGCTTTTATTTTGGAACAGCCTGAAATGTTGCTTTCCTAGGCCAGATCATAATCTTAAATGTTTTCACTTTGAAAAGTCTAGGTAATCTTGAAAAACAGAAAACAACAGTAGTCTTGACCGTGTTCTTGGCAGACAGCTCTTCTGTATTTAGTTTAATGATCTTTTTGTATATCAGCAGGGAATTACTAGTTTTACTCTCCATATTTGTGTGTATTTTGTTTTCTGAAGCTGTGTGTGTTGTCGTTCCTTTGTAGGTAAAAGGAGGCATTGAGACTACCTTAGAGAAAGAAGTCCTACATTATGACTACTCTTCTTCATATTTTGATATATTTGTAAGTGTTCTTAAAAAAAGAAGCAGCAAAAGTATAGTTTTCCCATTCTTCCTTCCACAGATGTTTCCTAATTTGAGTCTTGTGAAAGGGTTGACCTTTTCTTGATAATTTAAGCCAGAAGGGCCAAGTGTCACCCATCTAGAGGTTGCCCAATCCTGCTCTGGCAGCAGGCTCGTGGAGCCTGTGGATAGAAATGCTTAGGGCCGATCTATTTGCATCTTTAGCTTTGGGGTGTGTGGAAAAGCAGATGGAAACCTGCAAAAAATAATGTGACATAAGGTAATTCATTAAGAGGGCAAGACCCATAGCCCTCCACTCTAAAATAATTTTGCTTAAACCGATGTTGTTGTCCTTCATTGGGCATAAGGTGGCTGTAATGAAGAGAGATTTGTGCCCAGGCCTGGTGGCCTGCACAGGGCAGGTTTTTCAGAGTTCTGTGTTTTAACTCAAACAGTAAAAAAGGCACATAAGAGGAACTCAATTGCATTCGGAAATTTCTTTCTTTAAGCAAAGCTGTAGCTCTTTAGCTGCAATGCATTTTGCACTGCACAGCCCAAGTAAAAACTTTTTCTTTACAGTTCTTCTGAAGGGCCAGACTGTTAATTCTACCAGATCTTCTTTGCCTTGCAGAGATGACTTTGTTTGGTATTAGTCATTTTATACTGATGACCATATCCAGAATCTCTCCTTGAAACTGGTGTAAAAACCCATCCTTACTTCTGCATTGGACATTTGCTGTGTCAAATGAACTTACATACTGAATTCAAAAATTTTATAAGCTAGCAAACTATGCTCCTTCTCCCTCTACATTGTTTTGCTGGCAGGGTCTCCATGATATACTATGCTGCAGAAGGCAAAAAAATGTTATCTGTAAATATTGATGCTCTGGAAATTACTTCATCCTGTAGGTGAACCAAGGGTTAAGAACGTGTAATGCAAAATAATAGACTTTTATTCCCTGGGAAGGGACTAAAACTTTAAATTTTGCAAAATTGTTTGTGGGTTTTTACAGGATTTCTTCTGTTTCTACTACACATTTGCATAAGATTAAATGGGTTTATCAGACCCCTGGCCATGGCTGTGTTTGTTTTCTCTTCAGTTTTAAGCATTTATTTCACACTTCATCTCCAACTTGTTTTAAAAGATGTATTCAGAATCGAAAATCTACTGTCAAAAAATAAACAGGGAAATTTAAGCTCGGGGTCCCTGATTCAAAGGTATCATATCCCTGGCCATGGCTGTGTTTGATTTCTCTTCAGTTTTAAGCATTTGTTTCACACTTCATCTCCAACTTGTTTTAAAAGTTGTATTCAGAATTGAAAATCTACTGTCAAAAAGTAGGGAAATTTAAGCTTGGGGTCCCTGATTCAAAGATCTTGTCTGTCTGCTATTGATTTAATTTTCTGGCCTGCAAATACCATAACTTTCCTTTCTCTACTGCCAAATAGAATGACTTGCTATTGTGGGCAGCTACATAAAGAATAATTGATTGTTGCAATGTTAATATTTCACGAAATACAAGAAGTATAGTAGCACACACTGCTAAGATCAGTGAGATGCACAGTGATATGCAAGGTATTTGCTGGATTAACTGCATCCAGCTGTTAATCTGGATTAACATAACTGTTTAGATTCCAGTCAGGTAAAGTGATCATGAAGACACTTTATATATCTTTCTTATGTTTCTAACTTATTAGTGGAATGGCACATGCTTGCATATTTGAGCCTGTCTAGGCAGGTGGACATTGCCACTTGCTTTACAAATGGGAAATTACCTTCTATTTCTGTTTTATAAGGACACATTCAAATTTGGTTTTTGGTAACAGAACTTAGACTATCCTAAGTTTCTTTGTAAGTAGTTAGTATTTTCAGTGAATTGAGACTATTGTGGTTCTTCTGTGTTCTGAATTAACCAACCAATATTTTTTCCTCTCTCTATAGCTACTGGCAGTCTTTCGGTTTAAGGTGTTAATACTTGCATATGCAATGTGCAGACTGCGCCATTGGTGGGCAATAGCTGTGAGTAGTGGCCAAGCATAATGGAGTTTTTCCTAGAATGGGTCAAGCAGATAAAATTTTAGATGCCGTTTAACACTTGTATGTTAAGAATCATCTTGATGGTGTATATATAAACATTTGTTGTACAGTAACAAATTAAAAACTTGCTTTCTGGAAGATTTTCAGCCTAAAGGCAAGAATTTAATAGCACAGTGTGTGTCATTCTTATTAGGTATCATGTTAATACAAATTGAAGGTTTGTTTTTAATCCAGTATGGATGGCTAGTCATA
Source organism: Passer montanus (assembly GCF_014805655.1). Taxonomy (NCBI): domain Eukaryota; kingdom Metazoa; phylum Chordata; class Aves; order Passeriformes; family Passeridae; genus Passer; species Passer montanus. Next base: position 7,028,786 of record NW_024367930.1, on the reverse strand, counting down.
ACTGCTTGTTACCTCTGAGACTTGTTAATCAATGTTGGGAATATATTTGCATTTGTAATAGTGAACCTTCTTCAAAAACAAGAATTGGCATTATTGTGCCAGAGATCCAGGTGTCCATTAAGTCACACATTCTTATTTTAAAAAGTTTTAGGTGCCACCTGTTGAACACTAGCGCCTGTATTGCTTCATGCTCCAATACAAAAGGTTGACTATGCATCCCTTCTTAAAAAGGAAGTTCTGAAGAACTGTAGGCAACCACAGTGGATTGGAGCCAATATATTTAATGCAGCTGTATGGTGTGGATGACAAAGAATGCAAAATCTGGTGAAAAAGTCATGCTTCCACCAGTCAGTACTATAGGTTGTAGTACAATAGGTGTATTGCTGGCTTACTGCTTTGTAAATCAGACTTTTTTTTTTTCCTTACACTGTGGTAGGTGCATGTAGAACATGTTCATGTGTAACTTTCTTCAAGTGAGTAGCATGCAGTTTGCTTAGTGCTCTGAGACTACATGCCATGATTTTTACAGATTGTGTTACTAGCATGGCACAAACACATACATAGTGGCAGCCACTGCTCTGATTGTGCTTATATTTAAATGCATGCCTCTTCTTGCTCTTAGTTGTGTAGCTTTAGAGTATTTCTTAATCCTCCAACTTGACGCCTTTGTTTGTGAGGTGGTGAGAGCAAACCCATCATGGTAGCTAGTAATTAGATACATAAAGCTTCACTGAAGGTTTTACCAAAGCCTTGAATCTTAACATCCTACCCATGACTGACAGAAGTTGGTTCTGTTGTTTTTTAAAGGATTGCTGGACCCAAATGCACTAGAAGATATAGAGGCCTTGCTTATGTTAACCGTACTTGTTCACTGCTTTTTCAGATTTTGGGGTTTTTTAAGATATTTTATCCATCATGCTGACTTTTTAAAATATATAGAGAGTATCAAGTCTTAAAAAAAATTTTGACGCCTTTGTTTGTGAGGTGGTGAGAGTGAACCCATCATGGTAGCAAGTAATTAGATACATAAAGCTTCAATGAAGGTTTTGCCAAAGCCTTGAATCTAACATCCTACCCATGACTGACAGAAGTTGGTTCTGTTGTTTTTTAAAGGATTGCTGGACCCAAATGCACTAGAAGATAGAGAGGCCTTGCTTATGTTAACAGTACCTGTTCACTGCTTTTTCAGATTTTGGGGGTTTTTAAGATATTTTATCCAGCATGCTGACTTTTTAAAATATATAGGGAGTATCAAGTCTTCAAAAAAATTAATTTTTCAAAATACCACTTCATGAATTAAAATATTTATTACAATTTATTCCCACAGAGAAGTTTTGTTGTTTCAAATGGATATTTTTATTTGAATAGGAAGGTATTAGCTGACTTTTTAAAATATATAGGGAGTATCAAGTCTTCAAAAAAATTAATTTTTCAAAATACCACTTCATGAATTAAAATATTTATTACAATTTATTCCCACAGAAAAGTTTTGTTGTTTCAAATGGATATTTTGATTTGGAAGGTATTGAAAAGCATTTGGAACAACTGCTAACATCCTACCCATGACTGACAGAAGTTGGTTCTGTTGTTTTTTAAAGGATTGCTGGACCCAAATGCACTAGAAGATAGAGAGGCCTTGCTTATGTTAACAGTACCTGTTCACTGCTTTTTCAGATTTTGGGGGTTTTTAAGATATTTTATCCAGCATGCTGACTTTTTAAAATATATAGGGAGTATCAAGTCTTCAAAAAAATTAATTTTTCAAAATACCACTTCATGAATTAAAATATTTATTACAATTTATTCCCACAGAAAAGTTTTGTTGTTTCAAATGGATATTTTGATTTGGAAGGTATTGAAAAGCATTTGGAACAACTGCTGTTTGCTTTTTTCCCAAATACACAAATAGTTGGGGTTTTTTTAAGGGACCTGATGAATAATCTACACTATCTTCATTATACAGTAAGATCACAATTTACATAACTTAGGCAGTTTAGATTCTACAAAATGCTATGTTGAAATCAATGTTTGGAGGTATTTGGAGGTATTTTTGTATTAAAAGTTATCTTTTATAAGGTTATTTTAATAACACTTTAAGTTAATGGTATCATGCTTGTTACATTTTATTAATCTATGTGATCTTGCTGTTGTCAGTAAATATTTAAAGTTGCAACTAGTAGATAATTGCAGAAACAAGCTAAATTCATTCATTAGTTTGTCTCTTCTGTCTCTTTCAGTTTACAACAGCAGTGACCAGTGCCTTTTTATTAGCAAAAGTAATTATTTCACAGGTATATATTCTAATCAAATGTTTGTTTTACTTTGTTTTCTTAAAAGCAAGATTCTTTAGAGTAATTTTTGTAATATTTTCTTTCTTTCTAGCTGTTCTCACAGGGTGCTTTTGGCTATGTGCTGCCCATCATATCATTCATACTTGCCTGGATTGAAACTTGGTTCCTGGACTTTAAAGTGTTACCACAAGAAGCTGAAGAAGAAAATAGTAAGCTTGTGTTATTTCCCTTCAATCACTGCAGTTGGCAACACTTGATCCCATGTTAACTGGCAGAAGAATGCTTCTTTCAGCTTCTCAAAATCTGAAGAGCTGTGGAAAAAATTAAATCAAATGGCATGATGTTTTCCTCTTTGGGAGAGGGGAACATATGCCTTCAAAGAAGTGAGGTGTTAATTAATTTAGGGAGGCAAATTTAAAGGTCAGAAGGGCCAGATGAGCAGTTTGTCAGGCACTTGGGAATGTGTTTAATTTTGTATGCCTGAGGTATGAAAATTTAACTAAGTTGGGCTTGTAAAACTTTATTTTCTGGATAATGCATAAAGTGTCTGGCTCCTCTTTTAGGAAGAGTAGACACAATAACTAATTCAATGTCACTAACTCTTCTTTTGAAGTGGAAAGGGGAAAGCAAAGAAGTGTTGTGGAGAGTCTGTTTCATGCCAGGCAGAATGAGACCAGAACAAGTACGAATTTCAACCTCTGAGATGAGGCACCAGGTCATCTGACAGTCAATATATTCAACTAAATGGAGGAAATCCACTGTTTCAGTTGAAAGAGAATACTGCTTGAGTGGTGAGGGAAAGAAGGCTTACACATGCTTGTGAGTTTCAATAGCAGAAGAATAATTATACAGCCAACCTGTTATTCATGCATCATTACCTGAAATACAGTCTGAAACTCTGTTGGAAAGGCATGTTTATCTGTTGGGTAAATCAAAAAACTGTATGTGGGCATGGATGCCTCCATTTTTTTGTGTGCTCTGAATGCAGTCTTTCTATTTTGATCCCTTCCCTCTTCTTTTTCACTGTTCTGAGAAAGAAGTTGGTTGAATGAGAACAGTAGGGTTTACCTGGAGAAAAAGAAACTTAGAGTAACTTTTTTATCTTAAAAGGGGATGAGGAAATACAGCTGCATCACAGTGTTATCTAAGTAAGATAAGAAATCTAACCAGTTTGGAGATTTTTGTGTTTTTTCGTATTGAATAGTCACAAAATATTCCATACATAAACACGCAAATAGTTAATGAAGGTTGCAGAAACTGAATATGTTGAGACAGATAGGTAAAAGCAAGCCATTAGTGAAGGGTCGTAGTGGCAAAGAGAGAAAATAATTTATTTGGTTTTGCATGGCACCTCACTGATCATTAAAACTATATTTTGGAAGTTTTAGTTAGCCAGTGAATATTGATGAATTTACAGATGGCAACCTAATCATGTAATCACACATAGTAGAAGGAAAAATTCCTTAATTCATGCAATATCTCTGTTTTTCTAGTGTGTGTCATCTCAGCTGCCAGCATTTAAATAGAAAACATAAGTGTTAAATTAATTGTTGATGCTTTTAAAAAAGATATTTATTTAAAGAAGTAACTAGTTACGAGTGTTAATATAATACATCAGTCCTCAAGATTCTTCATCAGTATTTGATCTTTATGATTTTATGTGTTAGCATTTAGAAATTATTTTCTGCTATTTTTTTTCTTTTAGGATTTTTGATAGCACAGGATGCTTCAGAACGAGCAGCTCTTCTTCACCCTGGAGTCCTCTCTGATGGGCAGTTCTATTCTCCCCCTGAGTCTGTAGCAGGTAGTTACATTGGCTTAGTGACAGATTTTTCATATTCACTTTACACTCCTGCATATTTCATGCCCTTCAAGAGGGGAAGAGGAAAATACATTTTTGTTTTTAAATGAAAACTGTATTTATAATTCTAAAATGCAAGATTCTTTTTTGTTCAGTAATTCAGTTTAGCTACTGTCTAGCAGATTAGTTAAAATACATGTGATTAGTGTATTTTAAGTCATGTTCTGCCTAAAACCAAGGAAGTCTGAAATAAAATGGCACCACAACTGAAAGGAGGCAGTTATGGTTTGCTTCTGCCATCAGTGATCCTTTTGGGTCCCTTCCTGAGATGTTCTGAGTCTTTGTGGTATCTTACCTGCCAGCAATACCATCTATGCAGCAATGCACAATTTGATCCAGTCTAAATTTGGAGCTTTATACTGTCTAAGGATAGACAACAACCTGAAACTGCTATAAGGCAAACTGAATATTCAATCAGAGCTTCTTTTCTTTTCTCACTGCAAAAAGAAAAAGCCTTCTCTCTATAAAAAGGTTCACCTGTCTGGGTAGATCAGTGGGTAATGTTAAGTACATCTTAACTCTGCATATCATTTGCTTTGTCTAGTTGAGATATGAGTTGATTAAATCAAAACTAAATATAAATACTGCAAGATTCAAGAATGTGTCTCAAGCATTTCAAGGAGAAAAGTAATTTCTTAATGGATCAAATCAATTTGAGTTACCTGAGAATGCCATGGGGACCCCCAACTCCTGTCTTTTGCCCCTAAAATGTAAACCTTCTCTGCAAAGCTGTGCTGTATAATGCAACATAATTAAAATAATATTTGCTAGTTGCTACAGGTAAGTTTGCCTCTCTTGCAGTATAGAGTTATACATGTTGGTGATGTTTTTCATTTTAATGTCTGTTTCTGCTTTCTCGCTGCTGAGCATCTTGGTTTACTGGATGACTTCGAGCTCCATCTAGGGGTCACTGAGCATTAGTGTTGAGTATAACCAGTGATTCAAAGTGAAAAGGGATTTTAGCTAAAACTATGGGTCTGCTTTGAGGAATAATGGAAGTATTGTACTGGACTCAGCTGTTCAGCCTGGGTTTTGTGGTTGTTTGGTTTTTTTTTAACAACAGGATACACAGTGTGAGAGGAAGTGTAAGTGAAGCTAGCATATTTTTCTAGACATTGTGGCTGGGTCAGTGTTGCTTGTGCAGTGAGGTGGGGTGTCCCAGCATGCATGTATTGACTGTAGGTGTGCCATTACTTTCAGCTTGTCCAGTAGGATTCAGTAACAGCTTGGGTGCTTTCTGCAGGTCTGCCCTGACTGCCAAGTATATTTTAAGCACCCTTTATGGGTATGAGATGCAAAAGAAACAGATTAATGTATTTGAACTAACACACACTGGTAGTCACAAAGTGGAATTGTCAGTGTTGCTTGTGCAGTGAGGTGGGGTGTCCCAGCATGCATGTATTGACTGTAGGTGTGCCATTACTTTCAGCTTGTCCAGTAGGATTCAGTAACAGCTTGGGTGCTTTCTGCAGGTCTGCCCTGACTGCCAAGTATATTTTAAGCACCCTTTATGGGTATGAGATGGAAAAGAAACAGTCAGATTAATATATTTGAACTAACAGACACTGGTAGTCACAAAGTGGAATTTCTGGATAATGTAGAGTAAAAATAGCTCATAATTAAAATTTTTCTTCAAAAATCTGCATTTCTTTCTGAGAAGACAAACTATGGATTGTTCTAAGAGAGCAATTTTTGGTTACAGTGCCATACAGATTGAATTGACAAATACTTAAACTATCTCCTGTGATTGTGCAGCAGGGAATAAACCTCTCTGCTATGATATACCTCTCTGATGTGGCAATACTTTTTAAAATAAATCCTTGCGTTTAGGAGGTGACCTATAAAATGAGCTCTGTTGGAATTTGCAGCATATCTGTCTCTTTTTGTCTTTCTTAAAGTTACACATGTCCAGGGACATGCCCTGGAGCCACTGCTTTATATGGGGTGACCCTTCATCTTTGACATTGGTTACTTTGTAACCAAGTGTATTCTGGGGGTTGCAAGTGGAAAATCAGCCTGGAAAGAGTAAATTTATTCAGTTTCTGTACAATTTGAGCTTCAAAATGCAGCTGATATGCTGTTCCAAGAAATGAAAGACATTACTTTGTAACCAAGTGTATTCTGGGGGTTGCAAGTGGAAAATCAGCCTGGAAAGAGTAAATTTATTCAGTTTCTGTACAATTTGAGCTTCAAAACGCAGCTGATATGCTGTTCCAAGAAATTAAAGACATTCAGACTAATTTGTCAAAAAAAAAAAAGCTTAACACTTCTATGTCTTTTAACTTCTTTCAACTGATCTACAGCATTCTTGTCTTCCTTTTCAGGTTCTGATGAAGATTCTGAAGAAAAACAAGACAGTGAAAAACCAATTGTATAGCAAATAAGAAAAAGCAGGTAAGTTCCTTTGCATAGAACCTGAATATTGCTAAAGATATGCTTTTTCTTCCTAGTTCCTTTCCAAACAAGTTAAATGGTGTGTTATCTCTGAAGAATTCATAATTTTTGAACTCAGTTTGTATCTCATAGCAGCCTTCAAGAAGGAAGTCCTGCAAAGCTCTTGAGAGCCTAGAGTCAGGCACCTTTGCATTTATTTTTTGGCTCTCCTGGAAAGGACAGTAGTGGACCAGATGTGTAAAAGCTCCTTTTTTTGGCAGCAAAGAGATAGACTTCTTTGGAGATGAAAGCACAAGAATGCTGGGAAGAGATTTTGTTTGGTTTAAATCTAGGACAGGTATGCCTGAAGATTTCATGGGCAAACCTGATTTGCTATTTCCCCTCCTGTTTACAAATGGGTTACACTGGAGCAGCCTCATCTTAACATTTTTGTAGTGTACTTTGTTTAAATATGAGACTACTTCCTTCTTTTGGAAATTACTTAATTTACTTCTGGAATTATCGTGCCTCATGCTTTCACTTCACCACTCCCAGCAAAGCTTAAGCTGGGGGAGGTAATAAATGTTCTTGAGAAGCTGAAACTTCTGATTTGAAGCCTTCTAGTGCTCATCTGGAAGAGTGGATGACCTTTTCTTTTCAGCCTACCTGTTTACAGTATCTGTTTGCCTCATGCTTTCACTTCACCACTCCCAGCAAAGCTTAAGCTGGGGGAGGTATTAAATGTTGTTGAGAAGCTGAAATTCTGATTTGAATCCTTCTAGTGCTCACCTTTTCTTTTTAGCCTACCTGTTTACAGTATCTGTTCTCTTTACTCCCATCTTCATTCATCCTGACTTGTGTGATCTGTTGCAGAAAGAAAATCTCTGCAGGAAGTTGTTGGGGTTTGGAAACTGGCAACAGAGTCTGTGGCTGACTTGCTGGCAGAGCTGCTGACAGGAGAGTTTACTTGTTAGAAAGTAAAGGGAACGGTTCCCATGTACTGTAATACCTCATGAAGATGTACCTTGTTGACATATGTATATTAGGTTGCCTCCCAGGTGGTATGAAAGTATTTGTCCACAGTGTATTTTATTATTCAGTGATTCCTGAAGTTGATCTTCTAACGACTAGGTAATTACTGGAAAGTGTTGTCTTGTGTACCTAATCAAGAGACTGGTAATATAATGAAGTAAAACTTCTCTGTGGTGGAAGTATATTTAATAATTGTTGGGTCTCACTAGATCAAATTATTTTATGTTATTGCTGTTTGTCGTTAGTTTATGTTTACTTTTTTTTTAACTCCATGCATTTTCTTTTTTTTTAATGGATATGTTCACTTTCTAAAATAAAAACGTTAAAACATGATTAATGCATTATGATATTTCATTGCTTTGTCATTGGAAAAAGAGCAATGACTGTAGCCTAAAACCAGAAGTGTCACCTCAACAGGAAGAATTTGTTTGTATTGAGGTTGGCAGAGCACTGACCAGCTGCCCAGGGAGTTCATGAGTCTCTCTGCTTGGAGACATTCCAACCCTATCTGGACGCGCTCTTGTGTCACCTGCTCTAGGTGACACTGCCTTGGCAGGGGGGTTGGACCAGATGATCTCCAGATGTTCAACCCTAACGATTCTGTGATTAAATTCAGTCAAAAAACACATCTGGGATAGGAGGTCAAAGGTTCCATTAAACTGCTAGGTGACACTGCCTTGGCAGGGGGGTTGGACCAGATGATCTCCAAATGTCCAATCCAACCCTAATGATTCTGTGATTAAATTCAGTGAGAAAAACACATCTGGGATAGAAGGTCAAAGGTTCCATTAAACTATGAACTTCATCTAGGTGCATAACCCATGACTTTACTTGAACATCTTCATTCTGCAATGTTAAATTCCTCTGCATGTCGAAGAAATTCAACCTATTCTCAGTGCCTGCTTCCTCCTGCAGTTCAGTACTTGGAAAAAAGGGAATTAATACAAAAACTGCAAAGCAGAACAAGCCATATGCACTAGTGACAGAAAATTCTTGGGGTGGGGGGTATTTTGTTACACCAAACATGAATTGTTATATTTGGCAGATATCAGGTAAAGATTTTGCAAGCCTCTCCTAAATAAGGACCTTTCTCCCTGAGTGTATGGCTTGGATGCCCTGCACAGTAAGTTAACTGAGATGCCATGTTTTCATACACGGGTTGTTTGCCAAGGAAGTTACTCCCTTTGGTGTATCTCCAAACAATTCTGATTGCTGCCATGAGAAACAGTGTCTCCTGTAAATCTAAAATGCATGTTATAGTATAGAAAGGAGTTAAAACACTCAGTCTGGAATAATTTTGCCCACTCCTCTCAAACCTACCTGTAAAAACTGCAAAGTTGACACAAAAACTATTGTTCAATCCTGCCCTCCCTGGGGATGTTTGCTCTCCTTGGGTAGCCCCAGCTACATCTCCAGAACTTTCCACCTGTCTTTTCTTAAAAAAGCTGTTGCTTTTGATTCCAGTACAGGTGAGGCGATTGTTCATGTGAAGGCCTGTGGTAATGGGCTGAATTGCTTGGCATGACTGTGACAGCAATGTGGCTTTGTGCTCTTTGTAATGTGTTGGGTTTTCTTTTTGTTGGATTTGAAAATGAGATTTAAGAAGTTTTGTTTCAAGAAGCAGGTTTGAATCAAGGATTTAAAAGGAAAAATAACCCAAGCAAGCTGTTAACCAAAGTAATACCATTACCTGCTTGTCATGTATCTGTGACAGGAATGTTTTGATTGATGGTTTATTGCAGTCTTAACTTCAAAATATACTTTGCAAGAAAGACTTCCTGCATTTTTTATGCAAAGGAAGTCAGTTAAGCTGTATCAGATTGCTTAAAGCTCTGAAATATATATAGATTATTAGAAGGAAAAAACCCACCTATTTGAGCTTTATTATGAGTATTTTTCGTTTTGTGAAAGAAACTATGTAATCAGCTTTCTGTTAAATACCAAACGAAGAAAAAACACCAAAGCCAGAAAATACTTATGATTTTGGGGGTTGTTAGTTTTGCGGGGGTTCAGGAACCCACACAGCAGTGTGATGAGGAGCTGGCATTTGTTATGGCATGAGAGTACACACCAGACTGCTACCACACTTGACATATAAGGTAAGCATGCTTGTGGTAATCTAGAGACATTTCTCACATGTACATGTCAGAGTCCAGGTTCTTTTAGATGTTCCACAGATGGAGCTTTTCATGTTCCATATCAAATTTACTTGATATATTGGGCATTACATGTGAAGTGATACAGCAGCATGCTGAAATGACAAGACAAGCACAATAGCAAGGGCAAGATACAATGGAATTACAAGACAAATACAATTTCCATTAGTAGTTCCTGTATTTTCCACAATTTCCATGCCCCCTCATTGCCAGAAGTAATATGTGGGCTGAGGCCAGCTGAAGCCAGCTGCTCACTTTAGATTTCATTTGCTGAGCTGGCTGGCTCAGGAAGACATGATTCTCCAGTAGTTATCTCATTGCCAGGATTGTCATCAAAGAAGGGGAGCAAAAGGAAGTAAATGCTTTCTGGAACTATGTGGTTTTGTACTGTTGAGAACTCCCACTCTTTTCAAGCTGGCACATCACAGGCGAGAAATTCAGCATCTGCACTTGGCACCCCTGAAATAAATAAAGTTACACAGCCTCTGTGTAATACTTTACTTGAGGCCAGCAGATGCCCATCTGAGACTTGTCTTTTTGGAGTATCAAACTGCTGCCTTTCATGAGTATTTCTCAATGTAAGGCAGGGTTTGGGACCTCAGCAACCCAAGAGGATTAATGCTTCTACTTGTACCAGTTGCTTTCAAATGGAACGGAAATCTTTACAGTGCGAAAATGAAGCTTGCTTTCCTTTCCAGTTTGGATGCTAGATGCCTTTTGGACTTAGAAAAATGTTTTCCCTGTTGGGATATAGCCTTGGAAGTAGCAGATTTCCCAAGGCCTACTCATTAAATTGGAGACAATGAATATTATGTGTGTATGCTCATTTACTATCTGCCAGAACACTCCCATTTCTATTCTCTGACTCCTTGATTAAAAGGGATTTGCCTTATTTCTGCAAGGACCTGGAATATTGCAAGACTAACTCCTGCAGTAACAGATGATTTTAAGTGCTTTGCATGTACACTCATATTGCAGGTACTGTGAGACAATCCTCATGCTTAAAACAAAGGAATGCATGTAACCTAGTTTGATTTCCAGTGGCAAGTGAAGTTAAAGCATTCACATTTTAACTAAATTAAGCTACATCTTCTTCCACAATCACTTAACCCAGTAAATTTTCTACAGCAGAAGTGTATTCTGTTAGCAGATTGGTTAACAGGGAAACTCAGTTTAAATGGAGATTTTATTTCAGGTTTTTTCATTGGGTTTAGACACAGCAAAAAAATTTTTTTTTATACTTTGATCAACAGAAGGAAAATAGATGATTTACTGACATGTTTGCAGTTTAGTAGGGTGCTAAATCCTTTCTTTCTTTCCTCCATCAAGATTCCAGCATTTTCTTCTGCTAAGTGAAAGTAACAGTAACATGAATGGTGTCTATCTATAAAAATTGTCTTTAATAACTACTTGCTCAACATCTTTCAAAAACTTTATACAGGTCAGGCAGGTTAGCAAGCTGCAAAATGTTGCCATCTTCTGCAAAGTGTTTTGGGGGTAAAAGATGAGTCCTAAAAGCTTTGTAAAGCACATGTTCCACAGTCCACTTCCATGGTGTTGAACCAGATTCAGATTCTTCACTCTGAAATACAGGAAAACAAGGACAAACAGAGGTTCTGTTTAACGAGAGGAGAGCATGTCAGACTATGGCAATTGTAAAATTCTGCTGGTATTAGAAAAGCTCATTCTATACAGTCAACTCTAAGCTCTCTAAAGTCACTTGCAGAATGGGTGAGCTTAATTGATCAATTAGGCAGATACTTAGACACAATCAGGTTGTACTTGTAATCTATATACATCCTTCTATAGAAATAGCGCATAGAAAATACATTCCCAACTCAGAGGCCAAGGAGGCTTGTAATAATATTAAGTACTCTGCAATGCCAAAAGTTAAAAGGTTCCCTCAACATCTATAATACTTCAGAAAATTTAAGCCACATTCTTTAGAATCTTGCCACACTTCTACTTGATTCAGTTTGCTGAAAGAGCTGGGATTAGAAGTCTACATCTAAAAGAGCAGAAGTTTCCTGTATGTTGTTAGCTCTCTGCTCACAGAACTAGTTACAGTATTCTAGTACCTGAGAGTTTGTTGGGTTGGATTCCTCTATTATATACTGCTTTCTGATGGAGTAGAACATGGCTAGTTCTTTACTCAGGCTTTCAAAACACTCCTTTTCTTCATCCCAGTTTACCTGTTACAATTTAAAAAAAAAAAAACAAAACAATTTTGTAGAATCTGGGTATCAGTCAGAGACTTAATATGGAAAATTACATAATATAGAGATTCTTAATATGGAAAATTTATATTAATGTGTTGGCCATTTCTGTCCTGCTAAGGTAAAGGTATGGTTGAAAAAGGTTTGAGCTGAAAAAAGAGGGTAGGAATGCAGGCTTTTAAATCAAAATAGAGGCTCAGTCAGTCAGTAGTTATGAATACAAAGGCAAAGCATAACTAAACAGTAACCAGAGAACAGCATCTGGAACATGTAACAGTACATGTAAGCTGCACCAGGAACTGAAAAGGCAGGCTGGAATTGCCTAAAGTAAAAAAAGTAATTGCGAATTAATAAAATCCTTGAGAGATATACCTCTGTGGCCAAGCGCAGGATAAACATAGGCAGTCCTTCCAATGGTGGGACATAGTTGTCTATCAGAAGTGGTAACCCAGTAAGATTTCCTTCCTGCAAGGCAATACTGCTCGTTCAGTTAACAAAAAAGAAAAAGAAGTTCTTTTTTTGTGGTAAATGCACCAAAATTCTTATGTATTTTAAGACTGATTCTTACCAAACTCAGTGAGCCTTATACGTTTTTAAAGCCCTGTCAGCCAGGCAGACATTGCATGAAGAAAGTTATTGGTGTTGTTTAATTTCACAAGGCATGAATTAAGCTCAGGGAGTGGCTGAATTCAACCTTCTCCTCTAGCTCCAGGTTACACAGATACCACTTCCCAGGCAAATATCCAAATGAAGTGCCTGGGCTTGATGAAGCTGTTCACTTTTGTATAAAGTAAGGGATGCCTTAAGCCACGCAAAAAAGGCACATTGAGAACCCAGTGGTGCTGCAGCCCTGTCTGACTTGAGAGCTGGCTAAGATGCACACCTTGGTTGGTTAAGAGATCTGCATGCTAGTTATACAAGCAATGACTAAATTATGGATTTCCTAGAGAGGCTGTGGAGTCTTCCTAAGTGGAGATATCTGGAAGCATCTGGACACAATCCCATGCCATGTGCTCCAGGCATGGGATTGTGTCCAGACAAGAACCATCTGGACACAATCCTATGCCATGTACTCCAGGATGACCCTGCCTCAGCAAGGACCCACTATGGCTGCCACTTGGAAACTAAATAGAAACTTTGTGCAGCACCCTCCTTCAAGGCAGCATAAGTCCTGAGCATTGTAAATTAAAGGGTTATGCCACTTAAATCTTACTGGAACTAATTCTTAGTGATGGTAAGCACTGTAAGCAAACTACTGCAGATATCTGTCACCAAAATGTAAAATTATGGAATCGTTTAGGTTGGAAAAGACCTTTAAGATCTAATCTAACCATAAACCTAATGATGTCAAGTCCACCATTCATTTACTATCAGAGGTAATAGCTGCAGTCACCTCATCAATTTCAAGAGAGAAATAATCTTTCAACATTTCAGTCTTCTTTTTCAAAAACTCCACAATGTACTCAGCAAGCCCTTCTTTTGGGCCATCTTCTTCTGTCCAGCCACTTTCGGGATCCTCTAAAGCAAGCATTGAAAGCTCATATAAAGGAGCTGGCTCCTGGAAATGAAGAAGGTAAAACTTTGGTTAATGATCAGCACACTCTATTGGAAAGCTGTAACTTCTTCCTTCACATACTAATTGATTGTAATGCACTATTTCTAGCCTGCAGAACTGAGAGTTCTGTTTATCATAACCAGGCTAAAAAGGTATGAATTTCTTTCTTCTTTCTCTGCAGTCCACAATCCCACTGAGCACTCTGATATTTTACAGGACAAACACTGGCAATCAACACTGTATTCCTGCAGATTGTATATTCAAATTAATTATTTGTCCCAATGTAATGAGCAACAGCAAAACTTGGTCAATAACTACAACTGACACTATGACAAGCAGCCAGAATGACAATTTAACAGTAGCAGCTACAAAATTACTAAGTTTTCTACATTCTGTTCTTACTGAGAAACAAAACAACATTACTGTAGTGGACAAAAGCCAACCTGACTGTGCAACCGAAACTATGCATTTGTCTGAAAGGACAGACATATTGCAAATACATTAAAAAAATTCTATAGGATATAATGTAAAATTATACTTACAGACAACCTTAAGACTCCAAAGTTTGCGAAGTCATAAATAAGTATCTGGTAGAAGAGTTCTTGGCTAAATTGAAGCACAAAAATTAATTATATGGACAGGAGTGCCATATCTCCACATTACCATAATTAAGAGGGGAAAGTAAGGATCATCCTGGAAACATCAGATAACCATATCTAGTCCTATTAATATAGATCTTACTTTAACTGAAGAGTTTAGGGGTTCACCTGCATTATCTAGATATTTACAATTAAATCTATTTCTTGGTTTCTGACATCATCAGCCACGCCGGTGCAGAAAGGTTACATACTCAAGTATGCAATCGCTATGAATTTATTTCCTGATAATTTATATTTCAACTTCTTTACTCCTTTACTGCACTGTAAGAAATCCAAATGAACTGGGAAATTAATAGACAGGTCCATCTCAAGTTTATTCTCTGACTTGTTAAAAAAATTTATTTAGCTGGGCCTGTAAGGCTGAACAGGCAAAATCACAAATTAAGTGTTACAATCATGTCCTGCAGATACTCTTAACCCAACTGGATGCAATGTTTTCCAGGATGTTTCTGAAACCTCTGCTTTAGACAATGTGCTGTAGATGATCATGCAACAAATCATGATGATGATCATAGATTACGTAGATCATCATGAAGCAAGAAGAAGTCTTTGCCTTCCCACTGTCTGTGAGCACACGATACAGTAGTTGGTATTTTAATTATACCAATTCCCTGTAACTTTTCCCAAGTATGCCAGACTTGTTTCCACTGTTCTGAATGGACTGCTTAATCTTTAGCCTCGTGACTTTTCATACAGGCAGCAAGAGAACAATATTATTTTCCCTGTCATTTCCTTCCTTCTTCTAATTAGCTTCACAAGTGGTACTTATTTCAGCTGCCAACAGGTCTAACAACTCTTTTACCTGAGTTTGGTCGTGTTGAGAAGATACAGTTTTGTCTGGTACTGGGCCAGAGCCCACTGAGGACTGACACAACCAACAAATGAGTGCTCATGTAGCATTTCCTGGAGTTCTGAAACAACAGAGAGGTGGGGAAGAAACAAAAGAATGTCATTTCATAGGTCCAACCCTGTCCTCATTTATTTAGTTGAGTGGTTTGTGTCTGTTTACCATGAAAGTCTCAGATCACTGTTCAGTCACTCTTACACCCCTGCTTCTTCTTATATCCTTATATGACCAATTATTGACAAGTTTTGAAATAGTAATAATTTTTATGCATACCTATAATATTAAAGTGTAAGGAAGAAGAGTTATTTAAACTACAAATGCAAATCAGAAGAAATAAAATTAAAGTTCCTGTGTTTGAAGAAAAGAATGTCATTTCATAGGTCCAACCCTGTCCTCATTTATTTAGTTGAGTGGTTTGTGTCTGTTTACCATGAAAGTCTCAGATCACTGTTCAGTCACTCCTACACCCCTGCTTCTTCTTATATCCTTAGATGACCAATTATTGACAAGGTTTGAAACATTAATTTTTTTATGCATATTTATAATATTAAAGTGTAAGGGAGAAGAGTTATTTAACATTTAAACTACAAATGCAAATCAGAAAAAAATAAAATTAAAGTTCCTGTGTTTGAATAGCCTTCCAAACTTAATTTCCAGCCACAGGAGACTGGTGAGGAGCCAGTCAAAAACTGCAGGTCTGCAGGTGTAAACCAGCTTTGCAACACAATCTAGGTATTATCAAACTAAATTATAGAGGTGTGATAGAATAGGTCTATAATATTTAGTTTCAAAATTTCTTTTTTTTTCTCTCATAAAGTAACTTTTTTAAAAAAAATATATGTATGAGTGAGAAGTCTCACCCATGTGGGAAAGGTATAAGAAGTCAGATTTCATAAAAGAGTTAATTTTAGACATTCCACAAAAAAATTCACTAGTAGCCATCCTTGGGAGAAGCTTTATTGCAGATGTTTGGCACTGCAGTCACAGCATGTACAAAGCACTACACTTTTCACTAATTCCACTGCTACAATTTCTAAAGAAATTTAACAGACTGAGATAAGATTTCTCTCTTTCCAAAGTCTCTTTTTTTAGGTATTTCTTACAGCTAAGAAGATGAGACACAACTTCAAGCAACTTCACAAGTTTTATCATGAATTTTGAGACATTTTCGGATATTTGAAATTTCCAGGACAAGTCTTTGATTTCAATATTTAAACAGTGTCAGTCAGATAGGGAATTATTGGGTCAGAATTACCAATCTTCTGCAAAATGTTTACTGAAGCACAAGTAAAGTAAAAAGTTCATGCTTTCTAAACTTTAAGATTCTTATCAATTTACAGAATTATAAACTTTTAAGAAAAGTTACTTATTACAGATGTCTGTGTGGAGCATTGTCAAGTCTTACAACCAGAAAAATCAAATCCAACAAAACCCCCAGGATGTAAGATTCCTAACATTTAGACATATGAATAATAAGGGTATGAGTCAGTTTAAGTTGCCTTCAGAGGCAACTGAGTTAAGAGGGAAACACCCTAGAAAGATTCACAAACCTTTTATCTTTGTCTAAAACATCTCTTAACAAAAAAGAGTATTTCATAAGTCTCACCATTTCATATAAGTGGGACAGATACAAATAAAAATGAAAAGCAGCAGCTTTTGTTAAAAACTTGCTCAGCAGCACAGTAAGCTCACTGGGCCTCCTTTTAAATACCTTTTCCCTCTTCAAAGAGTCATATTTAGTGGTAGAATAACAGTAATTTTGAGAAACAAGTCATGCTTACTTGCATGTGCCTGGTTACTAATTTCCTCCTGGAGAGTCAACACACTGGTCAAGTTGATAATTCTTCTTCTAGGGGTGCAGGCAGCAGTCATGTCCTTTCTGGTGTCATCTTTCTCCAATTCTACGTCCATGTCTTCCCGTGGTCTCTTCCTACAATACCAAAACAAAACAAATTATGTTCAATTCTCCTATCACTTAGGCCAAACACAGCAACAGATGAGATGCTCAATTCACATACTGTATGTTAACACAGGAAATGCAGACAGTTTCCCAGAAAGACAATTATATTTTGCTTCTGAGGAATAATTTATTAGGAAAGGGTAGTTCAGAATTTTAAGAGAATTTGTGACACTAATACCAATCACGTTAGGTAGCTCCTGGTTAAACACCAAGCAAATTTGGCTCTAAAGGACACATCAAAAATGTTCATATTTCTAACAATTTTCTTTTGCATATCCATTTTTCTGTAATACTGGGGAGAGGGAATGAGATTCCCTCAGAAGACTTTGGCCTCTTGTAACAGCTCCTGCAGGAGCTATAAAAAATTTATAGCACTTTAGCCTTTACTAGGGAAATGCCTGTCAAAATTCAGTGATACAGTTTCTATCACTCACAAAAGGGAGGCTTCCAGAAAGAGACAGACCAGTATGACCTCCCTAAACTAATGCCATTATTTACACTGCTTCCTGCCTTTCAGTATGCACAGAAATGCTATTCCAGTCACAAAATTTATCACAAGTTATGTAATTTACAGTTCAAAGATTATGTTTAATTTCTCAATAAAACACCATGAAAAGTTGTTCTTGATAAATTTTCACTTCTGGAAAAGCAGAAGCCCAAAGAGATCAGAAAAATCTACAGTTTCAGGGCTATGCCATGAAATAATAGGTAGCCTTGCCCCAGTTCAGGAAAGGTGGGACTTACCGAGAAGGCACAGTCTGAGGAGACAAGTGTCCACTCTTACTCGGCCCCCCAGGCCTCTTGTAACAGCTCCTGCAGGAGCTATAAAAAATTTATAGCACTTTAGCCTTTACTAGGGAAATGCCTGTCAAAATTCAGTGATACAGTTTCTATCACTCACAAAAGGGAGGCTTCCAGAAAGAGACAGACCACTATGACCTCCCTAAACTAATGCCATTATTTACACTGCTTCCTGCCTTTCAGTATGCACAGAAATGCTATTCCAGTCACAAAATTTATCACAAGTTACATAATTTACAGTACACAGATTAGGTTTAATTTCTCAATAAAACATCATGAAAAGTTTTCTTGATAATTTTCATCTTCTGGAAAAGCAGAAGCCCGAAGAGATCAGAAAAATCTATAATTTCAGGGCTATGCCATGAAATAATAGGTAGCCTTGCCCCAGTTCAGGAAAGGTGGGACTTACCGAGAAGGCACAGTCTGAGGAGACAAGTGTCCACTCTTACTCGGCCCCCCAGGCTTCACTATATCCTCCTGAACATCAACCATTTCAACCAGGTCACTGACTTCTTCCATTTCAGCATCCTGGGGCCTGTCTGCACCCTCTGGAGGTCCTGCATTAGACTCTGTTGTCACTTCAGTGGTGCCTGCACTCAGGGGATTGTTCACTGGCTGAAGAAAAGCATCCAATTTCTGCTCTCGGGAATCTGTGCGGACCATCTGATGCGCATAAACTTTATCACTGCTTCCCTTGGTAACCACAGAAGAGTTTGCTGCTGATTTTACAACCTCATTGGAAGAGCAGTCAGCCCCTGGAAGCAATGTCTTCATTCAGACATGAGGAAGCAAAGAGAAGAGATTGAACAACAAGAAAAGAAGAACCAGGAAGATTAGTCACACTTCTCACAGTATCTTACTGCTCAGAGGCAATTTTGAAACCCCAAGCAACACGCTGTCAACTGCTTAAAAGGCCACCACCTTTGCACTTGCTATCCACATAAAGTGAATGTTGTCATCTTGGCAGTTAAAATCAATAGTTACCATTCCTTTGTCTCAAAATAAAAAATCTTTAAGGTAAAAAAATCATAAGGAAATTAGTTTGTATAAAAAATTATAGCAATTCTTATGCTATGCTTTACATAAAGACAGAGTAGAGTATCTCCCTGACTTTTTTTTCTGGTAAGATTAAATCCAAAGTGTTATCAAATACAGAGAACAGCTTCCTCAATCACAACAATTTACCACATGCGAAGGCTAACATAAAATTACGACAACTAATCAGGTACTTGACAGAAATGTACTTAAAATATTCTCATATGTTTTTCTCTCTCTTTTAACATATTGTTAACACTGGTATATTAAAGTAACTTGAAACAGAGCAAAGATCTAAAGGTACCAGTACAACACTGATAAGTGCCATATCTGCAAAGATTTTACTGTTGAACAGAGTAAATTATCCCTGATCATTAAAATAATGCAGAACTGCATAGAACACCATAGATGTTCTCACCTGAGTGAAGTACATCCTTGAGGAATTAGAACCCAATAACTTGCTCTCTACATGTTGTTGCACACGCTCCAGAATACTGTCTTCATGAAGAAAATGGACCTCGTGTTTTGTAGGATGCACATTCACATCTACATTCTGGGGGGCTATTTCCAGGCTGGAAAATGTTTTAAAATAAGTTAACCTAAAATATCCCATGGACGGCAGAGAAATCAAAAATTGGTTCAAATTTGACAAAATTTGTGAGGCTTGGGGATGTCATTCTGTACAAAGCAGTCAAAATTATCCTGAAACCTGCTGAAGTTATATTACACTCAGACTTGTTTAGAAAATTAAAACATAATCCAAAATCACTCACCCAAATGAGCTTACATAGGTAACCTTAAATCAACCTCTCCATTGTACAACTACAAAAACCCACTTTTAGAAATATCTTTTACTTGCAGCGCCTCATGAATTAATAGCAAAGGACTTCAGCTGAAATTATAGATACTCACTATTTCTAAAAATAAGATCTGTCTTCTTAAGATTTCCTTAATGTTATTTAATTATCCCCTGCCGTGCGATTAATTACCTCAGTGCAATACTTAACACTATCATGAAGAACAGAAAATGTCCTTCTAAACCTCCTCACCCTAGTTTTATCCTACAAGACACTATTAAAAGGCTACTTCCTATTACTTTACCTTAAGTATAGGAATGGGTGCGTGCTTTTTGGCAAATAAGCAGCGTACACAGTTTCTATGGCTTTGCGCAAAGCGGCTGACTCTACCAACCGATCTGAAACACAGAACACAGCGCTGTTTCCAAAGAGCTACAACACCCTGCACAGGGCCCAGCTCCTCCTTCACACATCTTCACTCTTTGTGCCTTCAAAGGGAATCTGTTATAACCATTTTCCCCCAAGACCTATTTATTCTTCATATAAACCCAGGAATAGACGGTATTTTTCTCAGCATGTTTTACACTTAGAGGTATTTTTTCCCAGAAATACTGAAATAACCAGGCTACCTTTCATTATTTCATACAGTTAAGCCATGTCAGTGTTGCTACAGAAGAGAGATCAATCTGTGTAAGCTGGCAGGACACAGCCTTAACCTCAATACACCAAAGTTTCTTTAGGTCCAGTCTTAGCCGTTTTCCACTAAATACAGTGCCAAGTGTGAAGCACATTACAAATCAAAAATCACTTTAAGATTTACAATTAACTGTAATATTTATTCTTAAAAATGTTTTTAAGAATGCCTGTGCACTTTGTAGGTCTTCAGAAAGTTTTGTTCTTCTGATTATGTAAGCAGCATATGACTGTACAAAATGCTGCCTTTTTTTTAAACTTACGGTTTATGAAGAGTAAAAATATACATTTCTTCACAGAGTAGTTTGCATTCGTGATGTAACCTTTCATTTTAAAGGCCAGATTTGCATCTTCACAGCCCACTTCTATGAGTTCCCTATTAAGTTTGACAGAAACACGAACAAAAAATTAATTCTTCCGTTGATGCAAATTTTGAACAGTACTCACAAGAAATTATATTCTGTTTTGCCAGTTGGCAGGGTCAGCACAAAAGACACAGACACCAGCTTTAAGGGATGAGTGTCATTAACTCCAGTTCAAAACAGCAAAGATTTACAAAAGGATAATATAAGTAATGCACCTAATCACTACTACAGAAGATTGCCTACAATGATTAAGAAGATACATCACCAGTTACCCTAACACTTAACCATCATCCAGATTGACGCATCAGCTGAGGAGCCCCGGTCACAGCAGAGGACTGGAGAACCACTCCTGGTAACTGGGAAATCCTACACAGTGTGTCCACATATAGATGAAGACTACACCTTTGCTGGGAAAGGGTCCAGCTTTTATACTGCTGAATAAAAAAGCTCACATAATTCTAATGCAGAAACATCTGGTTTCATTCTCCTCTTAGGTTCCACCCAAAGCCTGGCCAGGGCTCAAGGAGGAACCAAGGGAGTTGGCTTTGACCATACACCTCCAAACAAGGTCAGATGTCTGATTTCATGGCCCTGTCCAACCTCTAAATATGGAAAGATAAATATGTTCTTATCACACTACATACTTTGCTAATGATCATGTGCATTTTGCTAATGAGCAGATACAAATATCATATAACATATGGTTGGAAGGTTCATCTAAAGGTCAACTTTGGCTATTACTCAAGGGGCCTATTACTCAATTCTCACTACTCCATATACTGATACATCTTCTAACACAGTTATTGAAAACATTAGAATTATTTGAAAGCTCAAACACTGATTGCTGGGACATGGTAATTATTTAATCTAAACTGCATCATTTCCTCTTCTTAAGTGTAAACTGGTAATGTTATGTGGTTGGAATCTGTAAAATTATCTCCATTATCTTTTTAATACTGTAACATATCACAGTATCCACAGCATTATAATCTATTGATAATTCTAATATGCATTTCATTGTTTAAGTCATGACAGTGATTGACAAGAACACTTCAAAATTGTCTGCAGGCAAGGAAGACAATTTTGGACTACTTTGTCCACTGTTATCAGCCTAATATGTCTTGGTGGTCTGTTAAGAAGTCATTAAAATGTAAAAACTTCTCTCTTGTTCATGCACATAGATCCTAACGTTAACTGTTTTCACAGCAGTTTCAATAATTTTCATAATTCATTAGTCAAGGAAAATCCACTTCAGTACTTTGCGAGCACAGCTCTCTAGGAAGGCATTATGCCAACTTCTAAAATTAACACAGAACAGACTTAAGGGCTATTCAACCTCAAGATATATATCAAGTGCCTTTTTATTTGTGTTCAGTTTTTAACACAATCTTGAACTGGGTAAATTATTGTTTGAGAAGAAATTATCAAAACATTTACTTCAAAATCGACAATTTATCCTGAACCATACCATGGAAAAATTTATCAAATGAGCTACCATCCGTAGTACAAATAAACAAATGCACAACAAAGAAATACATGTAATTCTGCAAACCTCATTACATTGCAGCCTCTATTTTGCTGTGCTTCCTAAAGTGTTTTCATGAATTAGAAGTTACATCTATTAAATATGAAGCTTGACTTCAGTCAGTAACAAAACAGAATCAAAGTGACACCCAGCTATTAATGGGACAAATACTACAATGGATTCGTCACAGCTGAAAGTCTCATAGAGAATTTTTCCTAAAATGGCAGATAAATCTTCAAAAGATGACCTTTTGGTTTTTAAATTTTTCTGTCTGATTTACACAGCTTCAACTAATGTAGCTTTTGTCAAGATAAGAAACCATATTTCAGAAACAACCAGTATGAGTAGCTTCAAAATTTATCAGGTAGCAGATAGTAAGAAGAGGTAAGATTTTCATGGTAAAGGAAGAGGCCAGGAACTTGCAGAGAACACAGGTTCAGCTTGCTGTTTTTACATGAGCACACAGAAAGTTACAAGCAGATGGTTCCTTTTCAGTGCATTAAAGGAAACTTTGTAACTTTCGTCTTCCCTTTGGTACACAAAAAAAAGTCACACATTCTGCAAAGAAGGAAGAGCTCTCTAATTGTAGCACTCCCTCCTCTCTGAAATTAACCATGAAGGAAGCAAGGAAGATTACCATAGCCCATGGTCTTTAAAGAGAACAGGGAGGGTGATTCACTGGAAAGCTTCATATCAAAAGGAAACGTGACATCAATGTACCTGCTAACAGCATTTCCAAAGATGGCCCTGATGTTGTCCACTGTTGAGGCATTGGATAAGGTTCTAACATCTGACACGGTATCACCTTGCTAAAGAGAGCAGGAATGAGTATCAATCAATTCACCTTTGTGGAAGAAGTTTTAGAAATACTTTAAACAATAACACATCTAAAAAAAACCACAGGGAACGACATAACATCATTATATTGTCTTGTATTATTTACTTATTTATGTTCAAAAAAGCAATGGATGGTAAATGGCACGTGTTTGCAAGATCAGCTAGAGCACATCAGACCCACTGAGGCTAGTAGCTCCATCCTGGAAAGTGAGGAACACTTTATTTGCTGAACTCAGTTTGGTAAATAATTATCCAGAATGGCACAGAACAAAGATAATCTACCTCAGCCTCTTTCATACAGCACTTAGTAACCAGGCTCTCCAGAGAAGCTGGCACAACACATACAGCTAAACCAAACACACTACTGACCATACAGAATCCTCCAAACTCCTGACAAATATATTTCTGTCTTGTTTACACCTAACTGATGTGCTTTCTATCTGAATTGCACCAACATACCCTTCAACATTTCAGTATAAGGGAAGGCTCTCTGTGCTGATCCTGTTGCAAAAGATGCAGTGCAAATTTTCTGGCATTTTCAGATATACACATTATGTATATATATACAGGCACATACAGACACACAGTGAAGCTACAAAAACTTTATCTACACACCTTTTTAACTGAAAAGCTGATGCCTGAATTATGGATGGCATACCTGAAAAAGAGATAAATATAAGTCTGCAGTATGTGGAACAAAAGGTAATTGTTTCCCTTGATTGGTGAAAAGCAGCCAGTAATGGGGGCAAGCAATTCCACTTCCTGTTAGAGAGTAATGCAATTTGAGCCAAGCTGAGCTCCTGCAGACTGAACAGCTTAAAAAAAAAAAAAGTGTGTTCTATTTGGAACTCAACTGTAACTATAGGAAATTCAAGATCAGCTTCTACAAATCAGTTTTTTCAGTTTCACTGTACAGGTTTAACTAAAAAATCTATCAAAACATCCTCAGTACAACATAATCTAGTCTCAACTACTATGGAAAAGCATCTGAATAATGGCTCGCCCACCCTTCTAACTTCCCCTACCCAGACAGTTCAGCTATCTGTGATCCCACGCCTGAGATCTGATACACTGCAGCTGCATAATCTTGGCTCAAAATTCTAGGGAAATTACTGCATTGTGAGAAAAAACATACCATAGAACCTTGAAAGATGAGAAACGTGAAAATGCAGACAAAGATTAGACTGCTGTGACTGTGAACTCAATAATTCAAGAGGAAAAAAACCATCCCAGAATTAAGCAATAGGAAAATCCTAATGAAAAAGAACAACCAATGAGCTGGAGGGCTGTAACTCAGAAAGACTTCACATCATCCTGTTTGACAGAGCAGCAGGATCTGACCCTCCACCTCCTGGCTGAAGTCTACCTGACCCAGCAGAGACTCTTGAATAGTTCATTTAGGGAACAGGCTAAACCTTGGTATACAGTCTTGCTTCTCTTTGCTACCTTTTGTGTCTTCTGAAAGCATAAAGCAGCTCTTTTGCTTAAATTGTACAGATCCTGCTGGCAAGACCTCTGCACACTACGGAAGACTACAGCAGAGGCAGAAGAGGCAACCAAGGGGCCCAGGAAGCGAACATCCAATAGCTAAAATGATATTACTCCTTTTTGGGGATGTGAAGTCACCATTCAGCTTTTCTGTATTCAGCCAAATCTCAATGCTCCTGAGCAGTTTTTACATTAATTCTATTCAGCCCAGGTACATTTAAAGTTCACTCATTCAAGTCCATCACAATTTCTTTGCTAGAATTCTTAAAAATAATTAATAGATATAGACAGAATACACTACTTCCTGTCTGGATTTTTCACATCAAATTGGACAGGCTGTTATCTGACACTGCACACTAACAAATAGTCTAAAACTATATAACAAATTAAATCACCACCACCAACAACAAAAAGACACCAAACACACAGTTGCCAGTCCCTCTGAAGAACGCCAGTACTCCCCTATAAAATAGTTTATATACTGCCACTCCAGTGGCGGTATATAAATTATTTTAGTTTACCTGCTAACAACTTCTAGTATTTTTGCATATTCTTCATTTGGATTCTTTAAAGCCTTCCTCCTTGTATTTACATTGTAAAAAAGATCTTCAACCTACAGAGAAAAATTCACAATTAAAAACAGTTTTTAAAATTCTCTCTGACTATAGAATTAATCTAAATCTATCCTGTTAATTTTTATTTTATATATAAATTTTCTGAAAATACTTTGGTTTATGAAAAATCAACATCCAGTTTATTCCTTAACTCCCTAGGTTCACGTAACAAACTGCAACTTCAGAGATGATACTGTTATGTACCTCACAATGTAACTGGTGTAAGGGGAACAGAAAAGGAACAAGAGAGAACAAAAAGGACACAAAAAACCTACCGTGATCTGAGTTCCTTGGTTTCCAGCACAGGGCTTCGGAGGGGCTTTGATTTTTCCATCACTGTAAGTAGCCCTAGGAAGAAAATAAAAAGTTGTCAGTCATCCAGATTTACAGGAGGGCAGACATGGAAAGATGAAAACAAAGGATGAAAACCAAAGAAATCGCATCATTGTCACACTCCTCCCAGCAAAAAAATTTATGACACTGACAATCAGCTTCCTCCACCTTTCTGCTAGAGTACAACTGTCTTCATTGATGGTAAGAACCAGAGGGGAAGTGGGGGAAAGGGAATAACAGCAGAGGAAAGGAGGCAGATCATGGCATATGCATTTTGAAATTGTATTACTGAGATTTCTCCTCTAAAGGCAGGATTACTGCATTTTTTCCTTTCTTTAATAGCTAGATACAGCCTAATAACAATTCTCCCACTAGACTTTACTTCAATTATGCTAACAAGAAATTCTTGACTTCAGTCTAAGAATCTGTTTCCTTTGACACTAACAGGATTTTGAGCATAAGAGATTTGTGACCCACATGAGTCTTTCAGCTAAGAAAGTTATAGAGATGCATAAATTCAAAGGATAGACTTTTTCTATCCCTCTAACATACCCTGTATGTTTAATGCAAGAAAGATCACAGTCACACAATCTTTTGAAAAACCAAGATTTGGAACATCTCTTGCTTCCCACTCCCTTTTCTTAAAAGTACTTAAGAAATTAATGGAAAAGTTTATAATTTAGATTAAGTTTTCAAAAGAATATCCAAAATTCTTTTTGAATAGGATAAAGCACCTATTGTATCATAAAGATATGAAAACAAACTAAGCTGTAAGTTCCTGTGCTGAGACTTGTGAAATTTACTAGACATGATGCCCATAATATATATGCAACTTTTTATTCTGAAATGGAGAAAAAGACAAATGTTTAACCTATATTACCTACTGAAACAGAAGTTCTTTCAAGATTTCCTGCCTCCCCGCCCCATCTCCACCAATTTTAAAATACATTATTAAGCTAAAGCTTACCTTTACAATTTGAAAAAATACATTTTCTCACATTCCAAGTCTTTTTGATACCTGCCCTTACCACACCCTCCTCCGTAACAGGAGCTCTGAAATTGATACATGTGTTTGTTATTGCATGCAGCAGAAGTCACCTGGATAACAGGCAGCATACCTGAAGGCACACTTGGCATCAGCTGTTTTAGTTGTCACAGTAACATGGGCAACATGACTGATGCTAGCCAAAGCCTAGAAAAAGAGAAAGCATCTTTGTAAACCTTGCTCTGGATAACACTAAGGCATGTCCACACTTTAAACACCATCACTAAATTTCAACATACCACTAGCAAGTAATAAATAAAAATCCTTACAAGGAAATTGCAGGTCAGTAAAGCTTAAACAAATTTTAGTATCTATAATACTAAACTTCCAGTCATTTTATCCAGGAGATTGTTCTGGCTTCCCTAACATTATATTATCTCTGATGATGCAAGTGGTTAACCATGTAGCATAAGTAAAAGAAATCTGCAAAATTATTACAGTTGTGCCTTTTTCTTTTTTGTGTTAACTAGAAGGCAGCTGGAAGATTTTAGCTGCTACTCTCTCACTCCTGCCCAAGTTCTTCTCTTGACTTTAAGTAATATTACAATGTTAGGTGACAACAGTTTTCCTGGCAAACTCAATGGACATGTCTACACAGATAAAACCAGCCTCAGGATCAGACTCCACTGGCTGTGGAGATGATTATGATGAAAATGTGTGAGGAGAGGACCCAAGCAGTCTCCTCTCTGGAGCATGTGAGCATCTATGTATCTGAGTACAGGACAGACACTCATATATCTTGTTCATCCAGAGGGAAAAGCTAAACTCATCCTTGACTGTTCTTCCAGAGTTTGGATACAATCTATGAGAGTGTGAAGAACCAGTATATCTGAGGGGTCAGAGATACTAACCTTTCTAACAGCAAAAACAAAGGAAGACCACTGTACATTTTGCACATTTAGTTTTAAGTGTGGTATTTAGACAAATGTCTGACTTTGAAGATTCACCTCCCACTCAAATCTTCCACTGTCTTTTACCTGTAGGTTCATGAACCATCATTTGAGAAGACAGGCTGTTTCAATTTTAAAAAAATCTTATTCCAGAAGGCAAAAAGAATATATACCTACCTACAGGCATTCACCCAATCTTGAAAGACACTGAAATGTATTTTGAACTATATTCACATAGCAGACTCTCTCAGAAAACAGAAGCTTCTGTAAAGTGTACTGGGAATGTGATACTAAGTACAACCCAGAACACTACAGCAGAACAACAACAATGAACAGTTTCAATGAATCTTGATGAAGAGCTTACCTCGCCCCTAAAACCATATGTAGAAATACTAGCCAAGTCTTCAAATTTTTGCAGTTTACTCGTAGTAAATCTCTCACATACAATGTCGAGATCTTCCTTCTATGTGAAAGGGACAAGCAACAGTCACTTTCTGAGTTTTTTCAAGATCGGAAACATTTATAAATTGGAATAATTTTAAAAGGTAGTATCAAACAGCAGCATACATGTACCAACTTTGTTTACTTACTCTGATACCACAGCCGTTGTCTTGAACCTGGATGAACTTCAGACCACCTTCTTTAACTACTACCTGGATACTCGTAGATTTAGCATCCAAACTGCAGAAACCAAGAAACCAGGAAAGCAATTTCAATCCCAGAGTTCTGTTTAACATCTTTATCCATGACCTGGATGAGGGGATTGAGTGTGGTCTTATTCAGTTTGTGGATGACACCAAGTTGGGCAGAACCATTGATCTGCTGGAGGATAGGATAGGATAGGATAGGATAGGATAGGATAGGATAGGATAGGATAGGATAGGATAGGATAGGATAGGATAGGATAGGAAGGCTCTGCAGAGGGATCTGGACAGGCCAGATTGACAGGCTGAGGCCAATGGTATGACTGTCAACAAGATGAAGTGCCAGATCCTACCCTTGGGTGACAACAACACCACACAGTGCCACAGGCTGAGGGAAGAGTGGCTGGAAAGCTGCCAAGTGGAACAGGACCTGGGGCTGCTGCTCTAACTGCTGTCTGAACATGAGCCAGCGTTTGTGCAAGCAGCCAAAAAGGCCAGTGGCATCCTGACCTGTATCAACAACAGTGAGGCCAGCAGGACCAGGGCAGTGATTGTCCCCTTGTACTCGCACTGGTGAGGCCACACCTCAAATCCAGTGCTCAGTTTTGGACACCTCTCTAAAAGAGAGACATTGAGGAGCTGGAGAATCTCCAGAGAAGGGCGATGGAGCTGGGGAAGGGTCTGGAGCACAAGGCTGATGAGGAGAGGCTGAGGAAGCTGGGGATGTTTAGCCTGGAGAAAAGGAGGCTCAGGGGGGACCTCACTGCTCTAACCTCCCTGAAAGGACGGTGTACCGAGGTGGGGGATGGCCTCTGCTTCCATGGAACAAGTGATGGGTAAAGAGGAAATGGCCTCAACTTGTGCCAGGAGAGGTTTTGATTGGATATTTGGATACATATCTTCACAGAAAGCATAGAAAGAGCTGTCCAAGGAAGTGTTTGAGTCGCTGGCGGTATTTAAAATACCTGAAGATGCCGTGCTTAGGGCTTAGCAGTAGATTTGGAGTGGTGGGTTAATGGTTGGACTTGGCGACTTGGGAGATCTTTTCCAACCTAAATGATTCTATGAATTGTTATCCTGGCACCGAACGCAAACACTTCACAAGCTTCTCAAACAACAACAAAACAAGCCGGAACAGACGCGCAGCCAGGAACGCGGCTTTCCCAGCGGAGCTGCCTCCGGCAGGAGCACCCGCAGGTCCGGCCCCTGCTCGGCACCGGGCTCCCGCTCGCCACCCGGGGCCGGGGCGCGGGGCCAGCCCGGCAGAGCCCCCCCGCCCCAGGCAGCGCGG
Source organism: Passer montanus (assembly GCF_014805655.1). Taxonomy (NCBI): domain Eukaryota; kingdom Metazoa; phylum Chordata; class Aves; order Passeriformes; family Passeridae; genus Passer; species Passer montanus. Next base: position 6,999,478 of record NW_024367930.1, on the reverse strand, counting down.
CCGTTACCAGTTCTCGATCATCTCCTTGATGGCGTTGGCCGGCCTCTGGATGACCTCGCCGGCGGCGATGCGGTTCACCACGGCCTCATCCAGCCGCCGGATGACGCCGGCCATCGGCGCCGCCGGGAGCGGGGCCGCGCTCGCGCCGCGGCCGGGCGGGAGCGAGCCGGGCCGTGCCTGAGCCAGCAGTCGAGGGAGGTGACCCTGCCCCTCTGCTCAGCCCTGGCGAGGCCACATCGGGAGTGCTGTGTGCAGTTCTGGGCTCTTGTGTACAAGGGAGCAGGTCCAGCACAGGGCAGCAAGGTTACTGGGCGACTGGAGCATCTCTCTTACGAGGACAGGCTGAGGAAGCTGAGCCTGTTCAGCCTTGAGATTAAATGACTGAGACTGGACCTCATCAATGTGTATAAATACCTAAAGGACGGGTGCCAAGGAGATGGAGCCAGGTCCTTCTTGGTGGAGCCACGCAGTAGGATGAGAAAGGCAATGGGCAGAAACTGATGGACAGGAAGTGATGCACACCTGAATATGAGGAAGAACTTTACTGTGTGGGTGACCAGGCACTGGAACAGATTGCCCACAGAGGCTGTGGAAATCTCCCTTGCTGGAGATGTTCAGGAACCATCTGGATGCAATCCTGTGCCATGTGCTCCAGGGTGACCATGCCTGAGCAGGGAGGTTGCATCAGATGACCCAGGGTGGTCCCTTCCAACCTAACCCACTCTGTGATTCTGGGAACTGCTGTGTGAACTGTGGCATCCATCAAGGCTGAGCTGTGTGCCTATGACAGCAGGACTGCACTGGCTGTGTGACTGCCACTATATGTCTCCAATCCAGGAGATTGGATGATCTCCAGCATGCTTTCCAGGGTGTCCCAGTATCCATTGTGATATATCTCTCTGCAATTGCAGTACATGTTGTTACTCAGTAATTACTCAAAAATATAAAGCAGATCCTTAACTTGTGCAACAGCTAAAACTTGGCAGCAACTTCCAAGCTTTGGGGTCTCTTGAGGTTTGGAGACATTTGTTGAGCAGAGCTCTTGCTTTCTCTGCCAGTGCAAATAGAAAGGGTGGTTAAATATTGGAATGGATTGCCCAGGGAGATGGTGGAGCCAACATTCCTGGTGATATTCAAGAAACTACTTGTTGTGGCACTTGGTGCCATGGTCTAGTTGACAAGGTGGTGGTCAGTCGAAGGCTGAACTAGATGACCTCAAAGGTCTTTTCAGCCCTGAATGATTCTGTGATTCTGTACAACCTCATGCATTGTTCTGGGACTCATGGTTGGAGTATGATCAGTGTGTGGGAGACTGGAAGCTGTTCCCTTCCTTCCTGCAGAGGAAGAGACCACAGCCACAATGCAATGAAACCTGTTGGTCTCACAGTGCTCCTCACCAGCAGGATTGCAAACAAAGGAGTCAGTGGAACACACATGAATTAAACTGCTGCACATCCAGCATGGCTTTGTGCCTGTGTTGTGCTGCACAAACTCCTTCCTCCCACAGAAGAACCTCAGCCTTATTGTAAAGGAGGAAGCTGCTGGCAGCTCCCCCTCCATACCAGCAGTTACACCACCAGTGAGGCCTTTCCCTTATCTACAAATGCAGCAAGGAATTCTCATGTGAACATCCTTTCTGTTTGACAGCACAAATGATGAATGGATTTTCTTTCATGCAAGAAAATCTTACAACAGTTTCAATGACCAAAATGAGGTAACCCTTTCAGCAGACAGGGTCTGCATGGTGCAGTACACTTGCACTGAAGGCCCATTCAAGGCTTCACAGCTTAAGGCTCCCAGTATCAAAAGGGATGTAAGATTGTCTGTACTATTGTCTCCTCCTTTATTTTTCCATCTCGAATAAGAGATGGTACTGGGATGGTGCAAAACAGCTCTTCACTGCATTTCCCTAAGCACAGTAACCACTGCTGCTTTCAGGCAAGCTGTAAATGGGGCTTCAGAGAAGCAAAAGCTTCTCCAGGATGGCAGTATCACTGCAGTGCCTTGTCAGGGTGATGTAGCAAGTGTATTGCTGTGTAAGACACCAGAGTGTATTCATGGTTTTTATGTCTTGCTTGTAGCTGCAGCACCAAGAAATGGACATCATTCCACTTGAATATGCTCTACAACTGGCATTTCTTAATCCAGTGTAATGTAACTTCATCTTCTTCTCATCCTCTTCATATCCACCTGTCTTCATCTTTGAAATTGTACATTAATTGTAAAATGCTGACAGCAATAAACAAAACAGTTTTCACTTTGCAGAAGGGGAAAAGAAAAAAAAATCTGTAGTGAGAAATATCCCTTCACAGGTGTCACTTTAAACAGGATGATCCTGGCCAAGGGCATGAAGAAGATGCAGTCCCTCTGAGGAACATGTAGAGCAAGAAGCAGAACCACTTCTATGAGTGTTAAGGACTAAGCATGTGAAACCTGGACTGGTGGTACCTTGCTATAAGATGCTTTGCTTTCCAAGGACATTTTGTCCTCAGCACTGTCTGGCATGGTTGCTACCAAGTTTCACTCTGACTAATTCCTGTCCATATGCACAGGTGCCTGCAGTGCCCCCAAGCATGACAGATCTCCACAAAAGCCCCTTTTCAGGCTGACTTCAGGTTACCCAGTTTTTGACCTTGGCAGAAATACCTGGGTGTCCTGCCCCACCACCTCCCTGCCTGTGCCTTCCTGAACCTCCAGGTTGCAGTGACAACTATCTTGGCCATGGTGCACTTTTGTTTTGACTTGCAGGAAAATATTCAGGAGCTGTTAAGATGAGTGGGGCAGGGGGCAAAGGGTTAATAGGGACAAAGAGAGGGTGACCTGCTGTACACTCACCTTGACTGTGTACTGACCTGGGAAGCGCCAGGAGAGTGGGGAGCACTGAACTTCAAATCCGATGAATCTGGCTCTGCTCCAGGATCTGAACTTAGAGGAGGAATCTGTTTTCAGTGGCCTTGGACAGCCACAAGCGTCACCCAGAGCAGCTGGAAATGGGAGTAGGAATCTGCTGGATCTCAGCATTTGATCTGGGACAGAAGATATTTTCTCCAACTCTCCCTTGTCCATGATGTTGCTGACAGCTGTTTGCGCTGTCAGTATCTGCCCTGGACCAACCTGTAGGAAAGTCTTCACATTTGTTCCTTATACCTGTGTTAAAGTTTGTACCACTGAGATGCAGCTCATTTTACTGGATGTCACTTTGATGAAGTTTTAAAATATTTGTATTGTTTGTGCAAAAACCCTAATTTCTGTGCAGAAGCAGGTGTGAAAAAGTCTGTTTCTCTAGCTGAAAGCAGTCATTAAAAGATTTCTTCGTATTTACATTGCAACTGCTCCAACTGGAGGTCAGCCCTGCATGCTCATATCTTGCAAGCTTTGCTCTCAACCATTCCATTTTAGATTGTTTTCTGTGACAGTGTGTTAAAAAAGGAATTCATTTTTATTAAAGCAAATCAAACCCAAAGTATCTAGATTTCATTTAAAATAATTTAGGAAGATATAACCAGTGTATTTTGCTGCCAGAGCACAGAAGTGGTGTTAGAGCAAAAGAAGTGGTGAAGAATTAATGAAAAGAGCCTGTTGGAATCTTAATGCTTTTTAAGATCCCAGAGGTGAAAGTTGATTTATTTAGCAATCAATGCTATGAAATTTCAGAAGGCAAGAATTAGTTTCCTAGAAAGACATGAAACTGAAACAGTCCCACAGTCATCAGAGAAGTGTAGTGAGGTTTTTTTCCCTTAAGATATAAAGGACCATTAAAAAAATACAATAGAAGAGCTGCAATTTTACAAAATCTTACTTGTGCTGGGAAAAGGTGGCCTAAGTAAGGTGGTCAGTAAACAATATGGATTTTAAACACTTTGGTTTTTACTAGAAAATCTATTTTCTTAAATGCAATGATCTATCTAGTTTGGGGTCTGATAATATTAATCTAATATATTCTTTTAGACACAAGAAAGAAGTTTTTATAATGAGGGTGGTAAAACAATGGGACAGGTTGTGCAGGGAGGTAGTGGCAGCCCGATCCCTGTAAACATTCAAGAACACGTTGGATGGGGCTCTGAGGAACCTGGTCTAGTTGAAGATGTCTCTGCTCATTTTGGGGGGGGTGGGGGGGTTGGGCTGAATGATTTTTAAAGGTACTTTCCAATCCAAACTGTTTGGATTCTATGATACTTTATAGCATTTTGAAGTCCTAGCCACTCATTACCTGCAGCATGTACTTACTATTCCAACTCAAATATATTAGGAACCCCATAAAACATATTTGAAACTTATCTGTAAGCAGTTATTGACCCCTTCAAAGTCAACATTGCTGTATTTGCCTTGAGCGGTTAAAAGAGAGTATTAAGAAATTGTCAATAAGGTTTAAGAAAGAATTGGAGCACGGAATTGTAGCACAGGGGAAGCAAATAACGCCTGGCTGGTTAGGCATCAGGCACCACACTGTCTTCTGTGTGAAACTAGAACCCAAGACTACCTTCTGAAACATGAGATGTGGCTGAAAAAAGAGCAGAGATCTGCTACACTGAAGAAAGGACTGAAGATTGATGAAATCAATTTGAAAGTTTAGGATTATTTGGGTTTTAGACTGGATTAAGCAGAATAGAAGGCTAAAAGGTGAGGATTGCTTGAACAAAAAAAAAAAAAGCCTGATTTTCTGTTTGTTTTTAAAGAGAAGCAAGTTGAGCAGCATTCCAGTACACTACCACTTTAATAGAATTCCTTGTAAAAAACAGCTGTTTGTTTTTTTTTTTTTTTTAGGTGACATGCCTGTATCTGGAAATGTCTTCTTATTTGTCCTTGAATAAGTTCCCATGATGTGCGTGTTAGTGGAAAATGGCATCTTTCACCCTTCTTACAGTTTTTAATGCCAAACTGCAGCATAGTTTATGACAGTTTCTCAAAAATGTCTCCAGTTGCCAAGGAAGAGATAAGTGAAAGAATGCAAACAAATAACCTTGATTCACAGACCTCTGCTTCTTTTCAGCTTGTCTTGACAGGCACCCAGAGTGTCCAGGCAGTTCTTTTAACCCTTATCATTGCAGAATACAGACCCACTCTTCATGCACAGAATTTCTTGCATGTACATGTACAATAAAGCATTAACACAAAATTTGTGCGACAAAGGTTGGCTGTATATCAACAGCAGAAGAAATAGTACTGGCAGTACTGATGTGTTACTAAAGCTATTTACAGAGAAGGAGCTGCTTTGAGTTGATGCAGTGTCTACCTAACCTCCCCTCCCACAACCCCCCCATCTCATGACAGAAAAAAAGGTCTCAGACTCACGTTCCACTGAAATCAGATTATCCCATATATAATTCAGGACAGTACCTGACACAGGATCACTTGTTTAGCCACAGTAGATTTATTCTGAGTTGGTCACTCATGATCCAGTGTTTGGTAAAAACGTGCTTCTATGAGTAGAACAGCTGCTCCAGACTACATGTCAAATCCCATTATACAAAGCCTCAGCATTTGCATGAGGCAAAAGGAGTTTCTGCTGGACAATACTGCCCCAATACATTTTTTTTCACCGTAGTTTATAGTGCATTTTTATAAGTTCTGAAGGAAAGTATGTTCTGGAAGCTCATGATGAGAAAATAACTTTGAAATATTTACATCCCCTCATCACACCCTGTGTATGCAGTCCTGTCAGGTAAGGAGTTATTATTAAGTCCACTCAGGATGGCCCTGGAGCACTCAGATGAACAGCATGATTCGTGCAAGATCCAATTGGACATGCCTGATAGAATTTGGAATAATTTTTTTGTCAGTATGTTAACCATACTATCACTTCTCTACCTAGAATATGGGCATTTATTTCTATGGAAGTTAAAACACTCATAGTTGCATTTCGTATGATACCTTGGGGTTTAGCTTTCTATTTTTTTCTTTTTTTCATTTTGTGGGTCTGGGTTTCATATAAGGGGATAGTAAGGTGTGGGTTTTCATATACAGGGATAGTAAGCTCTCTTCACAGAGTAGGTAGACACAACAATTCCTTCTCTAGCTGGGGACCTAAGGACAGCGAATCCGGATCTCAGGCCCAAAAGTGTAAACAACGTGGACTGAAGAGAGAAAAAACCAAGAAGGATGGGACTTTATGGGCTGGGGCTATAATTGGACAATTAGCTCCAATATGCTAATAGACCAAAACTTATAAAAGTGAGATCTTGTGACCAAGCCCTCTTTTGCTTCCATCTTGGAGCCATCTGGGCAGAGCCAAAGCTGTGGCTCTGGTACTGCCAGGGTGGGGCCTTTGAAGGCCCTTCAATCAATATCCTTTTATTCCCCTTAACTCTGTCTAGCCTCTGTCCCAGCTGTTTAAGGCAGCATGTAGGGAAAAAGAAATATTGTGTTGTACAAGCTGAAGTTTTGTTACACTCCAAATCTTACTGGAAAAAATGGTGAGCACTAAATACGTGGAGTTCCTTAATGTACTGTATGTATGGGAACTTGCTCTCCATTGGTTCTCAACTGTCCAAATTTCTATTCCTTCTTTTATATCTGAACTGGTTTAAGAAGAGTCTCTTCCACTGTGGAAGAGTCACATGACCACTGTGGTTTGTCCTCACAGCCTGGGACCGCTGGTACCATCCCATTTTTGGTTCTTTTACCTTTAGTTTTGTTCTAGGATAATACATAACACAGTCAACAGAGAATAACTTCCTGTTGTTACAATCCCTAAAGGGAGCCTAAACCCAACCTGACCACTGGGTGGTTGCCATCACTTCAAAAATCAACCAGAATCAGCTTGGGCTAACATAACTCAGACAAGTGCTGAGACCCCGCCCTGTAAACCCTTCAGACTTTAATTTGACTTTAATTTGTGGTAGCAGAAATGGTCTCTACTTGACTGCAGATGAAGCCCTGATTCTTAGAGAGGACATTGCTGTAGGCAAGGCAGCTTGTATTTGTCTTTGCAACTGTACCAGAACATTACTAGGTATCTCTTTGTCTGGCATTAAAAACTGTCACAGGCAGAATGCTTGTGCAAATTAATCATGTCATTAAGAAGGCAGCATTTTCCATGGTCCTAAAATGGTATAAAGATGGAATTTTTGACACCAAATTTATGCCAGCTTTTCCACCCATTACAGTAACAGCATCGTTCCACAGTGTTTAGATTTTTCTGAGCTACTGTTCATGATGATGGTAGTTTTTTTGATATCCTATTTTCCTTTAAAACAAAACATCTTCTGGACCAATCAGGAAGAGTGAAACAAAACGACTGGTTTATTCCTTTGGTTTTGTAACTTACTTCCTGTGTGACTGTGTATTCTTTAGCATGTAAGAGTTATTTTTATGAAGTATTTTGTGAGGTCCTGATGGTGTAATACTTCTGCATAATGTTGTATGTATTCTGTTACTGGTTTTTTCCTCAGGGATTTTGTATATTCTGAAAGCTCAGTTATTTTAGTATGGTGTCAGAGGAGGTTAATATGGACTTAAAAGTACTATACTAACTATATAGAATTATATATCGTTGGGAAAAAATTAGAGAAAAAAAATTAAATTATATACAGGTGTCTTCATCTTGAGACATAAGAAAGAAATTTTTTACAGTCAGAACAATCAATTAATCAGTGGAAAAATCTCCTCAAGCTTACAGAGGACCCCTCATCACTGGTCCAAGGTGCAACTGGACACAGTGCAAGATAATGTCATCAAGGCTCCCTTTCCCACCAAAAATTGGACCAGGTGAACTTTGGAGGCCCCTTCCAACTTGAGCTCTTCTGTGGTTCTGTGTTTATTGCATGACTGGACTTCAGGAAAAAAAAACCCATTTGTTTTCTAATATTTTCATTGCCAGTAAACACTGGCAGTGTTTTAACCTATTTTTTATTGTTATTTAAGTCCCATTTTGATTTTGCTCTTTAACTTCAAGAGCAACTTCAACTTCATTCTTCTTTCATTGCCAGTAAACACTGGCAGTGTTTTAACCTATTTTTTATTGTTGTTTCTCATTCTTTTTAACAAGAATGGACAAAATATATGTGCTGAAGTTTCAATATCTTGGCCTTTCTCATAATAGATGAACTAGCTTTTGAGGGACATCTGAGTCTTGGGCTAAGAAATCTCTAAAGACTTCAATTTTACTGAACTTCTGAGGTAAAATAAATGAAAAAGAAAAAAAAAAAAGCTTTATTTCCAGAAAGAAGTGCAGTGGGGTATAAGCCATACTCTTCCACAGCCAGTCAGTTATCTGCATGCTCTAAAACATACAAGTCACATTTTAGGACATAAGTGATTCAGATACTGGGCAAGGTCTGGAAAAATTTTACCACCACTCTTCTCAGGGTATTTAATGTCTTTTCAATGGACATCAAGAGTAGCAAAAGCACCATGAACTTCAGTCAGCTCTGCTAAATTTTCACTTTTGTGTTTCTCTTGTATGGAGACACCATGCTCCAATAACAAGAAAGCCTAAAGCAAATAGCTACAAGCTCAAACAGAGGGAAATCCCTTACTGCAATATGGGCTATATTCCATAACTGTAAGAACACCATTACCTACAGATAAAATTTGTGTCATATTCTGCGGAAATTTCTGGGGATTTTAGATAATATTATCTGCAGCATGTAATTCAGAATTGGTTGCCTGCTTGTGCTCTAATGAAAAATATAATGAAAACGTTTTTTAAGCCTGTAGGAGTTAACAGATCTGTGGAAATTTTTCTGAGACCTTTGAATAAGTAGTATTCCGATGCTAAATTAAAGAGATCCATGCTATTTTTGAAGGTAATCAGAGTATATCACAGCTATATTGTCTTCCTCTAGTGGTATGACAGTAACTGTGTAAAACAGATGTGCCTTTTTTCAGACAAGGATATTTTTTTTACAAACTGGAATGGACACATAAGCCATGTTTTTCAGCACTTCCTATGTGAATGAGAGGGTTGGGTGTAGTGCTTGGTAAAAAATACATAATTCAGGAAGAGTAAATCCTGTAAGCATCTCCAGAACAAGACAAAAGTCTAGATGCAGACCAAACAAGCAGTTCTACAGCTGGAGGAAATATCCTGCACAGATGCTCAGTTGTACAGGAATGGCCATGTCAGCCCTGCTGTACCCTGGGGAGTGGAGGGGATCACACTGGCTGCATTGGAAGGTCCTGGAGGATGGGTGGCAGGTGGTGTCCTTTTTAGTAGTCTCTGTCACGGGTTGGTTTTGAGAGCTTGAATCACAAAAGGGGATGAGAAATTTGTAAAACCTCTTTGCACTTCTGAACCCATGGCGGTGCCCACTGTGGTCACTAAAAACAAATACTTAAAATTAACAAATTGGCATGAACTCATTACAAAAACAAACACAGAAAATCCTGCCAATCTTTCTTGGTGTGCTGCCAGAAGTAGGCTAGTGCTGAGATTTGGATTGGAACATATTTGAATTAGTTGTCCTGGTAAACTTGCACAGATTCTTGACTTCTTTCCTGATACATAAACATCTCCTGACCTTTGGGCATCTCTTCCTAGGAGTCATCACCTTCTTTTGTGTCACCAAGACTGTCACCTCTGTTTCTCATGAAGTAAAGCTCGATGCCACTCTCGCTAAAATCCTGTCCAGTCCTTGGTGTTGTAGATGGCATGTTCTTTGCTGGTTAAAACTTGGTCTTCACACTCCAAAACACCTGATAACCCTCTGCTACTGTTATTTTCACAATTGGCTTCATACAGTCTTAGTGATATCAGGGAGGTGGCATTCACATATTACACCATTGTTAGAGACTGAACTGTTACGGGATAATGACTCAAAGCATTCCCCCATTTGTGGAGAAGCCAGGGTGCTTTGCTGAAATGGAGCAGGTGAGCTTTTGGGTGTGTAATGGCTGATCTCTGATCTGATAAGACAGAGGGTGAATGATGGGCTATGAGTTAGTTAGGAGATAATCCTTGGAGACTGGATGGTGCCTCTTGGCATGCTATATTGTCCTCCCTTGCACAAGCCACTGGGTTGTAGGGCTCCTGCTTCTCCTCAGATTTCCCTGGGGATTTTTCCCCACCATTACTTTGGGACTTCCACCCTCACCCAATGGATCTGGTCTGCAACCACCAATTCAAATAACCACACATAGGTGTCTGCACCCCATTAGAACATACAGGGATGGAAGCAACAAGGACACAAGTCTGTAGCTACTGACCCAAAAATTACTTGAACAAGAACTGGGGAAATTTTATGTATCTAATTCAAAACAAAAGAGTACTAACTTTTGTTTGATTATTATTTCAGGTTTTTTCCAGGATGACTCATCTCTGACCACAAGCCTCATGTTTTTGTTTGTTCTGCTGCTGCCAGCTGTTGGTTGCCCATTCTCCAGATTCCTTCAGGCACCACTACTAAGGAGACTTGCCAGTCCCAGCTCTCAACAAAGAGCCTCAAGAAGTGCATTTCCTTAAACCTTCACCATCCCCTCTCATCTCCACTTTTCTCTTTCTTCTTTTGCCTCCACTCCTCCTTGCTCAGCTCTTTTGCCTTCAAAACAAATAGGTTGAGGTGACAGGTACAGAAGGAGAATGTTTCTTTGCCTTGGTCACACGTACTGCTCTCCTTGCCCATTCTTCGTCCCTTGCTTGGCTCTGTAAGATTACTCAAACTGCTCCCACAGGAGTGACTACACTTCCTATAAGCAGTCTTGAACTGGCTGGATTATTCCAAATTGTTTAGCAGCCACAAATAAAAATAGCAAAGAAAGGTAACTATTTTTGTGATACTAAGTGACTTTTATTCTTTTGCATTTTTAATGCTATTATCAATAGCTGGGTTAAAGCCTAGATAAGAGATATTGCTAGAGCAGTCTTTCCATGCACAACAGATTATATTGCTTTCCTAAGAGTGTTTGCTGTCACAGGACTTCAGTCCCCACTCAGGACATACTGTGCCACAACTGTTTTAAGTGTGTAAAGAATCACTCTGGAGAATGACTGTGTTGGTAGCAGACACTAGAGGAACAAAAAGCTTTGTCTTGGAAAGAGCACCAGAGATTGTGTGTGCATCACTGACAACTGTAAAATCATACAGACTTCTTCATGGGGGACAAGTAGTCCTTCAGGTGGTTTATGAGTGTACTGGCCTACATGATGCTGGGGCAGACATGCTTAAGCAGTCAGGCTTTACAGAAAAGTAGCAACAGAAAAGTATAATATGCAAAAAGCATTAGATAGGAGGGATGTAAAGGGATTTTTTAGCATTGTGGCAACTAGCAGCAAAATAACAAATTAGGCACGTATTTACTGTTGGTCGCACTGTCCTTAACTTATTATGTGTTAATTAAAAGTTCTTTTAAAGCTAGTATTATCCTGAAGCACCTGATTTCTCTGGAACCTGTTTCTTGGCTCAGAAATAAAGCAGGGCAAACAGAAGTCCATCACCAGTATTACTAGATCAGTTGAAGACAGGCTTTTAAAGTCAATTAAATATCCTGAAATAATCACGCTGATGGAAGCTGCAGCTTTCCACAAAATCACACCTACACCACAAACTTTTGCCCTCATAGCTGTAACAGGTGGAGTTATTGTTTATGGCCAGCATACTTTTGTTGCCTAGCTGTCTTGTGTGGGGCAGTTATACCAGCAAATACATGTTTTTTCTGTATATGGTATCAAGGAACAGCAGAGGCCAGTTCCTTTCCAAGAGTTGGGGACATGTGGAGATTCCTGGGAGACAGGCCAAGCAGAGGCTTCCCCAGGCAGGGTCCATTCTGCTGCCTTCAGTGAGGGAGCTGGCAGGATGGGAGGAAGACAAGTACAGCCCCCAGGTCAGGGCATCGGACAGCCCCAAGTGGATGGGGATGGGCTGAGGCCAGGCTGGGATGTGTGCTTGCTGGCATGGATCAGAAATAAGCTTGGAGAGGGGAACTAAGGTCAGATTCAGCCCTGTGATTGCCAGGCCCATGTGTTACCTAATCTCCTAAAACAAGAATAATACTCCTTAGCACCAATTTTTCTGTGTTAAAGAGACCATAATTTACTTAAGTGCCTGGAAGACATTCGAGATCACTCCTCCTAACATCCCCCTGATTTTTACAAGTGAGTTGCTGATATACAGTCACTACATGCACATGTTTTTTTACATAAAAAACCCTATTACCTATTACCATAAAAACCCTCCCCATATCCCCCAGGTTCCCATAGTTAGTCCTTGTTTTGGCTATAGTTGTATTCCTCAGCCAGATGTCCCCTCTTTATCTTCTAACGTCCTTGCATGGGGAATAATTTCTGCATGCCTTGCTTCTCTGCTAAAGGCCTGCAGACACGGTGTCTTCTCTGCTAATAGTTCACAGTCACAGTGTCTTTCAGCTCACAGTTACAACAGAAATTGAATTAACCTTTTTGGAATCACAGGGGCTGAAGGGTGCCCCAGGTGAGGTTGGTTAAGGCTCTTGAGGATGGTGGGTGTCCCCAAGCCCCGATGTATGGTGTAGTTTGTCCTCAGGGGAGAGGGAATGATGTTTGTTCCCTATTTCCACTTGTGCTGGTGTCAGGCACATGTTGCCACTGCAATAGATGCACTGCCTTCAGGGCTGAGTCTGCCTGGCAGCAGGTGATGTGATAAGATGCAGCAATATCTGACACAGACTTGGCACTGTACTCTCAGGGGCCAGGAGATGGTGACTGCAGAGGAGAGTGAGAGCTGTTGGTGGAGTAGCTCTCTCAAGCTCAACCTGACCCAAGGCCTGTGACATGCACTGTAATTCTCTTTCCTGGATGTATTATGAAGGCTGTTCTTCCTCTCAAAGTGAGGTTTTCCCATCATTGAAAAAGAAGCAGAGATAAAAAGAAGGCTTGCTAGCACTATGCCAAGGCCCATCTTTCCGTGCAATGAAAGTACCTGCATCACAAGCTCAACACAGGTACATGTGTTGAGTGACAAGGAATTTGAGGGCTCTATTACTCAATCTGCCTTGCAAAAGAAATGCTTTCCCTTGGAAATGTACCCACACAGACACCTCTACTCTACAGTCACAACGGAAGGAATTTAGGAGCTATGTATAAATGCCTTTATACATAATTTTCTGCTGCCTTACTGGGCTTTATGAGCACCTCCTCCCAGTGCTCTTTGTCCTTTATGAGCACCCCATATCAGCCAGTACACATAACTCCTTACTGCTTACACACAGTACTGCCTCTCTGAGTGGGTCCACCCTTTCCAGTTTCTGGTGCTTTTCCACTCATACAGATCAGGAAATGCAATAATTTGCAGACTCAGTAATTCACTGGCAATGCATGTGACATGCTGCATGAGAAGGAAACGCCCTGCTGCATACCAGAGAGAGGCTTGCAAGCTGCCAAGTTTCATTTTCACAGCTGAGTTATTAAAAGGAAAAAAAAATTAGTTTTGTTTTCTGTCTCATGACTGTTTTGACAAACACACCCATAGCATGCCAACAGAAGTAGCAAAGATTGTTGTGCCAATGACGTGGGTCAGAGTCCCTTCTGAGTCAAAAAGCAGTGAGTTCCACTTTCTGCATCGGTATGTGGAAAACCAAAGTGGGTTGGTCCTTGGTTTCTCTGTGCTGCACCGAAACATCCCTAAATAACAATGATGGTGAATTTGGACATGTCAGAGACTGCAAAGATTGATATCTCAAGACATTTTGGGGTGCATGTGTATGGGGGAAGGGGCAGGTCAGGCCTTGTCCTGGTGAGGTGGTACACTGCCCAGTGTACTCCCCCTGCCTTAGGGCTGTATCCCAGCCTGGAAGTGGCTGCCAATCCCTGGCACACCAGGGGCAATGCTCTACACCCACCTCTGGAGACCCTAACCCAGCTGCTGAGTGGCCAAATGACCAAAAGTCCTCTATGGGGGAATGGACCGGGAAGGCCAAGGTGTATTTAAGGCTGAACATGAGGCAAGCATATGTCTTGACCCTATCTCCTCTTGGAACTTTTACCTGAATACTGCTGGTGTTAGCATTCAGGAACACGATATAATCATGGAATGATTATATGCAAGTGCTTTTATTGAAGAGCTCTGGGTGTCAGGGGTACAGACCCAAATCTGACTCCACCATGGGTTCGGGAGGAACACATTTTTATACCCTTATCATTATATAACAACATATTAATTATTAAACTTATATTGTTCTATTGTATACATTGATCTCATCCAAGCATGGATTCTTGCAATCTCCATCTAACTCCCCCAAACATAGTTTCTCATGATTCCTGTTATGATTAAACAATAATCATATCCAATTACTAAACAATCATCACATTTAACAATCCTATCATTTATCATATAACAATCATATCATTTATCATAGTCATTAAATGATTATACAGGTGCAGTTTCACATGATCCAGTAAAGCCCAACATTTTCCCAGGGCCTGCCAGGCCCAACCTTTCCTTCCAACTCCCAAGATTTTAGATATCTGAATATATCTGAATATCCCATGATTTTAGAAACATTTTATCCCTATACTATCACTGGAACCCAGAAGTGTGTAGCTGTATGTGTTCTTTTCTACATCTTTTCTGTCTTTCTCTCTTTTTCATTCTTCTAATTTCCTTTTCTTGGAATTTTTGAGTAACTTAAAGCTGAATGGATGTAGAGTTTGCTAAGTTAAATGGACCAAGTTAATACTTTGGGAAGTGTTTCATGTTGGTTGAATGTTGCTCTAAACATAGCTGATTTCTGATTCTCTGAAGTTCTCTGATTTTCTAAAGATGCTGATAAAGTATTTTTTGTTGTTTTGACCTTTTGAGCATATCTTGTCAGTATTTCTCTCATTCTCCTAACTCAAGAGTACATGAACAACCGTAAGCCCTTCTAAAAGTCTCATAAAGCAAGTGTTTTGGGGGCCTTATGGGAGGTCACATGAAATTCCAGATATATTAGTATCCATCAGCCACTCATTCCTCTTTATATCACGTTGATTCACTCAGGCACTTTTGCCTGAATAAGAACTTCGAAATCTCACCCATGTACTTTGATATCTTCAAGTGACTCAGGAAGCAAGATTACACTGTATTTCCCCACCTCGTGTGCATGCAGCTACAAAACAATTGTGGCTATATTTTGACTGCTTTCTTTAAAAGCAGCTTTGTCTGTTATTTTGATGCCCTCCATTAGGAGCCAAGTGATATAAAACCATACGTGCCAAGGTTAGTATTACTTTGTTTTTCTAGTCCCTAAATGGGTAGCAGGATAATTTATGTGAAAACTCAGCACAGAAGACGAATGCTTAGCAGAAGTCCATTTTTTTTTGAGAATGGGATGGGTTGACACCACGTGACCAGCAAAGCCATGCTATCAGTCCTCAGCAAGAATGGAGGGGAGGGATAAAGTCAGAAAAAACCCTCATGGGTCCAGACAAAGGCAGTTTAATAAAGCAAAAACAAAGGCTGAGTGCAGAAGCAAAGGAAAACAAAATATTTGTTTTCTATATTCAAGCAGGCAATACCCAGACACTTCCTGGGAAGTAGGGTTTTACCATGCATAGTGGTTGCTTTGCCTCCAATACAGACAATTCTTGGCACCCCTCTGTCACTGAAAATGTCCAAATGTGTTCTGTGCCTCTGCAGCCTGATGGTTCCAGAGTACACTGTACACCATAGATTTTTACTTCTGTGGGTCTGATGCACCAGGCAATTGAATCTACATGGTCCAGTAAGCCTGGCCATTCCTTTTCTCCTCCTGGTCGTACAGAAAAAAACCCCAAAGTGTGCCATGCAGCACATGCCTGGGGCTCCCTTTCCCTCCGACCAGGGCAGGAGAAGACTAATTTCCTGTGACACGTCCAACTGCCAAGGCACTGACCCATAAGGATGAAGATGTACAGAGATGGTCTTCAAAGTTTTGGAAAAGACTCCAAAATGGAGGTGTTGTTATCTGGGCAATACTTTACTGCCAAACTGTTAGAATATGAAGCTGGAGCCCTTCCTCCACATGGCCTGTGTGCACAGGACATCCTTTGTCTTTGGAGACCTCATAATTGTTTAGATCAGTGATCAGTGTAGATGATTTTCATCACCACTAATTCTCTCCTTTGTCTGTGGTAGGTACACATTCCTGGCAAGTTCACAAGTTCGTCCTTGCGTGGGTACCTTGCTTTCACACTTGAGAGGAACCATCTCCAGTGACTGTAAATTGCTGACTTTATTCCACTCTCTCAGCTCTCCAGTTTCTAGCGAAGGATCCCAGCTGTTGGATTTCCTTACTCTCCAGCTGCTGACTGCTGCCCTATTATCCCAGCACGGGAGCAGCCAGGCAGAAATCCGCACACTTGTCTGGTGGCTATGATCTTCCCACGTATCTTGAAATTCTGATGAAGTCAGGGACTGGGTAGTTTCTGTTTCCTGTATGAATTCTCTGACTCCTTTCTCCAATTTGTGTGCAGAAAAGGCACACTGTGAAAAGCCAGTGTCCACAAAGGAAACAGAGGAGCCTTGCAATTTCAGTTGAATAAAGGGAAAGTGTCCACCAGGTCAACTCCCTGGGCTCTCTCTTGAGGTATTGAAGGTGCAGCCTCCCCTAATCAATCCTAAACTTCCAACCACATGATGCCCTCTTCTTTTACCATTGGCTGAAGTACAGGCCTCCTGAACTGCCTATTCCCCCTCTACATATTCCCCCCCTCGAACTTGTCATTTTCCCTTTAAGTTTGGAGGTTCAGGTTGTTTGGGTTCTGCAGACCCATCAGAAGCTCAAACTGTCTGGGATCTGCAATAGACTTGTTGCAGACCCATCTCTTCTATTACCCTGAAGTTTAGAAGTTCAAGCTGGATCAAGCAGCCTGGGTTCTGTAACAAATTTGCAAAGATCCTCATAGCTGTTTTTCCAACACCTGATTGGTTTTTTCAGACCTAGGCGTTAGTGAAGACATTAAGACCCATGTCTCCTACTATTAGTGAAGAGCCCAAACCCCATATTCCAGATCAAGCCATTTGTGAAGACATTAGTGCCCATTTTTTTATCATTTGTCAAAGAATCAGCTTCTTGCTCAGACCTTTCCCCTTCTTATTCCTCCTCCTTTATTAATTGACAATATGGATCCATTGTTTTCTTCATCCACTGTTCTTTTCTCAGTACTGGGAGAATTATTGTAGTTGTTGTTTGGGTTTCTGTCTTCACCACGTTCCTCTGAGAGTACTGAACTGTGGCTCCATAGGCACAGGCCAGGACCCAGTACAGTACTAGAAGCTGCTGGTTTTCACCAGGATAGGCAAGTGGCATGTCAGTTTGCCAGGGTAACTTGCCTATTCAGGTGTGAATTTCCAGGATTTGGTAGATGGGCTCCTGCCCCAGGAACCTGCCCAAATCCTTCCACACACCTTATCACCCCAGGACCAGCTGTTCCAGGGCACATTTCAGTATCACCTCATCTAAAAATTGTCTTCTCCTAGATCAGGATGACACTGGATTCCACAAGCCCCATAATATGCTAACAGTGTTAACAAGTAGTATTAAACAGTTCATGTAAGGATGAACAAGGATCTCTGAGGCCTGCATAAAACTGTCTGCATTATTCCCAGGTATGGAGAGGGATATGTGTTTCCTCATGCTCACCATAAGATACTTCCTCCAGACGAGCAAGGCCAGAAATCCCAGGGCAAAGGACAGAGCCATTGCTTTTACTGACATGTTCTTAAGGTCATCTAAATAAAGAGATAAGGAGTGCAGCCAACAATCTCTGTGACCTGCATAGGAGCTTGATGCCGAATAGCCACTGTAGCTATAGAACACTTCATACAAAACTCTTGTTATCTCGTGCCCCATACTGGGCATCAAAAGGACTATGGTGGGTTCACCTTGTCTGGAAATCAAGAGGCTATCAAGATGCTCTGTCACTCCCCTCCTCAGCAGGATAGAGGGGGAAGGAACTAAGATGGAAAAAACCCTCATGAGTCAACATAAAGGCAGGCATAATAAAATGGAAGCTCAAGCAACAGTAAGAAACTCCAAAAGCTTGCTCTGTACCTCCCATCAGCAAGCAACATCCGGCCATAACCTGGGAAGCAGCAGGGCTTCAGCATGTGTAGTGATTGCTCTGGAAGGCAAATGTAAATAATAAATGCCGCACCTTCCTACTCCTTTCTATTAGCTTTTATATTTGAATAGGCGTCACATGTTCTGGTATATCCTTTTGGGCAGTTTAGGCCAGCTGTCCTGGCTGTGTCCTCTCCCAAGATCTTGCCCACCTCCAGCCTACTGGTGAAGGAGGAATGTTGGTTTTTACTCCCAAAGCAAAGCACAGCACAGCACAGCACAGCACAGCACAGCTGTAGGGGTTGCTGGCAGTGAAATGACTCCATCCCAGACAGCCTGGATACAGAGGAAGAGGTGAAAGCGGTAATACTCAATGCCAGAGAAAAACCTGATTGGAAACGTGGTTACAGAGGGCTGAATTATTGAACGATCTCCTGTGAAGTATTCATCTTTGACTCATTGACCCACTTTTTATGGTGTGAAAAGACCACAGGAAACGATAAATTAGCAAACAATTGTATCGGAGGAGGAAAAAGCCTTCACTCCCCAGGTGATCATTGCACATGAAGTCCAAAGGAGGCACAGTTTCCCTGGAGCGGGGGCTGCCGTGCGAAGCCAGAGGGACAGCGCGGCGCCTCGGGACGCGGGGGTGCCCCTGGCGCGCACGAACGCCGCTTTTCCAAGTATCCCGGAGGCACCGCTACGTCATTTTAAAGAATGGCACTCCATACGCTTCCCGCTGCGGAGGGAGCCCGGAGCCACATCCCGAACGTTCCTGTGGGGACACGGACGCCCGCTACCTCCCGCCCCGCCACGCTTCCCGCTGCGGGCCGGGACGGGGGGGACACATCCCCCACGGGCGGGGCTGTCTCGTTTCGATTCCCGGAGCGCCGTGGATTTGTTTCGATTGCCCCACTCCCACTCGCAGGGTGACGCGGCGGCGGGGGCGGGACGCGGGGCGGAGAGTTTAAGGGCGACAAGCGGAGCGCGCCCCGGCGGCGGCGGGGGACGGGCGGGCAGGTAGGTAGGTACGTACACACACATGCGCTTTCCTCGGGCACCCCGTGCACCCCCTCACCCTCCCCGGTCAGGGGAGCCGGCAGGCGGCCGCCCGCCGCTCCGTGCGGGATGCCGGGGGGCGGGCTGAGCTGCCCGCGCCCCCCGCGCTGCTCCAGCGGGGCTTCGTGCAGCCGCGGCCTCCTGGGGGTGCCTTCCCATCCCGGTGGGGATGTTGGGAGCTTCCTGCGTGTTGGAGCAGCTCCGGAGAGGGGACTTGCTGCCCCGACGGGGAGCGTGGGTGCGGGATTTGGCGTGTGGGCAGCGGGGGTGGCTGTGCTGCTTGGGAAGCCTGCCAGGGAATGTGTGGGGTGGTTGAAGGAACAGGAGAAGTGTGCATTCTTCCTCCGACCAGGCATCTGGGAGTGTGTGTTGGCCTGGTATGGTTTGCGCGGAGGAGCTGGGGGAGATGCGATGCCGTGTCCGTGCTTGGAAAGAAGAGGGAGAACTCCTTTAGCATAGCCCGGAGCGAAGCATTGTTTTCAGTGGTTTTGGATCCTTTCCCCGAGAAGGAAAACTCTTGTACAAGGTCGTGGAGTGGTCACTTAACAAAACAGACTTTTTCAACTGGAAAGGAGTTTGAGCGCTGTGCACTGCAGAAGAATAAATGCAGAAGGATCTCTCACCAGATTTTGGGGTTTTTTTAGTGATTTATAGAGAATTAACTTCAGATTTATTGCAAATGGGAAGAGGCTTTGCTTTCCCATGAAAACATGCCAGAGGGAGTATTCCCTATCAGTGTTTTTTTACCAACATGCAATTAAGTTTGTCAAGCATTGGCTGTGAACTGCACAAGCTTGAAACCCTTGATGTTAGGGCAGTCTTGGTGTTTTGGTGTTGGGGTGATTTTTGTTTGTTTTTTCCTCATTCCAGAGTCAATACCCTCTGGAATGAATCTATACAAAGGAAATATGCAGCCTGTTTGTTGCTGTTTCTCTTACCCACTTGTAGAATCATAGGAAATGCTGAGTTGGAAGAAAGTTATCAGGATCATTGAGTCCAAGTCCCGGCCCCACGCGGGACACCCCCCCTAATCACACCATGTGCCTGAGAGTGTTGTCCAAATGCTTAACTCAGACTGGTGATGTGACCACTTCCCTGGGGAGCTTCTTTCTGATATCCAGTGTAAGCCTTCCCTGACTCAGCCTCAGTCCATTCTGTTGAGTCCTGTCACTGTCACGAGAGTGAAGAGATCAGTGCCTGCCCCTCCTTTTTCCCTCATGGGGAAGTCTCAGAGAGCAAACAGATCTTCCTTCGGTCTCCTTCAGGCTGAATAAACCAAGTGACCTCAGCTGCTCCACATAGAGGTTCCTCTTCAGACTCTTCACCGTCCTTGTGGTTTCCTTTGGATGCTCTCTAACAGCTTAATGTATATTTTATTTTGTGGTGCCCAAAACTGCACATAGTATTCAAGGTGAGGCCACACCAGTGCAAAGAGGAGCAGGACAATGATGACAGGAACATTGCCAGGCTGAGCAAACAACTGCAGCAGTGTAAACAACTCCCTCTTGGACTGAGTTAGGTCTTGTATGGCTGAGCTAGATTAGAGATTTCAAGACTGTTGTTATTTCAGAGAGAAACAGAAAGATTAGCTTCTCCTGCTGTTGTGAGGTTTTGGTGGTTTTTTATGTTGACACAATAATGACACTGTGCAAACAGAATACTAAACATGCTTTTGTATAATTTTTTTTGTATATAAAATGGCAAATGCAAGCCTTTTCTTAATTTACTGGAAATCATAGGTATTTGTATGTATAAACAGATGTGTTTCTTGAAAAAGCAACTCCAGATATGGCTCACCCGTACGTTTCCTAGGTATGACTTGTTACTGGCAGGTTACAAAGAGGGAAGAATCATTTGAAGCTGAAGGCAAAGAAGCCTGTTTTGTTTCCCTTAACAAAACAGGATGTGCTGTGGAGCAAGGCCAGACCTGTTGCTGCTGCAAGCTGTGAAATAGTCTTCAGGGAAAGCTAGTCAAATGTGCTTGGCCTGAGTTCAGCTTTTAAGGAAAGGATGTTCTGAGGTGTCATCTGGTTTTGGCTGGGATAGAGTTAATTTTCTTCCCAGTAGCTGGTACGGTGCTGTGCTTTGGATTTAGGATGAGAATAATGTTGACAAAACAGTGATGTTTTTGCTGTTGCTAAGCAGTGCTTATCCTAAGTAAAGTGTTTTTCAGCTTGTCCCACCAGTGGGGAGACTGGGTGAGGGCACAGAAAGCTGGGAGGGGATGCAGTTGGGACAGCTAACCCAAACTGTCCAAAGGGATATTCCATACCATGAAATGTCACTTTGGTCTGTCAGGTTTCTGTTGCCTTGTCCATGGCTGTGAAACTCTTGTTTCCCAGGGTCTAAAGTAGGTACAGAGCTGGTGTGTGCACCCATCTCTTTTTTTGTGAAAGGTGGTGTCTTATTCCTGGTGCTGTGCTTCTGATGTTCATTTCCTTGCTGTGTCACTTCCTTGCCTAATACATTTCCTGTGTGCAAGTGAACCACAAATCTCTGCTCTAAAGATTAGTAATGTTTCAGTGTCCACTTCTTGAGGTTTTGCATGGATTTCGGCTTGTTAGCAGGGCTGGCTTAAGTCCTGGCTGGGTTTGGGTCCCGTTTCTGTCCTTTTTGGTGGTCATGCATCTGAAGAAGAACTGAGCTGCCAAGCTGTTTCAGCTGTGAGTTTGGTTGCAGACATCAGGTGGAGGGGCTTTGTTACTAATAATTCCTTTCTGAAAGTTTCCACAAACAGAAAGCAACATGCAGTGGTAATCTGAAAAAGGAGGACCTTGGGAAGTCGTTCAGGCCAGCTCTGCCCAGGACAGGGCCCTAGCCCAGAGTCTTGTGTGTATTCTGCTTATTCCACTTGTTTCATTCAGACTTTGCACAAATCTTCCCTGTCTGGTTTGTATGTGGTATTTGTGCTGTTAACAGGCCTTTGAGACATCTGTGCTAATTGCATCTGGGCTGTATTTGCTAAATGTTGATAAGGATGTTTGTCTTGTTTCTGACAATGTCTGTGCCCTACAATCATCAGTTTACTTCAGAGCACATTTCCAAGGAAAAGCTTGGTATGAAATGAAGAGCTGCCTGGGATGTTCTGTCTCACTCTGTGCTCTCTCACCCCGGCCATTTAACGTCTTTTGAAAGCACAGCCAGAGCTTAGAAGTCTCACAGCTGACTTCCAAAATACAGAAATAGTGCTCACAGGTCAGGTGAGAGTTCCTTCTCAACAGTGAGAGATCCTTTGTGCTGTCAAGGTGTGCTGAATCAGTGTGGTGCTGCATAGTTGAAGCTACAGAACAGTAGCCTGAATTCCCCTAGTAGTGCTTCTGCCTGAACACTTAGGAGGGAAGAGTATCCAGAGAAGAAAAATTCTGCAAGTGGTGTTGAGGGTTGCTTGTGTCCAGTGATGGAGGTTGTGTACAGGTCTCCAGTTCAGACTGAAACAAAATGTTCTCTCTATTCACTTACCTGGGAAATGATTTTGTCTTTTTAGAGTCACACAGCTCCAGAGATTCCTGCTGTCTTTATCTTTGGAGCTCTGTGATGTATGGGATGCTGACTGGCTGTAGAGCCCAGAAGCAGTAAAGAAACTTCATTTGGTCCAATTTGTGCTGAGTTCAGGACGACATTCTGATAAGAAGCTATCACTATGCTACTCTGCTTGCCCTAATCTAATCCAAATCTGCTCTAGAATCTCATTCATTATTTTCCAAGTGGTGCTGGCTTTTACTGGGAGCTAAGGGTTTCTGGAATTTCCAAGGTCTGGTACAAATCTAGCAAGGTGACTTCTAACAAATTTTTTTTCTTGTTTTGTAGGACTGAGTGAGAATCTATCTATAGATAAGACTATCTCTATCTATCTGACTATGTTCCTAATGATAGGAATGTCTGATGACTAGCTATCTAAATTAGAGGCTCTTCATTTGAGTTGACCAGTTTCTCCAACATGAACTGACATTTTACAAGGGCTGAATATGAGATCTTCATGTTCATTGTCATCTTCTTCAATATCTCTCTTCATGAGATACTGTCTGAACATTCAATTAAAATATTGTTCAGATAGTTGCAAATGCCACTATGACCTTTTTCAGACTAAACAGATCCATAAGGATGTCCATGTCTAAATCTCAGCTTCTTTCCTCTCTTCCTCGTGAGATTTCCAAATGTGTCTGCTTGTAGCTTTGTCAGTTATAAGCTCTTCATTTTTGTCTCTGCTGTTTCTTCAGGGCATCCTCTGAAAGTGCAGTTGATTTCCAGATTTCTCATTTGACTTTTCAACATGCAGTGGAAAACTGAGAGAAGTAAATTTTTCCCTGCTTTTCACTATCAAGGTTAGGCTTATACACGTTGAAAGGAGACTGTGTTCTGTAAATATATCTTTGGTAGCTGTTGTTGTGAGGAGAACAGGTAAAACTGCCTCGCAGGCAGAGCACTGCCATAGTTGCAGCCACTTACAGCCTTCTTGGCCTGTGTTTTTCCTTCTTCTGCTTGGTATGACCTGACATTCACATATGTCTATATCAGGTCATGAGGAAAGTGTCATTTGGAAGACCTGAATGCAGTGTCCTGTTGCTGGGTGACTGCAGGGCTGCCTGCACACATCATGCCAGTGGTGGGCGTGTGGCTGCAGGGGTCCCTCTGGTGTAGCAGGAGGGGTGACATGACAGTCCTTTCTTGGCATCATGCTCTTGGAGCCAGAATGCTTTTGTTGAAGGAGAGCTAATGGAGCCCTGAGGTTTCCTGTTGAAAAAACATGAATTATTTGAATGCTGATGAAATGTATTTAGTTGTAACTCAGCCACAGTGTAGATGCAATGTTGGGCTTTTTCTTTTCCAGCCTATTGCCAGTTTGTCTGCCTCTTGAGTTAATGAGGAAGAAGGAATGATTTGGCTGCTTAATAGGACTGAGAAAAGCACAGTCTTTAGAAGTCAGATTTCCTGAAAATAGGAGGATTCTTATTTGTCACCGTTCTTTTAATTCAGATGCAGAGCTCCTAAGAGTGCTGTACTTCATTTGTTCCTTGCATTATGGAAATCTACTGTGCTTGGAGAATAAGAACATTATCCTACCACTGAGTAATGCCATAGGGATGGATCCTTAAGGCTTAACTTTCAGGACTGAAAATAATTAAAAGCATGGCTGTGAAGGCCTTCTGTTTGTTTTCTGTGAATTAAACAGTGTCATGCAGTTTCTCTTTTTAAAATATGTAAAGCAGATGCAGACAGAAAAACCAAAGGGTTGGGTTCACTCTCAGATTTCTAAAGTTTTTAGCACTGCCAGCTTCAGATGTTCAGAAAGCACAAGCTGGCCTCTTGAGACCCGTGGCTGGCATAAAGAACACAACATTTTTCAATAGTGACAAATGGTTTTCTGGCAGTCTCCATTTGTGTTTTCAAAATTATCTTCTGAAGCAAGAGAAGTCAAAACTTAGCACTGTAACCACTCTAAAGCTCCCTGCTTCTGACAGCAGTCTGACTGAAGCAGTTCAGTGGGACACTGACCAGCGCAGTAACACAAGAGTTGATGACAGGTAAAGTAAATGGGAATTTTGACCACTAGCTGCAGTAGGGTTTGGAGTAGATTGTTTCTGACTTAACTGTATAATCTTTTGATTTAATTCTGTGAGTAAAAATTAATGTGCTTCATTGTGTTGTCACGTTCGTGCTGGTGATCTCAGGAATCATAAAAAAAGTAAACAGAGTAGATCATGTTGTCTGTTTGATTTTTTTTGTTTGTTTTGTTTCTGTTTTATTTCTGTGAATGATAAGGTCTCAACAATGCACTGGGAAGGGTCTCCCAGACCTTAGGGTATCCCCACACCTTTATGTGTTTCATAGACTCCATGGCTTAGGAGAAATCCCTGCTTTCATGAGGGGAACTTGTCTGGCTGCGATGGAGTTAATTTTCTGCATAGTATGTGTTATGATGCTTTAAATTTGTGAGCAAAACAATGCTGGTAGCACAGTAATGTTTCAGCTGTTGCTGAGAAGTGGTTGCACAGTGTTGAGGCCTTCTCTGTTCCTCACTTGGCCTCCCATGAGTAGATTAGGGGTGCATAGGAGGTTGGGGGGACACAGCTGGGCCGATGACCCAAACTGACTGAAGGGATAGTCTGTGTCATGTGGCATCATGCTCAGCAATGGTAATGGAGAGGAGGGGACTTAGGGGGATTCTGTCTTGGGAACATGGGCATTATTCCATGTCAGGGGGGTGGTTAAGTGATGCCTTTGCATCACTTTCATGATCTTTCTTTCTTCTTCCAGGTCCCTCTTGGTTACTGAGCAATTTTTATCTTGACCTACAAATTTTTTTGGTTTTACTTCTTCCTTTTCTCTTTCCCCATCCCACTGTGGGTGCAAGCACTTAGCTGCCCACTGGGGTTAACCCACAGCACTCACCCCCAAAAAATCTTTCTCTAGTTATATCCAGATACAGCTGTGTCTTTTACCTGTGCCAGTTCAGGCAGACTAATAGACAATAGTTTTGTTTAATGATCCTCATGCTTGATAGACTTTACATAATAGGCCCTCAGTTAGTCCATTGGTTTTGAGTTAAAATTGTTTATGCTGCAGGAAGATGTTGAGCAATAACAAGACATGCTGTGCTAGTGTGCACAGCAGTTCTTTTGGATCATTAACTTAGATGTCAGATCTGCATGCCCAGTGTATCTCTCCGGTCTGCAAACTTGGGTATAGAAGCTAAAGCCCACAGCAGACACCCCAGTTGTTTGTATGATCTACATCTGGAGGTTTTGGCTGGGAAACTCCAGTCTGGAAAAGGATGAGAACTTGAGTTCTGGTGAAAATCCCTGCTGCCTGGAAAGGGGAGTGTCTGATCTGAAACAGGGAGTTCACTTCCAAAATTTATCAGCACAGGACACGTTGGAAAGTCCTTTTAAAATGCTCGCTGCTGCTTCTGCTGTACTGTGGAAAAAAAATCTTTTAAATATCTTGCAAATACCTTTTATTTGTACTTGTACTTTCAGTATGTTCTAAAGAAAAGTAAGACAAAAATATAATTCTGGGGAAAAATATTACACTGAGTAGGAGCATAGCTTTCTTTAAAAAAAGAAAAAAAACCTGAAATTAAGCTATAATTTGGAAAACCACCAGTTCATGTGTATTCCTACTTGAAAAAATTCTTGTGTAGCTGACCTATTTTGGCATTATTCTTGAGAAAATAATTTATCAAACTTTCTAATGATAAAGAATTGAAATCTGAAAGAATTACACGAAAGATGAGGTAGAACCATCTTTTTGCACTTGTTTTTTTCCTTTGTTCTGTTGCTCTATTATTTTCCTTTTTTCACCTTAATAATGCTTATACCATGCAGTGTAAAAGAAGCCGTGAATATCTTATGAGTATGCTTGATTTGCTGTCTGGAAAAGTAGTATTTTTAAAGTATATACTGTATGTACATTGCTCAATAAAGTGATTATTTCATTTGCCTGGGATAAATGTAAAAATTACCCCTCTAGCATGCATGGTTGTCGTGCCTCCCCTAGGTAGCTGGGACTTCTTTCTCTTGAGTTTAGTTTTTATCCAGGATTTCATCTGTTCTTGGTGCTTCCCTGGAATTAGCAAGGTGATGGTTCAATTACAGACATCATCACAGTGTTTATTTGTTTAATTAAGATGTAACTTCTGACTGGTCATTTCCCAGTCAGTCTGAAGCAGTGCAGATCTGAGCTTTATGGTTTCACCTGATTTTTCTGCTGTTGCCTTCTCAGAGTTGTGGGCTGCTGCTCTCCCATCTGCTTAGTGCACTTGTGAGCCTGACAAGTGCTTTTTGTGCTTGGATAAATGCAAAGGCACAGTGCCGTCTGTAGTGTGCTTCATCATACCTCTGTGCTCACAAGACAGCACTGATTCTTGCAGTTTCAGCCTCATCCTGTGGAATACTACAGAGAAAACACATCAGTAATGGTTCTTGCTGTGTCTGTAAATTCATACACTTAAAAATGTCTAGTTTGCTCTGTAGTCAAGAGATCTTGCACATATTTTAGTTCTGCTTTCAGCTGGGATAATTTTCTACTCAGTGGCTGGTGCAGTGCTGTGTGTTGGATTTAGTGTGAGGATAATGTTGATAACACCATGATGTTTTAGTAGTTGCTGAGCTGTGCTTGCCCTAAGTCAAGGATTCCTCTGCTTCTGATGCTTCCCTGTCAACTGCAGGGGAGCACAGGAAACTGGGAGGGGACACAGCCAGGACAGCTGACCTGAACTGGCCGAATGGATGTTCTCTACCACAGAATGTCATGTGTATGGGTTAGGAGGGAAAACTGGCCAGGGGCCGCTCCTCAGGAACTGGCTGGGCATTGGTCACTGGGTCGTGAGCAATTGCACTGTGCATTAATTGTTTTGCATATTCTACATACATTATTAGTAGCATCAGCATTAGTATTTTCCCTTCTTTTTCTGCGATGTTAAACTGTCTTTATGTCAATACACAAATTGTACTTTTTTTCCCTAATTCTGAGCTGACGTTTGTGTGGTGTTTAGCTGCCTGCCAGACTAAACTTTGACATTATGTTAGCAGGTAGCAAAGGTTGCAGATTTTATGGGTTTTGTTACAGGCTTGTTAATAGCAGGGTAATAAGTAAATCTCTGCATTCCTACTTGGTGAATTAATCTTACTTAATTGCACTGAGATTTGTGAGATTCATACAGGTTTTTACAGGTGATGGAAACAGCTTCAATCTGTGAAGAATGATTCTACACAGCAGTTTAGCATTGGATATTTCTCGTCTGTTTCTTGTGTGCTGTTTCTCATACGTGTACCTGGTTTTCCTCTTGCTTTTGTTTCTTTCATCTAGCTGCTTGACCATGTGATTAGTTTTCTTTAATGACACTCATTTTAAATTTTAATGATTAAATAGTTTTTCAGTAAATTACAGTTGGTGCTAGTTTCAACCTTTGTTTTCTCTGGCCACTTCCTGTATTCATTTTAATAACTGTCTTAAGTCTGATTCAAGGTCCTCAAGCACTATTACCATGCTGTGTTCTAATATTTTCTTGCAGTAATTTAATTTCTAAGCAGTTCCGTATGCGTTGGATTGTTGAGTATCTAGACAGAGGACCTAGATAAAACACTGATAAATAAAAAGCAAGTAAATGAGTTTTGTGTTTAATTAATTGAAATGTATAGCTTCATGTATTTCTTAAGCATATAAATGCTGTGTTTTCTCAGATATTTCCTCCTGCTTTGAGTATGTGCTCACACACTGAAATAATTTGGAATCCTAATATAAAAGATACAGTCTAGGACCCGAGGATAAAAATTGAAACAAAAATTGCATATAAGTGGTAGATCTGGTTAGCTGAAGTTTATTAAAAAGTAGATGAAAAGTTGAGGAGGCATCAACAGCAAAGATGAGGCTGTCACCAGAGCTCTATTTTACTAGTCCAACTGCAGGAAGCAAAGAAGATGTGCTCTTTTGTCCTCCTTTTCAAATATGCAAAAACTAAGATGAAAATTTAAGTCAATTTTAGGGAAAGAAATGTCTCATAAGTCAGTGCTTTTATTTGATTAATTTTTTCTTTCTTGTTTTGCTTTCCTTAGCATGGATCCCATGACATATGCACAGTTGAAGAGGCAAGCTGGGAACCAGGATTTTAAAAATGGGAATTATTCTTTGGCCATCAAAAACTATGATGAAGCTCTACAAACACTTGGTTATTTAATGCAATGGGTCCCGTAAGTATTCTTGAATTATGAGATGTAAACCATAAGAGAAGCCTAAAGTATGTAAATATGTACAGTCGCACAGTTAATTCAAAACTGTTTTTTGACCTAACACTTGATTTCCTTGTATTTTTTCAGACTCTTTAGTGTACCAGTTTTATAGTTATTCTGTTCCTTACATTTATGTGAAAGATAAATTAGTGACTTAAATCTGAATATTTTTACATAAATATCAATTATAAATTAGTGCAACTAAAGCTCAAATGCTGTGATTTTGCCATATCCTGGCTTGTTGTTACATGTTACAGGTCATTACCTCTGATTATCTGTAAAATGATTAATGCAGGTTACTTTGTTCTTGTTATTGGGTCATTCTCAGTGTTCTGCAACTTGGTAAAAATAGTATTTCAGCAGAAGATTCCTTTGGGTATTTCTTTTCAGATGCACTTTGAAATGCTTTTCATCAGTTAATGTAAGTTGGTAATGTTATTAATGATTAAATAGTTGAGTATTATGTTAACTATTAAATATTCATTACTACTGTATATTAACACCACTGTTAACCTAATTTAACACCAGCCACTAATTTATTTTAAATGTGGATTTTTCTGTTGACTTCACCAAGTGGTGATACACTAAAATGCATTGAGGTTGTTTATTTGGTGACCAAAATGTGTTCAGTACTCTTTCCATCCCACAGCTTCTGTTCATGGGTCTGTTTTCCCCCATTCCTGGCTGCTGGTTTTCACTGAGCCATATGTAGGTGTATTGAGGTGGTCTGAACTCTTGCTAAATCCTCATACTTCATTATTCCAGTGGCTTGGCTTTCTGCTTCAGAAGACACCAGGTTATCACTATGGGTATCGTTAAGGTGTCATTAGGATGTCTCTAAGACAATTTGTAGCCAATATTCAGATTTTTTATCTACAACTACATTTTTACCTCTGATTTTGTCAGGTGGGTGATACATGTCAGTTTTTAAATTTATTCATGTCACTAACTATAAAGTATAATCCTTTTTCAAGTGAATGAACAGTAATGCTAAAACCGTATCTTTAGGTGTTCCCGGGACATAGCTGTGGTGTTGTGCAACAAATCAACTGCCTTGTACTGCCTGGGCAAATGGAAGGATTCAATGGTTTTAGCCCACCAAAGCTTACAGTGGGATCGAGAGTATGTCAAGGTATTCAGATGCTTAAGCTGGCAGTTTTTGCATGCATTCCTTGCTTTTTTTTTTAAATTTTATTTTTTAAATTTAATAATGGTGTCATGATCTTCTTTTTATTGTGTTTTTGCTTTGGGGCATGATGAGTAAATATAGCATAAAATTCCAGAATCAGTGTTTGATTATATACATAACCATGAGATTCATGGCTGTAATAGCATTTTTTATGAAATGAAGCAGCTCCCTTTTGCACCAGGAGATGCTAGTTCTCTCTGGGTCCCAATGAGAGAGGTACTAATGCTTTCAAGAAATGTAACTATCAATATCCCAAACAAGGGTTACACGTTAATAATTCTCCAGTTGCTGGGAGTGGTACTTGGTGACCGAGGTCATATTGTATTGTTCAGTCCACTGGAAATACATTACACTTGGCTTGTGATTAAATACACATTGATTAAGTACACCTTGACTCAAGTAGCTAGGAATAAGTAGGAGTTGTACAGTATTTATGATAGCGAGTCTACTCTTGCTTCAGCTTTTACTGCAATAAACAGTTTTGTGGTCTAACCACTAAGGACTCCTGGAGCTTTTAGTAGAACATTTTTTACTTAGATAGGGTGAAATTGCATCCGAATGCCCATTTAACCTGTGCCGTGTTGCAACATGCCAGTTACCTGATTTGAACGAGTTAACTCCACTGTGACTCTGAGCTGCTACAGTCTAATTCAGGGGGAATATAAACACATTCAGGTGTTGACTGAAGAGTATATGCATTGTGGGAAGTACTGCAAAATGCAGCGGTGTGGAAACATAAATATGTATTCTGGACCTTGTGACACAAAAAAATGCCAGTATTCTGCAGAGGAGGTTAACATACAGCTGTTTAAAGTATGTCTTCCATCCTGTAGTTATTTTCCAAGCTTTGAATTTCAGAATTGCACTTTTAGTATCTGCGATAATATCAATAACATATTGTGAATTCCAAGGAATTAGAATAAAATAGTTTTTTCACTTTTTTTTAATCTATGTATAAGAAGCTGTGGATATCAATAACATATTGTGAATTCCAAGGAATTAGAATAAAATAGTTTTTTTCACTTTTTTTTAAATCTGTGTATAAGAAGCTGTGTAAATAATACTACATGTAATTTTTATAACATAACGTGATAATTTAAAAAACATGAACCAATTTTTTTTGGCAGTAAATATCTTGGAATATTTTCCCAACATCTTCTTTTCTCCTTTTTTTTCAGGCTTATTATAGAGCTGGCCACTCATTCATCATGTTATCAAAGTCCAATGAGGCAGTTTCTATGTTCCACAGAGGTCTGGTTCTACTGAATTCTTCTGCAGATCAAACTCAAATTGCTGAGTTTATAGCAGGAATCTTCATAAGTGTCAATGGTAAACTCAAATTAAGACCTTAATTTTTCTGAGAGCCGTTCAGTGTGATGAGAACACTTAGAAGCACGTCCTTTGTGAGATTATTCCTTTGCTCCTTCAGTGTGTCAGGCCTGTTTGAGGATTGCAAATATACTGAGGATGTGGTGAAGTTGGTCCAGTTTGCATACAGCAGACACCAACAATCTCAGAACAGTGCAGGGATGTCTCACAGGAACATGTGAATTATGGAATAGTTAGAAAAGGTCAAAATTTACAATCAGGAAGACAAGATTAGAGATTTGGAGCTCCAGATCCCAGAGGCTTTAAGTGGGTTTTGTCCAGACCACCCCGTTTTTCTTTTAGCCAGGTAGATTTGAAAATTATTAGAAGATAGGCAGTTTAAACTTTGTTACAATGCAGTGTATTTCAGTGTGGAGGACTTTCCTGCACCTACTGATGGACAGCAATGAAAAGAGGAAATGTGGCCTTCCCATGGCATTGTATGGGTGTTTTTCAGCAATGTCCATCGTCTGTCTCCCTGCTGTCTCTCCTCAGTCTCTCCTCCTCTACTTGCTTTTTATTCTTTTTAACATGCTTTGTCTGATGGGCCTACAGGCATGCCAGAAGATTTCAGGTTGTGCCTCTGCTGCCTTTTCTTGAGCCTGTAGCCCCACACTAAGGTCCTTGACTCATGGTTGCAGAGTCAGTAGCTGACTGACCCGTAAGTGGAAAAATTGCCATGAGCTTCACAATGCCTGGGTACTTTGAGCGGTTTCTTGAGAGCAGGGATTAATTTTTTGCCCCTTGTTTAATGAATCTGGCCACTGTTAAACAGGGTGCTGAATCAGTTGGGTGACCAGCATTTCTTAAGCCCTCACTGGGCAATCCCCTGGGTATTAACTGGGTGTTAATTAGTGCTAAAATGATCACTGTGCTATGAAATTGGACACTCTGACCTTTGAAGTGCTGTGTGTAACAAATATTCTTCTATATTGCTTATTCTTGCAGACGAACAAATCTTGCCAGCAACTTTCTACCCTGCATATGATTATATCTTCAGGACACGTTTCAATGCACAGATTTGGCAAGCAGTGATAGAAAGGCTGGCCCAGAAAGGGAAGTGGCGGGTAAGTGTGTCACCGTGTCACCTTGTCACCTCCCACTGCACGTTGGGCACTCACGTCTTACCACTTCAGCATAAGTTAGTGTTACCTTTAAAAGCCAAAACTGTGGATATACATTGCTGCCTGGTTCAAATGTCTTGATTTTTAGGACTTGGAAAAATTCTTTTAGTGATACATAATTTCTTAAACTCATTTCTGAAAGGGATATGATGGACTTGAAATCCTGATTGTCTCTTGTTGCTATCTGTTGTCTCTCTTATAGTACCATCTGGAGTCACTAATCAATTCAATAATATTCAAATTAGAGGGGAAAAAATACAAATTTATTTGTGATCCCTTTTCCTTCCTATGACAAGCTGGAGTTTTGAAACCGTCTGTGAAAAATCCACAAGAAGCATCTCAGTGGAAGTACATGGTTGTTGAGCAAAACCAGATAATTTAGAAAAACCAGAAGGTGGATCATCTGAAATTATTTTAGTCCTCTCTCAACTGTGGAAAAAATTGATCATTGTCACAGTTACACGTGTATGGGATGTTATTGGTGAGGGGCTGGCAGTAGGGCCAGCAGGGCACCTGTGAGGAGTGGCCAGAGCTGCGTCACTTCCAGCTGGCTCCAATGGCCCTGTTTTAGGGCATGGCTCAGCCAAGGTGGTGGTGCCTCAGAGAAAGTGTGTTTTAAAAAGGGCCAAGCCCTGCCTGGGAGAGTGAGGGGGAAAGAGTGAGAGAAACAGCCCTGCGAGCCCCAGGGGTAGAGAAGGAGGAGGTGCTGCAGGCCCAGAGCAAGGGGCTCCTTTGCAGCCTGTCACAGGCAAAATGAGAGCTTCAGTTGAGGTTTGTCAGGGAAACCCTCCTCTTGAGTCATAAGGTTCACACAGGACCCACTTGCTTTCTAAACTCCTCATGGGGGTGCCTAGATGCTGTTGGATCCAATCCTGCTCCCAGACTTGGTGAATGGTTTATGTTTAAAGGATAATGTACGTGTAATTGAGCCTTTATATGACTTTGTCCCACAGGATTAAGGATGGCAAACCAAATATATATATATTAATAAAATTAATGACTTATTTAAATTTATGGTAATGATCAGACTAAAATACTTTAATCAGAATTATTTACTACATGGTACATATATAACTATACAGATAGTTATAACAGTTAATAAATATTATATAATAATATATACACTATAGATAATAGTGTACTATTTATCGAAGCAATAGTAAAGCAGTGGTATTAAAGATAGCAAAATTGTTACTAAGTAGAGATTGATGTTACTCACCCATGCCAGTGGCCGTGAGCTCTTTTGCTCAGCCTCCAGCAGTAACCTTGAGGGGAATCTCCACTGGAGGGAGGAATCTCTGCACACATACGGGAAGGGATATGTTAGAAGACCCAGCTTTTAAAAAGTGTGACTGTGCTTTTGTCATATAAAGTGACTGTCAGTCATGTATTTCTAGGCTGGCTGTGTCAGCTTAGCAGCTTTAGATAAGTTGACCTGTTGGTTCCTTTATCAGGAATTTTAAACCTTGAGGGGAATCTCCACTAGAGGGAGGAATGTCTGCACACATACAGGAAGGGATATGTTAGAAGACCCAGCTTTTAAAAAGTGTGACTGTGCTTTTGACATATAAAGTGACTGTCAGTCATGTATTTCTAGGCTGGCTGTGTCAGCTTAGCAGCTTTAGATAAGTTGTCAGTCGTATCACCTGTTGGTTCCTTTATCAGGAATTTTGTTGCGTTGTCACTGGTACCAGTTTCTGTCAGGAAACACTGTTTTTTACATCCTCAGAATGTGTAACTCTGTGATTGATGAGTCAGGCTGGTCTCAGCATTCCATAAGCAGTGTGACCTTCCCTTCTCTATCCATCACTGATAACTTTTACAAATAAGGTAAAGTTCAAGCTGTTTTACCACCACTTTACCACCGCTCTGCTTAGGCAGAGTAGCTTGTGGAGAGACCATGAAGGAACAGGTTTCTGACTAACCACAGCCTGTGGAGGACTCACACTGGAGCTATGCACTCACTGGAGCCCCACGTGCCCTGTCCAAGCCCCTACTCTGGGCAGGGACATCTTTCATTAGATCAGATGGCTGAAAGGCCGGCCGAACCTAACCTTCAACACTCTTAAGGATGGGGCATTCAGAGCTTCACTGGGCAGCCTGTTCCAGTGCCTCACCACCTGTATCATAAAATATTTTGTCCTTATGTCTAATGAGAACAAACTCTCTTTCAGGTTAAAACTGTAGTCTCTTGTTCTGTCACAAAGGTCTTGTTAAAAAGTCTTTTTTTAAAGCCCCCTTTTTTATATTGATATTATTGCAGTAAGTTTTCCCTGAAACCTTCTCCAGGCTGAATAACCCCAACTTTCTCAGCCTTTCATCACAGGAGAGTTGCTCTGATGCAATCCCCCCATCTAAGTGGGGATGGAGAGTTGCTCCATTTTGTGGCCCTCGTCTGGACTCATTCCAACAGGTCCATGTCTTTTCTGTACTGGGGACCCCAGAGCTGGATGTAACATTCCAGGTTGGTCTCAGCAGAGTGGAGAGGTACAGTCACCTTCCTTGACCTGCTGACCATGTTACTTTCCATGCAGCTCAGGATCCCGTTTGTTTTCTGGGCTGCGAGTGCACATTGCTGGCTTTTATCCTATTTTTCATCCACCATTATCCCACAGGTCCTTCTTCCTCAATCTGTATTGATACTGGGGATTGCCCTGGCCCAAGTGAAGGACCTTGTGCTTGGCCTTGTTGAACTTCCTGGGGTTCCCATGGGCCTGCTCCTCAATCCTGTTGGGAGTCCCACTGCATGTCATCCCTTTCATTAAGCATTATCAACTGCATCACTCAGCTTGGTGCCATCTGCAAACTCACTGAGTGATTGAAGGCACCTCACAATCCCACTGGAAATATGATTAATAAAGACCGTGAATGTACTGGTCCCACTACAGGCACTGGAGGGACACCACTCACTACTGGTTTCCACTTGGACACTAATTTATTGACTACAGCTCTTTGGTTGCAGCCATTCTGCCAATTCCTTATCCATCCAGCAGTCCATCATTAAACTGATATCACCTCAATTTAGAGCTAAGACTGTTATGGGGCACTGTATTGAAGGCCTTACAGAAGTCCAGGTAGATGGCATCCACAGTCCTTCCCTTGTCTTCTGGTGAAGCTAGGTGGGTTTCCAAGGAGCAAGGCCAAGGTTTTTAGATTTACTGAGAAAATGGAAAAAAGCAGAAGAAGATACAGTATTAATTTCTTGCTTTCTGCTTGGGATGTTGGTGTTAGCTGGACAGTCTTGTCCCCAGTGTAAAGATCCATTCCTAAAGCAAAGGGTTACTTCCAAGCACTGGAAGTATGCCAAGTATTGGCGAATGTTTTAGGGCCTAACTTCTTCTAACATGGTTTTTATTTCTGAGGAAACTTTCATCACTTCTAACTTCTTACACTCCACTGTGTATTACATTAATTCAGTTGAAAATTAGAAACTGAAATCCAGTTGTGATATTACGAAAAGATCTGAAATATTGTTAGCCTGTGTTGGCTTTCTGACAAGATCTGATGAGGCAGTGGAAAACAAAGTTTTAAGTGTGCTTTTAAACGCATTAATATTTGGGGTTTTTTTCAGTCTTGTCTGTTGCTGTTGTCTGAGAAGCAAGAGTTGCCCCGTGATCTCAGAGTTAACCAGGTATCTCTGAAGAATCTCTTTGAGGTAAGTTCATGTTTTCTATTTCTTTTCTTCCTAATAACTTTGGTGAGAGATTTTTCTTGAATCAAGAAAAATAAAATGAAAAATAATACATGGATGGTATATGATTATACTTTGTCATCTATTTGTGTGAAAACTTAACTTCATGTAATGTAATATTTCTGAATGAAACTTAATATTTCCAAGGTGTATTAGTATTACAAAGGTGTAGTTGGAGGCTGTGAGCCAGGAGCTGCTGGGAGTTCACCAGCTCTGCAGCTCAGGAGCAGCCAGTTTCCATAGCAGTGACATACCAGCTTTCTAAAGGCACCTCAGAGTTTGTGAGAAATTGAGATGTTCAGTTGGGCTTTACCATAGACTCTTGGAATGATTTGGGTTGGAAGGGATGTTAAAGACTGTCTAGTTCCACCCCCCTGTCACAGGCAGGGACACCTTCCACTAGACCAGGTTGCTCAATGACCCATCCAACCTGGCTTTGAACACTGCCAGGAATGGGCACTCACAGCTTCTCTGGGCTACCTGTTACAGTGCCTTACCACCCTCACAGTAAAGAATTTCTATATTTCTTAAAGTTTCTTAAAGTTTCTTTCCTGACAGGAACTTTAGAAGGCATTAGCTGTAGTATCTCTGCTTGCCATTAACTGTCTGGCAGGTTAAGGTTTGGTGACGTATGAATGCGACACTCACAAGCTGAGAGCAAAATGAATCTGTTTATTGCAGAGTTAAGACAGTATTTATACACTTAATGTGAGCACCTTTGTTCAGTCCTTCTCACGCAGCCCAGCTGCAGGCCTGTAATGAATCTGTCAGCCTGACAGTTTGTTAGTTTCCTCAGGGTTTGCAGGCTTTGAAGAAACAGGACGCCTTTCCTGTTCTCAGATAGTGTGTACTTTCTCTCGTGCTTCCCAGGAATTTTCTCAGTATCAGGCTTTGCTGTTTCTCACAAAGGTTTATGCCGCCACAGGCCCCCAGCCAGGTAGTAATTAGCATTGACTCCATGATTCTCAGAAGGCTGATCAATCACTTTATTATTCTATACTCATTAAGAAACCCACCGCTTATAGACAGTTGTGATACAGGTGGACCCAGTTGGTCCTTCCATCCAAACACCATCATATTGGCCAATTAAGAAACCACCCTTTGGTAAACAAATATTCATAACACATTCCTCATCTTCACAACAACAGGTGCAGCAAGTGAAGATAAGAAAGAATTGTTTATCATTCTTTTCTCTGGTCTTCTCACAGCCTTTCCCAGGACAATGCCTGGAAAAGTCATGCCGGTTGCTCTCTGTGGCCAGGGAGCTGCTGCCACAGGTTTAAGTCATATTGGTGGAATATATTAGAATTTACCATTTGGCTGTTATAGTCTTTCTGGTACTTTGGTCATAATAATTTAAAACTGGTGCTTTGACCTTAATCGTATTTCAGTTAGGTGCCTGACAGAGTGAGCAGGACTAATTCTGAGGGTAATGCAAGGGAAATAAATGCATATCTCCTCACAGGCTTGTTTTTAGAGATAGTGGAAGAATTAGTGAATGGATATCTGTAAGTATGTCTTGGTTGGGTATCATTAGGCAGATGTGCTGTGCCAATGCTAACACTATCTCCATACTGGCAATGAAGCCTGGAAACACAGCAGAAGACCCATGCAGAGTGTCTTAGCAAAGTGTCTTCCAGCAAAGCAAAATGCCTCATTGAGACAGGAAAAATGGGCAGGCTTTACAAAATAGTACGGCCCTTTTTTGAATTGGCTCAATCAATCTTACCTGTTTTAGGGGGTTTGTTGTACACATGGAAGGCTGAAAGAATCAAGATGAAAAATCCCTAGGTACCAATCCTCCTTTGCAGAAATTAGAAAATGTGGCTTTCTGACAACTCGAACTTCCCCTGCTGCTGCTATATTCTCCCTATAATCTGTTGTATTTTGGTTTGATAACTGTGTTCAAAGAGTAATTCTTGCCAGTCAAAATTTGGCATGAAGTATTAGAAAAAAAATTTATTTGTAAATGTTGAAAGCATGTGTGAAGGCTGCTATTTAAAAAGATGACTGGCACAAATGGAGAAGTTTTGTCTGAACACTGTTTCCGACCACCTCCTCATGTCCTGATCCTTCTGGCATATTGTCTCAATTTCCATCTTAGCTTCTGCTACACACCTCCAGAGTATCCTATATTGCTACACCCCTTGTAGACTGTGCTTCGTGTTCATTAAGTCCTTGCTGGAACATACTTTTTAAGTTCAGCTGGTTTCTGCTCGGGCTGTGTAGTTTCTCAGAATACCAGAATCATCGAGGTTGGAAGAGACCTTCACAATCAACACAGCAGCACTGTAATCATCCCTAAACTCCAGTTGTCACATCCAGGTGCCTCTTGAATACTCCCTGAGCTGGTGACTCCATCACCTCTCTGGGCAACTTATTCAAGTGCCTAACCACTCTTTCAGTCAAATGTTTTTCCTAATATCAGATCTGAACCTCTGCTGCCCCAACTCAAAGCCATTTCTCCTCCTTCTTTCACCTGGAAGGTGGTGAAAGAGACCAACCCCCGGCTGGCTGCAACTTCCTTTCAGGAAGCTGTAGAGAACAGCGAGGTTTCTCCTTAGCCTCCTTTTCTCCAGGCTAAACAATCCCAGTTCCTTCAGCTTCTCTTGATCAGACTTGTGCTCCAGGACCTTTCACCAGCTCCATTGCCTTTTTCTGGACATGCTCCAGCAATGTAATGTTTTTCCTGTAGTGAGTGGCTCAGAACAAAACACAGGACTTGTGGTGTGGCCTCATCAGTGCCAAGTGCAGAGGGACCATTGCCACCCTGGTCCTGAAGGCCACACTATTCCTGACATCAGTTTGTTGGGACTGAGGCCCCCGAGGAGGCCACCATGTGAATGGAGCACCTCTCCTGTGAGGAAAGGCTGAGAGAATTGCAATTGTTCAGCCTGGTAAAGAGAAGGTTTTGTGGTGACCTAATTGTGGCCTTATGGTACCTGAAGGGAGTCCACAAGAAAGATGGTGAGAGACTTTTTGCAAGAGTATGTGGTGACAGGATGAGGGAGAATGGATTCAGACTGAAATACAGTAGGTTTAGATTAGATATCAAGAAGAAATTATTTACTCGGAGGGTGCTGAAGCACTGGAACAGGCTGCCCAGAGAAGTTGTGAATGCCCCATCCCTGGAAGTGTTTGAGGTTGAATGGAGTTCTGAGCAGCCTGGTGTAGTGAATGGTGTCCCTGCCTGCAGCAGGGGGTTGAAACTAGTTATTTATGGTCCCTTCCAACCCAGGCTATTCTGTGCAAGTCTATGAAATAAATAGTTCCTTTTTACAGTGGCTATGGCCTGGTTGTTGTTCTACTGATTCATGTCATGAAAATATAGAAAATATTGAAAAAGAAACGCGTTTTGTGTATGTAAAAATAATGTGTTGTAATTGTTTTCTTTGCTACCAGACTTCGGAGTTGTATGGTCACGGTGAGAAGCTGCTGGAAGTAGCAGAGTTAGTCAAGTGGCTGATTTCCATTGGGGCCAAGGCTGAGTCCATCGGACTGTATCCACTGCATGCTGTTATCAGACTGTGTATCAAAGCAAGTGAGTGACATCTGCAGCTAGAATAAAACAGTGCTGCCTTTTATCTGAGGACTGACAGCTGGACCTTTTTTAAATTTAAAAAAAAAAATATCCCAACAGTTCACGTCAGGTCATATAGGTATAACCTTACACATGGCAATAAAGCACTCTTTTAGAAATGTTGTGAACACTCTCCTTGATCACCCATGTCTGATAGTGGTGGAAACCTAATATAATTGTTCTTTTCTGTGTTTTGATGCAAAAGTGTGATTGATATGGGTCTTTTGTAACCTGAGTTTGTCAGCTTTAAAAAAGGTACAGTGTTTCTTTCCCCCATCTCAGTGTGGGGTAGCAGTTTCCTTGTGTGTAATAGTAGAGTCATGAGTCAACCTTAGATTTGCATCTTGCCGCTCCAGAGGGGAAAAACCTCTAGGATCTGTATCTTTAAGTGTTTTTTTTTTAAAAAATCTTTTCAGCAAATAACCATCTCTTCAGATGGTTACTGACTTGGAGGCCAGAGCTGAAGGATAGGATCAACCAGAAAGACAGAGATGGACAGACCCTGCTGCATATTGTGGCCTCTTCCAGTGAATATTCACAGAAACGCAGTAAATACATTTTTTTGTGTGTGTGTATTGTTTTGTTTTCATATGGAAAAATCTATCATGGAAGAATGTTTCAGACCCTAGTGTTAACTATTTCATGCTAAGGAAAATTAGAAAGTACCTGAATGCAGACTTGTAGTGGCAACTGATATTTAAACATTCCAAGAATTCATTTTTAAATTTGTATGCCTGATGTGTGACCATTTTCTTTGCTCTTTGGTTTGTCTGGTTAGGGTTTTCTCGCAAGTATGCTGCAGTTTTTAGAATCCTAGAAGTTACCTTTTAAATTTTGATATGCCCTTAAAATCACATTAGACCATCTGGAGGCCTGAAATAAAGAGTTTGAAATCTAACAGCAAAAAGCTGTGAGAGGAACATTCCTAGTAACAATTTTGAGTCAAATTGGGAACATATTGGGAATTCATTTGCCATAGACATGTTCAAAGAAACAAGAATTTTCTGTCATTTATATACACTATAGCATCCAACTTTTTTTTTACAGACACTCCCAAAAGATCGCCCAATTTATTGAATTATGGTATAGGTGTTTTGTTCCTCTTAATTACCACCAGAACATCTCATCTATCTTTTTTTTTCTTTTATGAATAATCCCAGTTTTATCCAGCTAAAACAGTGCTTTATTATTTTTGCTGTCCTGGTTAGACGATTACTGCTGATTAAGTTTTCTGGGCTGTATAAGTCCATGAAGTGGCTCCCTTACTGCACCTGCAATGTATTAATCAAGTTTTTGGGGGTATGTATAGGCCTTTGACTCCTTAACTCTCTCAAGATCTCTTTCTTGTTCAATGGCATTTAATTAATCTCTAGTTATATGACTGCATTAAACAATCCTTTATTGAATTTTGTTCTTCAGCTATTGATTAAGTTCTCTGAGGGGTATGGACCCATTGAGTTCCTTTCTGCAGGTTGGTGAGGTAATTTCTCAGGGTCTTCTACTGACACTCAGCCGGCACAGATCTCAATTAAAACCAGCTAAAGTAACACAGTCAAACATTCCTGAGCTAAGTGAACATAGTTCATTACAAAATTTTTAAAGGCCCACAAAATTCCTGGCTAACTAAGATATAAATTGCTGTCAGGCCTCTCCTGTTCCTTTAAATAGGTGAAAATTGAAGGCCTAGATAGCAGTGTTCCTTGTCAGATGAGGAAAACTAAATGCTTTCCTTCAGTTTCTGTGGGATTTAATTTTGTTACCCTGGCTTTTTTCCGTGTATTTCTTCCTCTGCCCACGAGGTGGCAACAGGAAGCAAACATCAAAGCCAAGGTAACTCCAGGCTTTTGGATTCTTAAAGTTTACTTGGTAATATTCATATGGTATTTATTAAGTAGGCAGCACATATTTTTAATCTGTATTTATTTACTAACGTTTATGTCTTTATGTATTATATATTATATTAGAAAGCATGCATTTTTATATGTATCAAAGTTTATTTCTTTATAGCTATATATAATAAATAGTATAAATCATAAAATCACAGAATCATTAAGTTTGGAAAAGGCCTCTGAGATCTTCAAGCCTAACCTTTGACTTCCACCCTGTCAACTTATGACACTGGGAAGAATTAAGATTTTTTTTTTTTAAAGTTAAAATTATGCTAGAAATTGTGCCAAGAAATTAAAAATAAAAAAGAAAACAGAACAGGAATCCTGAAAAATGTGAATTATTCTTCCTCTATTTTTTTCATGTATTGCTTTAGGACAAACAGAAGATGTGATCATGCTCCTGAATTCTGGGGTTGATCCCACTGTTCCAGATGCACGGTCAAGATATGTCATAGATATCTTGAAAAAGAACAAAAACTTTGATGCTGTAAAAGAAGTCAACAAGCAGATTGAGAAAATCACTTCTTCTGGGAAACAGACAGGTATTACATGCAGTGTGTGCTTTTCCTGTTTTAAAATTATAACCTTTAGGTACAAAATAGTTTTATTTCAAATAAGTAATTGTGGGTGTGTTTTATGTAACTTTCCCTGTGAGTTGTCACTGTGATCTCCTGCTAGTCAATAGTGAACATTTTGTCCTTGCTTGAAACTAACTGCTGTCCAAGTGTTGTTTAGATCAAGCTTGGCATAAAGCAAAGTTTTTAGGCTACATCTCAGTTTTCATGTGTGTATTGCTTATAAGTTTATTGGAAAACCCTGGATTTCATTGTGCTTGCATCTTACGGCTCCTAGCAAAGGAGGTTTTTTTCTTTTACCTTGGAGATGTCTGCTCTGGAGAAGGTTTTAGCACAGTGGCTCTCCATTAGGAAGTTAACACCAAAACCTCTGTGGTAATAATAGCCTTGGTTGGCATTTTGGGTTGCACTGTCTTTTGTGGCCAGGGTTGGGTTTTTGTGGGGTTTTTTTGGTTTTTTTTGTTTGTTTGTTTGGTTTATTTTTTGTTTGTTTTTTGGTTTGTTTGTTTGTTTGTTTGTTTTGGTGTTAGTTGGTTTTGTTGGGTTTTTTTTTTTTTTTTTTTTGGGGTTGGTTGGTTTTGGTTTTTTTTGGTTTTTTTTTTTTTGCAATGCACAGCCTGCAACAGTTTCCTAAGCTTTGTGAAAATGAGAGGCTGGAGGATAAGCCTCAGCTTTACAAGCAGCAATCTCAGGTTACTCCTTCTTTCTAAAAAGATGACCAACCTTGTCTCTCTCATTGTCCTAAGAGATAAAGCTGTTGTTTGGTTTGGTCTTTCAGGTATCTGAATTCCTTGAAGCATTTAGGAAATCCTAGCCAAGTTTTTTGGTGTTTGTTTAAGGGCATTTATTGGAACATTGTTTAAAATCTGCTATTTCCCATTACATTAATCTCTTAAAACTTGTAGATAATATTTTGGTTTGGTGTATATTTTTGGCTTTGTTTTTTAATTTTAAGAGGAGAAATTCTTCTATAGCTGTATTTTTAAAATTGCACTGGGGAATAAGACAAGCTCATTAAAAGTGTGTACTGCAAACATTA
This sequence comes from Passer montanus, assembly GCF_014805655.1. NCBI lineage: Eukaryota > Metazoa > Chordata > Aves > Passeriformes > Passeridae > Passer > Passer montanus. The sequence goes on along the minus strand of NW_024367930.1, from coordinate 6,956,302 downwards.
CTGGGTTTAGTCATCTACTCTAAAAATTCTGAACAATTATATAATTGCAGCATTTTCCTGCCTGCTTACAGAAGCTTTTACAGTTTTCAGCCTAGTGAATTATGTTAAATGGAGTCATGGTTTGACCTCAGCTGCCAACTAAGTACCAAGCAACAACTCACTCACTTCCCCTTCCCTCCTATGGTGGGTTGAGATAAGAACAGTCTAAAAATTGAAATAAAGTAAATTACTACCACTCCTATTATTATTATTGTTATAGCCATGAAAAGGAGCAAGAGAGAGGAATAAACCTCAAGAAACACATGTGATGTGCAGTAAATTGCTCACACTCCACTATCTGATGCCCAACCCATCCCCAAGCAGCAATGGTCCCTTCATGGCCAATTCCCCATAGTTTATATAATGAACATGACATTCTTTGGTGTGGAATATCCTTTGGCCAGTTCAGATTAGCTGTCCTGGCTGTGCTTCCTCCCAGCTTATTGTGCACTTGCTCACTGGCAGAGCATGGGACATGGAGAAGTGCTTGTCTCAGGATGAGCACTGCTCAGCAGCAACCAAAACATCACTGTGCTATCAACAGTATCCTTGTCCTACATCCAAGGCATGGCACTGTACCCTTTGCCAAATAACTATCCCAGGCAAAACCAGAACAAGTGTGTATTTGATGAAAGTATCAAATTTTCTTTGGGGTCAGAAATCCATCACAGGACTGGCATTGGCAATAAGAGTTTCAGCCATCTGTTTTTAATCTGTCACTACACATTTCTTAGAGCCTTGGGATGTAATGCATTACAGTCTTGCCCTGAAAACATGCTGGCAAGGAAGGGGATTTTCAATTTCTGCAATGTTTTGCAGGGGAGAATGAAAGTGCCACAGCTGATACAGATTCTCTCCAGGATGTTCTGGAACAGTTTGTCCAGTTCTACAGGTGTGAAAATGGAGCACATAATAAAAATGTATTGAAGGAAGATGCAGTTAAGCGATTTCTGAAATGGCTGTCTTCTGTGAAAGGTGCAGTGAGTTCCCAGT